>NW_022145598.1:10133411-10881004 GCF_000002235.5 Strongylocentrotus purpuratus
TGGCCATGCATATTAATTGATAATATTTTAAATGTTGTTTGAATGCAATCCTAGATAGAAAGGACTTTAACTTATTTTGATTGCGTAGGCCTATACGTTTGAAAAAGCAGATTCAAGGGTCGACTTTTGATGACGGTGTGATAACTGAACTTGACGTAAGACGTCAAATTTAAGTTTTTATATGTATATATATATATATATATATATATATATATATATATATATATATATATATATATATTCCGACATCTTTCTACTCCAACACACTTGTGTTTTTTTTTTATAAATAGAAGCCTTTAAAAGGGAAATAAAATAAACATCTACATAACATTATTGCAACGAAAAGTATTTTAATATAATACGGAGGTTTGAACTTCGACAGTTCTTCTGTTTGTGTCAAATTATCGGCTTCCTTTATCCATTCAGAAAAACGAAAATCATTTTTAATTATAGCTTACTTATAAATTGTCATAGGTTTGTGATAAAACGTCCTTTTTCTATTCTTTTTACTTACTGAAGGATGTTTTACCTCATATCCATAAAGGAGACTTAAATCAAAATATTGTACTTGATGATAACAATTTCTTTTATTAATGTATTAGCACTATTTTTTTTTAGGGGGTGTGGCTATTCCAAAAATGTATGAACGTATTTTATTTGAACATTGACAGACTCGTATTAATGTTTGCTTGTTGCTAAGAAATAGCCTTCGTGTTGTTTGATTAAAAACGATGAATTATTTAGCTCCGTTTCTCCGCTTCGCCAACTAAGTAATCACTTTCAGCCTTGTGTCCTAAATACATTCATCAACATCTCGTGTCATGTGACAGTAGGTTACCATGACAAAGACACAACTTTTTGAATATTGCCTTGTCATTTTTTTTTACCCGTTCTCCAGGTTAAAAAAAAACATCAATTACTTTATATAGGTATGATTATCTACTGAACTGTTGTAGATATTTACGATATCGTTGTCCATAAATAAATAATAAGATTTAGCTATTTTTGTACATAATTTGTTATGTACGTACATATCTATACATGAACCGTTTTAGATATTTACGATATCGTTGTCCATAAATAAATAATAAGATTTAGCTATTTTTGTACATAATTTGTGATGTACATGCGTTGTGTTGAGGCTACAACGGACGAGGCCGATATTCCATTAGACTCGAAACTGGCGATCTTTTTGTTGTCGGTTTACGGTGGGTTTGTCAGTTTTTGTGAACATTTTTCTCTCGCTCTTTCTGTCTCTGTGTATCTTTATTTATACTTATTTCGTTGCCTTTTTCGGTCGTGTGTGTCTTCAGTCTAATGGACCGTCGCGTCGGTTTCAGTGTTGTTTTCGGAACTTTAAATATTTATAATATTCTCTTTCTTCTCTTTATTAGTGGCGGAATAAGCAAAAACGCTTGGGGGCAGAAACAAATCCGCATCACCACCACTCTTACATGTTACATGCATGCCCCGCGGAACGTTTTTCACAGTGGAGAGGGGGGGGGGGGCTAAAGTATTTAGTAGAGCATAGATTGGCGTGAGTTCCAGGGGCAAAACCCGGCGGGGGTCAAGGGGCGGAAGCTCGGTGGTTTTGGGCATCTAATTACGGTCACATGAGCATATTTTTGATACCTTACTTGTGACATTGGCAGGTCGCTAATCGGCTTGGGGTCCAGGGGCGGAGCCCCCAGGAGCTTAGGGGTTATAGGCATTTAATTACGGTCAAGTGAGCATCCAGGGGCCCGCATTGGGGGTCTTGGTGGGGGTAAAGGGGGCATTTATTTCTCTTTAACATACTTTTTCAAGAAAGTGAGGAGGCTCGAGCCGAATCGAATGAACTGAAACCATGTAACACTTACCTTGCACACACGCCTGGTGGGCAGGCGCATCAGTCGTGTCCTCGCCGCGACCATCCGTGTATGCAACAATTAGAAGCGACAGGAATACAACCTACAAAAGAACAAAAGGAATATACCCTAATGAATAGTTAAGTCATCAACATCGTTTTATGTAATCCCGCAACTGTTTCCCAATTTTTAGCAAAAGGGCTCATATAGGATCAGCGATCACGTCGCGGTTCCTCTAGATTCTTCTGAAGCCCTGCGAATCCTGCCACTACATCCCACACGACACGCTCCCCCCTCGACATAACTTACGTTGTGTATCACTTTAAAGGGGGTGTTAACTGACTAATAAAGGCGAACGCCATCTACGTCTCCTTCTGGACAACTACACGTAAACGAATGGACTTGATTAACCGCAGTCAGCGACTTAACCTCTAAATGGTCAGCTTTTGCGAAACAGACCGAAGTTCTTCACACGCTTCGGTTTCGCGTATGTTATACGCCTGGACCCGATTGGCCCCGAGTCAGACCACGGGAAAGACACGTATATGTAGTCTCATCAGTTTACACCCTTTAAAGTGATACACAACGTTAGTTGTGTCGAGGGGAAGCATTTATTTAATCAACTCCTTCTGGTCCTCAGCTGAAAATATCCATGGGCAAAGAGGGGGAAGGGAGAGGGAAGGAAAGAAAGCGAGAGAGGAAGAGAGAGAGAGAGAGAGAGAGAGAGCGGAGTGGGAAAGAGAAGTCGGAAAGCGAGAAAGAGAGAGGAGGGGCGAGAGGGTGAGAGAGAGAGAGAGAGAGAGAGAGAAAGAGAGAGGAGGGGCGAGAGGGTGAGAGAGAGAGAGAGAGAGAAAGAGAGAGGAGGAGAGGTAGATCATAGATTGGTAAACGGATGAGAAAAGAAGATAGCCGACATCTTATAGGACTTTCACATACTGATCAAATGGCCCTTTAATTTGTATTTCAGGCATCGAGTAAAACCGTTTCATACAAGATGCACTAATTCCCCCCCCCCCCTCACCACCACCCTCCCTTGATGGCCGTCACTCAAGCAATATGTCACTGGTATAAACCACCTCAATAGATTACACCTGTAATCTCATAATCTTGATAATTCAATTAATCTCTAAACAATGACAGTGCGCAACGATCTAATTAATGAAATAATGTTTATTATAGGCGTCATTAAAAATCTCAAAATGCGAACAAAGCTTGATCTATTTATGGACATGTACATGAGGCCACAACACTTCTTTGAGAACACTGTCACTATGAATATGACGGACAAAGAAAGAGGACAAAATATACAGTTCCTCAGGTAGACAAACTAGGAACATCCCTTCACTGCTATTATGTAAAAATGTGTAGAACAGGTGTCACATGCACATTCACCTGTTCTACACATGGTATTTTTACATAATTGCAGTGAAATGATGTTCCTTTGTCTACCTGAGGAACTGTATATTTTGTCCCCTTTCTTTGTCCGTCATATTCATAGTGTGTGGTGTATGTAAAAAGGTTGTCGACTCTCATTCGAGAGGTCATGGGCAGCGTTTAACGAGACCGTCATCAGTCATGTACGTTGAGCAGCTCTTGGCTTGAGCATCCCCGCCAAAAAGGCCGTTTGGTTAAAGTTCACTAGGGCTCATTAAAGGGATCCGGTAACTTTACTCATATTCTGAAACAAAATCCTGGATTTAGCTCATGCTGCAATGATAATTATAAACCTTTAGGTCAGTCAGGAACTCCATGACTTTTACAAGCCGATCGCCTGTCTGATTATCAAGATATTTATGATCGGAAATCGAAACGAAATTTTGCGTTTGCCAAACGGTTTTCATAAGTAGTCTACTGGTGAAAATGAGTATGGTAAACCGGTCTCTAAAAACCGGTCACTCTAACATTTTTTTTTCTTTTTTGAGGCACTTCTTCTTGATCATTTTAAAGCGAGGTTTTTTTTTTAGGGCTTCAATATTACACCATATCACAGACACTGATAACACGTAGGGCCGTGCATCTCAGATTTAACATTGTGAAACGACGCCTTTAAAATCCATTAAAAACACGATCGAAAAAAAAATTGTAATAAAGGAAACTCCAATACCCTTTTGTAGGCCAACTGCTTTTATAAATCATGTTTGGATTACTAATATGTCGTTGTCATGTTTGCACATTTCCAAGGGTGATGTACAAGGCTATTGTCTTGAAATTGGCTTTAAATTCGAAACAAAATTGCAATAGTGAATCGAATATAAACATTTGGAAACGGGTAATTCCCTGTTACACGAGCCAACCATTCACCTTTAAATTATCAGGTTTTAAAATGTAGGCTTTTCAAAATTTAATGTAATTCGCGATTCCCCGTCCTTGACCGCAAACTTCTGGGAACAATACCCATCGATGAAAAGAATTCAAACAATACACCCCATCTAACTATCTAGCTTCCTTTCTCTTTTTGATTAAATAAAAGTCTCTGTGTGCAACATTCAGTGGATCTAATGCAATTTCCTTTGTCATTAGGCATTCTGCGCAGTCAATTAATGAACACATACCTGAGGCCGATGTTAATGAAGTGACATTCATTGTAGCGTGTGGCTTTCCATAATACATGTATGTGAAAATTGTCAGCAACGAGACAGTGTACCGTGGAAACGAGGACGTGTATCGTGGAAAAGAGAGCATACAAAGACCCCCCCCCCCCCCCCTCTCTCTCTCTCTCTCTCTCTCTACCTCTCCCCTAGCCTATCCGGTATGCGTCGGGCTTTACAAGTATATTGAGAGTGACATCGGCGCGGGCGTCAGCCCCAGCACCTCTCCCCTTTCTCCCTCTCTATCTCAATTTCTCTCTCTCTCAATCTCTCTCTCTCAATCTCTCTCTCTCTCCCAAATGGATTGATCCCGTTCATGCGTCACATTCCGCTGGACCCTCTAATGATTTTGAGACCCTTTTTTAAAATTTGTTCATCAACCTTTTTCTCTCTTTTTTATGCCCTCCTTTAAAAATGTTATAATATCAATAATAATATTGCGCACAGGTAGAGAGAGGGTTGTGTGTAATGTAGGTCCAGTCAATGTTTAGTAGACCGACTGACTAACATAATCAAATTTATAGATGTTTCTTTCTTGGCAACCTAGTGACGAATTACTAACGAACTACACTAGGGACTTTTAGATTTGCGTGGACTGATACGTGTGACGTCCATTCAAGGCAGTGCATTATAAGGACGTCGATCGTAGCAATCCACGTTGTCGTAGTCTCACCTCCCTGCTAATACTAAGAATCCAGTCTGCATATAGTACTTGTTGCTATATCGGACAAAGCCTCGGGCAAACTTTCAGGTTGTTAAGCACATCCTTTGATTTAAAGTATGCGTACAATTTAAAGACCCTATCCGATAAAAATTCAACTTGATTTAAATTCAGATTCAGATTCAGATTCAGATTAATTGTATTGGTCCATTTGGAAATTCAGTTGTTGGCATTACAAAAAGCACATGAACAGAAAACTGAATGAATGTAGAATACAAATATAAAGGAATAAAAGGAATATTATTGCACAAAAGCTAATTAAAAAATCATTTTACGCACCCCTCCAAATTACGGGTGAACAGGGGTCAACTGTGCCGAAGTTACAGTGACGATATAACATGTAGACCCCATCGGTTTACTATATAGCTGAGGCGATGAACCGTGCTTAATTAATGCAAAGTCATATATGCGTTCTCCACATAAGATGATGTCATCAAAGTCAATAGCAAGTTTTTAGGTCGACAACTTCCGTTTTTTAAAGCTTTGGATTTTGGGTTTTCAGAGAGTTGATACTCCTCTGACAGACACTAAAATAGCATATAATTGATGTTATTGTAATCCATGGCTTATAAGCTTTCCGTTGATTCATAATTCATTGATTTCATTGTTCAGTTCGGATATGGTCTGCTAGTATACTGGTCTATTGCAGCGCTGCTCAATTAATCTAATTTACTGGCCTCACCTACTTTGTTAATTGTCATAATGTTATGAACCATGACAAAATGAGAACATCATGGTTATTAAGTGCTGTTTTTGGATATAAATTATGAGCTGTATAGGAGCTAAAATGGAGGATTTACATGCAAATAAGAGGAGAATGAAAAGTAATTGCTATCATGAGTGGCTGCTCTTTAAAAAAAAAATCGTTCATATCTCTATCTCGCCCCCCCCCTCCTTTATTATAAGAAGTGGCAGATATTTTGTTCAGTAATTTTGGTTATTGAGTTCACTCATACATTATATTTTGATATTTATTCTTTGTCTATACGTGTTATTTTCATGTATGAGAATTGCTTTAATAAATACTTTAAAAAATTGGAAAGTAATGCATTGAAATGGATATTGAAATGGATTTGACCATTTCAAGGGCATTTTATAGAACCTAACTGCCTCGCTCCCGTCTGGCTCAATCTGAGATTAATTTTAAAAGCAATGTAATTTTACAAAGGGATTTAATATGAGCCTCAAAGCATTAACACATCTATTCACAGCTCAAAAATGATAAAAGGAAGGTAATTGCATTTCCAGGGTCGTAGCAATAAATCAAGTAAATTGTCATGAGGGCAAAATCATTTAGTAGTATATTATTTAACAGTGAATGGGTGGCATCGGTCATGTGGGGGAGGGGTACACCGGGCTCGTGCTTCCACCCACCCCCCCCCCCCCCTTCCTACTCCTCCCAAAATGCAAATTGAATGAAGTAGATAAGTGGAAATAGAGAAAAGCAGGGAAAGAAGATGGAAAGGACGAGACCCCTGTCCCTTGATGGCATTGTCTCGACTTATACACTACACCAATGTTTAAATCTAGTGTCAGGCTGTTCATTCGTTGGATATACTGGGAAAAGCAATTTCCTTGAAAGGATTTATACGAAAGGGGAGATAAAATACCATGTAATTGTTATGGGGCTGGTTGAAAGTCAGAATCTGTAATCTCTAATCGGATATGTGGTTGTTGCTGTTGTTGTTGTTGTTTTCATCAATTCAGGCCGGAGAGAAAAAATGACACTTTGATTTGGTGGGTGTATTTTACGAGTATTCACAAAGAAAAGTGTAGATTTAAATCTCATCTCGTTTCATTTTCCGCCTGCAACCTTTCTCATGTTTTCTTCCCCCCCCCCCCCTTTCTCTCTCTCTCTCTCTCTCTCTCTCTCTCTCTTCTCTCTCTCTCTTTGTATTTCTCTCTCTTTCTCTCTCTCTCTCTCTCTCCCACTCTCTTTCTCTCAAGTTTGTTTGTTGTTGTTGTTGTTGTTGCTTTATATATCATTTCCATATACATTTACACGCTTATACGTGAAATTCATGAAGTGTAACTACATTTACTTTTGATTTGAAACTTGTGCCTATTCTCAAACTGTTCTGTTAGGGTACTGTTGGTGCACTGTTTGTTGACAAGGTCGAATTGTGTCTATGTGTGTTGGGTGTGCGTGTGGAATTTGTTTTTTTTACAGGCGGTTACCCGTAATATTATTATTATTTTCTTCCAACAGGTCCCTCTCCTTTACGCATCTGCAGGACGGTGATTATTTAAACGATGTATTATTGTTTAAAAATATAAGTAAGAAGAAAGAGTTGAAGTATTGTTTTTATGGGGAAAACACTTAAAGAGAAGGTTGAGTTCTGGGAAGAGGTAACCAATAAGTTGTGAACGTTGTTATTATTATGCAAGTGTGGAAGAACATCATATAGAAAATGTTCACTGAAAAGCATGGCTCTTCATATGCCTTCATATTCGAAATATGCCATTTAACAGCATACAAATCGGGACGGATTTGTATGCCATATACATAGTTATGTGTACAGTGCTTGTAACTTTCCCAAGACTGTGCCAAATGTTTTATCATTTTGATGATACCAGAACCTTGCAACACACACCAATACTTACATGCTAGATGATCCACCTTTTCTGATTGATTCCACACCGTTTCTTTCACAATGCAATCGCACGACCAGAACTCAACTTTGTCTTTAACTATTCACAAGGTTTGCTGTATATACGAGATCAATATGTTATGTTTATGTAGACACAAATTTAATCTGAACTTCCACTTTATTATTCAATTGTTTAACGACACAATGACGTCAGTGATCTGCATCTGCTGATTTAAAGAATAAAGAGAGATTCATGAAAATCTTTGTTTCCATACCCATCAAGCTTGCTATTTTGGGGGCTCGAGTTTTTCCAATTCCTTTCTTTACTGAAGAATGGGAACTAATTAACTTTCGAACATGAGGTATCGTTCCGTCATTCCGGCAGTTTCTCATCTAATTTGATTGATATCTCCTAATCTGGGAGAAATCGATTGGCCTTAATTCTCGCTGCGTTAATTTCATATGCTATTCACGCCGTCCTAGATTAAAACAAAAAGCTGTTGAAAGAATTCCTATGGCTCATTGTTTCATGCAGAAAGTGACATGCTCTGTGGTGATTTAAATTGATTGTTATTCAGCAAGGAAGTATCATATACAGATATATTCATGAAAATAATACAATTACATGAACTAGAATTATATCTCAATCTAATTTGCAATTCTTACTAGGACTTTGAAACTGGACGGTAGTGGGCAATTATACTGCCCCTCCCGCAAGGGGTTCAGTGCCCCTCCTGGAATTGCCTCTTCTTAATCTGAAGTGTCTTATTTTCTACAATCCTTCTTGACAATGACTGGTGCCCCTTCCTCCTCGCTTGGTTCCTAACGGGACGTTAAGGAGTATACCAGAAGAAGAAGAAGAAAATAGGTTGGCCTGCATTTTGTATTTCTGGCCCTCGATGCAATAAGCCCGTTTTAATCAGTAGAAAAATGCAGTGATAAGATGAAAGAGGCTTTCATAATCAATTTAAAAGTCTAAATTTAAGGTTTAGAAAGCGTGAGGAACTGAACGCCATCTTGGCTGCACATATGAAGGCCGCCTCTGCCGCTGCACAAGCCGCAGCAGCAGCCGAAAAGACCGGCAAGTAAAACAAAGACTCATGTGAACAGGATATATGTTTTCTAAACCCGACCCCCCCCCTTCGTTTCCCTTTCTCTCTTGCATATCATTTAAAGGGAGATGATCGTCAGCTTCTATGTGCAGAAGGGCATAACACTATGAACATGACGGACAAGAAAGAGGTCAAAATATACAGTTCCTCATTCACATGCATATTCACCCGTTCTACACATTTTTACTTAATAGCAGTGAAGCGATGTTCCTTTGTCTACCATAGCAATTGTTGAGGGTAGAATGAGAAACTGTATATTTTGTCCTCTTTCTTTGTCCGTCATATTCATAGTGTAATTCACCGACACAAAACTTGGTGGAGATACCATCGATGGGTGTCAAAGTCTGCACACAGGTATAGTCCAATCAAGAAATACCCACCTAGTCTCTCGGAGAGTCTTCGGGTGGGGGCAAAAGTAAAATAATAACTTTACCAAATGGGAAACATTAGAGCATTACATAAGGCCTGTTGGTCAAGATTTAATTTTCCTTTAAACGTGCCTCCGCTCATAACAGCATCAGCACATGCAGGCTTATTTTGGTTATTCTTACCATATAATACTCACAAGTATTCTTTACTGATAGAAGTATATATTTTACATGATTTAATAATGGTTTTAAATGAAATGAAGGAGAAATGAAACAAAAAATGTTTCTGGAGTATTTAGTCATAGATTCATCGGCAACTCAGCCACTTTTATATCCCTTTTAAGTGCTATGTTACAAATCGCTGTTATACCAATGGCATGTGATAACTAAACGTCATCTTCATCAGCCAAATATTCCTCCATCTATTTAAGTTTCATCTTTAATTTCCTCCTCTTTCTTCTCGTCTAGCACGTTTTTCCTGCGCGGTTGACAACCTTTCATATAAACGTCGTTCTTTGGCCATGGTCATCGGCATTTCTTTCATTATTTTCTGCTTCTTCTTTCTTCCAATCTTGATGAATAATTGTCCCTCTGTGTAGCTGTTATACACTCAACAAAAAACTCACTTCCCCCCATTGATAATGACCTCTGCTTGCCAGGAGAAACCACTTAGCATTTGTATGAGAAATCTATTTGGACATGAATTCTTAAAATATCAAATTTGATATATCATTTCTCGAGGAATATTAAAAATATGACAGGGAGACCAATGCATTAATTGGCGGATTTGTCTTTAAACATGAGCTATTACTTTTATTTACTCTGTCGGTCCATTTTTCGTTTTATAATGCAATGTTTATCAAGTAAGTGAAATGAGTGATGGCTTGTTCAAGTCTGTTGATTGTCTGGACGGTGTGCTGCTCAAAAGCCAGATTGATCAATTTGATTGATCTACGATTCCACGGTTGTGTACTTCATGGCTCATTTCATATACAGTTAACAACAGAGTTATTCATACTCCTTATACAATAATTGATGTATGGTGGGCATGGTGGCTCAATGGTTAGAGCGTCCGCCTCATGAACGGGAGGTCGTGGGTTCGATCCCCGGCCGAGTCATACCAAAGACTTACAACAATGGAACCTTCTGCCTTCTAGCTAGGCGCTCAGCATATTAGATTGGAAAAGGGTAATAGTAACGTGTTATGTTATGCAGGACCCGCTGGGAGAGCAGTTTTATAACTGAAGTGGCTACCCTGGGTAAATAAAACGTTATTATTATTATTATGTTTTTCTTAAATCAAGAAGGAAAAGTGGAATTGTTGAATTGGGGCTTTTGTTGAATACTTTTAGATGTAAGGTTTAGTATGTCACGTTCTCAAGAAGCATAAATCGGGACAAAAAACTCTTTCTCTCCCTTGAAAAATTACAAAATATTACGTTATTAATGTTTATGCATGAGAAATTTCAGGTGACAATCCTTTAGAGCAAGGGTTCTCAAACCTTTTCCTAGGCGGTTTTAATGAGATTTTCATGACGGCTATAAGGTCCGAAACAATGGGCAAATTTTGTTTGTTTAACCAATTATTTCCAATTTGTCCACAGTTACATAATGTGTCTTTACACGTACCTTAATTAATTTTAAGAGTTGAGACATGTATGGGGTATATCAGTGGGAAAGAAATTAGCCCTGTTTTCCAACAATAAGCTGCTTAGAAATTGATGCAAATGTTCAGACAATCTACACCCAAAATTTACATTAATGACACTAATATACTGAAGAAAAGGAGGCTAAAAAGCTCTATATCTGATATAATTATAAAGGGAATCGTTACAGTTTAACCCTAAAAAAGCCTGGTTATTTTAATACTCTTTGAGCTGAGGGTGGGGTGGGTGCCCCCTTGGAATCTGGGCCATGGAATGAAGACAAATTATTCATCTCATAAGGAATAAGTTCATGACATTTCATATTATGTCTCAAATGGCTTTTGAATGAAAACTGATTAACTATTCACATATCAACGAAGCGACAGTCCGCATTGTTGGGGTAGTAGTGGTGGTGGTGGTTATTTGACCCGACTGCTAAGGAAGCAGTAAATGCTTGTTCGTAAGCAACCGGAGGACCCACAACTTTAAGGTCCTCTCCGAGAGATCTGGTAATGAGGATTAATACCTTACCAAAGAGCACTAGCTCATCGCCTTGGTTTCGAACCTGGGTCGCCGGATTACTTTATTATGTTATGGTGAAATTTTCATTTTGGTTAAGCGCGGCGCAGTGATTCTAGACACGATACAGTACCCATGGTACCCTTTGGTCGAAATTATATACATTTGGTACAAAAAAGATAGAAGAGCGGGTGGATTCTGCCCCTGCCCTTTGATGGTTAAAAACAGTGCCTTTCCGGCAGTCCTGAATGAAAGAAGGCGTGGTCCGGACTTTGAGAAGCCCTGCTTCAGAGTAATTAATACAATTCATTATAAAAAGATTAGGCATTGATTGATAAAATACCAAATACCTTTTAGGATTTAAGTAAGGTTCAAATGTAGACAGGTAAAGATATAAGCTGTATAAATGTAGCTTGCTGTTGTAACCACGGTAAAATAAATAGAGACTATGGAGAGATAAACAGGGAGCAACGGAATATGAGAAATAGAAGTGACAAAGGTAGAGTAAGAAAGAGAGGCGAACAAAGGAGATGGGAGGAAAAGAGAAAGCAGGAAACTGTCTGTAACTGTAAGAAATGCAAATGAAAAAGTTGACTTACCCCTTTGAAAATCATGATTGATCGGATGGCCGGTTCTGATTATTGAAATTAATTAAGAAAACTCCCACACCAAAAATCAGTCCAGATTTACGATTTTTGGAACAGTAACCACAGCAACATGCATTCAAGATGACCCGTTATTGAAATTCCTCCATTGAACTCATTTAGTTACTAATTTGGCAGGAAAAAGAAGATAATAACTCGCCGTTGCGTCTCCAACGATAAGATTCCAATGTCAAGGAGATTCCGAAATATATCTCGCAACATATTATAGCACACCAGAGATGAAATAGATAATTATTGCTTTCCCAGTCAAGGCCTAAAACTGAAGCTGATGTTGCGACCGCTGCAGAAACAGAGAGAAATCCTTCGGTTCAATATGAATATTATTATCTGCAAACTTCCCTCATCCGGTCGCAGCTTTCGCGTGTTCCGTGCGGGAGAGAGAGACAAAAAAGGCGTGCACCGTAACCATAGAAACGTAAAAAGCGGATGATGCCAAAATGATCGACGGCCCGAACGATATTTGTCTTTTCGATCGAACCCACTTTAGTAAGATTGATCGTAAATCGAAAGGCTCCGCTGAACAGAAAGTTAAAGATTGCTCATGAAACATTCATGCGGGCGTTGCACGAAAATAAACAGTGGAGTGATGGACGAGTGTAGGTGTCTGTACTTCCGCCCCCCCCCCCCCCGCCCCCGCCGGTGATGATGTGAGAATATCGACATCGGTAGTGGTTCTAGAGAGGGGCTGGGGGAGGGAGGTATACATGTATACATGTCTGTAAGGGACCCCACTGGAAATAAGCTCTCGAGCTTTCGTGAGTTATCCTGTTTGATTTTTGATCTGTTATTATTATATATTGTTGTATGTTGGAAGCTTGTCGAATAAAAATCAATCAAATTTGATATGCACAATTATTAGGGCTATGTTTTATCGGCTTCGTTGATTCCCTTGGCTCAGCACTTGTTTTAGCACCCATTTTTTCAGCACCACAAAATCTTTTTTATCGGAACCTGCACCTTTTTAATGCTAAATTTAGCACTGTATGTGCAAATCCATCAGCTCTATCTGAAACTTTTTTTTTGACTGGAATTAATTGTTCTAAAGTGTAATGTGTCCACATCTACTATAGATCAACGCCTCAACGGAAAATATTCCAGGAGAAATAAAAAGTTGTTTAGGGTGCCTTTAGGCGTCTAAAATATGCAGGCAATGGTACGGTTACAAAATGCAAATCAGACAGTTCGTAGATGCTATCTGCTCATTGGCATATATATGTCATTCATACAAAACTGTAAAACTCACCGAGACGAAGGCTGGATAATATTTTCATGAAAGATACGAATTAATTATTTATTTATGTACCGTCGCGAAATACGCGGTTGGAAATATTCTTCCCAAGGTTGGCAAACATAATGTATATTCATGAAACACCTCTATCAATTTGGCAGATAGGCCTATTATTATAAATTGCACAAAGTGGGACTTCTTCATGATTATTTGGGGTAATTATTAATTTTATTCTTATGTTATCTCTGAAGAGGTCTGTCTCTTCATATTTGTGATCGACATGCAACGCAAAGTACTTTGGAAATCGATAGCAATGTCGTGGACGAGTGGATATGTCACCGGACTGTGGATCACAAGGTCCGCGGTTCAAGTCCCACCACGGCACTAATGTCCTTTGGCAAGACATTGATCTACATTTGCCACTCTCCACCCAGGTGTTGAATGGGTACCCGGTAGGATGCGAAAGCTAATGTGCTTAGATTAGCAAGTGTGCGCTTGTAAAAATGATGCACTGGCTGGAATGCTTCCCAGGGAGAGGAGAATGTGCATAAATTGTGTGCGGGTAAGCCTTAATCCGATGATCGGGGTAATAATATGATTGCAGGGCCCTCAGGGAGAACAGTATGAATACTGATGAGGCTACCCTGGGTAAACAAGACATAATTATTATTCTTATTATTAATACCAAAGTTCCTAATTAGATGGCAAAACACCCGTCAAGGCTAGATAGTCGATATAAAAAAAGGATGTTGAACTTGTGTCAGGAAAACGGGCAATGACGTAGCTTGAGGCCTTGGGATAGGAGGGGGCTGGAACCATTATGTACAAAGGGCCAGAAGCATGTATAAACGCACTGTATTTAAGTTCCCCGCACCCTTTTTCTGAACATATTTGCTTCTCTGCTCCCCCCCCCTCTCTCTCTCTCTCTCTCCCTCCTCGCCCCTCTCTCTCTCTCTCTCTTTCTCTCCGTTCTCTCTCTGTCACTGTCTCTCTCTCTCTCTCTCTCTTTCTCTCCGTTCTCTCTCTGTCACTGTCTCTCTCTCTCTCTCTTTCTCTCCGTTCTCTCTCTGTCACTGTCTCTCTCTCTCTCTCTTTCTCTCCGTTCTCTCTCTGTCACTAGGGGCTTTTCGTTTGTGTGGACGAGGGCGGCGTTCACGTCCTCTAACGATGCAAATTGACGTCAGACACCCGTCCTGTTCACTACCTTATAACCCTTTTCGTTTTAAGTTGACACACGTTTTCTACACGATGACGTAATGGCCCCGCACGCGCTTATTCATTTTCTCCTTCTTTCACTTCTTATTTTGTTCTTCGTTTATTATTCGATTATACTCTCTCTATTTTTCTTATGATATTCTTTGTTTTTCCTTCTTCCATCTTCTCTTCTATCTTTCCATTGTCTATTCTTTATCATTTTCTCTTTTTGTCTTTCCTAATGTTATTGTTGTTGTTATCATTCTATCATTTTTCTTTCTATCTTTCCTCATATTATTCTTTGTTTCTTCCTTCTATCATCTTCTCTTAAGTTATTCTTTGTTTTTATCATTCTATCACTTTCTCTTTTTGTATTTCCTTACGTTATTCTTTGATTTTTCCTTCTTTCACCTTCTCTTTCTGTCTTTCCTTATGTTATTCTTTGTTTTTTCCTTCTTTCACTTTCCCTTCAGTCTTTCCTTATGTTATTCTTTATTTTTCCTTCTTTCACCTTCTCTTTCTGTCTTTCCTTATGTTATTCTTTGTTTTTTCCTTCTTTCACCTTCTCTTTCTGTCTTTCCTTATGTTATTCTTTGTTTTTTCCTTCTTTCACTTTCTCTTCAGTCTTTCCTTATGTTATTCTTTGTTTTTTTCCCTTCTTTCACCTTCTCTTTCTGTCTTTCCTTATGTTATTCTTTGTTTTTTTCCTTCTTTCACCTTCTCTTTCTGTCTTTCCTTATGTTATTCTTTGTTTTTTCCTTCTTTCACCTTCTCTTTCTGTCTTTCCTTATGTTATTCTTTGTTTTTCCTTCTTTCATCTTCTCTTTCTGTCTTTCCTTATGTTATTTTTCGTTTCTTCCTTCTTTCATCTTCTCTAATGTTATTCTTTGTTTTTTCCTTCTGTCACCTTCTCTTTCTGTCTTTCCTTATGTTATTCTTTGTTTTTTCCTTCTTTCACCTTTTCTTTCTGTCTTTCCTTATGTTATTCTTTGTTTTTCCTTCCTTCACTTTCTCTTTCTGTCTTTCCTTATGTTATTCTTTGTTTTTCACTTCTTTCACCTTCTCTTTCTGTCTTTCCTTATGTTATTCTTTGTTTTTTTTCCTTCTTTCACCTTCTCTTTCTGTCTTTCCTTATGTTATTCTTTGTTTTTCCTTCTTTCATCTTCTCTTTCTGTCTTTCCTTATGTTATTTTTCGTTTCTTCCTTCTTTCATCTTCTCTAATGTTATTCTTTGTTTTTTCCTTCTGTCACCTTCTCTTTCTGTCTTTCCTTATGTTATTCTTTGTTTTTTCCTTCTTTCACCTTTTCTTTCTGTCTTTCCTTATGTTATTCTTTGTTTTTCCTTCCTTCACTTTCTCTTTCTGTCTTTCCTTATGTTATTTTTTGTTTTTTTCCTT
Source organism: Strongylocentrotus purpuratus (assembly GCF_000002235.5). NCBI lineage: Eukaryota > Metazoa > Echinodermata > Echinoidea > Camarodonta > Strongylocentrotidae > Strongylocentrotus > Strongylocentrotus purpuratus. The sequence continues at coordinate 10,149,288 of NW_022145598.1, forward strand.
CTTTCACCTTCTCTTTCTGCCTTTCCTTATGTTATTCTTTGTTTTTTCCTTCTTACACTTTCTCTTCAGTCTTTCCTTATGTTATTCTTTGTTTTTTCCTTCTTTTACCTTCTCTTTCTGTCTTTCCTTATGTTATTCTTTGTTTTTTCCTTCTTTTACCTTCTCTTTCTGTCTTTCCTTATGTTATTTTTTGTTTTTTTCCTTCTTTCACCTTCTCTTTCTGCCTTTCCTTATGTTATTCTTTGTTTTTTCCTTCTTACACTTTCTCTTCAGTCTTTCCTTATGTTATTCTTTGTTTTTTCCCTTCTTTCACCTTCTCTTTCTGTCTTCCCTTATGTTAGCCTTTGTTTTTTCCTTCTATCATCTTCTCTTATGTTATTCTTTGTTTTTATCATTCTATCACACTTTTTTCTGTCTTTCCTTATGTTATTCTTTGTTTTTTAATCATTCTATCAATTTCTCTTTCTGTTTTTACTTTCTGATTTACGCTGCGATGTAGCAAGATGACGTCATTCTGACGACGGGTCACTAGTTTTCTGACGAACCTCAAATCATCGATGAACGGGTTCGCAAATGTGGCCTGACGACGCCAGACGACCCGACGCATGCGCAGATCGCGGAAATGACGTCACATATTAGACGTCGACTATGTCAACGTGACAAACGAAAACCCCCTACTGTCTCTCTCTCTCTCTCTCTTTCTCTCCGTTCTCTCTCTGTCACTGTCTCTCTCTCTCTCTCTCTTTCTCTCTAAATATATATATTTATTTTTATTCTTCTCCTCTCTTTCCCCTACTCTTTCGACATATCTCTCTCTCTCTCTCTCTCTCTCTCTCAACCCCTCTATCTCTCTCTTTCTCCCTCCCTTTCTCTTCCTCCCCTACCTATCTCTCATCTACTTTTCCTTCTCCTTCTTCTTCCATTTTAATTTCGTTCATAAAAACATATTTTGCGTTTTCTTCTGTTCTCTTCAGATATGTCTGATCACTTCGTTGTATATTTATGTTGTACCATGTCGTTTTTTAAATTTTTAAACCGATGGGAAAATTATTTATGTTACATTGACAGATGTATCAATAAATTTATTTCATTTTCTTCTTCTTATCATTATTAATTTCTTTCTTCTTTTTTTCTTCATCTTCTTTCTTCTTCTTCTTCTTCTTCTTCTTCCTCTTTTTCTTCTTCTTCTTCTTCTTCTTCTTCTTCTTCTTCTTCTTCTTTTTCTTCCTCTTCTTCCTCTTCTTCCTCTTCTTCTCTTATGTATGCATGCATAATTATATACGATGGATAGGGGGCGAATATAATAATAATAATAATAATAATATTGGATATTTATATAGCGCACATATCCACCCTGCAGGGTGCTCAAAGCGTTCCAATATATTACCCGGTTCTGCTAGGCTACCGATGTCGGTGCTCACAGCATTCAAGGAATTCCTTCTTACCGGTTATGTGTGGTAAACACCCGACCCCAATCGTTACACCGATTTTTAGAGCTGGAGATGACTATGAAGATTGGAAAATCGATGAAACAAATTACCCGACAATGACAACCGCTCATTTCTAATAAGAAACCACATTCATCAAAGCAGAGACAAAAGGTCCAAGGCCGTTGTTTAAAATAACAGATAAACACACGCTTTTTGAGTCGAGCCATTCAAAATCGGTGATTCCATATTTCTATTGTCATTGATCACCACAATCAATATCAAATATCACGACAAAAGAATTCGAAATTGATGGGTAATTGATGGATCAATAAATCAAGGCCGAACGATTGGATTGTATTGGTCACAAAGACAGTTTCTATGATACACAGGTACATAGGTGGAAATGCAGTATTCTATAAAAAGGGCAAACATAAGGTTTTCATGAAGCATCTCCATCACTTTGGTAAGGATTTTTCTAAATTGCCCAAAGTAGGACTTCCTTAAGTTTAAAAAATGTGTAGATTTTGGAGGGAGAGGTTTTTTTTTTTCATGTGCTATTTCCGAAGTTGTCAATTCATATATTTGATTACAATGCAACGTACAGTAGGCCTACTTTTGGAGTGGGTAGCAATGCATAATTGCCTGTTTCAATGGCAAACCATCCGTCATAGATAGACAACTTGAGGGTTGTACAAAGGGTCACATTCATGCATAAGCACTGCATCTTCTCGGCATCCTCTTGTCTCCACATCTTTGCTTTTCTCCCCTCTCCCTCTAAAGTTCTTTCTACCCCCCCCCCCCCCCCCCCCCCACTCCTGCTAGCTCTCGCTATATATATCTCTCTGTCTCAGAATAATCAAAGCGGAGACACAAAGGCCAAGGCCGTGGTTCATTAAACGGCTCACTTCGAATATTGGGTCATCTCGTCGGGTCGGGTGATCGCGTTACACGACCTTTCGTGAAATCATGCCCTTTTATTCACGAAATATCGGGGGTAATATTTGTAAAATATATCCCTCTCATCTACAAGTGGTCTGGTCCAATTTAACCCGACACTTTGTAAAAAAAACTCTACGGCAAATCTAATAAGGTCGCGTCATATCGTAGAGGTGTCGTGGTCGAGTGGATATGTCACCAGACTTTGTATCAGAAGGTCCGCATTTCGAGTTCCGCAGCGGCACTAATGTCCTTTGGCAAGAAATAAAGCTACATTTGCCACACTCAACCCAGGTGAGGTTAATGGGTACCTAGTAGGATTATTCCTTGCCTGTGCGCTGATAACGGCTGCCGGAGCTAAAGCTAGGGCAATAATTTCCAAAGCTCTTTGGAAGCGCATAGAGATGATATTTCGTAACGTATTATGCGCTATACAAGAACTGAATAATAATATTATTATCTTCCGTTTTCTTTTCACAAAAGGTCTTTTAACGCGACCACCCGACCGGACGCGATGACCCGATGAATCGAAGTAAGCCGTATTAAACACACGCTTCCTGGGTCAAGTTATAGGATTTCCCGGCCAAATTCGCGAGTTTGTCATTCAAATTAATTTTTCTTGCGTTCAAATTCGACGGTTTTAGTGCAGTCAGGTATATCTCGGGTTTATATTCCCTTTTTATAGTTTTCAAATCTATGGAATTTTCGTTAGAATCTACGTATGTTTTATTTAAATTAATGAACAATGTGCTTCTTTCGCTATTTGGTCTTTCGATTTGGCGCAACACGATTTTCTGACAACGCAACGGTGTACTTCTAGAATTCTAATTCATTTGTAGCATTCAAATTAGCACTTTTTGCACTTAAATTGATGGTCAATATACATTTCTCGTGTATTAGACACTTTTTATAGAACATTCTTTTTCTTTCAAGATTGTTTTTTCATGTGTATTTCATCATATTTCATTTTCTTGCATTTATACACTTATACTTTTTATATTAGATTTATCTGATATTCATCAGCATTTAAGTTTGATTGTTAAGAAGAAAAAACGACTTGCATCTACAGACCTGATGGTCTCAGTATATTTGTAAATGTTCATGTAAGGAAGTTGTTTGTCTTATGTTTCATCATAAATTTATCATAATTTCATCATAATTTCATTATGGAAGAAGGGTACAATATTGTGACTGGGGTAGGGACTAGAGTCAACAATTTGAACATGATTCATTATTTAGCCATGTCTTTAGCCATCGATCTGCTGGCGGACAAGTAAACTATGAAACCCTTTAAGAAAAACAGAGGGGTGTGCTGGGTATAAGAGACGATGTGAATTACTTTTTGTAAAATTCCGAGTCTGTAGTAAAAAGGGGCGATTGAGGGTACCCCCACCTTTCCCGGGTATATGAACATGTCCGTGCAGAAATGCCATATCCCTTGATTTCGCCCCTTCTTTACTTTATGTCTAAATACACCACTCTGCATTGTCCTGAAAATAAATAAATGGAATAACAGCTTAGACCCCAATGGCCAATCATGCATTTTAACTGCATTATTTAAAAACTGTAAAAGTTTGTTGCAATTCTTCCCCCTAACATTCCTAACTTGAATAAAAATATTACGAATACGAATGACAGGTGTTAATTTAAATGATACAAATTACGCTTCGACAAGTGAATATTAATTTGAATGCTAGTTGAGCAGTTTATAAATTGAATGACAGATCTAATAATAATAATAATAATAATAATAAATAATAATAATAATAATAATAATAATAATAATAATAATAATAATAATAATAATAATAATAATAATAATAATAATAATAATAATAATAATAATAAAAACGTTACTTATAAAGCGCTTACCACCGAAGTCTCTAAGCGCTATATGAAACTCTTCTACCAAAATCCTAACTTAAATGCAAAAACTGGAAAATTGAATGATAATTGGCATGGCGAAGCCGATCTGCGCTAACTTATATGCAAAGTAAATGAATTCGAATGACAAACAGGCGAATTTGGCCGGGAAATCCTCTTTTTATAAAGCGAAACTGCGTCCGGTGGTTCCATACTTTCTACCGTCATTTATCATGACAATAACTAATATTTTTTATTTGCATCCATGCAGCTCAGCGCAGGTTTTTTTTCATATCATATTGAAATCCTTCATCGTGCTGCATTATCTCACGACAAAAGAATGCGAAGTGGATGAATAATTAATGAATCAATAAATTACGACTGAACAATTGGATTCTACTCGTCAGGAAGACAATTGTGATTTGGAAGGACAGAGTTCGGAAAATCAGATTGGGCATATCGATCGGATGGTGCACATGTATACAAATGTAAAGGAATGGACGAATGGGAAGAACATGTACAACAAAAGTTAATGCTCTGACGTTGACAATTTTCCCCATTTTGGGTCAAGGACGTGTGTTAATCAACTAGATGTTTTAGAGTAGATGCAGATGGAAAAGCAATGGATTCCCCTGTATCCTTTCTTTACTTTATCGCTGTTTATCCCCTCTCTTTCTCTCTCTCTCTCTCTCTCTCTCTCTCTCTCCCTTTTCTCTCTCCTCCCCCCTTCTCTCTCGTTCTTTCTTTATCTTTATCTCGTGTTCTGTGTGGATGCATTTTAGCGTGGTTTTAGCTTTATGACGTCATTGTAATATGCGCGCTATAACCTAGCTAAACTAAAAACGCGTGAGCCTTGTGACATCATTCATGCGCGTGCGCTGTAAGTATGACACCACGGGAAAAAAATAGGTCACTTCGCAACAGATCAAACAAGACATTGCACATGAAATGTAAACGCGAAAACCATGCTTCCATAGAAGGGTTCTTCTCCTGAAATCCTTTTTTAATCGAAAATTGCACCAAAAATGGATTCAGAATTGGCCTGCAACTCGAGAATACAGCGGTTGCTATGGACAGAGGACTATATCACACTCACAGAAGAGGTTATTCTTCTCGAAAGTTCTTTTGTCCTCAATCGACGAAAAGATATTCAGTCTCGAATGGTCCAAGTAGGTCTTACGTCATCCACTTTGCTGATTGCGGAAGAAAAACTTGCTTCTATAAAGTCATCACAGGCTAATAAAAATAAATGCGATTCGGATCTAGAACTGTTCGAGTTGATTTATCTTTTCCCTCTCGTAAATGTTCGGCTGTCTATTCGGACGCATTCGGAGGAGATCGGCGAACATGTGATTCGGGTTCGGTTGTGTAATGGTCTCATATGGTATCTGGAACCCTCGGGAAGTAAGCATCGGGAAGACACGTGGCATGAATGGGTTTGGTGGATTCATGAGTTGGAACAGCGCAGGAGAGTTGAGAGCAAACAAAAGAGAAGGAAGCAAAGAATGAAACGTCATCGAGTTCACAACTCAAACATAAGCGAACATGAATCGCTGGACAGACGATCCATAACGTCCAATAAAATCGAATCATTAGATGACAATAAAGGTGGCAGAGGCTTACCAGCAGAACCTCATTACGAACATGCTACTCTTGATTCTAATCAAAATGGAAAGACCGCGTCCTTCGGACCCACTCCCCGAATAGAAGACCGCAAAAAATCAACAGCTCATCGATGGGTCCATCATTTTGCGGAACACATCATTGACCATCACGATGAAACCCTTCCAGACAGCGATGACGAGGAAGATGACCACGGGTCGTGTCACCGCAATCACGACAAGACAAAACATGGACAATCCTCAAACATTGGCCATTCATCCCTAAAAGGTCGTCACAGTCAATCTAGAGCCACACTTAAAAATCGTATGCAGTCTGTGCTTCTTCACAACGGTGGGGTAGACTCAATGTCAAGCCTTGAGGACATTCTAAGCGTCGGGAGTCTGGTCTCGAGCAACGCTGAGAGCTGGTCGAACAGGCATGCCAGGGATACCAGGAAGGGACTCATCCTCTCCATCGACGACCTGTTCGAAAAGACCAACGTTGAGGTACATAAGCATGGTCACATGGGACGCACTCGCCCAATGGCATCGATGACGAGGTTGGATGTGCTTCTTGAAGGAAATGAGGTCGTTGACACCAAAGACAGTACCCAAAGAGTTGGCATCAACAAGGGTGAGATTCACCACACCGCGTCTCTACCAGATGTTCTTGAGGGAGAAGCGAGCTTCATCGAGGATCTACCGAATGCTGATAAGCTCACACATCGCACGTCACTCGTATATCTAGACTTGGAGAATGACGACGACCGCCGGACTCCTCATGTGATCAACGGACACGTGATGCTTCTCACGAAGGGAGAGATGGATCTGCATAAGCTGGTCGATGACTTAAGGAAAAAGAGTCCTGACCCAAGACTGAAACAAACACATACCAGGAAAGACAAACCTCATGCGAGCTTTGACGATAGTGCTCATCAGAAAGAGAAACAATGGTCAAAAACACTTTATTCCGGTACAAAAGATCGACCACGTCATCATAACCATTACAATCTTAAACGCCGGGTATCGAAGCCCACTAGCACTGGAAAGCGAATGAGCATCTTCACCGGAGCCAATCGCAAACTTCACATCTTAAAGGAATCCCCTCACGAGAGCCCTAGCTCCTTGCGAGATGTGGACCCTGATGACCTGGCGGACGAACTGACGGCAGTCGACGCAGAATTGTTCTTGCGGATCCACGAAGCAGAGATGGTCGGCTGCATGTGGCTGAAAGAAGATCGAAACTACCGAGCACCGAACGTTGTCTCAGCCATAGACTTCTTCACAAAGGTCGCTGGCATGGTAACCAAGGAGGTTCTGCTTCCGTCGGGGTCAACTGAACGGGCTTCGGTCATTAAATACTTCTTGAAGGTTGCAGAAGCTCTAAAGGAGATGAAGAATTATCATTCTTTGCTGGCAGTTCTCGCGGGCTTACAATCGCCGGCAGTCTACCGGCTGCGGGATACATGGTTGCTGCTTGACGAACAAGATCCCAAAGAGTACCAGTAAGTGTCCAAATAAATCAGTTACTTTCCACAGTGTACTTGACTTGTTTCCATACTTTGCAATGTAAGATGATCAAAATTCAATTAAAATATTGATAAATTGATATATTTGTTACAAATTTCAGATCTAACCCATCTGTTGTTTCAAGGCATTATTTTTTAGATAAGTATGATTTATCAAACAACACAATTTACTTCTTTTCCATTTATGCTTTCGTATGCTACTATCATCACGCACGAATACATGCTTTCTGTCTTCTTATCTTCCTCTTGAAGGTTGTGGCAAGATCTTCTTGACTACACAAATGACGAAGGTCTCTCCCTGGACAACGACCCTGACCTAGATCAAGCGATGAGGACGCCACCTTGCCTTCCATTCTTGGGCTCCGTGCTCATGCGCATCATCGAATTCTACTCGACTGTCGATATCAACGGAACCAGACTCGCGCACAAACTCTACGACGACCACGGTGATATTGGAAGCTCAACCAGCAGCGATAACGAGTCAGCGATAAACATCGTCGAAGGGCACTCTCTGGAGGATAACGATGAAAAGGACAAAGTTGCAGTTAAGAAGGGAAACAAAAAATCGGCTGACAATCAAAAAAGCGAGCCTAAACTCTTTTCACTCTTCAATAAAATAGCCAAAAAAGTCGATTCGCTTGGTACAAAGCCGCCTTCTGATACAAGTGACAATGGAAAGAAAGGTATGAGCACATATCGGAAACAACACATTATAATGCTTGTTTTAGAATACGCCAAGCTCGTCGCAGAGGAGAGGGAGAGGGTCAACACTCGAGGTCAGATCGACAGCGCACTCCGTGATAAACTTCTCGAAGGCTTCGAACGCGGTGACGACATCGGCCACGGTGACGTGGACCACACGCGATCTAAGCATTATTCGGAGTTACGTAACATGGCGCACGAGCACGATGACGTGCCCTGGAAACACGGGTGGGAATCGGAATTCCACCTCCACGAAGCATTACTGCAGTTTCAGCTCTCTGCAGTGCAGTACCGTCCCTGTGAGAAGAGCCATGTCGTCAGGGAGCTCCTGCTAAAGGAGTTCCATCATTCTGACGAGGATAATTTTAAACTGTCTCTAGAAAGGGAGCCGCCGGAGAGATACTAGTCAGCACACGACCTTTAAAGCCTATCTGCACTAGTTTGGCCAGGAGGGATTAGACCTCCCGGCATGGTCACTGGCAGGTGGTTATCTCATAAAATCAGGTCTCAATTAAGATAAGAAAAAGGGACCATGGGGGGGGGGGGTCAACGGGTACCGCTTAGGCATTGTTTGCTGTATAGAGGGCGCACATAGCTACAAGTAGTGCAGTCCCACTTTAAAGAAGAGAAAAGGCTAAACTTTTAGTCGCTAACCACACCAACACAACCAATTGCAATGACAGATGATTTCAGACAAAGTAAGCGACTAATATAGGTCTAGGTTAGGACAGTGTCGCATCAAAAGAAACTATATCTGCTTGAACAGAAAATAAGGCAACCTACTCTATGAAAATAATCATAAGAAATTCGGATCGCGCTAGATATTAACGAACAATAATAATAAAAGATAGAAAGAAACGTCCACATCGAAACATCTTCAGGATATTATGCTAACCAATAAACGTGATTCAAATACAGACTGTGACGAGACCGTCGTGTGCCTTTATAGAGATGAAAACAAACCAGTTGTTGGAGGTGGGTGACAATGCTAGGAGGAGGGAGCGGTTGATGTATAGATAGTATATAGAGGAGGTGTGAGAGATAGTATAGAGAGAGAGAGAGAGAGAGAGAGAGAGAGAGAGAGAGGGTGAGTGAGAAGGAGAGAAAGAGAGAGAGGGAGAGAGAAAGAGAGAGAGAGAGAGAGAGAGAGGGGGGGGGGGGGAGATGAGAGAGAGAAAGAGAGAGAGCATGGAACGGTTTTTGCCTCTCATCCATCTCATTGCTAAAGGGGAGTTTTTCAAACGGGGGGAAAACGCAATGTGTTCAAATATTAAAATTGAAAATTACTGCATATCATAATTTAATTTGCCATTTATGTAACCAGCTGGCTGCTGAGAACGATCGAAGATTTTAAAGCCCGTCTACACTAGTTTAGCCAGGGGGATTAGACCTCCATGCAAGGTCACTGACAGGTGGTTATCTCATCAAATCAGCTCTCAATAAACATAAGACAAAGAGGCTCATGGGGGACCAACAGGCACCGATTAGGTACTGTTTGCTATATAGAGGGCGCAAGTAGCTATAAGTAGTACAGTGGGGCTTTAAGAAGTCAATCGCAATACCCTCCATCTTCATTATCATGACTCGCTAAAGATGATGATATCATTGCCATGGTTAACCTCCGTCTAAAAAATGTCCAGGAACTGACGATGTTAGAACAAAAAAACTGACATGTGCATATATTTGCCTCTCCGTCTGTGTCAACATAATTGTCAATTAGTTTGCTTATGCAATATGGGTTTGAGTGGCACGGATTTCAGCCCAATATCATTAATCGCATTTTGCTTAAACCGGGGTTTGCCGCTTCACATTTTACGTGCCTTTATTCTATAGTTTCTTGATTTCTTCTTTTTCCTTCTCTCTCTCTCTCTTCTCTCCTTTCTCTCTCTCTCTCTCTCTCTCTCTCCTGTTTTCTTTCTTTTCTTCCATCTATCTCCCTCTCCCTCTTCCTGTCTTTCATGTGTACGTTTCTACCCTTTTATTTCCCTCTCATCTCTTTCTGTCCCCGTTACCCCCTCTATGACCCCCCCCCCTCCCTTTTCTTTTTTTTCTCTCCCTCTTTTTCTCTCTTTCTCTCCCTCCCTTCCCATTCCCTCTCTCACTCACATGCAAACTTTTCATGCCCTCTTTATCGTATCTTTGTCCCTGCAGTTTCTTTTTCTTCCTTCCCTTCTTTCCTTCCGTGTACCCACCCTCGGCCTCTCTCTCTCTCTTCTCGTCTTTCATTGTCTGTTTTTACACTTCTCTTTCCCTCTCATGTCTTTCTCTCTCTATGACTCTCTTCCCCCTTCTCTCTCCACCCCTATTTCTCTCTCTCTCTCCCTCCCTCTCTCTCTCTCTCTCTCTCTCTCCCTCTCTCTCATGCCCCTTCTCTCTCCACCCCTATCTCTCTCTCTCTCTCTCTCTCACACACACTCTCTCTATCTCTCACATTTATTTACTCCCCTCTCTTTAATACTGCGTCCCCCTCTCTATCTCCATCTTATAATCCGTTTCTACAATATTATTTTCTCACAGTGTAATCTTATACTTTTCAGGCAAAAATACAATACTTAACTCCAGCGCCACCACTTCACGTCATAACATGCCTTCTTCATACATACCTTCAAGCAATTACCCAAAACAATAATTTGTTTTAAAGATTCAGAAGAAAAATGAATATTCTTTATTGGTTGATATATTCTCTGAAATATTTGACAAATAGATCCGTGTCCCCAGAACACGAATGGCACTATCACATAATGACAATCACATAATGACAATCATATAATGACAACCATATAATGACAATCGCATAATGTACATGAATCGGCACATGTATATAAAAAGTGGTACATACAAAAATTGACTTCAATTTAAAATCACACATCAAGATTGGAAGAAAAGACGTCTCTAGTAATGACTACAGCCATTTACACCGTAACAAGATCACTGAGGCTTTCGAAAAATCATAATGAGGGCAATTCCGATAAACTATTTTATATCCCATAGAAGTCAGGATTGTTCCGATTACATAATAATTTCAATGTTCTCAAATATCTATAGGTGATGCATAACATATTTGAAATACTTTAAGGTTGATTTTGGGAGTCTTAATTCCCAGTCATGCTGTTATGTCCAATAAATCTAGGTCTTCAAACTTTATCACATTTATTGCAGCACAATTCACTTTCTTTGCACACTACAGCACACACGCACACACATCTTGATCAAAATGTTTTCAAAAATCAAACGTTTAAACAAAATTTGAATTGCATCTGACATACTAGTCTAGCTTTCAGGCTTCCAATGTTAATGATTGACCTGCCTAATTAAGCTACGACCATGCATAATAAAAGAATAAAATATAAAAAAATATCCCTTTCTAAAAGTGGGGATATTTTGATGATAAAAACATGCTACTTGCATCAGTACGTATAACTTTGCTTTCAACATTTCACTATTCATCTAAAATGAAGATGCACTTAAAAAATAAAAGAAATGAAACTCCTCATTCATTAAAAATATAAGCTGAACAGATCATGCAGAATTCAAGAAGAATTTCAAAAGAAGAAAATAGAAAGATAATAAAAATATCCCTTTCTAAATTGGGGATACTTTGATGATAAAAACATGCTAATTGCAGCAGCATGGACAACTTGGCTTTTCACTATTTCATCTAAAATGAAGATGCACTTCAAAAATAAAATAAATCAAACTATCCACTCATTCAAAATATACGATAAACACCATTCAAAATTCAACTGCTTCCCCACTCTAGAAATGTTCAACCCTCATAAACAGACCAGTTTACTAAACATATTACAGTCAAAACTATCTACAGACCGCCCAAGGTAAACACAGAAAGTGGCCTTTGTAGACAGGTTCCTTTAGTACATGTTTCAATGAGAAACCATTTTCAAGGGAAACAACAAATGTGGTACTTGTAGACAAGTGGTCTTTGTAGACAGGTTTGACTGTATTATGGATGTTTCTTTCCTAGGGACCTAGTGATGAGGTATTCCACTAACCTGTTGTTAATGAATTAACTACAATACTTGGAATCCTGTCTGCCTACATTACTTGATGCTATGTTGGGCAAGTCTTAGCAAGCTTTCAGGTTGCCAAGAAAAAACTTTTGTTTAAAAAGTATGCATAACATTTGATGTTAGTAAACTGGTCTAACAAAATAAAATAAAATCATTTCAGTAGATATTAAAGTTCAATTATAATCAACTACATACCAGTATGTATATTTGTCTAGCACACAATAGTAATATTATAACATTGAGAAAATTAAATTATGTGGTTTGTATCACCACAATCAGTGGATATGAAAACCTGCACACATTGTGTGCACCATCTCCACTCCAAAGAAAGAATTCCTGCCATGCAAGCTTTTTTATCACAATTCACTCCCTTATCGTTATCTTTATCATATATTTATAGTTATCTTCTATAATACAGGTAAGGTGCTTATAACCAATTAGAAATATTATTTTTCCTTTAACATATGTCTTTATGGGATAGGCAACATGAAGTGTAAAAGCAGTGTTCAGACTTTAAACAAACACGATGTTCGACAGTAGATGGCGACCTTCCTCCCACACTGTACAGGCCAGCACATGCGCAGATACGATACTGCCTAACTGGGGAAGACGATAAGACAAGGTTTCTTCCGGCTTGCATAGAGAATGTACAGCAGTGTCAACTAATTCCTTATTTCGCAAATCTATCGTTTAACTTTCGTGAACTCCCCAGATGATAAGATGAGATCTATGTAGGCACCATCACAATATGTTATTAATAGTTTATTGGTTCCGAAAATATCATTTCTATCAGACTTTCCAGTTCTCGATCCATTGTATGTGTATGGGAACCGGAAGCGCTTTTGTCAAATATGCCCATGGCTGGTGCTGCCCTCTACAGCCAAATACTGTAGTTGCAGTAACAAGAATTGGCAAGCAAGCAAGAATAAATCACTCAAATTAATCAACGAAATTTCAAATTAACATCATTCTAATTCATTGAATAGAATTTCTATACATACATTTACACTTGATGGTCAGGCAAGTTCAGGGTTACTTTGTCTCATAGTAGTAGCTGTTTGTCGTAAAGCGGCAATGACCACCTTCACTTTTAAATAACATAATCATGAAGGCTGCTTGCAAAGTTGGGTAAGTACCAGTAGTTCTTGCAACTTATACATTTACATTATTGTCTAGTCGACTATATCTATGCTTCTAGTATATCTGATAATTGTGTAAAGTCAATAAGCTTAGAAGCATTTGGATCACACAAAATATCAAGAAAAAATACTCTCTGTGCATATGGTAACTAGATGGAACTTTGACTGCGCGCAGTCAAAAGTGATGCCTCCGTCATAGAGCAATTTTACAAACCAAAACGGAAGAAATTTTTCAAATTCAAGTTGGGCTGTAATCCATTAACAGGTTCTCAGAATATCGAGATTACAAGCTATTTCTCATATACATGTATGACCCTTTGATCTTTGACCTCATGACTCATGACGGCTACTTCGTAACAGAGGCATAAAAATGAATGCACGCACACGTGATCCATTTCGACGCTTCTTATTGACTACATTCTTGAACCCATTTTATAATCATTGGTAACATATGGAACAACGATGCCTAAGAATTGCCCGAGAAACATGAAAATTATTTTATCAGAGAACAAATAAACATTCTTGTATACACTGTAATACATATATCATCAGCGTAAACTTCACATTAATTTCACATTAATTTACACACAATCATAGACACTTTGTATACAAAAATAGTTTGGATCTGTACTGTAATTTTTTGTATAAAAAGATATATTAAAAAGTACTCTTCCTTTTGAATACATGTATTATTTAAATTTGATACAAATTAGAAGACTTTAGATATGAAAAATAGAGAAAATATTCATTTCTATTCCTGACTTCACTTAAAGGCTAAATATTAGCTCAAGATTAGGAAGGCAGTATGAGAAGGGTTATAATAGGGAATTTTAAATGTTCACGTCGACAGCTTTGACTGCAACGTGTGACATCATTTTAAGCCACTGCGCATGTGTCACGTCATCTCAGTCGGCGATCGAGAATGCGTCAACCTTGATTTTCCTAAATCTAGTACGTACTAGTATGCCGCGTGCACATCAAATATACAGTTCCTCAGGTAGACAAAGGAACATCCCTTCCCTGCTATAATGTAAAAATGTGTAAAAACATGCATATTCACCTGTTCTACACATTTTTACATACATTGTAATAGCAGTGAAGGGATGTTCTTTTGTCTACCACAGCAATTTTTGAGGGTAGAATGAGAAACTGTATATTTTGTCCTCTTTGTTTGTCCGTCATGTTGATAGTGTTACTTCCTGCATGCATGTATATCGTCGAGTGCAATCTACAAGATTTCTAATTGTTGTCAACATGGGCAGTTGAGTACGTTGACACGCATGGTCAGTCAGCATTCGTCATGTTCTCGTCCACTCAATCTAAAAGTCCCTATTGAACATGGAATCGTTATAGATACATCTAATTAGTAAAAAAAAACATAAACAAGCCAAGCCGACTGCTAAGCAAATATATGCTTGCAATTTTTTTTTTTTTTTTTTTGGGGGGGGGGGGGGGGGGAGGATTTGCTATAGTAAATGTGAGATTCCGGTGGGGAAATATCTATATTATAGTTATAGTAATAGTAAAAGCAGAGATGCAAGTAAGAATTGGTCAGAGGGCCTGAAAATCACCTAGAATGAGCTATTTTATATGCAAAAAAGCCTAAACTATGGCCTGAATTCAGGCTATTTCCTGAAAACTGGTATCACTGTAACAGTTGTTACTATTTATTTGCTCGTTAATAGTAATAACAATACTAATTCCGTGACAGAAAATTTACTTTCAATCTATAATTATATGTTTTATTGAATACTATTGAAATATATGCTTACTCATTCGAAACCCTGTAAAATTTCTCATTCATTTACCCGTCATGAAATTACCATAAAATCTCAAATTGTCAGTCTTATTGCCACATTAATCACTTCACACCCTGTATTCATCATGTATGAAGTTCCTGGGGGTGTTTCATAAAGCTGTGCGTAAAGTTACGAATGACTTGAAACAAAAGATTTGAAAATGAAGAGCAAATGGGATGCCCAAAGTTTTTTCCGACATTTTCACAAAGTGTGACTGTATTTTCCATAATCTCAGTTAAATTGTAGCCAAAAATACACTTTGCATTAAAATGTTTTGTTAGTAATGATAAGGTTAAAGATAAAGGTGAGTTCTGGTAATGTGATTGCAAGAAAAGGTGTGTAATGGATCAGAACAAGTTGATCATATAGCATGTAAGTATTGGTGTGTACTGCAAGGTTCTGGAGTCATCAAAATCATAATAAATTTGGCCCAGTCTTGGTAAAGTAACAAGCACTGTACAAAGAAAGATGGGACTACACAAATGGTGTCGGGGCTAGTTTACCTTGATTTCCTAATCTTTCTATGCTCCTTACTCAGCCAGTACGGTATACATTTTCTTCCAAAATTGTTTGGCACATGACATTTACGGTATTTGTAATCTTGAACATTCAGTGTAAGTTTCGTTTTGATTCTGTGAGATTTTTTTTGATTTTTTTTTACCAGAACTCAAGTTTATCTCTAATCTACATCTGCATATTTCAACTTTAGCTTATGCAACAAAAGGGATTTGAGAATCTCATTTTAGCTCTTCATATTCAAGGCATTTGTAAAGTCATGCGTTACTTTACGCACAGTTTTATGGAACACCCCCCTGGGGTGAGTTTCACGAAGATCCTAATTTAAACTTAACTCTAAGTTGGACTTAATAATCATGGAGAGCCATTTGTAGCCTTAAAATAAAATTTATTCAAAAACGAAAATTCAAGTATTTTAGACTTTTTATAAATTCCACATCAAGAACATAAAATCTCCTTGATAAAAGAAAATAAGAATGATATGAATCAACATTTTATGCCTTTAAAATAAACTTTTACAAAATATTTTCATAGATGCTAACGGCTTTCTATAAATGTTAAGTCCAACTTAGAGATAAGTTCAACTTAGGATCTTTGTGAAACACCCCCTGGTAGGGTAGAGATATAATACTGTCAGCTGCAGTGTTAAGGCACATTACTGGAGAGAAGTGACACAAACCTGAACACATACTTCCAATGACAAGATTTAGCTAATCGAAATTTCACCCGCGGGGCTTCTTTGATAGGTCGGAATGATTGGTTGGAATGTCCGAGGGGTCTCCCATCTACTCAAACTTCTTCTCGCTGGGACGGTAGACGATGATTGCACAGCACACGGTGAAACTTAGACATGCCGCCACTGTGAAGTTGGTGAGCACTGGTACAGAATTAGGAGAAACAGAGATAAATGGACATTGCATTAAAGGTAATACAAAGTTTTGGTATGGCGTCATGAATTTGGTTCAAATGAACATATTTGACCTTACCATAATTAATGGTGTATTATCTGCACTTGTTTGCCAAAAAAAAATCAAAGTCGGGGGTGCGGTTTATACATGGTACACCAAAAAAAAAAAAAAGTTTTTAAAGTTTTGATTTATCCCCCTCCACCTGGCGCTATGCCTGGCAATGTCTCCCAGCTCAGTAATCGTTGTGTTGACTCATCATCGGAAACTAGCACAACACTCAAATTTGTCTGTCATCTTCGTTTGAAAGTAATCTTTCTGATAGATCTCAATATGTAGTTTATAATAATAATTCCTACACACGGCGTACCACTAGGTTCTATCCTAGGTCCTCTACTGTTTTTTTAAAATTACATTAATGATCTTACACAATCAACTGCACCTTGCAGTTAAATGAAAGGCCTTCCCGCGTGGGTTTTTTAACACAGACCTGGCTTGCTGCCGACAGAGTCGGCCACAAAAAAATAAAAAATTAAGGGCGAAAAAGAGGGGTGCAGTGCGGTTAATACACGAGGGCGGTTTATACACCGTTAATTACGGGTATGTGATTTGACAATATTCAATGATTGTTATCACAGTTGAAATCGAATCTAAATTGATGAAATTGTCAATAATAAACTCTTTATGTTGTAAAGCTCCCTCTCAAGACTGATATTACTTTAGCTATAAAAACAATGTTTCTTGATTACAATCGACTGATTTGCTATTCCTGTTTGGATATTATATATCAGAACTGCATATTCTGAGATTTTCATGGTCGCACCTACCATGGAATGACCTTAAGCGCTATTTGATATATTTGAAATTTACCAGGAGCACTTGTAAACTTTGATTATTCAATTTCTCGTAAGCAGAAGTGTTTTAGGGGCTACATTTTCTAGTGCTAATACATCCACAGGGGCATACAAATATATCAAATTTTAAATAATTTACAATCCATCCAATATCTAAAATTTCCCAACACTTTGCATTACCTTTAAGGGTACGCATCACTGTACGAAATCTAAAACATCATGCAATGCATGTATGCAGTGTAAAGGAAGGTTATGGACTTTGTTGAAATAGTTGTGTTAATTCATTTCAATGATATAACAACAGTACAATCAAACAAGAAAACCTGTCCATAAAAATGATGATGATGATAAACTGCAGGATTCTCACCTAATAAGTCAGGTTTGGTCATGAGAGTAGTTGCTATACGACCTGTGAGGAGAAAGAAAGGGAGAAAACATTCCTTTACACTTGTTGATGATGATGATGATGTTTCACAGCATTTATATGGTGCCCTATTTCTATTTAAAATTAATAAAAGGTACATAACAGGCTCCTTCGATTCACTAAGTATTCACAACATCTGCTCAAAAATAGGTAGATTTTGGAGATTTACAGTGGCTTCTAGGCAGCATTTCATGAAACTGTTGTAAGTACAAGTTCGCTGACAACCAATTGAAACTTGTTTATTAAAATAAACATGTCTTACAATGGGATTTCGAAGGTTTTGTGAAATGATGCCCATGCAGGACTCTCCCCAAACATGTAATAGCATGGATCGGTATAAATGTCCTCTATGAAATACACCAATTCCTTCATTACATCAAGAAGAGAGAAGCATGTGAAGAAAATCATAATGTCATCCATTTGGACAGTGATCACTCAAGAGATCGTTTAACAATGTTAAATCTGAGATACACGGCCATACGTGTTATCAGTGTCTGTGATATGGTGAAATATTAAAGCACTAAACAAATTGCGCTTCAAAAGAAGTGCCTCAAAAAAGTAAAAATCTTTGAGTGACCGGTTTAACCATACTCGTTTTTCCCAATAGACTGTAGTGTTATGAAAACCGTTTGGCAAACGCTTTTCAAAATTTGTAATTCCAATCATAAATATCTTGATAATCAGACAGGCGATCGGCTTGTAAAAGTCATAGGGTTCCTGACTGACCTAAAGGTTTATAACTATCATTGCAGCATGAGCTAAATCCAGAATTTTGTTTCAGAATTTGAGCCAAAGTTACCGGATCCCTTTAAGTGACTGCATATACATTTACATGTTCATGTATATATCATCTTTTCTTGCATTTTCTCAAACTTTCATGGACCTGCTTCGATTACTTTTTTTTCAAGGAAGCTCGATTCTAGCCGGGGTAATAATATGATTGATTGCAGGGCCCTCAGGGAGAAATGTATTAGTACTGATGAGGCTACTCTGGGTAAACCAGACATACTAGGCCTGTCTTCATCAGCTCGAGTTTGCCAAATAACCCGCTATTTTCAGATTCGGGATAATATCCCGCAGCTCAAAATTGCGTCTTGACCAGACCGATACGCTCATCACAAACTAGCTCGGACGGGCGCAAATTAGCCTGCTATTTCCCAAATAGCGGGATATTTTGGAAACAAGACCAAGTTTTCTTGGGATATTTTCTCAACCAAATATGATGATGAATGAAGCTGATGAAGATGCAAATTAACTGGTTAATTTGTGATCGGGATACCGGTAGTTAAAAAAGCAGGTTGTTTGGCAAACTCGAGCTGATGAAGACAGGCCTAATGTTATTTTTATAATTAATTACTCACCTGTTGATGTAAGCCCTGAGATAGACCACATAAGTAAGCTAGCTGATCCTGAGTTCTTTGCTCTATAGATGGTGTTGAGTGCTAACAGTTTACTGCCTGCTTGGAGAGGCATATTCATTGACTGAAAAAAAAGAGAAAAATAATATTGATATAATAATTAATGATAATAGTGGAAATGTCAATCGTGCAATAGGCCATTTAAGTATTGTAATCAAATTTAATGCAACAATCTTTGTCAAGTGCCTCGTTACAAATTATTTCAATCACCTGTTACGACTAAATGTAATTCAATAGTCAAAATGCAAATTGAGTTCTGCAAATTGCATACATTAGTTGTTGCTAGGTAGGACTAACATTATGGCTTGCCCTACCTAACAACACATAATGTATGCAGTTTGCATTCTAACTACTGAAATACAATTATTACTTACATTACAGGCGA
The DNA here is from genome assembly GCF_000002235.5 of Strongylocentrotus purpuratus. Taxonomy (NCBI): domain Eukaryota; kingdom Metazoa; phylum Echinodermata; class Echinoidea; order Camarodonta; family Strongylocentrotidae; genus Strongylocentrotus; species Strongylocentrotus purpuratus. Next base: position 10,168,817 of record NW_022145598.1, read on the forward strand.
ATTGAATATTTGTTTTGAGGCGAACTGAATATTTGTATTGAGGTGAATTAAATATCAGTGTTGAGGCACTTAACAAAGATTTATGCATTACATTTGATTATATTGCCCCAAATGCCCTATCTATGGATATTTAGGTGTGCATTTATTAGAGGTGCTGTAGTCAAGTGCCTTGAACAACTAACCGGTGATGCAAAAGATCATGAGTTCAATCCCTGGCACAACACCCATGTCCTTTGGCTTTAGCACAACACTTATATACATTTGCCACTCATGACCCAGGTGTATTAAACGGAAACCTCATAGGAAGTAGGGGCTATCATAAACTAAATGTCAGTGAAAAATATACACAGGGGCTCTGGGCGAATTAGCCCCCAAAATGCTGAAAAGAGCCCTCGAAAGTCAAAAAAGAGTCCCCAAAACTTTGCATAGGGTTCAATGCAAAACAAATTAAAGAGTGTTATTTTCATGCAAGCAAGCTTGAAAAGTAGCCCCCAAAATGTTTAAAGTATTTTTTTCCCCTGCTAAATGTAGCAGCCATGCTAAATCCCGATTAGTATTTGATCATGAGGAACATAATGATAGAAAGAAAAAAAAACAGTTTAACAGTATGAAGTGCCCCCTAGTATAATAAATAAATACTATGATCTTACTATAATTTTTTTTTCTTTTTTTTCTTTCTTTAAATCTTTTAAAAACTGAACAGTATAAGGGGTATGATAGGGGTATAATAGATAATAAATACTGACTTACACATTGTATAATGAGCTGGATTTCCTATTAATTCATAATCAAATGAATACTTACAAAGAGGAAAGAAATAATGGACACCGGCATAGAACCTGACCCTATGATGGCCGTCACAAGAAAAAATCTGAAAATAAATGTGTTGTCAAGGAGAAAAATGGTTCCATAAATCAAGTTTTATTTCATTTAATTGAGTGAGGTTTAAATGTGACCTTTTCTAGTTTCTACATGTACATGTATGCAAGATTCTTGTTTCATATAAGTTATTATCAACAACAAGATATGATAATTGTTATAAGCTACGGTAATAATTGCATTTGATTGGCTGATAGCAAATGTGTCAAAGAATTTCAACATTTAATGTTGATAAGATTTTTTTATAAAAAAGGGCCCTGGGCTGGATCTTTGAACAGGGCCTGGGAGTGTTTCACAAAGACTAGGATCAACTTTAAGTTGGATTTAACTATGACAGACCGTTCTTGCCACTAGTTCGTCTAACCATTCCTCGCATTGGTTTCTCAAGAGACGTACAAATCATGGTGATAAATCTACAGAATTTACTTTTTTTGATAAAAATGTTATCTAAAGATCATAATTGAGAGAACAATGGTGAGAGAAACCACTGGCACGAATGGCCTGCCATAGTTATAGATCAAGCGCCATGAGTACCGAAAGGTGGACCTGTGCGCTATACAAGTAGCCACTATTATTATTATTAAGACAAAGACCAGTTATGGTCATGCGATTGCATTGTGAAAGAAACGTTGTGGAATTGATCAGAAAAGGTTGATCATCTAGCATATAAGTATTGGTGTGTACTGCAAGGTTCTGAAATCATCAAAATGATAAGAAATTTGGCCCCGTCTTGGTAAAGTTACAAGCACTGTACACAGAAAGATGTACATGTATATGGGACTACGCACACGTGCGCGACAAGTGCGTTACATCTATCAGGTCCAAATAGATATAATAATTTACCAAATATATCCATTAGTAGGCGGTTTCTCTGCAAAATTTGTATGATCACGTATTACTCAAAACATATTCTTTCACATGATTGGTAATAAGAGCTTCCATTTCATTTTTTGAGAGGGGGGCGTTTCCAAAACTGGTCTTTACCGTTAAGTACAACTTAAAATCGATCTTAGTCTTTGATAAACAACCCCCTGGGGTTGATTGCTACAACAGTGACTGTTTTGTTTTAAAGGATACAAAGCAGCGATTGGCAATATCCTGACGTCCAAATCATCTGCATAGTGTAGGAAGATCAGAACCATGAACAGGGCTGGATGGGAAAGAAGAAGAGATGATTGCAAAGTTACACGGTTGAGCTGTACATTGGAAATTCTATCATAAACTCATACTATCAATAAAACGGTGGATTCACAGTGCCATCTAGCAACACCAATATATAGTCAATTTCACCTGATGCATTATGGAAAAGAGTAGACAAAAACATCAGCTGTGACAATGTTATATACCCTAGGAGATAAGGGGGTTAGAACAGAATTTTAAGTGGAGGAGAAGGTTTGAAAAGCTTATAATCTGGGTAAGATTTTGTGCAGATTTAAAAAATATCAGTCTTCATGATCCTTCTCATAACGTTTTGGTAATTTCAAGCTGTGACTGGCTAGCATTTTGCTCCGCTGCACTTATTGAAAGATGTAGACCAGCTAGCTTGAAAAATAGGCCTACAGCAGCCTGCCAGTGGGGACACTAGTAATTGTGTATCCACTCTATTCAACATATCAATATTCATTGCATACATATTGTCTGTTAAGAGACAGAAGGGGATAAACCCTAATCCCTAGTTAAATCAGCTCAATTAGTGCGCAGGTTTTGAGACAATATCCCTTGAGCATTCTATAGATTTTTGATCCCCCTGCTTTCACCTTGCACAAATACATTGGGAGTCAGGGTGCTTAAATGGACAACACAATTTTGAAAGTATTTTTTCGAAAGTAATTTTCTTTGGAACTGGACATTTCTCTCTTTTTCCTTTTTATAATTGGGTTTTTTTTTTAAATCACAATGTGACAAGTAATATACCATTGTAAAGCTGAGAATCTCCTCTTTTAATCTTTTTTCTTTCTTCAAATGTTCTAATCCCTATTTCTCTGAAATATTATTCCCACTTGAAATGAGCCCTTCAGGATTAAATATCCTTTTCCCCCGTCTTAGATATATTTGTTGTTGCTGTTGGACCTCTAGTAACAATTTTAATAAAGAATCCTAATAACTCACCTTGAATTTCAAGAGCTACGTACTCTGCATAGGCCAGGAATGGGAAATCATTGGTGAAATAATACAGCATTCCAACCATGTAACTGACAAAACAAAATGAAAATGCTGGGATTAAATATAGCCTATAAATATTATAGGTCAATCACATATAGAAGCCTGCTGTACACACTGTTGACCCTTACTGGCTACAATTTAGATAAGGGTATGTTTTTTCAGAATCGTTTTTCTTTAAAGCCACACTGTCCTACTGGTAGCTACTTGCTCACTATATAGAAAACAATGCCTAATCGGTGACCATTGGTCCCCCATGATCCTCTTTTTCTATGTTAATTGAGAGCTGAGTTGATGAGATAAGCACCTGTCCAGTGACCTTGCAGTGTGGTCTCATCCCTCCTGTAAACTAGTACAGATAAGCTTTAACATCTCGTTCCCAATAGACAGCGTGTCCACACACAAAACAATTTATCCCGAAACTCTATAACGAAACGTCGTATAAAGAATCATCGTATAAATTTCAGAGTGTCCACACACAAGAAACGTTGTATAAAGAATCATTGTATAAATTCCAGGATGTCCACACACAAAAGAAAGTAATGCAGAAACTCTACAGCAAAATGTCGTATAGGGGGGCAGTTTGCTACTGCGATCATGAAATGGAAGCGGAAATGAGAGGTCAGGTCTCATGTCGCTCGAGGTCACGTTAAGCCCCGCCCAGTTATACCGTTCTAGTTCGACTAGTTATACTAGTTACGTCCACACACAACACATGATCAGGCTTGATTCTTTATACGTCGTATAACGAAACGCATGTTTAGGCATCGTTTCGTTATACAACGTATCGTAAGTAAGCGTCCATACACACAATTTCATCGTAACTATCCCGAAACGGTATAACTAATCACGCCTAATCACAGAAAAATTTGTGTGTGGACACGGGGAGAGTTTAAGGGAGAGGTTCTCCAACCACTTAAAGCTTATCTGTACAAGTTTATAGGAGGGATTTCACCACCCTGCAAGGTCATCGGACAGGTGGTTTTCTCATCAACTCAGCTCTTAATTAACATAAGAAAAAGAGGATCATGGAGGACCAATGGTCACTGATTAGGCATTGTTTTCTATATAGAGGGAGCAAGTAGCTAGTACAAGTACTACAGTGTGGCTTTAAAGGTACTATGTCCCATTTGCTTGCCCAAAAAATGAAAAGGTTAAATTCCAATGGCATTTGAAAGATAATACTAATTTAAAACTCCCCTTAAAAAAAAAGTGGGCTTGAAAATGTCTTTAAGTGGCAAAATAACGACTATTAGTTGTCAAATCGACTTTAAAATAGGAGCTATAGAGCCATTAAGTAAAAGTCTTGATTTTCAGACCATTGTACCGCATGGTCCTACCTTTTATGCTGCGCAAAGATTCAATCAGTCTAATTTTGGCCATTACAAGAAGTGGGTTTATTGATGTAGACAAATCCTTTACAGCTCATTTTATGTATGTTATTACCGGCACCAAAGAAGAAAAAAAGCCAGTCAGTCACTCAATAGTGTCTGACAGTGAGGTCTAGCAAGTAAACAGGTTTCCTTGCATTATTTGAATATTAGGACACTGCTAACGTTTAAATTTCACAGATAGGACGTATATGACATATGCAAAATTCCTGCAAAGTTCTACAGAATTTGAGGTTGGCTGCAAAAGGGACATAGTATCTTTATAGCATGGGCGTCAATCCTTACGTAATACCTCTTGTTCAGGGGGGGATGATCTATTCATTCATCCCCCCCTGAACAATAGGTATTACATGTACGTAAGGATTGACGCCCATGCTTTAAAGGGACTTGTTAACATTGTTCAGATGAGAGAAAATGGTGCTAAGGTAGTGACTTCAATGCTAGATGCCAATTTGAAATAATCTGAAAGTTTGTAAAAGACCATTCTTGATGTTAGAAATTGAGAAAAAATGATCTGATCGACGCCTGAAGTCTCCCAAAGCAATGAATTGGCTCTATATACCATTCCAAACATTTAAGTGTTGAAATTTGAAAGATTTAAAAAAAGTCTGTTTGATGTTTTATTTTCATGGAAAAACTGTTGGGGAATATTCAAAGTTTGGTTGGGAGAATTTACCGTTAGAGGGTGTTGATAGGTGATTTGAGAATTTGTTCAGGATTTTATTTACATATTAGAGGGTTAGTACAGTACAAGGAATATAGGCCTACCGGTAATTAAGTAACATTTCATACACAATTTACAGTTCGGGTTACTGGTTCACTTTAAAGTAAATGGGTTACATTGTTGAAGGTTGATATAAAAAACTGTGTAATTTAATCAAAAACCAATTAGCTTGAGCAAGAGTCAGACACGCGAGTTACCACCTGCAAATTTTGATTAGCTTTTCACCAAAGCAACCTTGAGTTTCATCAATTTGATAAATTCTTAGATTTCAATTAGTAACACGTTTTCATGCAAATTGGATAGACATGTATGTACCATTGTGCTACTGCTACCACTCCCTTAGATTTTTACTTTTTCAAACAGTTTGAGTGAAATTAAGCCTCATAATCTCCCTTTGTAATTCAGGATAAAATCTGATGGAAAGTGACAAAGACCGCATTATTTTAGCCGACGGTATCTAAATCATGAACTTGTCGCTTATCATGATGGTTTTGTGAAATGGCTTGTCTGCTTCCCGACATCTCCGTAGGTCGCAGACAAAGATATGACTGTCGTGGAATTGGTTTAATGATTCATCACTTTCATGAAACAACCCAATTCATCACAATTCATTTCTGATTCATTTAAATAATTGCAGTTTTTCTAAAATTACTTTTTTTTAATCCGGTGGAATTGCGATTAGGGCTATGTCTGGGCTCCTCTAACTGCTCACCAATATACTTTAGTATAGATTTCATGAGATGTCTAGCTAGTAAGCTCTTCGTGAAATGGTTCAGGAAGATCAGAGACATCTCTGTAGTTTGTGGATAAATGTACTGTCTATAAACTAAGTCAAAATGTCTTGTTGTTGTTTCAAGAAACGGGCTCCACATTTACAAACATGCCATAGTAATTGGCATAAATAATAGGCCTAATCTGATCAATAATAATCCTTTGGCTTTGATTGTGGACTTAGTTTAACTGAAACTTGAAAGAAATCACATTAACAAGACGAAACATAAATTATCATATCTGTCTGTGATAGCCTTAAGGGCTCCCTGGAAATGGTTTTTATGATATGTTATTCCAGGGAGCCCCGGCTCCCATACCACTGCACGGAGAGGCATGTAAACAAAACCTAAAATGTGTCCCAAATCACACTTTCCCGCACCCGGCCAATATTGGACAGTGGCTTTGATAAATTGTATGGGACTTTTGATCGTAATCACACCCAGAATATCATAATCAGAGGTAAAAATAATGAAATAAAAGCAATTTTCTTACCAGACCGATACAGCTTAGCTCCCTTTTCACCTGTACCGTGTGAATTCACGATCTCTATACAATGGTGATGACCTCTGACTGGCACTTCCGTGATTGTGCTGCTTCCGTGTAATGCGCTGTATGAGTGTTATTCAGCGCATTGTACGGAAGCAGCACATTTACGAAGTGCCAGTCAGAGGTCATCAACATTGTGTAGAGATCGTGAATTCACACAGTACACGTGAAAAGGTAGACCAAATTTTTCGTCTCTTTCGTTCGTTAGCCTCTTATTGGGGTAGGGTCGGCTCTCTCTTTAGAGACCGAAACAGACTATCCCGCGAAATGTGTAGGGTTATGTGGGCAAATCAGTACACCAAACTTGCAAAACTTATCCCCGAATTACTCCTTTCACAGGATGCATAGCCGATGCATTTTATATTGTAAATTAGGCCTGAGTCATCACGGGTTTTGCCGAACCCGGGTTTGACTTGAAAATTTCGGGCGGGGACCGGGTACCCGAAATTTTCACCACTGCACCGACACTAAAAATCGTGTGCATGCAACGGCTGGAGTTAGACTAAATTGCTGTTCTAATAATGCGACGGAAAAGACAGTTACTACTTTCAAAACAATAAAATAATCCATTGAATTAAATTAAGATGCTTTAAAAAATAAATGGATATCGTTTCAGTTGACGGTAGGTGTTTTTATCGCTCAAAATTGGGGCTGCAAAAAAGGAATTACGCTTCGTGCGTGGTACCTAGTAGTGCGTTCAGAAACGGAAGTGGAAATATGACCCGCTGAAGACTGAGTAAGCCCCACACACAAGACTAAAATGTTGATCAGACTATTACAATTAAATCGTAATACTAATAGGCATTAATTTAATTGTCAAAATATGTCCACAAAATAATGGTTTACGACCCTTGATAATTTGATGAAGGAAAATAATTTAAAGCCCTTGAAATATAGCATCGAAGTGCCTTCCGTTCGTTCTAAAAATGTGTGTATAAACGGCAAGCTGAAGTTACGAGTCAAGTTTTGTTTACATATATTCCTACACCGCCATCCGAGCTGATCGGAACATTAAGCATTAAACCAATTAAAAACATCACGTAAGACTTTAAGGGACTCCAATTCAACAAAATTACCGTAAAATAATTATTTGCTTTGACAAATAATACTATAGATATTCATATTATCTTACAGAAATAATGATATTTCATGAGCTACGTACTCGATATCGAGTTCAGCTAGCCACCAATATGAAATGAGACGTAGTTGTCATGCAGTAAACTGTAGAGGGCGGTAATGCAGCAGAGAGAGGAAAAAGCGCGGGACTGAGATCACGTGATATTCACGTGCCTATTACGTGATTTTTTTCCTCCCTGCGAGCAGCCGCATTCTCTGCATGACAACTACGTCTCATTTCAAAATGATGGCTAGCTGAACTCGATATCGAGTACGTAGCTCATGAAATATCATTATTTCTGTAAGATATTATGAATATCTATAGTATTATTTGTCAAAGCAAATAATTATTTTACGGTAATTTTGTTGAATTGGAGTCCCTTAAAGTCTTACGTGATGTTTTTTAATTAGTTAAATGCTTGTTGTTCCGATCAGGTCGGATGACGGTGTAGGGATGTAAACATGCATATCAAGCTTGACTCGTAACTTCTGCTTGCCGTTAATTTTATACACGCATTTTTAGAACGAACGAAAGGCACTTCGATGTTATTTCAAGAGCTTTAATTTATTTTCCTTCATCAAACCATCAAGGGTAAACCATTATGTTGTGGATATAGTTTGACAATTAAATTAATACCTTTAGTATTACGATTTAATTGCAATCGTCTGATCAGTCTTGTGTGTGGCACTTTCTTGCTCTGTCTTCAGTGGGTCATAGATCTATTTCCACTTCCGTTTCTGAACGCACTCGATCGGTACCTCGAAGCGTGATTCCTTTCTTGCAGCCTCAATTTTAGAGCGATAAAAACACCTACCGTCAACTGAAACAATATCCATTTATTTCTAAAGCATATTTATTTGATTATATTGAAATATAAGTTTGTGAATTGCATATTTTTAGTTCTATATTTCAAAATATCAGTGTGAAATTCAATTTTGAAAAACCCGAAACCCGAAAACCCAAAACCGGGTTTCAGCTCGACGGTCGGGGCCCGGGCGGGGACCCGTTTCGACTCAGGCCTATTGTAAATTAGATTAAAACTTAACTACTTCGGTTCCACTTACCAACTTGACTGAAATAATCCGTTTAATGGTCCATTTTTACGAAAATATGGGTCAAAATCGATATCCAACTCGTCGCTCGTGCACAGTTTTTCCGTTATAATCATTTTGCCTTCGGCGTAGACTAAAAGGGATGAGATTTAGATGACGTCATGCGCAGCGAGAGTTTAAACGCCCGCTGCAAGATTTTTATCATGGATATCGATTTTGACCCATAATTTCGTAAAAATGGACCATTAATCGGATTATTTCAGTCAAGTTGGTAAGTGGAACCGAAGTAGTTAAGTTTTAATCTAATTTACAATATAAAATGCATCGGCTATGCATCCTGTGAAAGGAGTAATTCGGGGATAAGTTTTGCAAGTTTGGTGTACTGATTTGCCCACATAACCCTACACATTTCGCGGGATAGTCTGTTTCGGTCTCTAAAGAGAGAGCCGACCCTACCCCAATAAGAGGCTAACGAACGAAAGAGACGGAAAATTCGGTCTAGTGAAAAGGGAGCTAAGCTGTATCGGTCTGGTAAGAAAATTGCTTTTATTTCATTATTTTTACCTCTGATTATGATATTCTGGGTGTAATTATGATCAAAAGTCCCATACAATTTATCAAAGCCACTGTCCAATATTGGTCGGGTGCGGGAAAGTGTGATTTGGGACACATTTTAGGTTTTGTTTACATGCCTCTCCGTGCAGTGGTATGGGAGCCGGTTAAGGCTCCCTGGAATATTATTATTAACATAGAATCTATCATAAAAACATTTCCAGGGAGCCCTTAAGGCTAGTCTGTGATTATGCCTGTAAAAACGATGGACCTGCTGCAAGCCGCATGATCGATCGTCACCATGGTCACGTCACGCCCACTTGCACGGTAATGCAGCTGGTCGAGTATAACCCTCGTCTCGCTCAGCTAGCCGCCGACTCCGCTGGCCTGGGAATTCCTGTCCCATGCCATGCCCATACCGCTGTCCAATCTATTTCCCAATAATACTTACACAACGGTCTCCATCATGAAGGCTTTGAGGTTGAGCCCTCTGACACTTCCTGTTTTGACTATATTCCGCATCTGAGGTACTTTAACGAAAATATTTGGTGCAATGCATAGAAAATTGAGGATGCTTAAAATAACTTCCACGTTAGCAGACCGTTGGTTGTCCATGGTGGCTGACATCTTTGATATCCCACAATGCACATGTATACACATTCACCTAGACCGTCCACCCCTCATTCAATGAAAGCAAAGAAATTCGGCGCATCACAATAATCTAGTCGTGCATGATAGTTTTGTGCAGCTGTCACTATGAATATGACTGACAAAGAAAGCGGACAAAATATACAGTTCCTCAGGTAGACAAAGGAACATCCCTTCACTGCTATTATGTAAAAATGTGTAGAACAGGTGTCACATGCATATTCACCTTTTTACATAATAGCAGTGAAGGGATGTTCCTTTGTCTACTTGAGGAACTGTATATTTTGTCCGCTTTCTTTGTCAGTCATATTCATAGTGTGTGTGAGATCTGTTATACATATATAGATCGATGTGATTTTTTTCCTTTTTCTTTTTACCCTGGCTTTTTACATAAAATATGAACATCAAAGGGGTATTATAGATCAACATGCCATCCTTTTTTTTTTTAATGATTTAGACAAAGTAGCTGTGTTGAAAAGTTTAAAAAGTCAGACAACTTTCCAACAACAAATAAATCTTTACATTTTCACAATACTGATAATACGACCAAGTCATTAAGAATGTTGGTAAATGCGGTATAAATACTTTTTTTTTTTTCATTCATTATTCATTATTTTCTTTTTCGCTTTCTTTCATTCGTTTAGTCATTCTTTCTCTACTATATAAGATACAATTTAATTTTCTTCTTTCACAATTCATTTTTCTTCTCGTCATTGCTTCTCTTTATATAGACCTGTTCTATTTTTTCTTGTCGCCCCTTCATAGCCATCTCCCAAGTTTCCCCCTGCTCCAATATTTTCTTCTTATTTTTTCTTCCCTCTCTTTTCTTTACTTCTTTATTCTCCATTACTATTCTCTTCTCGACTATGTTCGACTTTAGCTCCTCTTATATCTTCTCCAGTAGTCCAGTTTTCTCTTCGGCTTTTCTTTTAATTTTCCCCTTCTCTTTCTAGCTTCCTTTCCCAACGTACGTTTCCGTCTTATACTCTTCGTTTTCCTTTGCTTCTTCTTTAATTTATTTCTTTCCCTTCTCCTCTATTCTCTTTCTTTGTCTATCTGAAGCTCTAATTCTCTGCTGGTCTTCTTTTAGTTCTAATCCCATGCATGCATCAGATGGTTTCATTTTAGCAGTTTGTGTTTTTCTGGACTCAACCATTATAGGGTTGAGGCTCTCAATTGCAGGTTCTAGAATGCCGTAAACTTTATTAACATCACGCATTTTATTCGCATATCAAAAGAAAAAAAGAACCTGAAATAATATATTGGGATATACAGATTGCTCGAAAATGCTCTATAAATTATATTACTATTATGTGAATCAGCAACATGGGGACATGATATTAAGTCTTCTATGAAATCTGTTGTAAGAGGTGCATTAAAGGTAATACAAAGTTTTGGTATGCCATGGGGTCATGAATTTGGTTCAAATGAACATATTGGAAGCATATGCGATCCTACAATATTCAGTGATCATTGTCGCGGTTGAAATCGAGTCTTAAGTTATGAAATTTTAAATAATCATGAACTCTTTATGTTGTATAGCTCCCTCTCAAGGTCAAGATATTAATAAAGCCATAAAACAATGTTTCTTGATTAAAATTGACCAATCGGCTATTCCCGTTTGGAAATGACATACCACAACTACATATTCTGAGATTTTCATGGTCGAAGCACCGATAAACTTTTATATCCAATATTTCTCGAAAGTAAAAATGTTTCAGGGGCTAAATTTTTTAGTGCTCATATACATCCACAGGAGCATCCAGATATATCAAAATTGTAAAGAATTACTATTTTGCCTATTTTCAAAATTTCCAAAAACTTTGTATTACCTTTAATATCTAAAACATGCTTTAATGTGATCCGATCTGCGTCCTAGTAGTGTAAAGCAGAGAAGAAAAAAGCATGAAAATATGAGTGAAATTAAGGAAGAAGACATACTCGGGAAAAGTATGTCCGTTTCACTTTCAAATGCAAAAATGTTCCCACTTAAATGGGGAAAGGGATATATCCCCCAAGTCTGGTCAATCTGCCCACTCTAATTTTGACCATCTATAATATACAGCGTTTAAAAACCGGGGTATCCTGGCATCACAGGTTGCCGTATAAGAGAACTTTAATTGTATTAAACATATCTTTTGGAATCATTTCAACTTAAAGGAAAAAAAGAGTACCAGAAACCATCAATTTGGGTATATATTTTGATAAGGATAGTAACCTTTCAGAGATATGGAATACGCTCGCCTGCAATTTATAAACAAGTTTTTCAGGCATCGAGGTTCATGAATATACCCATCATGGCGATAGCAGGGTGCCCAAATATTTTATCAGATTTGTTGTACATTTATATCAAATTTTTTTTATACCACAATGTCTTTTCCCCCTTATCCGTTAATTTCATTTGATCAAAATTGATAAATCACTTCGTGACGACGAGATTACCAAATATATTTTTATTTTTATCTAGTGTATTTAAAAAAAGTATATAACATGTTTGCCGTTATAAAAGGGTATTTGTTCATTTTGCTCGCTCGCTTCGCCCGATCGCAATATTCGGGATCTGGATAATTAATTTTTCGGTAACGAGGCCCTCACGACCCTAACGCAACAATCGGTGCCCCGAGTATTACGTCTATGTGTTCATAGGATGGAAAACAAATCCTCTTTTTAACTCCTAAAAGGATGCCGTGAGAAAATACAAAAATATTTTAAAAATCTGATTTAGTAGACTTAAGACTTGCCCCCCCCCCCCCCTGCCCAATGCGTAAGCCCTTGCTAAGCCACTGTATGTAGATTGAAACAATTTTAAATAGCGGATACTTTAAATGTCTCTTCTTTGCATTCTTGCTGCTTATTGTCTGACGCTGAGCTAGAAAAGTTGCCATCATCCAAAAAAGCCTCTAGCAGTTGTAAGTATTATATGTAAATACCATGGAAGATGAAATAAAAAAATAGATACACAACAAAAAATAAAATAATAAACCCCCTCAATAATTCTCATGAGTTCATGGTATTGAGTTGGCGAGAGAAAATGGCGGAATATTTTCGAGCGAGTTTTTTAGGGGTCGAGATTAACCGAATACCGGAAGTTTATAATGTTGACAGAGCCTAGCCAGAGAGATCGCATAGGAGATTTCATAATTCTCAAACGCAGAGGCGGGTCTAGATGCACAAATATACTGAATAGGAGAAATCCCTTCGGACTCTGGATACGTAAGTGACTGTACGGGTTATATACATATTGTGAATTATGATAATAAATGCTAATGTGAGTGAGTATGAGTGAATGTCAAAGTTATTTGTTGATCAATAAATCGTGCTGGCCTTATTTGTCGAGCGTGAAGTTCATGTGCGGCACAGCTGGTGAGCCATGCCCATGCTGTGGGGGCAGCCTTAGGCAGCGCGCCGCTGGACAGACGCGCGCGACGTGGGCGTGTACATCACTGAGCAGTAGGGGCGCTGGTCCGAGAATGATGATCGTCCGCATAAACGAGGATATCCTTGTAATCGCAGACAAATTGCGTCCTTATTTATGAAAATTAAGGATTGTCCCCTTTTTTTTTCTTTATCCATGGTCTGTGGGTTTCCGGTTTTCGTAAGGGCGCTTGCGAAGCGAAAAATGGATTCCGCGTATTAGGTCTAGTATAGCCTTAAGGGCTCTCTCGAAATGTTTTTTTAATGATATTATTCGAGAGAGCCTTAAACGGCTCCCATACCCCTGCACGGAGAGGCATGTAAACAAAACTCAAAAGTGGTCCAAAATCACACTTTCGCGCACCCGACCAATATTGGACAGTGGCTTTGATAAATTTTGTCGTAGTTTTGGTCTTAATTAGCGCTTTAATTTCAAAATCGGATCTAAAAATAACAAAATAAGAGCAATTTTCTTACCAGACCGATACAGCTCAGCTCCCTTTTCACGTGTACCGTGTGAATTCACGATGTCTACACAATAGTGATGACCTCTGACTAGCACTTCGTAAATGTGCTGCTTCCGTATAATGCGCTGAATAACACTCATACAGCGCATTATACGGAAGCAGCACAATTTACCCACAATTACGGAAGTGCCAGTCAGAGGTCATCACCATTGTGTAGACATCGTGAATTCACACGGTACACGTGAAAAGGGAGCTGAGCTGTATCGGTCTGGTAAGAAAATTGCTCTTATTTTGTTATTTTTAGATCCGATTTTGAAATTAAAGCGCTAATTAAGACCAAAACTACGACAAAATTTATCAAAGCCACTGTCCAATATTGGTCGGGTGCGCGAAAGTGTGATTTTGGACCACTTTTGAGTTTTGTTTACATGCCTCTCCGTGCAGGGGTATGGGAGCCGTTTAAGGCTCTCTCGAATAATATCATTAAAAAAACATTTCGAGAGAGCCCTTAAGGCTAGGTCTAGTAGATCTAGATCTAGGCAAATTCATGCAAAAAAATATATTAAAAAAATTGACTTGAAAACACATCAGACAATTAGTCTGAACCGACGAGTCAGGAGCAAATTTGAAGAAATTATATTTTTAAATGTTGTAAAACCAAAGATAGAGTCTATAAGAAGAAAACTGACCAAGTAGATCTATCTGTACTAAAAATCGTACATGTAAAATTGGTCGTAGACATTCGACAGCTGAAAATGACGCGCGCGGTTGCGTTACGTGCGTTCTCGAATCCAAAATCGTACCTCGCACACATACTCTTGCCATACCGCGAATGGTCCGTCGTGGGGAGCTAGCCGGCTGAGAGTTTGCCAGCGATACCAACTCACCTTCGGAGCTCAGCAGCGCGCAATTTTAACGGAACTCGAAAGGTTCGAGGTGGGAAGGTGGCGGGCTAGCTTTTTGCCAAAACAACGCTAGATCGTCTGCTGGCAAAGTGAAAATAACTACAATCGAGAACATTGTCGGTTTCTTAACTTTTCAGTGAGATAATTCTGAATTCTAATTGAGACTATATAATAAATTAAATCGACAAAGAAACCTCTGTAGATCTCTTATAACTATACAAAAGCTTGTTTATTTCTTCATTTGACTTTAGTTTTCAAGCCATTTTTTCGTGCGCGAGTCAATGCAAACCATGTATTACCAAACTTTCAACACGCAAGGAACGGGGAACATTCGCGGACCTCGTATCAAATTTGTTGCAAAATTTTTTTTCAAGGGTGATTTTGAAGCAGTGAAGAAAATTGGCGCTGTGAAGCGCAGAAATATACTTGAAAGAAACTTAAAAAATCACACCTGAATTTTCAGAAAATCGTATTTGTATTACTGTGCCTAGTTGTGAGTTGTTTATAACTCAGATTTTATGAAGATTTGTTTGGTGGTCATTTCTAGGGTAATATTTAAATAGTTGCATCAGTAATGGGCCCGATGCTTCTCTTCTTGTACTCGCATATTATTTCTACTTAGATTAAACATAGGATGGTTAAGGGTAAGACCGGATAACATTATACAAAAGATATATCCTTCCACCCTCCCATATCCAAGTGTTGGGCTGATTATTGCCGATCCACCGCAGCAAGGCCATTAAGATTTTCGTACGCGCGCGAAGCACCCTCTAGTGCCCCATGAATATGCCTAGCAATAGAATACTTCCAGGTCACTGTCCACTTTTACTGGTTGTCCGTCTTTCCGATGATTTTTCGCTTATTACGTGAAAGTCTCTTTACAAAGTCAATGTAAAATGCATCAAGAAAATCATCTGGGAACCAGTTTTTCACCTTTGCCAAGGTGCAGTTCAGAAATCAGAATCGTCACTGAAAATGCGGACGATCCTTATTTTGCGGATGTGTCTGTTTGCGTTAAGAAGACGATCCTCGTTTGTGCGGACAATCCTTATTCTGTGACCAGCGCCCCTGCTGCTGAATCATGTCAGTGAGTGTCTTAGACTTCCAAGTTCTTTAATCTGTTTTACTCCAATTCCTTCAAAAAGACTTGATAAACAGGAGAATTTATTATTTGCTTTCTGATTTATTGTGCTCTTCTTATATTTGAAGTCTAGAGTAGATCTGAAGAAGCCGAGAGAGAAATGGTCGCTAGTGATTCATTTCTAGATGATAGATCAACTTTTCCATCAGGCATGCACTTTCTCATCGAGTGCCTGAATTGTGATTCAGTTAAATAAAATGCAAAGGCAAGACCTCATTTCATCTGTTAATGTAATGCTTTCAGAGGTAAAAGCAGCCATGCTGGACAGGAATGTGTGGAAGGCCATCACAGCTCGGGCAGTTGACCCGACTTAAGCAAGTAAGCAAGTAAGTAAGTAAGCATAATGCTTGATACACTCAGTAATACTTTCTCCAGCTTTGAAAATAGGTCTTACCTTTGCATTTCATTTAATGGAAAGACATAGAAAAACACAAACATGGACACCCACAAATGCACACGCAAATAAGCCCCTGCATACACACAGGTGTTGGGTAAAAATGCAATTATGCAAGTGGAAAAAAAGCCAGTGGTAAAAATGCCAAAAGTAAAAATGCCAGAGGTAAAAATGCAAGTGGAAAAAATGCCAGTGACAAAAATGCCAGTGGTAAAAATGGCAGAAATAAAAATGCCAGAGGAAAAAATCCCATTGACAAAAATGCCAGTGGTAAAAATGCCAGAAATAAAAATGACAGAGGTAAAAATGCCAGTGACAAAAATGCCAGTGGTAAAAATGCCAGAAATAAAAATGCCAGAGGAAAAAATGCCAGTGACAAAAATGCCAGAGGTAAAAATGCCAGAAATAAAAATGCCAGAAATAAAAATGCCAGAGGTAAAATGCCAGTGACAAAAATGCCAGTGGTAAAAATGCCAGAAATAAAAATGCCAGTGGTAAAAATGCCAGTGACAAAAATGCCAGTGGTAAAAATGCCAGAAATAAAAATGGCAGAGGAAAAAAATGCATCGCCAATCAATGATTAGTGATAGTTAAAGATCAAATGGCAATGGGAGAAGAATGTGTGCCCCATAAATATCACAAAAATTTGATGATTTTGCGCACTGACTGTAGTACCTAAAATCACTGGTACCTATGATTATTCTCTCATTTTAATTTGTTGTAGTCCTGTTTGATGCAGCTATTGTCATGCCTTTAAATGTCAGAAATTTGTCTAAATATAGAGGCAGAACATGCAAGCCTCCATTTTGGATTATAATGACAATGGACAAAAAATATGTGCCCTCAAAAAAGGGCTTAAATTTGACAACAAAAAACATGTGTACCTGGGACTATTTCGTCATGTGGTGTTGTTGTAGACAATGTTTGTTGCTTTTTCATGTCTCTGAAATTGGAAAAATTAGTCTGAAAAATAGAGGCAAAACTTAATCCTCAAACAAATTTGCGATCATTAGGTACGTGTAAGTTCTTTTTTTATGTGTTCTCAAACTCTGTTTGGCGAATGACCATTCACTGATCCTGCACCCAGGATATGAAACAGTTTTCGTCAGGTTATTCTCTCTTGTGACCGCTGTCCAATTTCAAATCCCAACTAAAGACAAACCTATTCCATATTGCTTCCAACTAGCCGCTACCAAGTCTTTGCAAGTTCCAATCATACATGTAATCAATAATAATAATCTTTTAAAGTCCACTCCAAATTTTATTAAGTTAAACCGAAAATGGAAATTCTTTCTGCTCAATTGATCGTGAGCCCAGCAGCCACTGAGCAGCGCCAGATCGACGTTGCTCTATCCCTTATTGTTGAACGCCAAACAAGGTAGCAGCTACTCCCGTCTTTTAACGTCTTTTGGTATGATGCGGCCGGGGTTCGAACTTTGATCCGACGACCTCCCGGTTGTGAGGCGGACGCTCTACTGATTGAGCCAACACACCGGTATCGTGAACGGATAGTCAGTAGTTTTTTCAGTTTCATCAATGCCTTTGATTAGGGAACTAGATATTGGCGCCTTCAAAATTCCCGGATTGGTTTGGATTGGATTGGATATTTTTCTCACTGTGAATCCTTTCCAAGAGCAGTGGCAATATGCATCTAGCTTTCCATGTGACTCCTGTTTCAATAGAACATTGATATTTATAGAAAATGTTCCTAATGTCCCTAATAATAAGGAGGGGAAGAAAAAAATCAACTCAGGAGACAAAATATTCTTCCATCGGGGGCAGGAAATTGGAAAATCTTCCAATGTAATGTTGAATATTGAGGTACCAGTAATGACTTGATAGCCTTGAACAGAACTATTAGAATATTGATGTTTGTTGAAAATGTGCCTAATTCCTATTTTCCCTTAAAGGCATCATTTAGCAATGTTAAATCTGAGATCCATGGCCCTACATGTTATCAGTGTCTGTGATATGGTGTAATATTGAGGCCCTAAAAAAATGCGCTTCAAAATGATCATGAAATGCTTCAAAAAAGTAAAAAAAAATCTTTGAGTGACCTTTTTTTTAACCATACCGGTACTCATTTTCCCCTTATAGAGACCTTAGTGTTATAACAAATCGTTAACAAAAAAGGCTTTTGAAATTTCGATTTCCAATCATAAATAACTTGATAATCAGACAGGCGATCGGTAAATAGTCATGGGGTTCCTGACTGACCTATTAACTGTAATGGACAGTGGTTATAATTATGATTGCAGCATGAGCTAAATCCAGGTTTTTGTTTCAGAATCTGAGACAAAGATCCCTTTAATAATAAGGATGGGAAAAATCAATTCCGGAGACAAATTGTTCTTTCATTTGGGGGCAGGAGAGTGGAAAATCTTCCAATGTAATGTTGAATATTGATGCACCCGTAATGACTTGATTGCTCGGTACAGAACTATTGATGCAGTCTTAATTCATCTGTCAATTTGTCTCGGCGGTTTTTATGCCCCAGTTACTTTCATAGAAAGCAGGCTAAATGCAGAAGCTGCGTCCGTCTGGCTGATTATAAAAGGCTTGGTCGGGGACGATGATAAATACATTTTTATGTCATTTCCTTATCCAGTTCAGGGAATAATTTTCCTCAAATTTTTTGATTAGCAATTTCAGCCGATGGATAAATATTTCAAATGAAATTCTGTACATTTCTATGGAAGAAAACTGCTACACAAAAGATATTTTGTATAGCAGTCATGCAAAAATGCATAGCAAATTGCGATGCGATACCAGGAAAATTATTCCCTGCCAGTTATTTGTGCACTCCCACATATTCAGAAGAATGTTATTGATTTATATTGCTACATGTACATGGCATTTGATGGGTATGTTTTAAAGAAATGTTCAATTTTCAAAGCTTCTTCTTCTTTACGCGCCATGTCCTGAGGCGTTGTCGACCATGGAATGCCACAACTCTCTGTCCTATATTCTATATAGTAATTTATTCTCGCCGAGATCAATTCTATTTTCAAAGCAATGAATATTATAGATGCCCTATACATGTACTTCTACTCATGCATGAATGCTTTATATCAGAGATGCTAATCTTCATGATTCATTCTTTCCTTAAATCATGATTTTACATACAAATTAAGAAAAGTTCTGGGGGAAGAAATAACCAAAAGAAAATACACAATTGAAAGATTTTGAAAATCTGACCAAAAATAATTTAGAGTGCTATAAAAGTAGGGTTTTGAATAACATTACTGTTCAATGTGCTCACTTTGCTTATATTTCTCAATATTTGAATGTCAGTTCAGGATATAGGGCCAATGCTGCACCAAGCCTCTTTATTTTTTCTTCTTCTTTTTTACAATTTTATTTGGCTGTCAAATACTTTGTCTAGATGTAAGTTATGTTTATAACTACTGTACATAGAGCTCGGCCAATCATTCCTATTTTGGAGAAACGATTCTTCAAGCTACTGTTTTGCACCCTAGATTCCTCTCTTTTTCTGTAATATTCTGTTTGAAAAGTATACAAAATAGACGGTATTCCTAATTTTGTCTACATTTGCCAACCATTATTATTTTGGAGGAATAATTCTTCAAACTACTGTTTTGAACCCTAGATTCCGCACTTTTCTGAAATATTCTTTTTGAAAAGTACAAACTGTAGTCCTAATTTAGCCTTGAGAGACTCCTAATTTTTGCTTTGAAAGGTTAGCAAGAATACATGTTGGTGAACAATCTACATGTTACATGGCTTTAAAGGTAAAGACCAATTTTGGAAACGCCCCCCTCTCAAAAAATGAAATGGAAGCTCTTATTACAAATCATGTGAAAGAATATGTTTTGACTAATCATACAAATTTTGCCGAGAAACTGCCTACTTATTGATATATTTGGTAAATTATTATATCTATTTGGACCTAGCTGACAGATATAACGCATGTGTCGCGCTTGGTGCGTAGTCCCATATACATCTTTCTGTGTACATTGCTTGTAACTTTACCAAGACTGGGCCAAATTTCTTATCATTCTGATGATTCCAGAACCTTGCAGTACACACCAATACTCATATCTGATTGATTCCACAACGTTTCTTTCACAATGCAATTGCATGACCATAACTGGTCTTTATCTTTAATATAATGTACACATGTACATGCACATGTAACGCTACCTGGCACGTCTTATCAGGCACAGTTTACATCTGTAATCTTTAGTTTATCTTGTTAGGCAAGCATGTAAATCTTGGAAGCTTTGCCGAACAACAAGAGTCACAATTTTTAACACCTCTTCATTACGAGTAGTTTACCCCCACACGCCCACGCTCTGCATACTTCATTCAGACATCGTGAAATTTTAACTGTCTGGATTTAGACTTGGCTGCATGAGCGGGACAGTATTAGTCTGCAGGCACAGACTCTAATTTGTCACTTTTACACACAATATACTGTTTTACTTCTTCTTCTTCTTCTTCTTCTTCTTCTGGGATACTCCTCAACAGAGTTAGGAACCAAGCGAGGAGGATAACAAATAAAAATTTTGATACATACTTTTTAAACAAAGGTTGTTATTGACAACCCATACCTAAGGCTTGCCCGACATAGCAACAAGTAATGTATGCAGACTGGATTCTGAGGATTGAAGTTCATTCATTAACCCTTTGAACCCGAAATGCAATCATGTGACTTTTTCAGCTCGGTTTGAAAGTTTGGGTGACCCTGTTGATTTGGTCATGTGATTAGATACGTCATTGTCCGGGTCTTGACGTCAAATGTCATTCCAAAAATTGAAGGATTATTGCCAGATTGTCAGAAGCATACATGACGTGTGTCTGGTGATAGGGAATCCCTCCCAGAATGGTGCCACAGTTACAGACTGTATTTCTACTGTCAAGTAATGGCAAAGATCATGAAAGTGAAGCTACAAAGAAAATGATAATATTCATCTTTTGGTTGTACACAAACTATGAATAAGATACTAAAAAAATATCCTGAGACTGAAAATAGCGGGTTTATTTGGCAAACTTGAGCTGATGAGGACAGGCCTTCAGAGACTCCTCGATATAGAATATTGAAAGGCTATTAATACAGATCTACACATCAGAAGTTTTTTTAAATTTTTCAAATGTTTTTGTTTATTATAATTATTATTATGCAAGTGTTTGGCGTCACCTGTGCCTGGGAGGCAAAAAGCAAACTAAATCACTGTAACCCACAGGTTTCTTCTCCCAGTATAACTGAATGTGGGTGTGAGGTGGGCCACTACACCAGGGTTTCCCCCTACTCTTTATATGGATAGTGCGGTGGCTTTTTAACGTGCAAAGGTGGTGACTCTCCTCTACACGGGGACTCCATTCAACGTCCTATCCAAGGGACAGAAAAGGTTCATTGTGAGCCCAAGCTGCAAAGAAAAGCTTGTCATTTGATAATAAACAATGTACACCTGGGGAGTGTTTCACAAAGACTAAGATCGACTTTAAGTTGGACTTAACTATGGCAGGCCGTTCATGCCACTGTTCGCTCTCACCATTATGATCATTAAATTACATTTTTTCCTTCAATAACGAACTATCAAAATATGAAAATTCTGTAGATTTGTGACCATGATTTGTACGTCCCTTGAGAAACCAATGCCAGGAATGGTTAGAGGAACTAGTGGGATAAACAGCCTGCCATAGTTAAGTCCAACTTAAAGTCAATCTTATTCTTCGTGAAACACTCCCCATGCCCTTTTGAACTTAAATTCTTTTATGTGAACTGCACCCTCTAGTCCCTGTAAACTACTATCAGATATTATATCCATAGGGAATGAAAACACTTAATGAGAGATGAGCTGACATTAAGACTCTTATTAGATTGAGTTCTAACTTCCATAGTATTTTACCCGGGGCTCTTGAGCTAGGGATTTTCATCCAGTGGCAGATCCATGGTTTTGGAAGGGGAGGGGCAATAATAATTTTTATGTCCACATGTAATTAGGGAGATCCCTGTACACGGACATGTACATGTACAATCCCCAAAACATCATTATCATTATTACTGGGTATTATTTGTACCGTTATTAGTATTTTTACTGTTATTATTATTATTATTGTTGTTGCCGTCGTTGTTTTTATTATCATCATCTTTTAATGTTGTTATTATTACCATAATACCATTGCTATCATTAAAAAAATATATTTATTCATTTATTGATTGATATTCCCTTTTTCATTTGAATTTGAACTACTGTACATTTCTATATTTGGATGGCTAGAGTAATTCAACATCATCATTTACTTCTGCGACGCCACAGCTAGAGTCATTCCTTTTCCACCTTGTATCTTTCCCTCAAATCGAGATAGGGACCTCCTATCTGCAGCTCACAGGAGGAGTGGGCACTCCAGGGCATAATTTCAATTTGGAGGCTAGTCTAGCACTCTCCAGACCTCTATCATGTAATCCTGGGCATTGTTTCACAAACCCGTCGTACAATGCAAGTACAAGATCATCCCATTCAAGCGTGTTAATTTGAATGCACATGCTTCAAAGAGATGGCGGCGAAGTTATACTTATGATAGTTTGGTGAAACGCTGCCCTGCGCATTATATGACCTGTGAATGAAATTGTACCATAAAAATGCTCTGACTACAATTGCTCCATGCTTAATAGTACTGTACAATCAATCCAATTCTCACTTTGAACCATGTCCGCAGCATTATACTGTTCCTTACCTTTAATAATGACCCATCTTTATACCTAATCCTAACCCTAGGGCCATGTTCAGATTAAAGGGTGTTAACCACAGGTTTCTTTATATGATGACGTTACAACTTGTGTTTAAAGCGCTATAGAAATGACTTTATTGTATTGTATTGTATTGTACATTCGCTTCACATTTTGGTACTGTATAATGTTCACAGAGCACAGTGAATATGTGTTGGACGATGATAAATGTGTCATTTCCTTCTATAGCTGGCATGCATGTAATGTGTACGCTCCCACATATTCACATGGATGTTAGTGATTAACATTAGCAGGTAGTATTCATTTACACCTTAAAAATAGGATAGGAGACATACAGGTAGTTTCTCACTTCTGGTATGTCACAAAAATTGTCCCAACCCCACGGAATAACCCTTTTACTAATGCTACGGTTCTTACGAACGATAATTTCGTACGAATCTCCCTGTTTTTCCATTGTCTTTCTCAAATTTCCATTGTCTGAAAATAGATTGTACTGCATTCGTAGCAGCTCGTAATGGCATTTGTGACCGAGGCTGTAGGCAAACTTGAAAAGAGAACAAAATTACACTATGCTGTTTTCAGATATATGCCAGACAAGGTCTACTAATGAGACTAGTACCATACTGCTTGAGGGACATGTTGGGACTGCAGGTCCATGTACCACTTTCCCCCTTCCCCACCCCCGCTCTGGCGGCCTACTAATGTCCTAGCGTTAAACATGGCGTTGTGCGACGGTGTAGCCCATGATCACTATATTTGCCGTGCTATAAATGAATAATGGGTGTCGTATCTCGCCTTCCCATCGCCGCGTAATTGGGTATGCCCTTGGGTAGATTTTATTAGGATTCTACCAGCTTCGCTTTATAGCTAGTCTCCTCAATAAACTCCAGGTTGGATATTACTAAAGATAGGGCTCTAGCTGTAACAGGAAAAAAATGCAAATAGATAGTATCTCCTCTGAATCAATCGCATCTCCTTTGAATTAATTGTGGTGTCTCTGAATTTATTGTACGTTGTACAAATGCATCCCCTTCAATTAATGGTTAGTGTGCAATGAATAATTTTACAATGAATAATCAATCTTAGGCTACAGAGAGATACAATGCGTGGTAAGATACAGCATGTGCAATTAATCACATCTAAATGATTGAAGATACAATACATACGAAGTTAGGATTGTTTGTAAGTTGATTTTAATATATATGCTCTATTACATGTAGGCCTATCCTCATCCGCTCGAGATTGCCAAGTAACCCACTATTTTCAGACTCAGAATATTATCCCGAAGCACAAACTTGCGTCTTCACCAGACCGATATGCTCATCACCGATACATGTATGCTCATCACGAAGTAGCTCGGTCGGGCCCAAATTAGCCTGATATTACCTACATGTAATAGTGGGATATTTTGGAAACAAGACAGAGACTTCTCTGGATATTTTCTTGACCAAGTATCCCGCTAATTGCAACTGCGGGCTGATGAAGACGTAAATTTACTGGATAATTTGCTATCGGGATAGTTAAAATAGCGGGTTATTTGGCAAACTCAAGCTGATGATGACAGGCCTATTCTGTTCACAGGACAGGATGCTCCTACATTGCAAATCTTCAAAAGTCATTTCCAGTCCATCTTATTTCCATCTGAATTCTATTTCATATTAGTATTGTAGAGTATCCAATAAATAACATTTGGCTTTAATAGCTTTCATAAAATAACATTCATTCTTTTTCTTTGTTAGTGATAACAGAATCAATTTTTTTCTTCCATAAAGGGGTTGTATCTAGACACATATTTGCAATAATTATATTTAGGGTACATGAATGATTGAAAACAATTTTGAGGGAAAATAATAATTTCTGACTTTTTTTCTGAGTACAAAGCAAATGGGAGCTGGGGGACCTCGCAAGATACATCACAGAGTTGCCAATTTGTGTTTGATTGATTGCTTCAACTTTTACTGACCTACACTGTATTAGTCTCATTTTTCTGCATCTATTATTTTTTTAAATCAACTTTAAATATATGACCCCCCAAAAAAAATCATGATTCTGATTTTCTGACAATGCTACCATCATACATCTGAAGACCTTTGTGTAATCAACGAGATTTCAAATCTTTCTTTGCTCATTACACAGCTTTTATTCATTTTCTATCTCATTTATGGCGGAGAATTATTTTTGGTCAAGAATTTCAGAATGTGGATCGCTGGTAGGGGGCAAACTCCTGTATGACGTAAATACACTGTATGTTACGTTTTGATTTTATGATCTAACTAGAGAGTGAAACTTGAGAGACGTAGCACATGATAGGAAGGCAGTAATGAAAACTACAAACATGTTTTGCTATCAAAGAGAAATTGAGACCCTGTTTAAAAATGATGAGGGCTTCAGGCGGTTAGCCGTCAAA
Source organism: Strongylocentrotus purpuratus (assembly GCF_000002235.5). Taxonomy (NCBI): domain Eukaryota; kingdom Metazoa; phylum Echinodermata; class Echinoidea; order Camarodonta; family Strongylocentrotidae; genus Strongylocentrotus; species Strongylocentrotus purpuratus. The sequence continues at coordinate 10,194,100 of NW_022145598.1, forward strand.
ACTGTTTTTAAAAAGCCTTTCGATACCTCCCCTCAGAAAAAAAAGTTCTAATTAAGCTATTAAATTGAATGTAGCTATAAAAAGAATAAAAAAGGGAAATACTTCTGGAAGACTTCAGGAGTTTTGGCTATTGATGGCTTATATTTAATGTCACTTTGCACATACATGTACATGTACAGTTTGTGAAGTTAATGTAAATGGATATTGTAGGAAGAAATATTGTTGCATCGACGTCCTTGTTTTCGTTCGCATTCTGATGTCTTCTTCCTTCTTCTTTTTACTCTTTCCTTCTTTTTACTCTTCCTTCTTTTTCTTCATCACCATCACCTTTATCATCATCATCATCATCATTATCATCATTATTAAATCATCATCATCTTCTTCTTTTTCTGCTTTTTCTTCCTTTACTTGTTGTTCTTGTTCTTGTTGTTCTTTTTCTTCTTCTTCTTCTCTTCTTCTTCTTCTTCTTCCACTTCTTTTCTTCTTCTTTTTCTTCTCCTCCTCCTCTTCTTCTTCTTTTTCTCCTTCTCCTTCTCCTTCTCCTCCTTCTCCTCCTCCTTCTCCTCCTCCTCCTCCTCCTCCTCCTCCTCCTCCTCCTCCTCCTCCTCCTCCTCCTCCTCCTCCTCCTCCTCCTCCTCCTCCTCCTCCTCCTCCTCCTCCTCCTCCTCCTTCTCCTCCTCCTCCTCCTCCTCCTCCTCCTCCTCCTCCACCTCCTCCTCCTCCTCCTCCTCCTCCTGCTTCTTCTTTTTTTTCTCCTCCTTCTCCATCTTCTCTATCACTCTTCTCACATCACGCGTGCAAAGGTTCATTGTAGATACCCGTTAGCAAGCCAAGACTAGCCCCTCTGTAAACATGATCATTGGATCTTGGCCGACAATGTGCAACGAACTCGTCTAAAGTTTCCAATTGACGCAAGAGGGGCTTGAATCAGTTTAAATTTAGTATCGTGGTGTCTTGGTATCCCCACACAAACAATGCACTTTCTTATACATTCATGCACTCATGTGCATCTACATTGTACATAGTACATGTACATTACAGGGTTTAAGGTAGGGGTACAGGCGCAGCCCCCATTAAATTGCAAATTAAATAGAACAACATAAGAGAAGCAAAAAAGAAATGATAGGGGGTTGGATATATGCATAGAAGACAATGCAAGGAGTTTTGACAACATAGGAAACATTAACGTCATGTTTCACCCCCTCAGTAACTTGGAGATACAAAATAGTCTAATCCATAATGGCCAATAACGATGGATTAAAAAGGCAGATAAATTAGACAGTTTGTGTGTTGTTAAGGGCCCTTTGAACATTTAGTCTGTTTTGGAGATGGCAGGCCAGTATTCCTGTAATTCCTTGGCAATATCCCTCTTCTTGCCGGCCCGCTCCCCCCCCCCCCTTTCAAAAGCCAACTACTGTAGCATAGAACACAAGTTCAAATCTGCCGCCCCAACCTTATTTAAGATACATGCAATTACCCTTTCTTCTGCTTGTCAGCAAATTTGGGGAATATCGTACCCCCCCCCCCTCCTCCGTCTCCTTTATGAAATCCTGGATCTGCCCCTGAATGTAGATGAATAAAGGCAATGTTGCCTCAAACTAGCCACTGAACCAGACGCCAATACATCCCCAAAATAGCCTCTCTGCCATCACGAGGGATATAAAAGTAAACTGGATTCACATTCCTATGTTGATATGGATAATGGCTAGCAATTCCCCAATGCCTACGTCAGAACATGAATGAAAAGCATACTACCATCATCTCTCAAAGCTGTTTTGGGGTCTGTCCTCATCAGCTCGAGATTGCCAAATAACCCGCTATTTCTGATTTGGGAAATAATCCTGAAGTTACTAATTGCGTCTTCATCAGCTCGAGACTTGACCTCGAAACTTGAAACTTGAGCTCGAGAAATTAGCTCAAGATATTTTGCTCAGCGTTCGCGCATAGTGCGAGTCTTCGGGCTGGTGAAGACGCACCTGACAATAGCGGGATATTTTGCCACATAGCAGGATATTTTGCAAACTAGCCCAAGATATCTTGGGATGATTGTCTCTACCAAATATCCTGCTAATTGCAACTTCGGGCTGATGAAGTTGCAAATTAACTGGATAATTTGTAATCGGGATAGTTCAAATAGCGGGATATTTGGCAACCTCGAGCTGATGAAAACAGGCCTTATGAGTTGGGGGATCGACTTTCTTTGCGGCAGCGTCGAGGGCAAATAAATAAATGTTTTAGGTACATCTTTAGATTTACATGCAGATCTCGAATTGTACATAAGCTGCTATAGTAAATAAAAGGGCCTCTGTTACCAATGAGAGTTCGAACTTAGAATCGATCGTATCTTCCCTAAATTAATCTTATCTCCTTCAATTACATGTATTCTAATGTTACAATCAGTAATACAAATTATACTCAATGTTGCACCTGTTTGTTATGGAAAGTGGAAAGATAGAATTCATTATGAGATGCAATCAGTTGTAGCAAGAGTGGACGTATATTTAATTCATAAAAAAAGGAGGGGGGGGGGTGGGGGTGGAGCATGCAAAGCTGAGATTTCAGACCCTAAAATGTTAAGTCTGAACCTAACGTGAATTAAATATGGGGCCCTTGCCTGAATAGGATATCATGACGGCCGTCTGGTTGCTTACTTATACAAGCATTTATGCTTTCTTAGCAGTCAGGTAAAATAACCGTCACCAATTCAATTCAATGATTATTTATTATTCAATTCAATATTCAATTCTGGTTTATTGTAAATAAAAACATATTGAATAAAAAGTCTGGGGACTCATACAATTTAGTTAACAAATTATAAATACATACAAGAAATCAATATTTTTAGCAATCTTTATATTAATTACTGATTCTAATGAACTAAACAACTGATATCAAATAATCGTGAAATAGGTAATTGAATGAAAGCTTGAGTCCCCCTCCCCAGTCCCCCCTTTCTCTTTGTGCCTTTCCTGAAAAGCTCCTGGAATAGTCAATTTTATAAGGAATCCCCCTCCTCCCCCCCCAAAAAAAAAGACACCCATATGAGTATGCATGGTGATACAATGTATATGAAGACTACACCAACAGTCCTTTTCAGGACTACCGCCCTCAAGAAAGATTACAGAGAGTCCTTTTTCAGGACTCCTCAATCCTCCCTCTCTCTCACATGGTGCACCCGCAAGCCTACTGTAAATGTATGTGAAGTTGAACAGAACCTTTCTTGATGATCTGTAACGCAGTCATTAAACCCACATTACACAGGTTAACGAGGAATCATTAGTCTATTAGGGACAGAAAATATATTTCAGGTATATTAAAGAGAAGGTTGAGTTTTGGTCAAGCGATTGCATTGTGAAAGAAACGGTGTGGAGTCGATCAGAAAAGGTTGATCATCAAGCATATATAAGTATTTTTGTGTATTGAGAGGTTCTGGAATCATCAAAATGATGAGAAATTTGGCCAAGTCTTGGTACAGTTACAAGCATTGTACACAGAAAGATGTATATGGGACTAAACAAACATGTGGCGAAAAATCTGTCCTGATTTTGTTTTGTTACATGCCATATTTGGAATATGAAGGCATTAAATTTGAAGAGCCATGCTTTTCAGGGAGCATGTTTTATCTGATGTTCTTCCACACTTGCATAATAAGAATGACAACGCTCACAAATTATTTTTCACCTCTTCCCATAACTCAACCTTCTCTTTAAGCAAGGCAATTCGCTTTCATGCATTTGTGGCATTTGAATCAGTTTAATTAGATGCCCATTATTGATTTATGCTCTAGATAGCCGCTATGACGGTTCTATAATTGGCAATATGTTTGCAATTCGTATTAGCCGTATATTGATGTACAGTGTGTACAGGTATTGCAAATAAAACACTAACGCGATGTGCAATTAATCTCTTGAAGGCTCCAAAACTGTTCTGGTTAATTGGAAAAGCACTCTGGTAAAAAAACAATAAAATACTTCAATATTGCTGCGCACTTTACGACACCAAATCCTAAAAGATAGCTCCCGCAAACAGAAAAGTATATTTGTTACGCAGATTGAGCAAAATAATTTTCCTGGAGCATTTTCATTCCCCAAATTTATCTGAAAGCAAAAAAAAAAAAATTGATGAATTTAAAAAACAATAAACCCATGGATGATAAGAGATATAAAACAAAATGATAATCAAGGTTATTGTATTGTAATTTGGGAACTGTTGTCCTAGTTTTTGTCTTAATTTGGTAGAGGTACTATGCTTCAAAGCCTGTCTGCACTAGTTTGACCAGGAGGGATTAGACCTCCCTGCATGGTCACTGACAGGTGGTTATCTCATCAAATCAGCTGTCAATTTACATAAGAAAAAGGGGACCATGGGGGATCAACGGGTACTGCTTAGGCATTGTTTATAGAGGGCGCAAGTAGCTACAAGTAGTGCAGACAGGCTTTAAATACCTAATGATTGCTAGGCCAACAGCATCATGGAGCCTAGAAACATTCATGTAGTACACAACTGTAATAGGCTCGTTAAAAATTCACTGTATTAGTATTTTTATCATATTTTCTAGGTGTTTTTTTTAAAAATTCTATTTTGGGGGGTCTAAAATGTTTACAGAGAGTCACATGAACACCAGTGTTGGGGACTGGACTTTTTATAAATTTAATTGGCTACATACGTATGCATATACTGTAAGGGACATACAACTGTATAGCTTGGGTTTGTGGGGAGGGAGGGGGCATGTGCTTAATACTGTACCCCCTCCTCCTCCCCTCCTCCCCCAGTCCACTACTAACATCCATGTACATGTAGATTACAAGGTAAGGTCCAGTTTAACCCATAATTGGCCCTTTAACAGGCCGTCCTTCTACCCTTGATATACATGTACCTACATGTAGTCCCACACATACTCCATCACGTTTGTGACACTTTAGCACTCCCTTCGCGAAATGTCCATTAACAGATTGGTCTTGCTTCTCGTCTTAGGCCATCATTCAAGACACCTCCTCACCGGGCATTACCTCTCGCTTATTTCGCCACGACTCGCTTCCGTCCCGCTTCCGTCCGCCTGACCGGGCCGGCTTCACCTCTCATCAGCTTTTAATTTCTCGGGGGCAAATTAAATTGTCCGTCCGTGGCGACGGAAGCTAGGGAGCATGCAGTCTCGCCTGATTTCATTTCTCCTGCCATGTAGTGGCCGAGTGGGGATGTTGTATGTGTTTGTAGTATCTGCAAAGCATGTCTGAATTAGTCTGCTTATGACAAGGATTTCTGGATTAAGGTGAAAGTATAATCAGCTTTTCTCCATCAACTTGGAAACACTTATACCCGTCATCTTCTTATCAATAGGGTAGCATCGTTTTATCAGTTGTTTTTAATTCAATTTTCTAATTTGATACCCAAGACACCTTTGTTTTATCGTACCTTTTCCCTTCCGCCGAAATGTTATTGTTATGACTTGCCAATTCATGGGACCATCAACCTGTCAAGCCTCAAGAGGCTTTAAAATGATGGCCCCTTTTATTATCCTTATATATGAATTCATTTAATGTAAATTGCATTTTTCCTTGAAATGCTTTGTATTCATATTTATGTTTGCATGTTTTTTTAAAGTGAATAATGATTAAAGAAGTAAGCAAATAAATTATTTCAAAGAAAATTAGTGAATCCCATATTTTAAGACCACTCATTTTGGACAAGAAAGTTGTCCGTCCAGGCCAATGGTCTTTATAGGTACAGGTTTCTTTACTTTAATTTAAAAAAAAAAATACAAAATACAAAATATGGTTTTGGAGGCAATTGATGTTTCTGTATGTATACACATGTAGATGGTTGATTAACCTGATTCAACTGTCACTTTCTTCCTCCCCCACCCCTCTCACACACACACACTCTCTCTCTCTCTCTCTCTATCTATCTATCTCTGTTTCTTTTTCTCTCTCACTCTCTCTCTCTCTCTCTCTTTCTCTCTACTTCCGTTCATTGTCAACTTTTCCCCCCTCCGTTTAAAATCACTTTTTGGTAGATTTAGAAAGATTCTTTTGAGAAGTCTACCAAAATGTGTTACCAAAATTAATTGAATATTTAATTTTCATTGTCTCTTTTCACTTATCTCTGGCAGTATATCAGATAGCGTGCTTACTTCAGCAAAGCCCTTGGAATCGACAGCAGATTAAAGGTTAAGTGCAAGTTGGATTACAATCGATCTCGCAAGTGGAAACACTATCCATCTAATTTGAAGGTTAGTTGGAGCTTTGTTTGCCCCCCAAAAGAAATGAGTTGGATTACAGTTATGTACTTGTTTATTCAATGCACTTCCTTAAGTCTGTAAGTACAGCCGTTATATTTCGACTCTGTTCACAGAAGCAAGATTGTGCTTAGACAATTTTAGATTTTTGTTTTATATAGACCGGAATCCCACCATGATTTTTATGTAGGGAAGAGCATTCAACCTAATGCCAATCCAATCCAATCCAGGAATATCTAGTTGCCTAAACAGAGGCGCTGATGACACTGATAAACTACCAAAAATGTCTGTTCATGATTCTAACTGGGAAAGACAAAAAAGCAGTGACTGTTTTTGTGAGCAATCTGAAGTAGGTACAGTCAAACCTGTCTATAGCGACCACCCAAGGGAAACACAAAAAGTGGCCTTTGTAGACTGGTGGTCTTTGTAGACAGGTTCCTTTATTACATGATTCAATGAGAAACCATTTTCAAGGGAAACAACAAATGTGGCCTTCGTAGACAGATGGTCTTTGTAGACAGGTGGTCACTAAAGCAGGTTTGACTGTATATCTTTAGTTGAGTTCTGAAAGTGCATAACTGGTGACAAGAGCAAGGGATTTGGGGAAGACCATTAGAGCCCTTCTGGTTCCAAGCAGATAAACACATCCATCAGCTGTTGTGGTCCATAGAGCAGTCGTCCGTAACCATGGTTTGTTGGAAGGTCACTCGCATCAATCCGAACTGTCCGAACCACTCACGCAGGAGGAAGTGACCAGAGGGTCTCAGGAATAGCATTTAGAGTCGTTGCTGGCCATATCATGAATCATGCCTGGGCAAGAGTACAGTGCCCTCTCCCCGTCCCCCTTCCTCTTCCCCTCCTTCCCCTCCTTCCCCACCCCCTCCTTCCCCTCCTTCCCCTTCTTCCCCCTCCTTCCCCTCCCCCTGCCCTCCTGCCCTCCTTTCCCCTTCCCCTCCCCTTCCCCCTCTCCCTTCCCTTCCTTCCCTCTCCCCTCCCCTCCCCCTTCCCCTCCTCTCCCCTCCCTCTTCCCCTCCCCTTCCCCTTCACCTTCCCCTTCCCGCCCCTTCCCTATCCTCCTTTGGGAGATGGAGCCTCCATGTAGAGAATCTCTAATTGTCAATAAATTCTACAAATTTGCAATGGCCAAGTCCAATGACCGTTTGCACTGTACTGATCATTGAAATGTGTACACATAGTAATTGCTTCAGACAATCTTGTTTCTTTGCGCAACTTTTATTGAAACACTATATTCATCTTGTCTTGGCTGTATTTATTACATGTACAGTATATGTGTTTGTATACAGTGTTTCTTTAAAGCCCCTCTGCACTAGTTTGGCCAGGAGGGAATAGACCTGCCTGCAAGGTATCTTACAGGTGGTTATCTCATCGAATCAGCTGTCAATTAACATAAGAAAAAGGGGGTCATGGGGGACCAACGGTCACCGATTAGGCATTGTTTGCTATGTAGAGGGCGCAAGTAGCTATAAGTAGTGTAGTGGGGCTTTAAACATGCAGAGTACCTATTTTCTATTTGTGTGAATGGACTAATAAACTTTCACTGATGTGGTTAGGAGAAGGTCTTTATCATTTCAATAATATCGTAACAAAAGGGGCATTTAGACTGCACGCAAAAACCCTGGCTTTTTCTTACATTCTGGACTCTCTCTCTCTCTCTCTCTCTTTATCTTTCTTTCTCTCTCTCTCTCTCTCTTTCTCTCTTTCTCTCTTTCTCTCTCTCTCTTTCTCTCTCTCTCTCTCTTTCTCTCTTTCTCTCTCTCTCTCTCTCTTTCTCTCTTTCTCTCTTTCTCTCTTTCTCTCTCTCTCTTTCTCTCTCTCTCTTTCTCTCTTACTCTCTCTCTCTCTCTCTTTCTCTCTTTCTCTCTTTCTTTCTTTCTCTCTCTCTCTCTCTCTCTTTCTCTCTTTTCTCTCTCTCTCTCTCTCTCTTTCTCACACTCTTTACCTGTTACTCTCATTTTATTTTGCTCCCTAGATCTCTCCTCACCTTTATCTTTCACCCACTCTTTGACTGTCTCTATTTCTCTGTCTCTCTATTTCTCTGTCTCTCTATTTCTCTGTGTCTCTATTTCTCTGTGTCTCAGTTTTTTTACTCTGTCTGCCATGGATTCTTGACTTTATCAACTTTTCCATCCTAGTGTTCCCTTTTTGGAAAATCAGTTTTTGATTTGTGATTTCAGTGGGACGGTATGTGGTTTTCCGCTTTCAACCACATTATTTCCGCTCCCCTCTCAGAGGGCCAATTCAGCCCTTGTAATAAGTTCATGTGGATGAAAGCAGAAAAATAAGAAAATACAGAATGGGGAAGTTTGAAGTAATAATATAAAATATATAAATCATTAAAATGTCAATTTTTCCAAATGTATGATTTAAGAGCATCTATTCTTTGTAGAGTACTTAAAATGATATGCTATCCATGATATATTTTGAGTAGTGCCCAAGAAAAAAAGGTGCTTGTGAGAAAAAACAGAAATTTGCAAGTCAAATGGGAGAGTTATTCGCAACTACATCACAATCCAATTTGAGACTTTCGTAGACTTTAAATAGTGATCTCATATTTCAAACATAACTTTTTTTTATTTGTCCAAATTGAATTCAAACCTTCGCTATTCAGTTTATTATATTTTTCTGCTTTCATATACGTGAACTTATTATAATGGCTGGATTAGCCCTTTAAGAGGAGAGCGTGGAATAATGTGGTTAAAGTGGAAAACCACATTCTGACCAACTGAAATCACAAATCAAAAACTAGTAACAGCTCTCTGAAAACTTGAAATCTAAAGCTTTGAAAATCAGAAGTTGTCTACCTAAAAACTAGCTATCGACTTGGTGACATCATCTTATGTGGAGTACTCATATTCACAATGACTTTACATTAATGTAGCCCGGCTTATCGCCTCAGCTATATGGGCAGCCCATGGGATCCACATGTTTTGTCATCACCGTAACTGCAGCAAAAGTGACACCTGTTGACCTGTAATTTGGAAAGTTGCGTAAAATTAAGTTTTAATTTGATTTCTTACAATACTGAAAGGGGAAAAGATTTCAAATTCCTTTCTATTTGTATTCTACGTGTAGAATGATATAAAATTGGATTTTCAAAGGATACAGTCTTTAAAAACAAATTCTGTCCTGAAAGGAAATCCGTAACCCTCGTACTACATGTACTACTTCCGATCCGAGCCCAGGGCTTGACTGTGACAGGTGCTTGAGACACATGGGTGCCCCAAAGCAAGGTGCACTGTAAGTTCCTCCCCCCCCCACCCTGACTATAAACATACCCTATAATCAACTTGCAACCTGTATACCATTGATGAAATAAAGCCTGGAGCAGTTGTCACTGTGTGTGAGGGGCTTACGTTTTGTAGCATGTCTGCCTACAACTACACTACTGCCTCAAGGTTTTGGCATCCTAATGGCCAGATGCCCAGAATGCTTAACTGAAGCATTTCGGGCCGTGCCCACTTCCCGTTAACCACTGATTGGGTGTTGTGCCCGTTAGCTGCTCGATGGTGACCAAAATTGTTACAATTGACGCTGAAACAAAGAAACAAGCTGCAGGCCGCTCTGGATCAGGCAATGGACTCCGGGGCCTGAAACAAAGTGCCAAAACCTTTAGACAGTACTGTACATATGTTACCAATGCTACATAGTGCTGCGAAAAAACAATAGAATATCAGTGATAGATTTACACTATTGCAACACCAAATCCTATAAGAGGTCCCGGGAAGAGACAAGAATTGTTTACAGTGATTTAGTGTTAAAATTTTACAAGTTACTGACAATAACAAGTACCTGTTGTTTTGGCAAAACAGAACAAAACAAAACTCTTATAAAAAGTATGTGTAATTTATTATAGCCAGATGGTCCGGATATGAACATATTTTCCTGAAGTATGTTGTTAAGTATTTTGATGCAAACATTTTCCACTGTAGCCTTGTAAGAATCAATCATTGCCACAAAATTCATTTGAACGAGCACTTCCCGAAATCTGAGAGTTATGTATGAAGTAAGATGATAATTTACAACAACAAAAAATGAGTCCATAGAGAGCCAAATTGAATATTATCAAGTCTGTGAGTGCTCTGGCAGAAGTTTGTGGAAACATGTTTTACAGTGCAGAGATAAAGTATTAAATGTTTTAAAGTGTAGGGATATAGTATTGAATGATGTAAAGCTTAAATACATACAATTCACTCTACCTTCTAAGGGTACAGAATTCAATAATTTAAGCTAAAATGTGTGTCAAACATATCACCAAGTTTATTATGCACAAATTTTATCACATTAATTGTGATATGCTGTCAATATTAAATATGGTCGACATCACACTCCATAATCATATTGCATAATAATTCAATGTGAGAGATCACAGAATTGATTTAATATTCATGTTATGTGAACAAATTTGTTTATTCAGCCTGTGTGCAATCTTTGTTCAATTTATCACATTATCTATGACATGCTGTCAACATTATAAATATATGGGTGATGCGGCGCTCCAATATGATTACCCAGGGTCAGATATTACACAAAAAATACATGTAGTGAAACACATCATGTAACAAAAAGGTGACTAATTTATTTAGCCCTTAAAGCAGGGCTTGAGGCCCGATGGCTCAGTGGTAGAGCAATGGTCTCGTAACTTAGAGGTCCCAGGTTCAAAACCAAGTCGATGCCCCAGTACCGTCTGGTAAAACATTAATCCTCATTACCAAGTCCCTTGGAGAGGATTTAGAACCGGTGGTCCCATGGTTGCTTACTTACAAGTACATGTATGCACAAGTTGTGTGTGGTCAACTTGTTCTGTTCACATAAAGAAAGTATTTTCAGTATAAATGTACATACTGTATTCACATCTACCAAAGATAAAATTTCTAATCGTCAGTTAAATGTTAAATGTGAAATCTGAGATGCACGGCCCTACATATGTACGTGTTATCAGTGTCTTTGATATGGGGAAAATGAGTATGGTAAAACTGGTCACCCAAAGATTATTAATTTTTTGAGGCACTTCATGATCATTTTGAAGCGCAATTTTTTTTAGGGCTTCAATATTACACCATATCACAGACACTGATAACATGTAGGGCCATGCATCTCAGATTTAACATTGTTAAATGATGCCTTCAAACTAAAATGCAGTTTCATTGGTACTTGACAAATTTGAACTCTGCTCCTTATAACAAAAAAACCCATCTACAATGTTACATGTAGGGCTTCTACCAAAGTTGTTAATCCTGATATCATTTTGCATGTGTGAAAAGATTCTCCTTTTGCTGGTACCAGTGAATTTGACCCCATGTTATTGGAAGTATGCTAGTCTCTTCTCTTGCCTACTGTACTTTCAAGTCTTCACTCGTACATTGCAGTATCGATAACTCGTGGATTTGTTTCCGGGAAATTCCCTATGAGAAATCAGTCTTGCCAGATTTTTTGACACTCTGAAAATTTAGAGGGAAGAAAGAGGAAATTCGTCTATGGCAAAAGTAAGTTTTCTTTCAATTTCAAGATTGACAGTAAGGCATTTAAGTATTGACAGCATATGAGTTTATGAGAATTTTACTGACATACATTGTAGTGTTGTCTGCTTAGAGCATGGATGTCATTAAAGATTGTCTGTACTAGTTTGGCCAGGAGGGATTAGACCACCCAGAATGGTCACTGACAGGTGGCTATCTCATCAAATCAGCTCTCAATTAACATAAGAAACAGGAGACCATGGGGGACCAATGGTCACCAATTAGGCATTGTTTTCTATATAGAGGGAGCAAGTAGCTACAAGTCATACAGTGGGGCTTTAAAGCCTTGTTCGGATATGGCGCACTAAAACGCGCTATTAAAAAAAAACGTTGACATAAAGTGTTATACGCTGCACATTTCTTTATCTCCTAACGCAGAGCTCAATAACTATATGTGTGTAGGGCCTTTTGTGCCATTCACCTTGTTCATGTTATGAAACAATCTGCCGCTTTTTTATTAAATACCACTTCATATCCGATCGAGCGTTTACTATTTGTGAAATGATACAACTTAAACTTCCTTCTTGAGGTACATATTGATTTATGTGTAATACATGTCACCTTTTTGTATTTCACAACACAGAGGTTAATGAATATAGATGTGTGAGGCCTTTTGTGCCATTCATGTTGTACATTTGATAAACAATCTGCCACTTCTTTCTTTAAAGGTAAAGACCAGTATTGGAAACGCCCAAATTTCAAAAAATGAAATGGAAGCTCTCATTACCAATCATGTGAAAGAATATGTTTTGACTAATACATGATGATACAAAATTTGCCGGGAAACCGCCTACTAATTCATATATTTGGTAAATTTGTTTCTCTCATGGTCTGTGAGAGATATAGGGTAGCCCCATATACATCTTTCTGTGTATAGTGCTTGTAACTTTAAGAAGAATGGGCCAAATTTCTTATCATTTTTATGATTCCAGAACCTTGCAGATGCTAGATTCTAGATGATCAACCTTTTCTGATCGATTCCACAACGTTTCTTTCACTATGCAATCGCATGACCATAACTGGTCTTTACCTTTAATACCGCCCCATATCCGATCGAACCTTTACTATTTGTGAAATAATACAACTTCAAACTTCCTGCTGGCTCCCACACAGTGAATATGTTCATGAAGAAGGATGTGCATGCATGTACTTTGTTAACATCTTTTGCTGCCAGCCCGAAGGCCATATTAGATCTATATTTGAAGTAGAGTTGTTTCCTGGATAGCCGTCGATGTTGCAGCCTTCAATCCATTCTCTTAAAAGATGTTGTATGGCATTTGATAACAGATGCAGAGCATGGAGTGAATAGAAGTGAAATATATAAGTGATATATGTAAGTGGTATTTATATTGATAGATGTAAGTGGTACATAAGTGATATATGTAAGTGATATACAAGTGATATATAAGTGATACAAGTGATATACATGTGATATATGAATATAAGTGATATATAAATGTGATATATAAGTGATATATAAGTGATATATAAATGTGATATATAAGTGATACAAGTGATATACATGTGATATATGAATATAAGTGATATATAAATGTGATATATAAGTGATATATAAATGTATGTATATAAATGTAAGTCATATATATACAAGTGATATATACTGTAAGAGATATGTACTGTAAGTGATTAACATGACTTTGAAGATGGCAGTGCATGGTCCATTTAGACCTTGAAGCCAAAGGTTTAAATTAAAAAAAAAAAAGTAAACATGATATAGTATGTTTTTTTATAATCTTGAGTGAAATAGTGCAGTTATATGTAGTTTCCATTTGGTAGTTTCTGGTTTTAATAGAATTTACTAAAATTTTGTATATAATTCGTCCCTATTTTCACGAAGTGACGGTAGTGAGGAAAATCGTAACGCAAAGTGAATGCAATTTTTTTCACTACCGTCACTTCGTGAAAACAGCGACAAATTGTTATATTTACTATAAATTGACTTAACTTCTTTCTAGTTTAGATGTACAAATCTACAGCTGTCTGATTGGCAACCCCTATGGACAGTATGACAGTATAATTTCTCCGTAAAATCTCTATTTTCCGTATGATAGACATTATACAAAGTGATTTTATGATCAATATTCTATGGAGACAGGTTTAATATATTGTGAATAATTCTATGAAATGTTCCCTTACCCCATGGCAACACCATTAACAAAAATAGACCCCCTAATAAAATATGTATTGTAGGAATGTTGGCTATGCTACATACACTGTAGTACAAACATTTCCACTATCCTTTTTCATGGAAAGCCTGTCGGTTGAGACTAGCGGATCTATATCCTGGAGCGATTCATCCGTTTGAATGTCACAAGTTCACAGCTCGGATGAACGTTTTGGGAGAGATACAGAGAAGAGCTTCTACAGGTTGCTGTCTAGTGAAGCGATCTCTCTCCGCAAGACTTGATATTCTGTGTTTGGACCCAGAAGGGCATAAAGGCGTGTTACTTCAACACAGATTTAACGACCTTCTGGCTCTGAACAACCAATATGTAATGTACTACAATGTACATGACACATGTAAATGTCAATTAAGAATGCAAGTAGATGTAAATTACATACATGTACCTTGCTAAAAACTGAAAGAGCCCTTGTGTTCTGCTTTGGTTTTGAACCCAGGACTCCAAGTTCCAAGACGATTCTTCTTTCCATAAAACCAGTGAAATTCTATGACATGGATTATTTCATCTGTTTGACTGCCATGAATTCATGTCTTGGATAAACGTTCGGGAGACAGAACGAGGCTCTACAGGTTGCATTTATTTGTACATGTAGTTTAGCGATACTTTCTATGTCTTGCCTACCTGGAATTCTTTGGACTGTTGACCATTCACACTTGTAAAGAACGATATTATTTTGCAAGTATGAATGGGGACCTTCTTGGACTGTTGATCATTCACACACATAAAGAACGATATTACTTGCAAGTACTGTATGAATGGGCCTTCTTGGACTGTTGACCATTCACACACACAAAGAACTATATTATTTTCCAAGTATGAATGGGGGCCTTCTAGGACTTTTGACATTCATACACATAAAGAATGATATTATTTTGGAAGTACAGTATGAATGGGGGCCTTCTTGGACTGTTGACCATTCGCACACATAAAGAACAATATTATTGTGAAAGTAGGAATGGGGGCCTTCTTGGACTGTTGAACATTCACATACATAAAGAACAATATTATTTTGCAAGTATGAATGGGGGCCTTCTTGGACTTATGATCATTCACACATATAAAGAAGGATATTATTTTGCAAGTATGAGTGGGGCCTTCTTGGACTTTTGACATTCATACAGATAAAGAATATTATTTTGAAAGTATGAATGGGGGCTTTCTTGGACTGATGACCATTCACACACATAAAGAACGATATGATTTTGCAAGTATGAATGGGGGCCTTCTTGGACTGTTGACCATTCACACACATAAACAACTATATTATTTTGCAAGTATGAATGGGGGCCTTCTTGGACTGTTGACCATTCACACACACAAAGAACTATATTATTTTGCAATATGAATGGGGGCCTTCTTGGACTTTCGACCATTCACACACATAAAGAACAATATTATTTTGCAAGTATGAATGGGGGCCTTCAGGGTATACAAGTGAAAGTCTTTGATCATTATCATGGTTTTTTAAAACTCTGACGATTGTGCAAATAAAAAAGAGGAATGCGTGAAGGTGCTAAGAGACAAATGTGGCATTTTGCAGAAATGTCAAAGTTGAAAAAATGACAAGAGAGTTTCCTTCCCAAAGTGATATATTTAGTACAGTGTATGTTTAAAGGCTTACACTGTACATGTACCCTTTACTTTGTATGTGGTCATACAAAATAGAAAGGATGGTACAGTTTTAAGTAGAAGGATTACTTACTCAGGTTTTGTATATATTATGAGGAAATGTCAAAGTTGAAGGAATGACAAGACACTTTCCTTCCTTAAAGTGATATATTATAATACAGTGTATGTTTAAAGGCTTACCCTTTAATACTTATGTAGTCATGCAAAAAAAAAGGATGATACAGTTTCAGTAAAAGGATTACTTACTCAGGTTTTATATATATTTTGCGGAAATGTTAAAGTTGAAAACTTGACAAGATACTTTCCTTCCTCAAAGTGATATACATGTACATGTATTTAGTACAGTGTATGTTTAAAGGCTTACCCATGACATTAATATGTGGTCATACACAAAAAAATGATGATACAGTTTCAGTAGATGGATTCCTTACTTAGGTTTTATATTTATTTTGCAGAAATGTCAAAGTTGAGAACTTGACAAGATACTTTCCTTCCTCAAAGTAATACATTTAGTACAGTGTATGTTTAAAGGCTTACCCTTTACTTATGTGGTCATACCAAAAAAAAAAGAATGATACAGTTTCAGTAGAAGAACTCCTAACTCAGTTTTGTATAATACGTGCACATTTTTCTTCCCCATGAGATTCAATTTCCTTGTGGTTTATGTCCTTGGTTTATATGCTACATGTATATTACATGTACATGTTTATGTACATTACATGTATGTACATGTTTATGTATGTACATGTTTATGTATGTATGTACGTGACTATTGGAAGATGTAGTGATAAACTTTTTATTTCCCCTTTCAAGGTCTGGGCTCTGTCTCATTTCAATAACAAGTTGCAATAACTGTTATTTATAAGCTGCTGAAATTATTGCGTTTGATTGGCTGAGAGCAAATTTGTTGATAACAAGTTTTATGAAACAGGGTCCTGGCCATGGCATGATGAAACCAACAATATCAATGAATGTGTTTCAATTCTGAAGTGACCAAAATTTGATAGAGTATGTTTAATTACGTATTTTTTTACATATTTGCTAAGTTTAAACTCTAAAACCTCCCGTGCTCTCCACCCTCCGCTCCCCCCCCAAAAAAAATATATATACATAATTATACAGAGTGCCCTACATGTACATGTGTGAATGTGGCTTGCATCCATCATAGACCCTATTTTTTACATGTGGATGTACCCCCCCCCCCTCCTGTTAGAATGCTTAGGGTGGAGCCCTTTTTATTCTGCCATTATCCTGCTTTATTACATCTTTGTAAACGTTCATAAATTACATCCATGCACATAAAATAGCTCATTCATGTTCATCTTCATGTTGTGTGTACATGTACATAGTCAACTTGTTGTGTTCACATCAATTAGTTATTGCTTCTGTTTCCTGCTGGATATGAGTGTGTAAACATGCAGAGGTGTGTTCCCACATTGTCTTGCTGGACACAGTTTCTTTGTTGACATGGATGAATATGTGAACATGAAAATAGAGCTCTCCTGTAGCCTGGAGAGCAGTTAAATGCCAGTCATGTTTGGTGAGGTCAACTTGTTTTGATCAAACTAATTAGTTATTGTCTGTGAATTCTGTCTCCTACTGGACACTTGTAAATGTCACACACTGCTGTGTTCTCACCACTGCATAACAAATTCTTTGTTTATCTGAATAAATTTGTTTAAAGGGAGTTTAGCCTTGCAAGACTATGTGTCTTTCCCGTATTCTGACTCGGGGCCAATCGGGTATAATATAACTACGCACGATGCGACCGCAGCAATCACGTGCGTGCAACATACGCGAAACCCAAGCGTGAGGAGAACTTCAGTCCGTTTCGCGCACTGACCATGTAGAGATTAAGTCGCTGACTACCGTTAATCAAGTTAATTCGTTTACGTGCAGTTGTCCAAAAGAAGTCGTACAGTAGATGTTGTTAACAAGTATTTGCCAAGCTACATGTACACTCCGTTTAAAGAACGGTTAAATGCTACAGACATGATGTTATATCCAGTCGACTTGTTCACACCAATTAGTTATTGTGTCTGTCTCCAACTGGACACTTGGAAATGTCACACATCAATGTGTGTAAACAGAGTTGTGTTCCCACAGCTGCAGAAACAGCACTCTGTTCATGCTGACCACTCCATGCTGACCACTTGTTAAGACTATAATTTGAGCAGGTTGAATTTATTGAATATCAAGACCTGTGACATGGCTTTGTTTACAAACATCTTTGCCAATGACTGCAACATTTTATGCCAAAGTACAGTTGTATATTATACATATGTACGGTTGTCTTGAGAGGTTCTGGTCAAAACTATGGGCAAGAGGTGACTCCAATAGTACTTTTTTTTTTTTTCATCTCCCAAAATAGTACTCCCAGATAGTACTTCTACTCCAACATAGTACTTTTTCAGAGTTAAAATGGTTGAAATATCTCTGGTCACGTGAAGCGCAATCTCAACCAATTAAAAACCAATATATTTTTGATGCAGGATATAAAAAGGTGTATTCTTTGTGTGTGTTTGTGAACACATGCATTTTTTGCAAGGCATTTGCAAGGTATATATATATATATTAGTTTGATAGCTCATTCAACTTTTTATGGAATAGAGGATCCTACTTTAATATACATGTAGGCATATTAAGAAGTGTTGAAATACATCGCATGACAAATCGGGAAACCACATTTTCATTACCCATTTCAGCTTTGTCCTGGTCTCCTATATACTGTACATGTATTACCATACATCAAATATGTTTTGTTTATAGTTTCAGAAAGGTTCTAAAAAATAATTGGGGAAGACTTGTCGGGGGGGGGGGGGGGGGGGGGGGGGAGGGGACTCAATGGTCCTTGTATTCATTTTTACATGTTTTTGACTTAAATTCACTTATAACTACCGGTATGTCAAATTAGAGGTGGGGGCTTGACAATTTTTTTTTTTGTTGGGGGGGGGGGGGGGGTAGCTCCCATGCCCCCTCTAGAATGGGTGGGGGTTTGCTAGATTTGGTTTGGCTATGGGGGTGTATGGCAATAAGCCCGCCCCCTTTATCTACCAGTCTTAACAGTATGCACCCTCGCCACCCTGAAATTGTAGATCAATAGACCTGTTTGTAATTAGCTTTGGTCCATATGACCCCCAAATACAGATCTATACCCAAAGAGATGTCCCACTTTGTGCATTTTCTAATAATCACTTCCAAATTTCACGGAGGTGCGCACCTTGAATACCTTGTGTTTGCTCCCACCTTTGTAGATATCAGAGAATGTGCCGTCAGTGTATAAATGAATAAAGATTACATAACTTTCAATAGCACGATTCCAATATTTTTCTCGATGGGTCTTCCAGCCTGTTACAAATGACCCTTATCTGCCTAAGCGCGGATTGTACATGTACATTGTACAATGTATCTTCAGACTAGCATCTAGAAAGTTCTTGTAACCTTGTAATCAGACGTCTTGTCTAAAATGACCATTTACGTATGAACATGTTCATACATATCTGTAGGATATGCGGAATGGATTAACCTTGTGGGTACTGCCAGATAAATGTATTTAACAGAGACTTAACCATAGGGAAATTCATCTCACATTTGAAGAGTTAAGAGCAAGTTATTGCCACTATTCCTCCTTGGAAGGATCTTGTGTAAGGACATTTTTGCGTGACTAATGACTATCATTATCAGGGCTGGACACAGCTGATCCCAAGCAGTCGTTACATGAGGATGAGCACTTCTCCCACACCTTAACGCAGAAAATCAGTATTTCCAAAGGGTAAAGTTTATAAGAATGTATATTTAATAGGGCTGGGGGTGTTTGTAACTTGTAGGAGCATTTGTTGCCAGAGCCCCAATATTGGTGAAGAGTGACCTCATCAAAAATCTATTTTTCGAATTTATCAATTTTTTCTTCATTTTCCGAAAGAGCATCAAAAATAATGTCCATATTACGAAAACCAAGTGATTAGGTCAAGTATAGGCTGAGATACGACCATCTGAATAAATAGATTTCCTATGGGAACTCTGTGTTATATTGCTCTTGCTCATAACATTACGAGCCTCAGCCAATACCTATATTCAATCGGTTTTCAACATTTGGACATTATTTTATGCTCTTTCAGAAAATATTCCAAAAATAGACTTTTATGATGTCACAGCTTCGGTACTCTATTAGGACTTATGCAAGATGAAATAGCTCAGTGGACAGAGTAGTGGTTTTGGAGTCTAAACCCTAGGCTTCTATAAACTCTCTAAAATATATGTCCTGCTGCTGTTCTGTAAGGCATTCTTATATTCATTTATTTTATTAATATTTATATATTTATTTAAAATAGTTTATTGATAAGAAATCATTCGTGACCAGATGGCCAAATTGCAGATTCTTTTACAATCATGATATACAAAATGGATACATAAATGAATAATAATAGATTAGTATCAGTGAAAATGCAACATTTCTGACAAATGGTAAATTCCAGGGCATCATTAAGGTTTATCATGATATCAGACATTTACTTGTTTTTATTTAACAATTTCACATGCATGTACATTGTTAGTATTAGGATTCACTGCCATCTAGATCACTTGCAGCATTCCATTTTAATTGAATGCATAATTATAAGGGCCATGGTTGCACTGTACATGTACATGCATTACATTTGGTGCATGTATACATTTAATTAAATATATCCAAACATCCAATCCAGTTGAACACCTACAGCAATGTAGAGGAATGTCCATGGTTACCGCGTAATGACACTTTAACATCACATTTGCTACACGCACATGCATGTGGTCTGCCGAGCCATTTTATCAGAGGGAAGTCCGTGGTTACAGCATGACATCAACTGTGACATACCATTTAATACATGCGCATACATTCCATATAATCTGCCTATAGATCCATTTTAATAAAGGGAAGTCTGTGGTTAAAGCAAGACATCAACTGTGACATACCATTTAATACATACAAATCTGCCTATCTAGTTTAACAAAGGGAGGTCCGTGGTTATGGCAAGACGACAACTGTGACATACCATTTGATACATACAAATCTGCCTATCTAGTTTAACAAAGGGAAGTCCGTTGTTACAGCAAAACATCTACTATGACATGCCATTTGATACATATACAAATCTGCCCATCTAGTTTAACAAAGGGAGGTCCGTGGTTATGGCAATCCTAACTTGATTAGAAAATGATTAATCTGGACAAGACACTCTACAACCTGTAATGAGCCCCTGCTGCCGACCGACCGATCCAAATTAAAAAAAATCATCTCATCGTTATGTCGCGACCCGACAATTGCTGCCTATTAGATCCACCTCACTAGAGCTACCTGTGTGTTGTATAATGCGCTTTGTGTAGCTTCACTAAAATAGAAAGAGACATAATTACGAGGCCTGATTGGGTGTACTGTATGCTCCTTGATTTTTTATTTTCAATTAACACATCTTCTATCCCTCCCTTTTCCCCTTCGAATTAGAGTAGATTATTTAAGCGCTGTAGCACTTCAGAGGTACATTACATGTACATGCACTAGTGAAACAACATTGGTGAAGTGTGACCTGAAATTCATGTTTGAGGGTATATTTACAAGTAGATAAGTGTACTTGCGTCTGCCTGTATGTATTGACCATGAATTTGTCATTTTAAAAGCTGAAGCTACATGTAATGAAATAATAATTGGGGGAAATAGAAGAGTAGAGGGGTGGGAGAGACAGAGAGAGATGGAGAGAGAGATGTACATAGATAGATAGTCCTGTAGAGGGGGAGAGAGATAGAGAGGCTAATGAAAATATAATTGGAGAGATTGAATGGTATATAGATAATATATATATATATATATATCGATAAATTGGATAGAGAGAGAAAGAGAGAGAGAGAGTGAGAAAGATAATGAGAGAGATAGAGAGATAGATACTGTAGATACACCTTTAGAGGGAGAAAGAGAGAGGGAGGCTAATGACATCATAATTCGAGAGATGGACTGGTATATAGATATATAAATAAATTTAATAGAGAGAGGGAGAGAGAGAGAGAGAGAGAGAGAGAGAAAAGCAGAGAAGCAGAGAGGACAGGAAAGCCAATTGAAGAGATAGAGAGATAGATAAATACACCTGTAGAGGGATGGACATACAGAGAGAGAGAGAGAGACAGGAGGGCAGGTTGGATCTGCTACCTGTAGTTATCTACAGAAGATATGAAAGTAGCATTTTATATTATTTCTCACATTGTCGACCAATTGAACCTAATTTTTTTTCTTTTATATCGCAAATACACCAAACACCAATCCATCTTTGATCTGGTACATGTAATGGAATTGCCCTTGTTTCAGAAGAATTTTTTTCTTAAAGTGTCTTGGGTCATTCTTATAGATTTTTCAGATTTTTTTGCAGTAGATGGGTTTGGACCAACAAAATTTATTCCAAAAAAAAAAGAATGCCACACAATTTGAAAAGCAAAGTCATTGTATTCAGGCTTGTCCGTACACAATGAATTCACATTCTCCACTCCCTGGGGAGCATTTCAGCCAGGCAACATTTTACAGACCTTCATAATGCTGAGCAAACTACATTATTTTATTTATACATCCTACCGGTACCCAGTTAACACCTGGTTGGAGAGTGGCAAATGTATATCAACAACTTGCCAAAGGACGTTAGTCCCGGTTTGGGATTTGAACCCCGTACCTTGTGATCTGCAGTCGGGTGACTTATCCACAAGACCACAACACCTCTACACTGCCTAAGAAGTGTTAAACTGGGCCATATGGCTTGATGACATATCTGCTTGAGTTTGACACCTTTTGGCCATTTTGGCACCCTAGGCAGAGTCCCTCAAGTAATATTTCTATTATTCATCAGCTCGGCAACGATCATGATCATTATCACCAAGAAACAAATTGAAGGCATTCATAATTTACCCCTCTACCACCAGTTCTGCACCTCTCCAAACTGAATATTAATTGGTGCTTTAATACCATATTGTCTGTTGAGAGCTAAAGGCATTAAAGCTTATCTGCCATAGTTTGCAGGAGGGATTTGACTGCCCTGCAAGGTCACTGGACAGGTGGTTATCTCATCAACTCAGCTCTCAGTTAACATAAGAAAAAGAGGATCATGGGGGACCAATGGTCACCGATTAGGCATTGTTTGTTATATAGAGGGCGCAATTAGCTACAAGTAGTGCAGTGGGCCTTTAAACAATGTGATTTAACTCAGAGCTAATGTCTTTTTGGCTATCAACATTCAACAAACACTTTTCCCCTCAAGGTGTAATTGCAATGTATATGACCTTGTGTAGTGTTCTATCTTTCTGTCATTTAAAATATATTTGTTGTTCTTTTAGACATGTAGTAAAGTGCATGGTGTTCTATCTCTTCCTTTTATCTACCATTAAACAAATTTGGTTTCCCTTTCTTGTTCCCAATTTTAAAACTATAACATTCTTTTTCTCTTTTTATCAACAGTCTCTTTTTCTATTGCTAGCTCCCACCTCTCGTTCTTTCTCTCCCTATATTACTATTTTGTCATGGTTATCATCACTCACTCTCTCTCTCTTTCTCTCACTTTTTCTTTTTCTCACTCTCTCTCTCTCTCTTTCTCTCACTTTCTCTCTTCTCTCTCTCTCTCTCTCTCTCTCTCTCTCTCTCTTCTTTACTCATCTCTTCTATCTCTGTCTCCCTCTTTCTGTCTCTCCCTTTCTCTCCTTGCACCTCTCTCTCCCTCTCTTCGTCTCTTCCCCATTCTCCTCCCCAATGTCTATCCAAATCACTGCATGCAAGCAGTGGGACCTTAATCAGTTGCCTTGCCTTGCCTTGGCATTTCACCAAACTTTTCTCATCAAAACCCAATAGGCCAGGGGGTGAAGAACATGAACGTAATCAGAAAACAAGCACATGCAAAAACGTACCGACCCTGGCATTTCCCCCAATAAAAATTCAATTATCATGACTAATTACAAAATGTCAAGCGTGCACATGAATGAACATATAGCCAGTTTTTGTAATTTGGTTAAAGGGCAAGCAAAAATCTCTGCCTTTCTTTCTCCCTCTTTCGTTCAATATTTTGTATGGCATAGCAGTTACATTGTACATGTAGAAGCAATTATAATGACTAGCCCTTTTTATTGAGACATTGTTTGCACGACTTCATATAAATAGGGGAGTATTATTACCAACTTCCTGGTTAATTAAAGAAAGGTAAAAGGTCTTGGATGTACATGTACATGTAAATAGTTTTGTGAGAGTTACTGTTAACAGACCTCTGAAGGAAACAAATAGCTTGCAAATAATATTACTTTACTTTGATATGAAAATTAAAAGGCTACTGCAAATCTCATGACCAGATTGTTACAGGATTTTAAAAGAAATTATTTAAGGAGGAGATATTGAATTTAAAATAAAAAAAATTCTTCTCGTACACATCACACCCCTACTAGTGCTGAACACTTTACACATTTAACATTATCATATTGCAATTTCATTCAGAACCAAACAGTTGTCATGTTGCGAGAAACATGATGGCCATAATGGTAATATTTTAAAGAAATTTTTCATATCAACAAAACTAAATTTGTGATAGATGCAAGAATGGCTGTATTATTGATGCAAAGGGTGATGGAATATCTACAAGACATTTCAAGCAGATTGATTGAAGTGGGTCAAACAATCAGGGCATTTTCTTACATCCTTATTTAGTTTATGTGATCACAACTAAATGATATGGTATTGGTAATGCACTGGCACTGAGACATGTCTATCGAGAGTGCCCATTACATGAACGTGTATAGCAAATGACCCTGCACAGGTCGGTCGTAAACATGGGTGTCCTAAAAGAATAATGTAGTATAGAGTGTGAATGGTAGTGTGAAAACTCCTCTGAACGATGTGCCATGACCTTTAAGGTGTCTTTGAAGAGAAGGATAAGAGATAGCAAGAGAGAGAGAGAGAGAGAGAGAGAGAGAGGGAGAGGGAGAGGGAGGGGGAGAGGGAGAGGGAGAGGGAGAGGGAGAGGGAGAGGGAGAGGGAGAGAGGGAGAGGGAGAGAGGGAGAGGGAGAGAGAGGGGGGGGGAGGGGGAGAGGGAGAGGGAGAGGTAAGGAGGAGGGGGAGAAAGAGAGAGACACAGGAGAAACTAGGCTAATAATGAATAAAAACTGCTGAAAATTAGCAAATCCTACCACTTTTCTGTTTACACGTGTTCATGTAATCTGTGTCGGTGTATATTTGTTTTATATTCAAGAAAATAATGTAAAGTAATAAATCAATTAAATAATGATATTGCTCAATTTAAAAATGCAACAAACTAGAGAAAAAAGATCAGTGTTGCCAAGTTGCAAAAGAAAAGCTCACCACACCAGCTTACTAATAACAATGGATAATCCAGACATAAAGAGACAGTTCAGGGTACATGTATCAAGGAAAAAATCATCAAAGCAGAAAAAAGGAAGAAAATGCAGATTTTGTCGGACAATCACCTTACTTGTCGACTTCTCTCCCGTCGTCTCCCTCGTCGCTCGCGTCTCTTAGATGTTCTCTCTTGTGTGCTCCTGCAATGTCGTGACATTTGAGGGCGACAAAAATAACACAGAGGGTGCGCTGATGCGGACATATTTCTCGGAGCGTTAGAGGAAATGAAAAAAAAGGGGGGAAAAATCATGGTTAGGATCTTGCATCGCTCTGCTGGATTACCTGTTTGAATCTTAGATTACAGCACGAAAACGAATATGTGGGGATGAAGAGTCTCAGTTGCAGAAAGGGTATCTTTTTAGTGCCAATCCGAGCGTTTTGTAAGACAATAGGCTGGCTCTAACTTAAAGGTGATGCTCAGTGTAGCAAAAAATTGAAGATGTTAAATTAAAGGTGTATATGTCCCATTTGCAGCCAACATCAAATTCTGTAGAACTTTGCAGGAATTTAATTATGAATATATCACCCGTGAAATTTAACCGTTAGGAGTGTCCTATTATACAAATTATGCAAAGAAACTTGTTTGCTCTCTAGACTTCACTGTCAGACACTATTGAGTGACCGACTGACTTTTTTTTTCTTCTAATGTAAAAACATTCATAAAATGAGCTGTATAAATGGTAAATGAGCATTTGTCTACATAATAACCCACTTCTTGTAATGGCCAAAATTAAACTGATTGAATCTTTGCACATCACACAACGTATATGTGTAATCATTCAGTACTAGGGTCTGAAAATCAGACTTTTACTAAAATGATTGCAATCACTAATGTCGATTCGACCACTAATGCTCGTTATTTTTCCAGGTAAATAAAGAATTAATCTACATGTCTATATACTCTGAGATATAACATTAAGACAGAAACATGTCACCTAAATGCGACCTCATGCTCGTCAAATGATATTTGGCAACTGTTTATACATGGAGTTCAGAGGCTGCTGGGGATTTCTTCATCCCCACGCAAGAAAGGGCAATTGCTTTGACTGCCATTTTGTCGAACCCCAGGGGCCGGTTGTCACAGGTTTTTGCTCGCACTTTCTGCCGGCGCCATCGCGTACAATACGTGTATGTCCCCCGGCTGTATTCACATTCAAATATTCTTCCCCACCTCTACTTTTTATTCTGTCTGTCCCCGCGGCCCTGTGGCGATTTGTCGCATTACCGAGGAACAACATGGCTACTTTTTAATCCTCTTCTTATATTCAATCTTGTTTTGTTTATTCTGTGATGGTTTCAAGTGAGTTTGTTTCCCTGTCTAATTTGAGTCTTCATGGATGTAAACATGAAGTATTGATAGCTTTGAGACTCCATGCAAGGTGCTAGTGTTCAAAGGGGTCAATGGCTAGACTCTTTTCATTTTGAATCTTGTTTTTTCTGTGATGGTGGCAAGTGTGTTTGTGTCCCTGTCTCGTTTTTATCTTCCTGGATTTAAAAATGATATATTGATAGCCTTAATACTCTATTCAAGGTACTTATTGCTGCCATAGAGGTCAATGGCTGGATCATAGCATTTAAAGGGATCCGGTAACTTTGTCTCAGATTCTGAAAAAAAATTCTGGATTTAGCTCATGATGCAATGATAATTATAAACCTTTAGGTCAGTCAGGAACCCCATGACTTTTACAAGCCGATCGCCTGTCTGATTATCAAGATATTTATGATTGGAATTGCAAATTTTGAAAACCGTTCGCCTGACGGTTTTCATAACACTACAGTCTATTGGGGAAAACGAGTATGGTAAAACCGGTCACTCAAAGATTTTTACTTTTTTGAGGCACTTCTTGATCATTTTGAAGCGCAATTTTTTTAGGGCTTCAGTATTACACCATATCACAGACACTGATAACACGTAGGGCCGTGTATCTCAGATTTAACATTGTTACACGATCCCTTTAAAGATAAAGTTGAGTTCTGGTCATGTGATTGCATTGTGAAAGAAACGTTGTGGAATCGATCAGAAAAAGGTGATCATGTAGCATATCAGTATTTGGTGTGTACTGCAAGGTTCTGGAGTCATCAAAATGATTTAAAAATTTGGCCCAGTCTTGGTAAAGTAACAAGTACACAGAAAGATGTACCATATATGGGACTACACAAACATGTGGTATACAAATCTGTCCCAATTTTTTTATGCTGTTACATGCCATATTTAGAATATGAAGGTGTTTGAAGAGGCATGCTTTTCAAGGAACGTTTTTTCTCTGATCTTCTTTCACACTTGCATAATAACAATGATAACGCTCACAAATTACTTTTCACCTCTTCTCAGAACTCAACTTATATGTATCCTCCTTGTTTTCACGAAGTGACGGTAGTGAGGAAAATCGTCACGCAAAGTGAATGCAATTTTTTTCACTACCGTCACTTCGTGAAAACAGCGACGATATGTAGATGCGTCAATAAAAATATTAATAAAGAAGTATTGGAATATCAATAGCCTTCAGACTTCTTCCATGGGTTGTCTCGCTCGGGGTTGATGGCTGGAGAGCAGTATTTAAAGGGATAGGTCATCCTTTATTAAAGTTGAGGGGGTTTTTTTTAGTTAAAAATATTTAGATTCAAGCTAGTACATCTGTAAAAGACTCAAATAAAGAGCACTCTCTCCCTCAAGGAAAAACAATAGGCACACAATTTTAAAAAGTCACAAGTAATTTGTATAATTTTTGAATGTACAGGTGTACATTTCATGTTCAAACAGAGAAGAAAAAAATAATTCTGTGCTATTATGCTACTACACTATTAGAGGTAAGAGCTATAGAGGTGTTTAATAAGAAGACACACAAAAAAGGACCCCAAAATATTGTTTTTCCTCATATCTATATATCACATTAATTTATTTTTCCTAGGATGCCTGAAGGTCTATTTCTATTTAGATACAAGTAATGAGAGCATATTGAATTATTCATTTAGAGGTGCTTAATACTAAGGGGAATTCCCTTTCGTTTTAACCCATCGGCTCAATTAAACTGATTCCATGGCAAATTTGTTTCCTCCCTCTCTCTCTCTCTGTCTCTCCCTCTGTGTGTGTGTGTGTGTCTCTCTCTCTCTCTCTCTCTCTCTCTCAATCTGTCTATCTCCCTCTTCTATCTTACTTAATTTCTCCTCTCTTTATTCTTGCATTCTCTGTCCATCTTGCCCAGGTGTGTAGTTCTTGATTCCCCACCCCCTCTAGAACTGCATTGTCTCACCTCTCATCGTACCCCTCCTCCTTCTCTCTCTCTCTCTCTCTCTATCTCTATCTCTCTCTCTCCTCACATTCTTTTTGACTTTTGTCCTCCCCTCTTTATTCTTGCATTCTCTGTCGATCTTGCCCAGGTGTGTAGTTCTTGATTCCCCACCCCCTCTAGAACTGCATTGTATTGTATCATCTCTCTTCCTGACCCTATCTCTCTCTCTCTCTCTCTCTCTCTCTCTCTCTCTCTTCTCTCTCTCTCTCTCTCTCTCTCTCTTTTCTCTCTCTCCCTCTCTCTCTCTCTCGCTCCCTCCCTCTCTCGCTCTCTTTATCTCTCTCTCTCTCGCTCTCTTTATCTCTCTCTCTCTCGCTCGCTCCTCCTCCCCCTCCCCCTCCCCCTCTCTCTCTCTCTATCTCTCTCCCTACCTCTCTCGCTCTCTCTTTGTATTTTATTACAGGATTTTGCATGTACATTTACAGACAGCACATGACACATCATGTTCAGCGCCAGACAGGCGTTAAGCTGTTAACTCTGTAAAAATTATATGAGTTAACACCCTTCTGGCTCCAAAGTCTACAGAGCCATCTATACACAGAGTTTGGCCAACCCAGTTCGAGTTGGACACAATATGGCGACTACTGCTTTGTTGGGCAAGCACAAAAAAAAACAAATACACTGTATATGCCATGTTGTGACCCAGTGAAACCAAGTTGGCCAAACTCTGTGTATAGATGGCTCTGGTACAGACGATATCTTCATCCTATTATTGCTTCAGTTCAACATGTCATCTGTTGATAGCCACCCCCAAGACTCTCAGCATGCCCCTACTACAAAAGTCCAAGCTCTCAGCCAGCGATATGTTGTACTGTCATGTCAAAAATCATAATAGACTAGATGTTCATGGAGTTCCTAGCAAATTATCGAATGAAAAAACAAAATAGGAAAAAAAAAATCAATCTGTAGCTCCATCTAGTCAGATCCGATTGCGGTTGCATCCCTGCCGTTTGGAAAATTGGATGAAACACATTCGTTTTGTTTCGATCAGCCTAGCTGTGGGTTGGAAATTTGGAATGTTTGTGGTAGCAGTTGAGTGGTGCAAACTGAATCTAATAAGGTTGCATCAACTTTTTTCTTTCATGAACGAACATTCATGATGGATCAGAAATGTAAGTCTGTTTACACTCTCTGGTTGTTTAATATTTATTGTGTGAGGAGACATGCATTTGGAGAGCTTTAACTTTGCTTTGGCAAGACATTAATCTACATTTGCCACACTCCACCCAGGTGAGGTACATGGGTACCGGGTAGGAACTATTCCTTAGAAATGATCGAACCCTGTAATGGCAGCCATGCTAAAGCTAGGGTAATAATAATGGAGCGCCAGGAGTGGCAATGTGTGCCCGACATGAGCGCTATATAAGATTATTCAACTTATAAATTCTATGTAGATAGTTAGTGGCCTTCTGGCTTTTAAAAGTAGATGCTATCATCTTGTTAAGAACCAAAAGGGGGATAACTCACTCTTAAAGGTATTACAAAGTTTTGGAAATTTTGAAAAATGGGTGGATAATGATTCCTTACAATTTTAATATATTTGGATGCCCCTGTGGATGTATTAAAAACGCCAGAAATTTTAGCCCCTAAAACACTTCTGCTTTCGAGAAAAATTGAATATAAAGATTTACCGGTGCTCCCGGTAAATTTTGATAAATTTCAAATAGCTCCTACGGCCGTTCAATGGTAGCTGCGGCCATGAAAATCTCAGAGTATGTAGTTGTGGAATATAATTTCCGAACGAGAATAGCTAATCGGTCAATTTTAGTCAATAAACATTGTTTTATAGCTTAATTAATATCTTGACCTTGAGAGGGAGCTATTCAACATAAAGTGTTTATTATTTACAATTTCATAACTTTAGAGTCGATTTCGATCGCGACAACGATCACTGAATATTGTAGGATCGTATATGCTTCCAATATGTTCATTTGAACCAAATTCATGACCCCATACCAAAACTTTGTATTACCTTTAAAGAGAAGGTTGAGTTCTGGGAAGAGGTGAAAAATAATTTGTGAGCGTTATCATTGTAAGTGTGAAGAACATCAGATACATCAAATGCCTTAATATTCAAAATAGGGCATGTAACATCATAAAAATCGGGACAGATGTTTTCGCCACGTGTTTGTTTAGTCCCATATACACCTTTCTGTGTACATTGCTTGTAACTTAACCAAGACTAGGCCAAATTTCTTAAATTTTGATGATTCCAGAACCTTTCAATACACATACATGTAAATACTTATATGCTAGATGATCAATCTTTTCTGATTGATTGCACAACTTTTATTTCACAATGCAATAGCTTGACTAGAACTCAACCTTCTCTTTAAAGGATATATGGTTCAATGCCCTTGTCACTCGCAATATAAGAAAATAATTGTATGGATTATGATGGAGAGATATAAAGAGGGACAGCTAGAGAAGAAGATATGTTAAAAGAAAAAGAATACAGGAATAACATAGAAGAGGGGGAAATATTGATGGAGGAGGTGTGTGTGTTTGTAATTGGGTTTTTACAGATGTGTATCAGCTATCAATCAGATATGGTTATTTACGTCGAGGGACCGACCTTTAACGTCACCGTCCGAAAGACGTGACTCAGTTTCGACCCGGGTTGCCTGAGCCAGTTTGTAGGCGAAGACAGGGAGCTGACCAAGTGAACGTGCAGCTAGATGATGGGGAGATGGCGTCTTTAAAAGGGAAGGAGAGAACAAAGGCTTGATAAAAGAATTAGATTTAGAAAAAAAAGAGGAATACATGTACATGTAGGCAAGACAGACAAGCACAGACAGATTGCAACCACCTACAACACCATGTAGGTTGGAGGGAAAAAAGGAGAGAGATGGGGTTGAGAGGACAGGGGGGGGGGGGTGTTTGCCATATAAACTAATATGCACTTATATATCAGGGAATTTCATTGGCCCAGAAAGAAAGTCAGGTCACTGATAGCGAGAAGGAGAGACAGAGAGATAGAGACAGAGAGAAAAAGAGGGGGAGGGAGACAGAGAGAGACGGAGAGAAGGAGAGGGGGAAGGGAGGGAGGAGAGAGAGGGGTTAAAAGATGATAATGGAGAAGGGTGATGGGCGAGAGGAGAGGGGGGGGGGTGTTTGCCATATAAGCTTATATGCACTTATATATCGGGGAATTTCATTGGCCCAGAAAGAAAGTTAGGTCACTGATAATGAGAGAGAGAGAGAGAAAGAGAGGGAGGTTGGAGGGAGAGAGGAGAGAGAGAGAGAGAAAGAAAGAGAGGGAGGTTGGAGGGATGGAGGAGAGAGAGGGGGTTAAAAGATGATGATGGAAATGGGTGATGGGCAAGAGGAGGAGAGGGGGGGGGGGGTTGCCATATAAACTAATCTGCACTTGTATATCAAGGAATTTCATTGGCCCAGAAAGAAAGTTAGGTCACTGAAAACGAGAGAGAAAGAGAGGGAGGTTGGAGGGATGGAGGAGAGAGAGAGGGGTTAAAAGATGATGATGGAAATGGGTGATGGGCAAGAGGAGAGGGGGGGGGGGTGATAGGGGCGGTTGCCATATAAACTAATATGCACTTATATATCGGGGAATTTCATTGGCCCAGAAAGAAAGTCAGGTCACTGATAACGAGAGAGAGGGGGGGGGGGGGGGGGGGGTAGAGAGAGAGAGAGAGAAAGAGAGGGGTAGGGAGGAGAGAGAAGGGTTAAAAGATGATAATGGATAATGGTGATGAAAGAGTGAGGAGAAAAAATCTGGCGCGAGAGTACATGTAAATTATTAAGAAACCATCGCACTCGTTGATTGAAAAATTACATTATACTTGCAAATTTGATTTGCTGGTGAGTGCTTGTACTCTCATTTAGACTGACAACCCATCGCTTCAAATTTGGAAATTTGTTGCCGGCGGAAGGGGGGATGTGGGTGTTTATTTATTCTTCCAGGGGCTATTTGTGAACCTTTTTGACTGGTGGAGTAAAAACCTGTCTATAAAGACCCCGCAAGGAAGACAAGAAATTCCTGGAAATGACCACCTGTGCCTGTACGTACTACAGGTACATGTTCAGTGAGAAACACTTTTGAAGTGTACTTTTACAGTGGAACCTGTTGATAAAGACCCCTTCAAGTGAGACCCCTACAATGGTCTTGATAGGCAGTCGGTCTTTAAGTTACTGGTTGATTTTGTATATATACATGTATGTTTCATTAAGAAATGATGTTTGAATATTAAAGGCTGGACTAAATAAAGAGGATGCTTAATTGAGACAGGAAGAAGTGGAGGGATTGAGTCACCATAGCGCGAAAGCCATCTCCTTGTAAGACAGAAAAGGCTGACTTTAATAAATGATGATGATAATGATGATAATACTACTAAAAATATGTCTTGTTTTACCCAGGGTAGCCTCATTAGTATTATTACCATTCTCCCTGAGGGCCCTGCAATCATATTATTACTCTGGCTTTTTAGATAATGACGTTTTCTTCAAATACTGAAGGTGGTAATGATTCACAGTTTCTACCAACAATTATTTTGGAGATCTGTTCGACTTGTTTGTAGTCTTGAACATTCAGTTTAATTAGGGCTTTAAAAAAAGAATTCTGTCATTACCAGAATTAAAAATATCATCCTTGATTTCATTTTTGTGCCTGTCTCGTGTTCCCAGGGCAGTACTAATTATCCCCATGCGTGATTCATTGCATCTATTGTCCCGATAGATCATACCGATACCCAGCGAGTCTTTCACATTTCTACCAATTAACATGTAAATGACTCCACCGCAATACCAATGCATCTCTAATAGCAGTTGGATCGACCGTGGCATTCATTTATGCCATCCTTTCATCAAATTCTCTCCCGCGGAACCTCGCTAAATGAAAACATGTAGTGGTTATTAGTCGGGGTTAAGCCTTAATGAAAGACGGTCCCATTTTCACATGAAGGGAATATACTCAGAGTGATGATATCCACGATGGAATGCACCGACATGTACAGAAATCATCTGTTCAGAGCCAGGAGGGCATTATTACTCTTTGCTAAAGTACATGTAAATGAGTTATTGCCCTTGTATTCTATCATTATATGATTTGTTTAATGAGAGCTAAAAGGGCATTATTACTCTGTGTTAAAGTAAATTAGTTTAAATATTGCCCTTGTATTCTATCTTTATATGATTTGTTTACAATAAGAACCTGGAGGGGATTATTACTCTGTGTTCAAGTAAATGAGTTAATATCCTTGTATTCTTTCTTTATATGATATGTATAATGAGAAACAAAAGAGCATTATTACTCTATGTTAAAGTAAATGAGTTAATGTCCTTGTAATTCTACCAGAAGAGTGTAAAGCAAAAACGAGGAGCTAATGCCCTTCTGGCTCTGACGATGTTTGCTACTGTCATAGTTTTTGGTCTGCTGATCATCAAGAGGCACAGGGGCATGATGTAGCAGTGATCCCACCTATACCCTATTCAGTTCTCTGTAGCTCTCCTGATGAACTCTTCATTCACATAATTTGTTTGTTGTTGCTGTCAATTTCTGCCAATTAATGATGTTTTTTTATTGCGAAAAGATGAACAACATCTCGTTTTTAGACTTGTTTTTTTCTTTCTGTCAATATTGCAGTATTATTTGTTTTGATGCATTATTATTAATCTCCTTTTGATCTGTGTTGGCCTCCAATTCTCCAATACCCAAGGGAAAAATGTGTCTCCAAATGAGAATGGAAAGTAGAACTGAATATAAGTAATGATTATGTTTTTGTTTTTTTCTCTCTCTCTTTATTTGTCAGAACTGAAATCTTGCTGTGGAGATAAATACATTGTGTGCATTTAAAAAGGGTGAGTACATGACAACTTCAGTTATATACTCTTCAAAAAAGGTTGCATTGCTTTGGAAATTCCATCATAAATATGCAGACTTTTTCATTTTCATTTCGCTCTCAGACAAGACCTTAATCTAATCCCCTTAAGTCTGTCCAATTTACCGAGACAATACAGACAAAAGAGAAATGTTGTCCTATTCACCAAAGAAAGCAATAAGCGAGGAAAGTATGCGATTAATTCTGCCTGAAAATAAGAGGAGGGAGGGGAAAAGAGAATACTGTATGTCGTTGTCGTTAGAAACCATCGTTGAGTGTCTACCTGTTTGCTTTCAAAACAATAAAAGCCGCATCAAGCGTTCCAGGAGGAACGGGGAGACGAGGATCGATAAGAAAAACTGCATGCGCTATTTATAAGTGTGCTCGCGAGCTGAGATGAAATGGTGCCGCCTCGTCGTCAAAGAAAGGTGGAAGAAGGAGAAAAAGTAGGAAAATTGGTGCGAGACAAAGTGAAAGTAGGACAATTAGTGGAAGATTTATAAAGAGAAGTAGGAAAATTGACCAATTGACGGAAGAGAGGAAGGGAAAGTAGCCAAAAAGGTGGATGAAAATGGGGTCAAAGGACATTTCAGTCTCTAGTGAAAACGGTACTGTTGGATCAATGGGAGAAAGAAAATGGGAACTTGATGATATAGGCTTGGTCAGTAGTATGCGGTTATTGACGAGGAAAAGGAGTGGGGTAGTGGTCTAGTAGAGTGTTGGATCCCCCCTTTTTTAAAGTAAGGATAATTTTAATTACCTATAGAATAGAAACATCTGTTTATTTTGTTGCCATGATTAATTGCCTACCCCTTCCATTCTATGAACAAATTTAGTAATGAAGTTCCTACAATTTTGTTTTCAATTTGTCAACTTTTCTTAGCTTTCTAAATTAATGATCAACATTATCCATTCGGTTTCAAATTTGACTGGAAGAGGAAAGTGAACTTAATACCGAAATCCTCTCCCAGTAAAATTATGTTTCAATTATGTATGTGAATATATAATTAATGCAAACAGAAGTTTCAAGCACAGTGATTATTTTTAGAAGGGTAACATGAAACAAGATTCACTTTGATTTTACTTTGCGATCTAAATGTTGCGGAGAATTTACCAAAGTATGTGGAAGAAAGAGGCTCTACCATGCATCATTTCACAATTTTTCTCCCTTTTATTAATCAGTATTTCGCTCTAGTGTTTGATTTTATGTGTTATCTTTAATACATCTGTATGAGTCTCGAGTCATAGTTGTTGCACCTCCCCCTCGAATAAACAGTTGATTGATATCTTCAAACAAATGCAACAGCTGGGGTTGTGGATATCTTTCATGCTCATCGTATCATCCGTTTAGACCCAGAAGGGGCATTCATTCTGCATTAAAGCCCCACTGTATTACTTATAGCTACTTGCGCCCTCTACATAGCAAACAATACCTAATCGGTGACCATTGGTCCTCCATCCTCTTTCTGATGTTAATTAAGAGAGTTATTAGATGCGATAACCACATGTCAGTGACCATGCAGGGAGGTCTTATATCTCCTGGCCAAACTAGTGTGGTGGGGCTTTGAACGATGCGACGTAACGCCTTTCTGGCTCTGGCTCTCAGCAGACAATACCCTATCAAATTGGCAACACGAAGTGACAAGCTTGTTGACATAGCAAGAATCCATCGGATTATAATCGAAGCTACCCATCAACATATGTCATGTCTTCTGAGTCGACGGGGCGTCCATCGTACATTAGGCCTGTCCTCATCAGCTCGTGATTGCTGAATATCCCGCCATTTGAACTATACTGATCGCAAATTATCCGGTTAATTTGCGTATTCATCAGCCCGAAGTTGCAATTAGTGGGATATTTGGTCGAGATAATCATCCCCAGATATTTTGGGCTAGTTTGTAAAATATCCCGCTATTTATCCCGTGCCTCTTCACCAGCCCAAAGACTCGCACTATGCGCGAACGCTGAGCAAAATGTCTCGAGCTCGAGTTTCAAGTTTTGAGGTCAAGCCTCGAGCTGATGAGGACGCGATTGATAACTTCGGGATTATTTCCCAAATCAGAAATAGCAAACTACTTGGCAATCTCGAGCTGATGAAAACAAAGCCTAGTAAAACATGGTATGATCCACCTCGGGGGAGGACGATATGGACAATGAATGCACGCAGCGCTCGATGGCGGCCGTCGATATGGCAGGCAGCTGGTGGAGGCGTCTCGCAGGAAATTATGTTGCTCCGCCTGGGGAGAAAGAGCGTCATTTCTGGATTTATTTGACAGAAGTGGGGCTGGCGTTGAGCTGCCGTAGACATTGGGGTGGTGGGGGTATCGGATTTCTGTGGGGTGGAGCTAGCTCTCACTTGGATGCGTTCCAAGTGGATACCTCGCGGAGAGAAAATGTTCAAATACGTGATTTGAAACATTGATTTTGTATCCATGCTCAATGAACTCACATTAATTTGTAGTGACTTGCTAGTGTGTGAATGTTCCGTACATACACCGTAGGCATCTTATTAACATGTTGACTTCTTTAAGGGGGAAGTCCATACTGATATTGAAATGAGAGAAGCAAATTAGTGAAAGTTTGAGCAATATCCTATTAAAGGAGTACTAATCACCAAGAAAAGGAGCACCCTCAACCCTTTTTTTCCTTTTTATTCAATTCTTTGAAAAGTGCTATGAGCTTACACCCTCTTGGCACCCATCTTAATCCCGTTAAGAGCAAGAAGGTTGACTGTGTTAAATGAATATGAGTTAATGCCCTTTTGGCTCTAAACAGATGACACAATCATCAGGGATTAAAACAATGTACATTTAGCAGTAGACATTTTTGGCAACATTTCCCCTACCGTAAATCATCATCCTTCCTGCTCCATCAGAATTTAATTTATTCCTTTAGCGCCCAAAGTACTGCCAATAACCCAGCATCACAGAAGGCCTGGCTTCATCAGCTTGAGATTACCAAATAGCCCGCTACTTCTGATTTGGGAAATAATCCTGAAGTTGCAAATCGCGTCTTCATAGACTTGACTTTGAAACTCGGAACTCAACTGAAGGTCGAGATATTTTGCTGAGCGTTGGCGCATAGTGCAAGTCTTCGGCTGGTGAAGAGTAGAAGCACCAGACAAAGCGGCATATTTTGCAAACTAGCCCAAGATATCTGGGGATGATTATCTCGACCAAATATCCCGCTAATTGCAACTGCGGGTTGATGAAGAATTAGCTGGATAATTTGTGATTGGGATACGGTAGTTAAAATAGCGGGTTATTTGGCAATCTCGAGCTGATGAAGACAGGCCTAGTATATTGCCTATGACACGGCTGTAAGACTTGGATTATTACGTAATCATCGTGTTGATCAACGTTAATATATATCAAGGATTCTGCGGTTTGATTAAGAATGGAAGGTATAGAGTGCTTCTCTGAGAACTTAATTACAACTGATTAGTACATGCATGTTGTCTGTTCTCCACCAGTAATTGAGTATTATATTAAGGTGTCTTCAGATGTTAAGGGGTTCCTGACAATGTATGAGGTGCAGATTTTTTTTTTTTTTTTTTTAATTTATTTTTAATTTTTTTTTTTTTTTTTTTTTTTTGGGGGGGGGGGGGGGGGGGGGGGGGGGGGGCAGGGGAGGGATAAACCACCTCTATTTTTGGACCAATTTTTGTTTGGAGGAAGCTATATAGTAAGCTAAAGCTAGTATTTGCATCAGGTCCACCAAAGTAATAAAACTAATAGCAGTTAGAACCACAA
This sequence comes from Strongylocentrotus purpuratus, assembly GCF_000002235.5. Taxonomy (NCBI): domain Eukaryota; kingdom Metazoa; phylum Echinodermata; class Echinoidea; order Camarodonta; family Strongylocentrotidae; genus Strongylocentrotus; species Strongylocentrotus purpuratus. The sequence continues at coordinate 10,231,991 of NW_022145598.1, forward strand.
AATTGTTTTAACAATTCTTGTACATGTACACCCATTATTAGAGACCTTCTGCCATGCTACAAGCAAATACAGCATATAGATTCTGTTTTTCTAAGTACCATATTTTCAGAGTTCATATTGGCGGCATATATAAGATTGATAGAGAATGCCAAAGAGGGAGATGGCTAGAGGGGAAAGAGAGGACGAAATGGAGAGTTAGAGAGAGAGAAAGAGATGGATGGCCATTTTCATCGGTCCAATTGTTCTACCTGTTTGCAGAAATAATAGATTTGCTAATGAGATATTCAGAGTTTCGTGTGCAACAAAGTGAGATTGTACTACACTAGAGATGGGTGATGCATTGAAAGAGACAGCACGGGAGGGGGGGGGGATGAAAGAGGAATCCGTCAGCCTCGAATGTCGTAGGGAGAGAAAGGGGGGGGGGGGGGAGGTAGAGAGAGGGAGCGGGAGAGAGATTGGGGGGGGGGGAGAAAGGGGGTGGGAATTTCCAAAGTTTTTGTTTATGATGTAATGTGTTCCCTAATATTTTGAAGGTTTATTATATGGTTTATGAGGGGCAAAATTGAAATTGAATTTTAAATTTATTGTACTTTTAAGAACACTTTTGTTTGCATGTAGCAAAGCAGATATCTATGCAAGATGTGAAGTTGGTTTTTTTCCAGGAAATATTGTCTGATATATTTAAAAATGCAAGCAATGGCACAGTAAGTGGCACTACTCTATAAAGACTGGAATAGAGAAACAGAGAGAAAGATAGCGAGACAGAGAGAGAGAGAGAGAGAGAAAGAGAGACAGAGAGACAGAGGGGTGTAGGACAAAGAGAAGAGGTGACATGAGGAGAGAGAGAGAGAGAAAAACAGGACGAAAAGGGTTGGGATGGGATTTGGAATAATCTTTCCCCTTATCTTGTTTGCATGCTCTTTTCCCCTCTACACTACCCCCCCCCCCCTCTCTCTCTCTCTCTCTCTCTCTCTTTTCTCCTTCAAGTTTTGCTTTTGTTTTCCCTTTAAGAAATAACAAGAGAGAGCAGGCGAGAGACAAAGACACCAGAGTAAAATTCGGGTGGAAAGGTTTTGAAAGAAAGAATAGCCAGATTGCTGTTGCAATCAAGAATGAGGAGATATATATTACAAAGTATAGGTTTGTACGATGCAGTTAAGTAATAGCCCTGACAAATTGCAATTATCATCTTCTGCCAAAAGCTAATTTACTCCGACACTGATTGTTCCTCGCTATGTGATATCATACATCCTGTAACAAAAAAATAATGGATTATGTGACAATTAAATAACTAGGTAACGTCTGGATTATACTTGAGTTTTATATTTACTTCATTAAAAATTTGATCTTGCTCATGAGCTCACAAAATATTTCCATTTGAAAGAGTACTTAGGTATTATATTATTATAGAAAGCTAGCATTTTAGTAATTTGAATGTATTAATCATTAAACAACTTGATTATCTATATCTTTGCTTGGGTTAATTGAAAGATCTGTCGTATCTTTATCAGAGCTCCCCATCCCCTGCCCTCCAGGCTCCTCCCCTCCTCCCCTCTGCATTCCTCTTCCATCTACCCATCTTTCTATTTCTCTCTCTCAATCCCTCTCTTTCTGTACCCCCTCTCTCTCCCACTCTTCTTACCTCTCCCTCTCCCTCTGTCCTTTCCCTCTCCCTCTCCCCTCTCCCCTTTCCCCTCTCCCCTCTCCCTCTCCCTCCTCCCCTCTCCCTCTCCCCTCTCCCTCTCCCCTCTCCCTCTCCCCTCTCCCCTTTCCCCTCTCCCATCTCCCCTCTCCCTCTCCCTCTCCCTCTCCCCTCTCCCTCTCCCCTCTCCCCTCTCCCTCTCCCCTCTCCCCTCTCCCTCTCCCTCTCCTCTCCCTCTCCCTCTCCCCTCTCCCCTCTCCCCCTCTCCCTCTCTCCCCTCTCCCTCTCCCCTCTCCCCTCTCCCTCTCCCCCTCTCCCCTCTCCCCTACCCCTCTCCCCTCTCCCTCCCCCCTCTCCCTCTTCCCTCTCCCCTCTCCCCTCTCCCCTCTCCCCTCTCCCCTCTCCCCTCTCCCCTCTCCCCTCTCCCCTCTCCCCTCTCCCCTCTCCCCTCTCCATCCCCTCTCCATCCCCCTCTCCCTCTCTCCCGTATTCCACGCTGTATTTTCTGCTATAGAGGGTAATCTTAGTTGATGTACCGTCGGTCGTTTGCATATTATCCACCTCATTCCTCTGGATGAAGCTATTATTGGAGTAATATCTCTAGATTTGCATGATCAGTAGGCCTGTCTTCATCAGCTCCAGATTGCCAAATATCCCACTAATTGAACTATCCCGATCGCAAATTATCCAGTTAATTAGCGACTTCATCAGCCCGAAGTTGCAATTGGCAGGATATTTGGTCAAGATGATCATCCCAAGATATCTTGGGCTAGTTTGCAAAATATCCTGCAATTTGTTTGGTGCATCTTCACCAGCCCGAAGACTCGCACTATGTGCGAACGCTGAGCAAAATATCTCGAGCTCGAGTTTAAGGTTTTGAGGTCAAGTCTCGAGCTGATGAAGACGTGATTTGTAACTTTGGGATTATTTCCCAAATCAGAAATAGCGGGCTATTTAACAATCTCGAGCTGATGACGACAGGCCTAGTGCCTCCATGCAGTAGCTCCATGCTCCATGCATCCCTTTATCAATCAAGTCTCTAGTACAAGGGGCCTAGGCAATGCAAATAAATGCAGGCACTTAGCAGGGAGGTCAATTTGTATGCATACTCACAATTTATACATTATGGGCAGATTCAAAGTACTTAATGGGTTTTTTTCTTCAGAAATATGAAATAGTTAAATTTTTTATGTATTTTTGTATTTCATTTTTTTTTATAAAATGCGCAATATAAATAGATTATTATGGACAGATTTAAGGTAGTATAATGGGTTTTTACTTCAGAAATATGAGATAGTTAAACAATTTGTTATGTATTTTTGTATTTAAGTCGTTATACACGCAATATAAACATATATTAATGGCAGATTCAAGGTAGATAATTTTTTTTTCTTCAGTAATATAAGACAGTAACATTAATTTTAGTGCGTAAACTAGACAGTCTATATTTGGTCTTGAAGGTAGCATTGTTTCATTGCTATGTTTTGTCTTGTTATTTGGAACTGTGTTCTATTTACTTTATTAAAGTTCTGTATCATTTTATGAATCTTTATTTGCTCATTGTGTGGGTTGGAATAGGTCATTACTGAACACTTTCCACATGTACAAGCAACAAGGACACACAGATACACAAAATCTAGGTCCAGAGTACTGACTCTAATTTTATTTTGAATGTTAACATTGGGCTTTAATATGCATCTATAGTGTAAACCTTATGAATATGTATCATTCCCCCCCCCCCCCCCACACACAAAAAAATGATTGGAGTTGAACCCTGCCAGATGCCAATACTGCTCTCTGATCCTTCAATTTTCATGCTGATTTCAACTGAATGGGGCTCTTTATTATCTTTTTAGTTTGATAGAACCACAAGCGCTGAAATAAAAATTGTAGAATAAAGCTCTTCTGTATTTTCTTTGAGAATATCATGAAATATCAGGAGGAAGGGATTTAAGCACTATGAATCCTTATAAGCTGGGGACCTGGCATTATTCGGATATAATGGGCCTAACTAAAAGATCTTGGTGACAAAATTCTTCAAAAGTGCTTTCAACTTTAACATCTAGTAAAGGAAGGCATCTCTGTTTTTTAAAGGGCAATGATATCAATCTTCCATTTTATTGTTAGCCCTGAAAATGTTGAAAAGAGCTCCGCTAAAAACCCTCTTTACTCATTAACAGAAAGAGGGTTAAATAGGAAAAGGAGAATTGGTGAAATTGAGTGGAAATTCTACGGTGCATTTGGCTGAAAAATCATTTCAAATATTACTTTTCAAATTGTACAGTGCAGGTACATGTGCTAAACCTAAGAACACAAGTAGGAAATTGGTAATTGTTATTCATGTACTTTTAAATAGAGAAAAGCCATAATAACAGAAATACCTCATGATAGTTTATTGCTAATTTTCTACTGTGAGATTACTTTTTAAGTGCTTAATTTGAGTCTCGATGTCTGAATTTGACAATTGATCAATTTTACATGGAAAAAAGGATTACATTTCATTTTTGGAGAACATTTATAACCGAGTCATTACACATGCAGCAAATATCTGAAATAGGTACTTAGTTATTTTGATTCATGAATATGGAAATAATGTGTAATTACAATTCCCAAGCTTACGTGCACTTGTGGATTAGCATTTCACATATTTGTCCTCTCCATTTTTGACTCCCTTATTTAATGCCTCAATGCTTATAGAAGATCAAGGCAGGCATGTGTTTGGCAGCGATGGATCAATGCCCGAAAGCTTCCTGGAAATGTTGAATGACGGCGTTGTCATGGAAATGACATTCTGTACTTCATTTCCCCTTCATTTTGTTTATTGATTCTCCTCTCAATCTCTCCCTCTCTGTCTGTCTATCTGTCTGTGTCTCTCTCTTTCTCTCTCTGTCTCTGTCTATCTCTGTCTATCTCTCTCTCTTTCTCTCTCCATCTCTCTCCCTGTCTCTCTTTCTCTCTCATTTGCCTTTGTTTGCTTATTGTCTTTCTTTCAAGTTGCTTCCTGTTGTATTTCTTTTTCTTCATTTCTCTCTCTCTCTCTTTCTCTCTGTGTGTCTCTCTCCTTGTCTCTCTCCTTGTCTCTCTTTCTCTCTCATTCGCCTTCGCTTGCTGATTGTTTTTCTTTCAAGATCTATGCTTCCTGTTGAATCACTCTCTCTCTCTCTCTTTCCTTTTATCTCACTCTTTATATTTGTATCTCTCCCCCCTCTCCCCCTCTCTCTCTTTCTCTCTCTCCCTCTCATCTCTCTCCTCTCTCTCTCTCTCTCTCTCTCTCTCTCTCTCTCTCTCTCTCTTTCTCAACCTACCAAGCAACCCCTTCCTTTATCTTTCTCTTTCTAGTAGAGTAGATATAATACAACATGTAGCAGTGAAGATAGATATTGTTACATGCTGTGTAGAAGTACATAAGGGTTTACACTACCATTACATTTCTAAAAATACATATATATGCATTTTGAAGTTATGCTCCTTTTTATTTGTATTTTTTCCTCATTTAATTACATCAATTCTACGTGCATGGACACATTTCAGTCTGGACAAATTAGTTGGCAGTGATAGGTTATCACATCTCTACATTATTATTATTATTTTTTTTTACCAAACTAAAAAGAATGGAATATTTGTGTACAATCAATATGAACACAATGTGGATCTGTTTGATTTGTGTGCAAAGATATGTAAGGTTTGTATACTTCATGTGTTTAGTGCTATTACCTGTGGTTTTATTCACATGTAAACGTACAATTCAATGGCAAGCTGTTATCTTTGGAAGATTGTTCATGAACTTGTATTTAGGAATATCACTATGCCTCAAATTTTAATTCTTACCAAGATTTTGGATAGAGTTAAGTTGTGCATAATAATCCAATGCCAGGGAAAGAGTTGGGGAAAAAATGTTTAGTAGAACCTTTAAAGCACCCCACCCTAACCAGCCTAATTCTATGCTCCTGCGTAATAAAGTTGGCTGTAATAACATCATTCGACAATCACGATCCCATTCTCTCTCCGTCCTGTCTCCCACACACTCCCCGTCCGTGAGGCCAGGAGCGTTACGAGCCTCGACGAGGGCGGAGCGCCGCAACGTAAGCTAATTAACGCTGATGGTCGTTCTCAAACGAACCCAAATTGAGGGCCGACTAGGCACATGTGATCATGTCATCTGCTTAGAGCCTGAAGGGTGTTAACTCGTATACTTTAACACGGTGTTAACGCCGTCCTAGCTCTCAACACAGTTCTCTTTAACGTTTTCTACTCCTACTCTCTGTTAAGAGCCTGAAGGGTGTTAACTCGTATACTTTAACACGATGTTAACGCCGTCCTGGCTCTCAACATACGTTCTCTTTAACGTTTTCTACTCCTACTCTCTGTTAAGAGCCTGAAGGGTGTTAACTCGTATACTTTAACACGGTGTTAATGCCGTCCTGGCTCTCAATATACGTTCTCTTTAACGTTTTCTACTCCTACTCTCTGTTAAGAGCCTGAAGGGTGTTAACTCGTATACTTTAACATGGTGTTAATGCCGTCCTGGCTCTCAACACAGTTCTCTTTAACGTTTCCTACTCCCACTCTCTGTTAAAAGCGAGAAGGGTATTAACTCGTATGATTTAACATGATGTTAACGCCATCCTGGCTCTCAACACACTTTCTCTTTAACGTTTTCTAATCCCACTCTCTGTTACAGTAAGAGCCTGAAGGGTGTTAACTCGTATACTTTAACACGGTGTTAACGCCGTCCTAGCTCTCAACACACGTTCTCTTTAACGTTTTCTACTCCCACTCTCTGTTAAGAGCCTGAAGGGTGTTAACTCGTATACTTTAACACTGTGTTAACGCCGTCCTGGCTCTCAATATACGTTCTCTTTACCGTTTTCTACTCCCACTCTCTGTTAAGAGCCTGAAGGGTGTTAACTTGTATACTTTAACACGGTGTTAATGCCGTCCTAGCTCTCATCACACATTCTCTTTAACGTTTTCTAATCCCACTCTCTGTTAAGAGCCTTAAGGGTGTTAACTCGTATACTTTAACACGGTGTTAACGCCGTCCTAGCTCTCAACACACGTTCTCTTTAACGTTTTCTACTCCCACTCTCTGTTAAGAGCCTGAAGGGTGTTAACTCGTATACTTTAACACAGTGTTAATGCCGTCCTGGCTCTCAACACAGTTCTCTTTATCGTTTTCTAATCCCACTCTCTGTTAAGAGCCTCAAGGGTGTTAACTCGTATACTTTAACATGGTGTTAACGCCGTCCTAGCTCTAAACACACGTTCTCTTTAACGTTTTCTAATCTCACTCTCTGTTAAGAGCCTGAAGGGTGTTAACTCGTATACTTCAACATGGTGTTAATGCCGTCCTGGCTCTCAATATACGTTCCCTTTAACGTTTTCTAATCCCACTCTCTGTTAAGAGCCTGAAGGGTGTTAACTCGTATACTTTAACACGGTGTTAACGCCGTCCTGGCTCTCAACACACGTTCTCTTTACCGTTTTCTAATCCCACTCTCTGTTAAGAGCCTCAAGGGTGTTAACTCGTATGTGTTAACGCCGTCCTAGCTCTCAACACACGTTCTCTTTAACGATTTCTAATCTCACTCTCACACATGGTGTTAATGCCGTCCTGGCTCTCAATATACGTTCCCTTTAACGTGTTCTACTCCCTCTCTCTGCTAAGAGTCTGAAGGGTGTTAACTCGTATGCTTTAACACGGTGTTAACGCCGTCCTGGCTCTCAATATACGTTCTCTTTAACGTTTTCTGATCCCACTCTCTGTTAAGAGCCTGAAGGGTGTTAACTCGTATACTTTAACACGGTGGTAATGCCGTCCTGGCTCTCAACATACGTTCTCTTTAACGTTTTCTACTCCCACTCTCGTCCGTCCCTGGCGCCCCTCTCCAGCCCTGACATTTCCCTGCAGCAAGGTGAGAGGCTACATGTAGGTGTAAGCTAACATTATCAAGGTTTGAATGCAATTTACGTTACTGACAAATGTCATGATAATATGTCGAAATGCTATAATTGGCCTCGCTCAAAATTAGCTTAGTAGCTCTGAAGATGATAGCTACCCAAAAATGAAATCCTCCTTGTCAATTTAACCCTTTCTCTACCAGGACATGATGGTCCCTATCTTTAGCCTATAGGAAGTAGAGAACTTGGTAGTCAAAGGTTAAAATACCTTTTGCCTTGTGGGCAACTGAAATATCTTGCTGTTACATGTATTTTTTTTCCCATTCATGTGAATCTTTTGAAACTCAGTATAAATGGCAGTCAAAAGATAAAATTGGCAAGCATGATAATTGTGAAGGTTGCCAAGTTCTAACAACTAAAATATAAAGTCCTAAAGTTTTGTTTTTATTCAGGTATTTTAACCTTTGACTACTAAGAGAAGGGCAAATGTACATGTAGATTGTCTTATAGACATAGGAGCTGTACAATAGGGCTCAAACCGCAAACTTTGACGTATCCACTAGACAACGACACCTCTATTGCAATTCTTCGATTTCTTTTTCCGTGAAACATGCATAACATATTGAAAGAAGTTATTTCACCCGATGCATTGTGCACCATGAAGATGGTGGCATGGCATCCCAAGTACAGTACATGTACTATCTAAGCCTGATGTGAAACTACCCTATAAAGGCTAGTCGGTCATGGTATGGGATTTTTCTGATTATTTTTTTTCTTTGAGCTTTTATACTGTATGTTATTTTCTAAACCTCTCTTTCTCTCTCTCCCTCTCTCTCTCCTCCCCTCCCTCTCTCTCTCTCCCTCTCCATCTTACTCTGTATTTTTCTTCTCTTAATTAGTATCTCTATTTTGGGGTTCTCTCTCTTGCGTACCTTGTCTGTACAATACATATTGTAGTCGTGCATGTATCTCCATCTCTACCCCCCCCCCCCCCCCTCTCCCCTCTCTCTCTCTCCCTCTTTCCCTCTCTTTCCCTCCCTCCCCTTTTCTCTTGACTATCTTCTTCTTATCTTCCATTAATTCCCACCACCTCCCACCCTACCTCTCTCTCTCTCTCTCCCTCTCTCTCTCTCTCTCTCTCTCTCTCTCTCTCTCAAGTACTCTCTGTCTCCATCTCGCACACAGCAAGCATTCAGATAGGTTATATTATGACACAGCGGGCCTGTGCTCACATAATTACCAAACCGTGAGGACTCAAGACATAGCAACCCATCTTGGTACATAAACAAACAGTATAGTTAAAGATATAGACCGGTATTGGTAAAATTGCAGTTCAAGGGTTTTGGGTGCAAAATATCCATTCGATATTGATATTGCCTTAGATGGCAATACTTCACCCTAAATTTGCAAAAAAGCAGAAATATATGCCCGTATGTTCAATGTTGAAGTGCTTTCACGATATCGATCTATCCAGGCCGGATCGATATGATAATTTACCAAATATATCAATGAGTAGGCAGTTTCCGGCAATATTTTGCCATCACGTATTCATCAAAACATATTCTTTCACATGATTGGTAATAAGAGCTTCCATTTCATTTTTGAGAGGGGGCGTTTCAAAAACATGTCTATACCTTTAAGAGGCCATGCATGTAGTATGCAGACACAAAAAATTTCCGCCGTTGTCCGTAACAGTGTCTGCACGATGAGACTACTATAGGCTCTGTAATGTCATAGCGGCTCCTGACTCTTGTTTGGCACGGCCAGAGACTGACATAGCCAGGCTCTGCTCAAGGCTTTAGGAAATGTGGTAAAGTGTCAATTTTGAGTCTGCGCTTACAGACTGTGCTGTCTCACTGTCTTGTTGCATGCTGAGATAGACGGAGACGTAATAATCAAACAATTAAAGGTACATGTCATCCTGAATTCTGATCATAAACATGTATTTTGAAAAGATCTACATTTGCCACTCTCCACCCAGACGTTATAGGGCACCAGCCTAGCAAAGCTGGGTAATGTTGGAGTGCCTTGAGGACCTTGCAAGGTCGATACGTCCGCTATATGAGAATAAAATATTATTATTAATATTTGTGGCCGTTTGAACATGTTTTAAGTCATTATTGCCAGATTATCTTGTGAAAGTATGCATTTTCATATGTTTATTTGTTACATTGTTTGCTGAAATTCATAAAGTGCCTTTAGACTTTTATCAAACAATATTTAAACATGTAGCACAGTTGAACAGATAGTGTGACAAACAAATTATAAATATGAAAAGTGCATTATTTTCTCTCTTGTTTTTCTCATAATTGAAGAAGTTCTTTAAATGACAAAAATCAGAAGGGAGGAGATCAATGCAGTTAAGTGTAAATTAATTCTGCAGCACTAAAGGCAGTTACTTACTTACTTTGTATCACATTCGTACATACAGACAGAATAACAGAAACACACACACACAGACATACATATAGTGATGATAGATATGCTGTTGAGGGTCCAGTTGCAGGCGAAGAAGAGACGATCACTATCTATTTTCATGCCAAGCTAGGAGCTTGAATTACCACAGCCCTCTACGCAACCCAACTCAATTTCCAGCTAGTCTCAAACGCATCCATTCAGACCTTCTTATTTGTACCTCAGGCTTTGGTTCTTTATTTCTTGCATCAGCTTTTTGTGTCGGTTGGGTAGATGCATACTCCACTCTTCATGTCGCTCTGTACATGTATGCCAATGTTTCTCTCAAAACATGAAGAGGCTTCTACCCAAAATACAACGATTGTTAGAAAGACCTACATGTACATGTGAACTTTTTGTTCAAATTTCTTTAGTTAGTTTCTTAATACATGTATACAAAATGTGTATATTGGACTTTTAGAAAACAGGATAGGTCATTAAGTTTATTCAGGAAGGAAGCTCTGTGCCAAATTTTTAAAAGTAACCTTTATTACTACTTAATAAATATTATGGATTATATTTCAATTCACAATTTATTTGCACTTGGCTGATATAGTTTGAGTCGTTTTACATAGAGTATTCAACTACTTATTTTGGCAATTGAGTCATTGTACAAAGAGTATTCAACTAGTTATTTTGGCAATTGAGTCATTGTACAAAGAGTATTCAACTAGTTATTTTGGTAATTGAGTCATTGTTTAAAGAATATTCAACTAGTTATTTTGGCAATTGAGTCATTTAATACATAAAGTATTCAACTACTTATTTTGGCAATTGAGTCATTTAATACATAAAGTATTCAACTACTTATTTTGGCAATTGAGTCATTTAATTGTTCAAAGAGTGTTCAACTACTTATTTTGGCAATTTGGTCATTTAAAATATAAAGTATTTAATTACTTATTTTCGGTAATTGAGTCATGGTACAAAGAGTATTCAACTCGTTATTTTGGCAATTGAGTCATTTAATACATCAAGTATTCAACTACTTATTTTGGCAATTAAGTCATGATGTAAAGAGTATTCAACTAGTTATGTTTGCAATTGAGTTATTTTGCAAAAAGTATTCAACTGGTTATTTTGGCAATGCCATTGAGTACAGTCACGTAGGCTGAATATCAAGACTACCAACATCATCATCATCATCTTGCCAATGCAAGCCATCCTTCACTCTCGTCGCCTTGCATGCATACATCCCATACATACACGCCTGCCTGTGTGTATTATTGCATGCAGATTTCCCGGGCCACGCATTAGCAAATGAGATGTGGTTACAAGCAAGTCGACACACCACCGCTGGCTAGCATCTCTGCTCGTCGTTCCTCTCTCGTCCAACCTACTTTCAACGCCATCCCCTCGTTGCTCTCGTCTCGATCGTGCACCGTCCCCGTGCAATTACCCGCGGCCAGCTCTCGCAGGTAATATTATGCAGCCGTCGCCACCACTGCCGCCATCCCACACTCATTCCGTTTGCGTTGTTATTCAGGGCGATGTGAAAAGCGTACAGCTCTGACGGGTCGCATGATTAATGTTTTGACGAGCGAGACCGAGTCTGAGGAAAAATATTTTTGGAGTATTGGGTTTATTAGATTCGTCGTCATCGTCTTTGTCGGGAATACCTTAGCCTAGAATAGGTGAGTGGTTTTGAGTGTGATTTATGAATTGGACAGTCATTGGAGTGAAGAAAAGGATGAACGATGATTGCTTTTGTGCAAAGAGGTTCTCCTTAGGGATAGTCTCGTGGATATATTTGTGTGTACATACATGTATATAGGATCTTGTACTTGTCGGAGACTTATTCCCGCATTATTGGATTCAATTCTGGATGTGCGCCAGTGTACATTGTTGCGTCGGATGCATCTCTTAGTATGAGAAGCGGGTTGAGGCCTTCGTTGTGCGTGTCCATGGATTCATTGTGTGATGCTCTGCGTAGAGATTGATTCAAGCAAGGGGAGAGAGAAGAGAGAGAGGGAAAGAGAGAGAGAGAGATGGAGAGAGAGAGAGGGAGAGAGAGAGATGGAGAGAGAGATAGAGAGAGCAGGCAAGGGATGATATAGAGAGGGGAAGAAATGGATTAAGTCAGCAGATTTTTCCTTCATTGTATATTTCGTCGCTGTTTTCACGAAGTGACGGTAGTGAAAATAAATTGCATTCACTTTGCGTTACGATTTTCCTCACTACCGTCACTTCGTGAAAACAAGGACGATTTTATTTCTGTTATTGTTTTACATTGTCATATTGTGGGCTTGAAAAATAAAAATCTGAAAATGTCAAAAGGCAACAAGTTTTTATATAGCTTTATTAGACTTGTACATTCCAGGTATCATAATTTCATATGCCCTTTTTACTTAAGAAAGACCAAAGAAATTATTTCTTTTCCAAGTAACTTCAAAGATGAAGGTAAATGTTCATGAATTTAACTCTGTACATTTCATTTGCATGTAGCTAAAGTAAAGAAGGTATTATGCAGTATCAAGATACCCAGGAGCTTGGGGTGATTTTTGGCCTCTATTCAGCTGCCGCATAAGCACCTGTAGACTTCCTAATGTAGCCCCAGTATGCGTACGTTTGTCATTGAGGACGTGTATTTTCTTGAGGTTATTTGTTTTCTGTAAAATCCTGAAAAGAGGTGCCTCCCCCTCAAAATCAAAACTAAGGGTTGTATGGAATAATTTAGAAAAGTGATTAAACATCATTATTTGTTTTTATGTAATTAGCACCAGTGCAAGTATGACCCCCCCCCCCCCTCCCAATAAAAATATACATAAATAAGAGATAGATTACTAGTCTTAGTAAAGCTCGAATCATGCAGATTTAAAGATAAAGTTGAATTCTGGTCATGCGATTGCATTGTGAAAGAAACGCTGTGGAATTGATCAGAAAAGGTTGATCATCTAATATATAAATTGGTGTGTACTGCAAGGTTCTGGAATCATCAAATTCAAAATGATAAGAAATTTGGCCCAGTCTTGGTAAAGCTACAAACACTGTACAAAGAAAGGTGTATATGGGACTACACAAACATGAGGCATACAAATTGGGCTTCATTTTTTAGCTGTTACTTGTCATATTTTTAATATATGAAGGCATTTGAAGAGCCATGCTTTTCAGGGAACATTTTTTATCTGATGTTCTTCCACAATTTCATAATAACAATGATAAAGATCACACACTTTTTCTTCACCTCTTCCCAGAACGCAACCTTCTCTTTAAGGAGCAGTTTAATCCGGTTGCCTCTGAAAAGAAAATAGTGGTAAAAATTAAGAGCCTTTCAAGAGCACTTTTATAGCATTGAAAGTATGACGTGAGGGCAGACAATAATCTAATGAGAATGCTCTCAAGTCGCTGAACCTTACGTCATGTTACATTTAACTATCAAAACCAAATCAGTGGAGAGGATAAATATTGATGGCGATTGCGAGGGCACTTCATGAATTACTTTCCTGGCCCCAATTTCCATTTACACAGAGCCAGCAATTAGTCAGCAAAGGCCTAATGCATCGGACCTTGAAATGCATTTATGCCCTTTTACTGCTCAAGGTTCATGAACGTGAAGACCATCTCATTTTAGATGGACTGTCTTTTAGAGAATTAGTTTCATGCGAGATGGCCTGTAAATAATTCATGGGTCATTCACATTAGCAGGTTTTTTTTTTTTTCTCGTCAAGCCAAGGTTGTGTGCTTAGAAATCTCACCTTCATGTGTAGCCTATTTTTGGGGATTATTTTCTGTCAGTTTTCTCTTTCCAAATTTCCAGATCTATGTCATCTACATAGTTTTAGTATTCTTTTAGAAGCTCTAAGTTTTATGGAAACATTTTTTTCTCTCCGAAAAAAGAAGAAGAAGAAACCGCAGAATTTGTCCACAATTAGCTACACTGCTGTTATCAAATCAACATTATCCTTACATGTAGATACCACATTTATACATGAAGAAATTCTTATCTTCAATGTTGGAATATTCATGCCACATTTTTCTTTACCTCAGCAAATCTCTCTCCCTCTCTCTCTCTCTCTCTCTCTCTCTCTTGTAGAGATGGGTTTTTTAAATTTTTTAATCCTGATATTTGATTGCAGTTTTGATCTGTCTGAAAATTAAAAACTGTAGAATGACAGCAAGCATCCACAAATACGATCGTGTTTGGAGCCAGAAGGGTGTCATCTCATATACTTTAAAGCATATCTGTACTAGTTTGGCCAGGAGGGATTAGACCTCCCTGCATGGTCACTGACTATTTTGAAGTAAATGTTCTTTATGATGTCGATAATTTACAATTATTATTATCTAGATGATTAATAAAGATGTTGGAATACTCATGCAACACTTTCTCTTGATCCACTGCTTGTAAAATGATTACTGATTGTTTTCTGGATCTTCGTTTAGGCAAACTTTACCTTAGTGTGAAAGGGGCTGGTTGTACTTTGGATCATATATCAACCATTGGCAGGCATTCTTTGGAGAGAAAGATTTGTTATAAATGTAAACATGAGAGTCCATCTATGAGATTAATCCTTTTCATTTAGAGATTTGAGACGAGATGTCATTTTGGCTTTCCTCCCAGCGTATTTGGTCCGGATCATAGCATGCACTCTGCTTGATTGTTTGACTGGCCATGTGTGAATGGCTATCTCTCACTTTCTCTCTCTCTCTCTCTCTCTGCCTCTCTCTCTCTCCCTCTCTGCCTCTCTCTCCTCCCCCTCTCTCTCTCCTCCCCCTCTCTCTCCTCCCCCCTTCTCTCTGTCGATCTGTCTCTCTCTCTCCCCCCCCCTCTCTCTCTCTCCTTCTCTCTTTCTCTCTTAAAAAGGTCTGTCCCCATTAGCTCGAGTTGGCCAAAAAGCCAGCTATTTTGTAATCCGGGAATTTACATGTAGCCCAAAGTTACAAAGCCCGTCTTCATCACCTCAAAACTCTAGCTCTTGAAATTTGCTCACTGTTCGTGCATAGTGCGAGTCTTCAGAGGGTGAGGACGGACCACAAATAGTGGGCTATTTTGCCAACTAGCCTCGGGAAGATTTCCCGACCAAATAGCCCGCTATTTGAGTCTTCACCTGCCAAATAACCCGCTATTTCTTGATCTTGCTTATTTCCACGATCAGAAATACAGCGGGCTATTTGGCCAACTCAGGCTGATGAAGACAGACCGGCCTTCTCTCCCTCTCTCCCTGTCACTCTCTCTCTGTCTACCATTTTTTGTCTCACTTTCTCTTGCTCTCTTTTAGTTTTTAATATATTCGCTCAATTTTCTTTAACGTCATAGTACTTGAACTTTCCATTGAGAAAACAAAATGATTTTTGTGCTGGTATACTTTGAGCTGAAACTTGATCATATATGAAGTTTGGGGCGATGGTTTTATGCTTAATTTGTTTGTTTCGGTCTAAGCTGGACTGGCCTTGGCTTGTAATTCTGTTGAAATTAAGTGGCTATAAATACAAGGAAATTGTTACATACATGAATATATACATGTATAGAGACCATTATTGTATAGTTACATAATTTCTGCAAGGGTTTTTTTTTTCATGAAATTTGTGAATTGTCATAGGGACTTCAACATATATACGAAATCAGATGTGAGTGCATGTACATGTATGAACTTGAATTGTACTGTTCCCGTTCGTAACTTAGTTGATACTTGATAATCTTGAGAAGGATGTCTGTTTCCTTTATCTGCAAAAATTCATGTCTCTCTGTGCACTTATTTCGATACATGGATCATGATCGAGAGGCTCCAAATCATTGATTTTAATATAAATTCACCATATTTGTTTATTTTTCAACCAAGTTTTTTCCCATTTATTTAGTGACATTACATTGATACATTCTATTTCAACAATGTAGCAGTAAAAGAAAAAACTGTTGTTGTCAATTTGAAGAACAAGATGTGATCAATTTAGCCCTTTAAGTTTAAACAACATTCTGTTCTATTCTTTACTCAGCTTCTGATCATGTATAATGTTCTTTCTTGCCATCTCATGACTCCTTCTTCTGACGACAGCATCCATTATGAAATTGAAACTCTTTCAACGTATTTCTCTCATCCTAGTATATGGCTGCAATATCAACTGCGGAACCGCTCTCGATAAAGATTTATGGTGCTTGATTGCAAGGTTGGCCAGTTTATATTGTCTGCCATAGAATCAGAAGGGGACTAATTAATACATTTCATAAGTATTTTTTTTTTATTAAATGGAATTACATGTATGGTCCTTGTGGTTGTCAACAGATGATAGTTACTGATGAAAACCAGAAGAGCATTATAGGGGGAAGTCCACCCTGATAAGTTGGTTGTAATAAAAGCAGAAAAATGAGAGAAACATTATAGAAAGTTTCACCTATATGCATGGTTGGTTGGTTATTTTACCTGACTGCTAAGAAAGCATAAATGCTTGTAAGAAAGCAACCAGACGGCCGACAGCTTTAGGTCCTCTCTGGGGGGCTGGTAATGAGGATTAGTGCCTTTAATACCAAATATAGGAAAGTTGTGATTTGTTGAAGTTGTCATCAGTGAAACACAATTTGGCAACACTGACATATCTTGGGAGCTCCTCTCCAATTTGCTCTGTGCAGAAAATGACATCACCTTTCATTTTCTTAGTTGTTATCTTTAATCCTACACTTGTATATATTTAGTTAATGCCTTCTGGCTGTCAGCAGAGGTTATATGCCCTTCTAGCTCTGAGCGGGTGACATGAAGTTTATTGATTGATACTTTCCTCTGTCTGGCTCTGCAAGACCCATAAATTAATGTTGCCGCTCTGCTACTGCAGTTATATGCCAAAGACGACATTTAACGACGAATGGGAGATTGAGAGCGCACCCGGATCTGTATTCAAGATTCATAGGGTTTGGAAAGTCGCCCCTCTAGTCGGAGAGGGTAACATTAATGTTAATTTCCGTCTTGCATGAAACAGTAATTTGTATGTTGTCTGTTTGGTTTAGAGCGAGAAGGACGTTAAGTCAGTTTTGAAGTTTATGAGTTGATGTCTATCTTGCTCCAACAGACGATATATTTATATAATATTGACTGGCCTTGAGAGAGATACCAATTATATTGCCCAAACTAGACTCATATTGCCCCGAGTCAAAGACGAGGGCAATATACATGTATGTGGTATCTCCCGAAAATTAAGCCAGTCAATATTTTTATTGTTATCCAAATCAGCCATCTAGAGCAAATACATACATGAAAATCTCAAAGAACTGTGCATCCAGTGCTTGACGAAATTTTGATACACCAGTGTGTCTTTGGTGTGATTAATACATCACAATAGAGTGCGCGCAAAGTGCGCAGGTTCTTGTATGCATAATAGATGACATAAAATGACAAAATATGGCGCGGTGAAAATGGTTTTTTGATTGAAGATTGAAACTGTTTTTTAAACACGTAAAGTCCATAGGCATTTTCATGAGAGGGTAATATGGTCTTATATTTACTGATTACCGGTAGCTCTTTTAGGATTACAACAAGTGTAATATGATTTTGTAAAACCACTGCTCAGATGTCTGATATGGGTAATAATAGTTAATATTCTATTGAATTATATATTTATATATTTATAGGAACTAGTACGGTGATCTACTAGGTGAATGGCCACTCCAATGGCACTGGTGCTTGACTACTTGAACCCTTTTGTGACAATTATTCCACATTTTGTGGTTTGGCTCAATAACTTTTGATTCAGAGCCTTAACAAATATACCAGATACACAAGTAAAGGGCAAAAAATTGCTGCACACACTGCATTCATTTTTGTTTCATGACTACATTGCATTTGATGGTAGGAATTTTAAAAAGGAAAGTAAGTTTTAAACTCTTTAAATTGGCAGCATGTTAAGAGATTAATAAAAACTGGCCATTACAAAACCTTTTGACAATATATTCTAACCTGTTTATGTATTTTTTTTTCAGAGACATGGCATTTTATTCTATCACTGTAGTTATAAAAGACAATATTATTGTGGCCAATTTGAAGAACAGTATGTGATCAAGTTAGCCCTAAAATAAATCATTTTCCTGAAAGGACATGCATCTCACCATCTTTCCTATAGATGGAATACAAGTCCATGTTATTTTGTGTGGTGATATATAAAGGGCTGAGCACAGACTTTAATATTTGACAACAAAAAATACTACTTTTTTCCAAATGCGACTTTTCTCCAAATGCAACTGCCTGCAGCAAATTATTGTTGATGTGAAGGAAAAAAAGACCAAGATTGAAGTGTTGTTTACTTGTTTTTGCGCCAACCATCTGTTGTTTCCGTGCTTTATCGAAATTAAAGGACAGGTTTGTTTATCTGTTTACAGCCAGGCATGATTAATAGTGTGCAGGATTTAGACGATTCATAAGAACTACCGGTACAGCTATTAAAGGAAACCAAAACCTTCATACTAAGTTACGTTTATTGTAAAGTTTAAAAGATTTGAACAAAATCGGGCAAGGAATAAGAAAGTTAGAGCATTTTGAAATGACTAGTCACTAGAGGGCGGTATTCAATTTGATGACATCATCTGTGAACAACTCTTCATGCCTTTTGTACATAAAATTTCACATTTTTGTTGTTTTCTTCGTATTTATTTGTGTTCTTGATCCGACTTCATAACATGTGAAGTAGAATATCATTTTGCATTCTATATCTTGCTTTCAGGGAGAGTACATTATCTCAATCACAAGAAAGAAGGAAAAACATGAAATTTGATGTACAAAAGGCATGGAGAGTTGTCCACAGATGATGTCATCAAATTGAATACCGCCCTCTAGGGACTAGTCATTTAAAAAAGATCTTATTTCCTTATTCCTTGCCTGATTTTGTTCAAATTTTCACTGATATTTTTCAAATATCTTAAACTTTACAATAAAAGTAACTTAGTATGAAGGTTTTGGTTTCCTTTAAAAGTTACAATAACATTTGATTGGCTGAGAGCAGATTTGTCATATAAATTGAGCATTTTTTACTGATAACAAGTTTTATGAAACAGGGCCCCGATGTGGGATTGAAGCATGAAAGGCAAGTCGATGACGTCATCTGTTAGGCGCCAGAAGGGAATTAATCTTCTGACATGTACTATCACCTGGAGTCAAAGCCCTTTTGGTCCTCAACAGACGGTACCTTCCAATCTAATTAAAAACAATCTGCATTGTTTATTCAGACAACGGCACGACAAACACACGTATGACAGATTCAAAGGAGGGAAAAGCCATAAAGACGTCATGCCAAATCAATACGATACACTGTATTCTGTATTTGGCAGAGAAATGAAATTTTGTAGCTATATTTTGAAGATGGATCAATTTTATCTGATTGAATTTGTCACCTGTTTCAACAAAGTGTTTTACAGGTGACGCTCAGCTGCCACATTGTATTGTCCTCGGGAGGGTACATGCTTTTGGCCTGATGAAATCAATATCAATATTGTGTGTGTATTTTTTTTAAATTTCTAATGCCAGCAAGTACAAAATTTGTTCGAATAAAAATACTGAAGGTGTTAGTTTTATCAATGATGATGATCATGTAGCTACTTGTATTTCTGGATAAGATCAAGTTAACTGAAACTTTGGGATACGAAGTGGCTTTTTTCTGGCTGTTACATTTATATATACAAGAGATGAATCACATTGTAATGTACATGTGAACTGGTGGTAGCAGCAGGAAGGAGATTTATGAGGGGGCATTTTGAACCTCACCCCCCCCCCCCCACTTATGATTTCAGTCATAAGGCTCTGCCCATCCATCGACACCATGTATGCCCCTATATTTTTCAAAATGTTTCATGAAAGAGAAAAAAGAAAGAAGGAGAGAGACAAAGGGAGGGAGGGAGGGGAGGGAGGGAGGGAGATAGGGAGGGAGGGAGGGAGGGAGGGAGGGAGGGAGGGAGGGAGGGAGGGAGGGAGGGAGGGAGGGAGGGAGGGAGGGAGGGGAGGGGAGGGAGGGGAGGGAGGGAGGGGAGGGAGGGGGGGAGGGAGGGAGGGAGGGAGGGAGGGAGGGAGGAAGGGAGGGAGGGAGGGGAGGGGAGGGGAGGGAGGGAGGGGAGGGAGGGAGGGAGGGAGGGAGGGAGGGAGGGGAGGGAGGGAGGGAGGGAGGGAGGGAGGGAGGGAGGGGGGGAGGGGAGGGGAGGGGAGGGGAGGGGAGGGAGGGAGGGAGATAGGGAGGGAGGGAGGGGAGGGAGGGAGGGAGGGAGGGAGGGAGGGAGGGAGGAGGGAGGGAGGGAGGGAGGGGAGGGAGGGAGGGAGGGAGGGAGGGAGGGGAGGGAGGGAGGGAGATAGGGAGGGGGGGAGAGAGGGAGGGGTAAAGAAATACAAATGTAAATTATGAAGATACAATAATATTTTCAATTTCAAATATCTAATTCTCTGTACATCTGCATCTATTTTGAAATATACCATCCTGCAAATGTTTACATAAAACGTGTAGGAACTCCACCACCTCCGTATTAAATAAAAATTGATTTTGTCAAACATTTAATCACGTTTACTCAAAGTGGCTCCTCCCGAAGGCAAATCAACTTATATTCTGTATCGTCTTGCGAACAATATAAATAACCCACTTCTTAAATCAAATATGACCGCATTATCAAATCTAATATAGGGGGATTTACCCTCCACGTTTGCGCCAGAAGTGACTTTGTCAAGTTGATTTTGTCTGGAGAGTTCTATTTGTCTAGTCCAAAGTGGCAGCTTCAAGTTAATTTGGTTAGAAAATAGTGGTTGTGTTCACACGACAGTATTTTAACTCTAAAGTGTTCCAATCACTAAAATATGTTTAGCTCTTGATATAAGGGGTTCAATATACTGTAATCAAAATATGAGCTTCAAATATTACTTCTGCAAAGAATTCTTGCAACTTAATTCTTTTATTCCCTGCGAGCCCTATACGTGGGGTTTTATGTTATACTTTATTTCCTTCATACTCGTTTACCTACAGAATGCTAGGTACGTTTTTTTTTAGGTGATGGGTACGCTTTAAGGGTACGTCATTGCTTTAAAAATCAAAGTTATTGTGTATAGTTAGGATTATGGAATCATGCGAACGCACTTGTGGTAACAAAACTTTGAGTCTACTCGTGGTTATAAACCACAAATGATCTTAAGAAATAGCATTAAAACTAAAAGCAGTTAGGTGGGTCCTCACTTGAATTGATATGCCGTGCAGACTCAATTAACTTTGAGATTTTGCGAAGCTTGTAGTCAAAATGAATGCGTTCTTGTCTTGTAGATTACAAATTCAAAAGCTTATTCTTTAGTTTTCTTGTGAATCCTCATCATTGTCAGTAGATCATTGTTTATTGCTTTGAGGTAATTTCCTGAACTTGAAGTTTTAAACTTAGTTTTAAACTTTGACGGTCCCGTGGGAACACAGCTACATTTATTGATTTTCAGATTGGTTAATGTATAAATTGAAGGAGGGGAAGGGCTGGCATGTGTTGGAGTTGTCAGATCAGGCAGGATGGATGGCCCAAGGTTGTACTGCAAGGAGAATTCAGTATGGTGCTATTCCCAAAGCTTCAATATTTCAGCTGTATGTCCTCATGAAAGGCTATTTGTTATTAAAAACAGAATATGCAAAATGCTATTTCTTTAATTATCAAATAGCTGAAAGACAACTTTGAAAAGCAGAACAAAGAAATGTCTTCACTCTTAAGAAATTTTGATTTTATAGGTTTTTCTCCCCTAGATAGTAGATTTATGTTTGCTCCTTTTCAAATTTTCTGCTTGAAATTTTAGAAATACATGTACCAGATCTCAGGATAACAAGGAAACCATAACACTGTACAAAAGTAAGCTGTATTGGGGGAAATAAACATGAAAAGTTTCATATTTTTATATTTCAAATCTAATTTGAGGGTTTACACTTCAAATTTGGTGCTGCCTTACATTGTCAAGGTGACCTTTTAAAGTGGTGTGAAATTGGTCAGTCCAAAAGTGCCGGAATCCAATGAATTTAGTTAAACAATATTGATAAGATGATATTGATTGGATTAAGTATAGGCGCCCGTCATCCTAAAAAGTGCTTGAGTAATACATGTATGTTTGTTACAAGTTGTTGTATATATACTGTTTACCTGTAGAGGCAAGCTTAAAGGTAATACAAAGTTTTGGTGTGGGGTCATGAATTTGGTTTAAATGAACATATTGGAAGCATACACAATTTTACAATGTTCAATGATCATTGTTGCGGTTGAAATCCTCTTATTTTTTTTTCTTCAAAGCTATCGTGCCAAACCACAAAATGTTGAAAGCATTGTTATAGAATAGTTGATTATTGAAGAGGTTTGCAATATGTTACTTCTGAACATATGGAATGGTGTTTAATAGCGAACACCCAGACTGACACTATGCTATTTGTTTATAATAAACAGACCTGCGCTGCATCATATTGGTAAAGCAATATTCGTTTTTTTCTTTGGTCCCCACCAAATATCCATTATTAAAGACAAGTAGATATCTATAGGGTACTTTCTGCCTCGCAATGATTTCCTTTTTGCACCAAATATCCATTATTAAAGACGAGTAGATATCTAGGGTGTTATCATTAACAACAGGGTGCTTTTTGGCTAGCAATGGTTTCCTTTTTGCACAAAATATCTATTATTAAAGATGGGTAGATGTCTAGGGTGTATTATCGACAACGTCCGGGGTACTTTCTGGCTCGCAATGATTTGCGGAGATATGATCCTCTCGCTCCCGATCATGATTTATGTAGTCAGAAAGGCAGGAGCAATAACCCAGCGTTGAAATATGGATGGGCTGGGTGAGGGAGTTTAGGTGGCTGACATGACCCCCAGTATATGGGACTGACACGAGGGAACGAGGAGCTGATGCACATCCAAGTATGTGGGGCTGACGCCTTTGGTGGTTGACATTCTTTCAATACATGTATTCGAGGCTGTCTTTAACCCCTTGTCTACTGAATTCTCGCATTGCCATAGGCTTCATACAGGACCTACCAGGTTCCAGGAGTCATTGTGTTTAGTAATTTTCTTAGCTTGATTCTCTCAACGTTGCTATTTACATTAAGTGTAACGTTAGTTTGTCCTATAAACTCATATGCTAAGATAATGAATTGTAATGTTTGTGTGTGTGTCAGTGTGTAATTGGGTTTTTACAGACGTGTATCAATCAGATTCGATCACCATTCGAAACACGTGATTCAGTTTTGAACCTGACCGCCTGAGCTATTTTGTAGGCGAAGACAGAGAGCTGACCAAGTGAACGTACCGCTAGACCATCTCATATCTCCCTATGTAATGTTGTATTTAGTTTGTAGATTTATGTATGAATCTACCTTAAAAGCATTCAGGACTGCTGAATTGATGCCTGAACTGAATTGAAGTCTTTTTTCTTCCTAGTGGTGACATCTAATTGCTGTCTATTTTGTATGCTTCAAAAGGTCAATTTTCTCACAAGTGTCGACATAAACTGAATCTTAAAAGCTAAAATCACCATTCATATCTCCCCCCCCCCAAAAAAAAATAAAATAAATAAAAAAAAATAAAAAATAAAAAAATAAAAGTTTCCCTGGTTTTTGCCTATTTACACATTTTTTAAAAATGTATCAAAAAATGCTCTTGCTGCTCGTAGAGTAGTGTCATAGCGCAGACACTGTTACGCACGATGCCTGATAAGAGTTTGTCCATGCAAACTAATCTTGTCGTAGATCGAGCTGGTTAATTACAGGCCTCCCTTGGGCTTGGCCGTACTGACGTAGAGGTTAAGTGTGAATTGCACGTCGCATGTTCTGTTGGGTCTGTCGCCTAAGGCACCCTGGGTAGGCCACAGGTGCGTAGTGCTGGGATTAATCAAGGTTCAATCCCCCAATCATGAATTACTTCCATTAATCACTTTCTATATGGCATGGACTCTCACCTTCGAAGAGAAAGGTCACAGAGGTCATCGTCACTTACAAAAGAGGTTGATTGATTGGGGTAGGGGAGGGGGGGGGGTTGTGGATGGGCTTGAGCACCCCCCTCCCCCCTTTGGACAACTGTACGTAAATGAATGGACTTGATTAACGGTCAGAGCGGGCTAGCATTCGCAAAACAGACTGAAGTTCTCCTCATGCTTCGGTTTCGCGTATATTGCATGCACGTGAATACTGCAGTCACGTCGTCCGTAGTCGTATTATACTGATTGGCCACGGGAAAGACACATAGTCTCATCATGCTACACCCCCATTAAGCTTGCAGAGCAGCAACAAGTCTTGCATGCGTAGTACTCACCCCAAAATCAGAATGAGCAAACACTGTTTTTCATGGGGTTTTCAAGTAGAGAAAATGGCAGTAAAAAATAATAAACAATTTTTCAAAATTGTCTTTGTGCTGAGTAAACGGGGCTATTGTTGATATATATGCAAGAAATAAGGTAACATTGATACTGCTCTCATTCCTTTGTTAAATATTTTAAGGGAATATCCCAACATTTTTACCTAAATTTCAACATTTCCTTTTCCCCCTGCTTTTTCCTTTCTCCTGCAGGATTTTCTTGGAATAATAATCTTGGAATAATATTTGTTTGGACACAGCAGAAAGTGGGAATTTGGGAACCGTACTCCCCGCATCGTATGACAGTTAGGTAAGTCAGCTCTCAATCAAAAGACACATATAATATATGTGTGTATCATCTGTTGACAGCCAGACGTGCTCTGAAGAGAATGAGTGTTGATAAATGTTACTCTATATCTCTTTAGGCCATTCCAAAAACAAAAACATGTTTATCGTCCTTGCCTTTTAGAAAAATAGGAAGGAGGAGGAGGCCCTATTTTTTCTTTCAATATGACCGCTCTGTATATTTGCCTTGACATTCAGCCAGTCAGGCTGTTTTTCAAGATGGCCGCCAGCATTTATGTTTTTTTTTTTTTAATCAGAAAAGATCCTTTTAGCAGTATGTTTTTCATGTTACAAAGGAGAAAAAAAGTAGCAGGCGGCCTCAATGAAAGCAGACGGGGACTCTAAACATGATTTTTTTTCTTCTTTTTATTGGCCTTATGGTTTGTTGACATATGGTACGTTGTGCGGCGGCCGTCTTTTTGATTTTAGTAGTTTGTGGCGTCGGTGGTGGAACAAAGGACCTGCACCTTCTCCTTTTCTGTGTTTTTTTTTATAAACACAGAAATTAGTGGATTATGCTATACCAGGGTACATCATTATGCTTTTGTTAATGCTATGGCCTACAACAGCGTATGTAAACGAGCACGAAGCATTTTGAAAATAATGGATTGGTTTTGTTGTTATTTTTTTTTTTTTGTTTTCTTGGATGTTAGAGAAAACATTGAAAGTTTTAATGGAAAGGGCAAGATTCATTTTTATCTTTTTTAGGAATAATAATTCCATCGGTTCCACATGGGACGGTTTTGCCCAGAGTGGATTATTATTCCAAGTTATTGCTATCTTGGGAAAAAGAACGACGCGTTACTAATGCTTCTAGACAAATATTGCCTCGTCATGTAAACCTGAAACTCACTCTCATAAACAATTATTTCCAGTTAGCTAAGACAAGATACCAATGATGCGCTGGAAAGAAAAGAACCCACGGGCGAAAAAAATGAAATGAAATGGCAATGCAGCGTGCGTTCAAAGAGAGAGTTACCCAATCGTTTTCATTAGCGATGTCGGGGCTGTGTCGATGACTGCGTAATGGGCAACGCATCTCCGATGTAACGGTAGTCTCACGTCCAGAGGGGGACGGGGATATCAGAAACGCCGGCTGACATTTCGTAGCCAGCTCAGGTTTCAGTCGTAGCCCGACGCACTTGGAATCGTGTTACCAGTGTTATGACAAGCTGACAGCCTGACAGGACAATTTGATTTCTTCATCTGTACCCGGTGTGGGTTCATGAATTTTTTGATTTTGTTTTTCTTCTTCTGTTTTGAAAGTGTAACAATGATAGCTTCAATGTTTTTACTTGCGCAACTACAGTTTGAAGACATTGAAATCTAGCGCAGTCAAGATGAGATGGTTTTGATACGTGTACAAACTTCCATATCAGCGTCTAGATGTTAGAGTTATAAAAGGATGTGTATTATATCATTGAATAGCAGGGGGGCAATGATCATTTTAGGTGAGGGGGAGCACGTTGTACCAATTTTGTCAAGTGTGCCAAAGATTTTACAAGTACGGTAGTAAAAAGAACACATATTGTATATTAAATACGCATGTGCACTCTATGTCTTCATTTTTTTCTCCATTTTTTTCATTTTTTCATTTTTTTCATTTTCATTTTCATTTTTCTTTTTCTTTTTCTTTTTTTTTCTTTTTTTGTTTTTTTTTGTTTTGGGGGGGGGGGGAGTTTTACTCCAAAATGTTTATTTTTAAACTCTTTACATATCTGATGTGCTAATGACGCTGTTAAAATCCAGAAATTGCTTACAGAATATATTAAAAAGGGGTGTACTGTAACCCCCCCCCCCCCCCCCCCCTTCCCCTCCCCCCCTTCCCCTCCCCCCCCCCTTCCCCTCCCCCCCCCCCCTTCCCCCACAGACACTCAGCTCCAGTGGTGCTCCTAATGACAAAGCTGTTCAAGCACTACTTCAAACACAAGTCAATAGTTTGATGTGTCTCGTGCCTTCAGATTATGCTGGCATATAAATTTGGACAATGGAAATCATCAAGAGAAAAAAAAGTAAAAGAGAAATTGAAAATATTGTTTTGATTCTAAAAATCTGTATTAAAATCTGACAGGACATTTCCCATGTACGCCACCATGTTTTACAGAATGTTTTACAGAATGGTGTAGATATATTGTGCAGGCTACATGTATTTGACAGGGTTTGCCAACCGGTCAATACTCTAAATTGATGAGTTCGATTCATGATAGCAACAGTGTTTGATTGAGTTGCTACACTTGACAATATTATAGGGGCCAGCTGGTGTTGTTGAAGGAAATATACAGTGCATCTCAGAAAAAACAAAACCGAGAATTATCAATGTTTCATCATAACTTAATCACAATTAAAATTGATAAATGACACACATTTGTAAAGCTTAGATCCTCCTCTTTCATTGATGCAACTCATATGATGCATATTGCACGCATGAGTGATTAAAACAATTTTAAGAGAGGAAATCAAAAAGTAATTTTCCCGTTTTGTTGACGATCAGCCATGCACACAGAAGACAAAAGAAATATGCATCATATGAATTGCATCACATGAAAGAGGAGGATCTAAGCTTTACAAATATGTGTCATTTATTAATTATAATTTTGATTAAGATATGATAAAACATCGATAATTCTCGGTTTCGTTTTTTCTAGGACGCACTGTATAAATACAAGGAACATTAATGGGCCTGACCACCTATCAAAACATTGATTGATGAGCTGATAAGGACAAGAGCACTTCTCAAAATGAAGATTCCTTTTTGTCTCGCCCTGACAGATGAAGATTCTGTGAATACATGTAGGATAATTAGTTTGATTGCTGTATTCAAAAGAAACAAATTAAAATATTTACTTTTGATCTGTTGACTATTGAGAGCCTGAAAGGTTTTTTATGTCACTGTGAAACATATAGGATTTATTTACCTTCTGGGCTCTCTTGCTCTGAACAGACACCCCCCCCCCCCCTCACTCAGTGTTATTTAGGGTACGCGTATGCATGTTCCCTCCCTTGGAGAGGACCCCCCCCCCCTTAAGTTTGGTGTGTAAAGTCGATGCAGGCCGATTTTTTGTGTGTATTACGAGCCAGACTTTGGTGCATGAAAAGTACCCCTTTACCAGACATTTTGGGAACATGCATGGGGGGGGGGGGGGGGGGGCGGGCCTGCCTGATGGGTGTTACATCGCTGTGAAGTGTAGGAGTAAATGCCCTGGCTGTGAAGACTCTCTGTGTGTCAAGTATCTAGTGATGTGTATCTATAACTGTAGTGAACCTCTTGAAGTAGTTATGCCCTCTCAACATTCCTATCAGCTATTACAATGCCATTGTGTTTCCGCTTGATAGCTTCCTCAGTAGGATAATAAGCGTAAACCAAATAAAAGTGTGTTTTTTTATATACCGGTAATAAAGGAGTTACGCCCTTTCGGTATTCCTATTGGCTATTAAAGCCCCTCTGTGGCAGCCCCAAAATTTTGATGGCAAAATTGCATTTAAATTGTATCATTATGTGAAAGAGGATGTCATTTAAAACTCATTTCTGCAAGGATTTTCAGGAGAAAAGAGAAAAGAGAAAAGTTTAGGTTTTCTGCGTACAACAGAAAACCCAAATTATGTAATCTTTGATCAATATTTGTCTCCAACCCCCTTTTTTTTTGGGGGGGTGGGGAATCTTTGCAGAAGTGTGTCTTTATTAAAATGACATCCTCTTTCACATTATGAAACAATTAAAGTGAAATTTTGCCATCAAATTTTTGGCGTATTTGGGGCTCCCAACACTTTAGAGGGGCTTTGAGAATACCTCTGCCAAACAGATTTCTGAGAATAGAATAAGTAGTATTCTAGAAGACAAAACAGTAGTCTGCAATATACATCTCATAGACCTCTTGGTTCAAATGTCTTTGATTGACTTAAAGAGAAGGTTGAGTTCTGGGAAGACTTGAAAAAATAATTTGTGAGCATTATCATTGTTATTATGCAAGTGTGGAAGAACATTAGATAAAAAATGTTCCCTGAAGAGCATGGCTCTTCAAATACCTTAATATTCTAAATATGGCATGTAACGTCATAAAAGTACGGACAGATTTTTATGCATTGTAGTCCCATATTAATATTTCTTTGTACAGTGCTTGTAACTTTACCAAGACTGGGCCAAATTTCTTATCATTTTGATGATTCCAGAACCTTGCAGTATTGCTAGATGATCAACCTTTTCTGATCGATTCCACACCATTTCTTTCACAATGCAATCGCGTGACCAGAACTCAACTTTATCTTTAAATGCCTTTTCCACCAACCCATCGGCTATTAATACACCTTTGTGTCTCACCAAGTAGATTACTTAGAATAGGATTAATGCAATCTTTGATTCGCCCTGCATGAACTACCCATCTTTGAAGAAAGGTACACGGAAATGACCGGACAGTTATTCATCCGCATCGGAATGCCAGGCATCCGTGAAATGCATATGGTTGTAATTGCCAGGCGGTAATTAAGGGCCGGGTAACGGGGAATGCATTCGGAGAAGAGTCACTGAGGATTCGCTCTACGGGGAAATGAATTTAATTTGAGGGGTGATGCGACGGTCAAGCGCAAAAATTATCTGTCGGGAGGGGGCAGATAA
Source organism: Strongylocentrotus purpuratus (assembly GCF_000002235.5). NCBI lineage: Eukaryota > Metazoa > Echinodermata > Echinoidea > Camarodonta > Strongylocentrotidae > Strongylocentrotus > Strongylocentrotus purpuratus. The sequence goes on from NW_022145598.1 coordinate 10,261,196, forward strand.
GATCCATGTGTCTGTGAATTTTTGTTTGTTCTAAACCATCTATACACTGCATGTACATGGTTTGTATCTGTAATTCATGACGCAGTACCGGTACATAAGGAAGACATTTGGAAATTAATAATTATAATGATATTTTACATACATGTAGTTGTGGACTTGAACCACGTATATGTATGTGGTAGACTGTCTGGTGTGTAATTCATCTTATGTTTGTAATTGGGCTTTTGCAGACTCTTTTCAATCAGGTATGCAGACATCCCTTTTTTCCGGATTTGTCTTCAAAATAGAAATGGTTCCAGGAAAAATAAGATAATCTCTGTCTTTTTTTTTCTCTCTCTCTCTCTCTCTCTCCCATCCCTGTCTCTTTCACTCTCTCTCCCTCTTTCTCTCACTTTTTCTTTACTTTGATGAGCACGTGTCTACCTAGGTTTAATACTTATACTCTTTTCACACTGGTTTTGTTAACCCCGTACTTTGCTTAGCCCCGTGCTATCCTTAACCCCAGACTATTTTTTTGGCTTTTCACACGCGCTGTTTTTATTTCCGTACTAGCGCCTATTCCGGAAAAAGAAAATTCACGCTGTTCTCACTGCAATTCTTTGGCCCTGGATATCGTGAATGTTATGATTGGACAGTGAGCTCCTTACTTCGCATCTGGCCAGCTGAGATACGCTCCATTGCGTAGTACTGGACTATTTTTCGTTTCTGTTCTCATTCATTTGCTTGGCACCGCAATTGCGGGGTTAGCAAGAGTTAGCACCACAATTGCGGGGTTAGCAAGAGTTAGCACCACAATTGCGGGGTTAACCCTGCTATTTTGCAGGGTTAGTTAACCCCGTACTATAGGTCGGGCTATAGCCCACTTAGGTAAATACAAGTCTGAACAGAAAGTGGAATAGGCTTAACCCCGGACTATAGGTGGGGCTAAGGCCCCCCCCCCCTTAACGGGGTTAAGCAAAATTTTGCCAGTGTGAAAACAGTATTACTGTAGTGTACATACATGTACATGTATGTACGTTTTTCATACGCACTACATGAGTCATGGTCATGCCTGCGCTATAAAAATTCTATTTTTGTACACACTATGTTGGTATTGTATGATATGTAGAACTGCGGGGTTCTGCTTGGGGGGGGGGGGGGGGGGGGTTTCAGTTGTGTTAATGGTACATGTATTAAAAAAAATATTAAAAATTCCCCAAAAAACTTCTGCAATGTAAACATGCCTTTTGCCACCTTCTTGACTTCTGAGTGTGGTGTCAATCATTCTCTTCTTGTGTAGTTGCATTCACAGACCCTTATCAATTGTAAACATTCAATGCAGGGTCTGAATTTGCAAGGCAGTAAACTCACATGTACTCCTTGGTGTTTTACTCATGGATAATTTACAATTGCATACAATACTGTTTACTTATGGTAAGATTATGATTCTTTATAGATGTATTTTTTCTTCATCATGTTTTATCATGTAATTGTTTATCATTGTATTTTGTTTGTTTAGTGCTTAGAGACTATGGTGGTAAGCACTTTATGAGTACTGTTTTTATTATTATTATTATTATTATTATCATGTATTTTTGTAAAAATATTGTACAATCCCCCCTCCCCCCCCCCCCCCTGCGTTGCATATTTTTGACTGAATAAACCATTATTGTTATACTAAAGGCCCTGTTTTCTACATCAATTTATATACTTGCCAGAATTAGGTTTATAAGCAAGAATAGGCGCCATATACATTTTGTACATATGTGAGTTTCAGTGTGTTTTGCAAATCATGATTTATTAACTGTAGTCTTTTTTTGCAGACTACACACATGTAAGACTATCAATTACAAAAGCCTGAGTATTATTACAGCATTAATTAGTCAACGATGCATATTTTATGAGCATTGATTTACCTATTGTCAGATGCACGTAAAAAGACTGCTGCATGCAATTAACACTACACACCCATGACTCTTCAGCCTCATTGCAAGTTGCAGGCAGCCAATGAAATATTGTTTTTCATTTCAAAACAAGTTCTCTTGACAAGTACAAAATATCTTTATTTTGAAGAATTAATGAGAAAGAAGTGTAGGTATTCTAATTGAAAACCACTACTGTATATTAGAAATGAAATGAGAAATAATTAAATCTGTCCCCTTTTACGCGCCATTACGTGTAGCTATATTTACATAACTTGTGCAATCTGCAGTTTGTTTTTTGATAGAAATAACCCCATTTTATTACCTTCCGGCCCTAGTTAATTAATGCGCTCTACAAGTAAATACTGGAATATATACACAGTCATTATGACAGTATGACTTTTCGCTTCACTAAGCGCACACATGTAGGCACACACAGAAGGGGTCTCATTGAAATACATGCAAGGGGGCTACTTCAACACACAGATATAGGGCTTCTGAACTCACACACACAAATACACACTCCTGTTTCGCATGTACATGTATGTGAATGCTCGGGTTTTATTATCAGCACACTACACGTGCATTCAAGCAACCAATATATTGTGCAGGGGTACAGCCAAGCATAGGGAAATAACACTCTCACTTGTGTCTTACAGTCCAGTGGATTACCTAAATTGGTGACTATAGTATACTGCTTTTATCGTTTGTAAACACTGCATTAATTTTTCACAGCCCACTGCTTATTTTCTACAGGCAACATTCTATCAGCCTAAGCTTTAAATTGGGGATTTTTATCGGCTGCTGAATATATACAGTGTGTTTTTGGAGTGTATTATTGTTATTCGGCCGAGCTTGGGATTTTCTTGACAGGTCGTTACTCTTGGAATATATACTGTGGAGAGGATATTGAATTGAGCATACCTGCATGTATGTTTGGGAGCTGCTATCGTACGAACTTGACGTCAACGTAGGACTTGATTCTGAGTAATTGACTGCATGTCGCGAGGCTAAAGAGAGGTGTGTTTAAAAGCTGTACTATCTGATTTGATTTTGCTCAGATCAGTTATTAATATTGGCTATATTTCAAGAGAGGCTGTATGTTACATTTGTAATAAATGTACATGCAGGCCTTAAATTTCGTCATTTTAGGGCAAGGCCAGTTTGGCCTTGAGTACCTCATATTTTTAAGGGCACCAAGGCCAAAATATTTTTACAAAAAGGGCATCGAGGCCAAAATATTTTACAAAAAGGGCATCGAGTATGAGGCCAAAAAAATTGATTCTACTTTTGTTAGATGTCATGTGTATTTTATGAAACTTGTGCGGGATCAATTTCCCATGACTTTTAGCACCAGCTTCTTCACAGAATGTATAGACTCTAGAGGTCTACGGTACATACAAACAAGGCGGCAGCCCGCAAGCCTTAGATTTAGCAGCCAGGAGCAAGGGGCAATTTTTTTTTAAAGTTGCCCTTTGCCACGGGAATTTACCAGAGCAAGGGGCAATTTTCAAAAAACAGATAGAGTAAAGGAGCCCGTAATCGGCCAGCTCCTGTTTTCGGCCGATTGGTTGGATGCAAGGTAAAATCACTCTAAAATACATCGCATAATAGCATAACACATATCCCACACATACCATACCATGCCAGTGTCACTGAAGAACCACATTTGCAATGGAAAATATATCCTAAAATATCACATTTTAGCGATGTAATCGCCGGTCCCGCTACCCAAATCTGAAAAATCGAGTATCTTACGCGTGTCTGTAAGAAATATGGGTACCATAAAATGAGCTTTATTTCAAGTATTTTTCAGATTTAAAGCCCGATTTTGTGCTGGTCGCAAGCTCAAAAGTATCTCATCGCATGTATTAAATCAATGCAGCCGCACACCGCGACGCACACACGATATCTCTGTCTAATTCAGATTCCAACTTCCGATCACCGCTAGCTGTGCCCGTCTTCGGCCAGGCGAGCACCAGGGAGCTCCGGCGTGGGATACCTGCTCCGCCCGCTTGTGCTGTACATCAGCGCGGAAACGCACGGCGCGCGCGAGCGCTTCCTATTGACTTTGTACATGCGGCCGTAAACTGAAACGCTCGGCCGATAACGGGCTCCAAAACAGTGAAAATTGAAATGAATATTGTCATGGCAATTCGTGATTTTTTTCTGGGATTCTTTTTTTGTTTAAATAATAATAATATTTGCTTCATGATTTGAACAAGAAATGATAATAAATAGGAAGTAAGAGTCCTAAAAATAGGATTTTGTCTTAAGTGGCCGAAAACGGGCTCCTTTACTCTAGGCCCCTTATCTAATCATAAGTTCAAAGAGAGTCATGTTAATTTCATAATGTGAATAGATCGAACGATCAATTTAATAACTTTTTAATCTTAACAATATGAACAGGAAAGATTGATTAAGAACATCAAACTTGCACATTAAACAGTATTTTAAAGTAACTAAAAATATTGATGAGCAAATGAATAAATAAATTGTCAATTTCACAAACATCGAAAGTCAGAAGGACTTGGCAAGTTTACCGGGCCGGGTATCCCAAATCAAAATCGCACCTCACACACAAACCTTCCGCCACTCTCTCGGTAGTAGGAGCAAATTTGAAGAAATTATCTTTTTAACTGTTGTATAGAAAGGTCTAGATCTAGATAGGCCTAACTAATGAAATAAGATGTAAAAATGTCCTTATAGACATTCGACAGCTGAAAGTGACACGCTCAGCTCAGTTTAGCTGTATGATAGCTGCCATCAGGATTATCTCTACAAGTAAGTTGCGTAACGTGCATTCACGAAACCAAAACCGTTCCTCGCACACACACTCTCGCCACTTTTGGTGGGAAGCTGTCGGGCTGGAAGTTTGCCAGCGAAACCGATGCACCCTCGGAGACTCGCAGCGCGTAATTTTACCGGGACTCGAAACGTTCGTCTTGGGAAGCTGGCGGGGTAGCTTTTTGAAGCGAGGTCGGCTGGTGGCAAAATGAGAGTAACTACGATCAAGAACATCGTAGGTGTTCTTTACTTATTAATAAGATAATTCTAAATTCTATTTGAGATAAAATAATAAACTAGATCTAGACCTACAAACAAACCTCGACAGATCTCTAATGACTATTTGAATGCTTGTTTATTTCTCCATATTTTGACGATTTGTTTTCTTGATCCTGGCCTTCGATTTGTACGCACGTGCGTGCGTCAACAGCATGCACCATATGCATATCATGCGATCGCATGAACGTACGTGCGCTAGCGCATTGCCTATAATTATAATAACAAAGGGCGCATTTTCACGGCACTTGCGCCTTATTAAAGCACTAAATACGAAGCTAGAAGAGAGCTCATGGGCGGCAAACTGTTCGTGATTCGTGTATTTTTACTGTTCTAATAATTTATGGGCGCATTTTCACGGAAAACACTTGCGCCTTGCCGTCTAGTTTTAGATGATTATGGGCGCAATTGGTGGTTTTATGTGCGCAAATTTAAAAAAAAAAGGGCACGTCCAGTTGGAAAAAAAGGCACGTCGGCCAGTTGGAAAAAAAGGGCACGGCCTTTTTGGCCGTGAATTTATCTTTTTTTGGGAGGGCACCGCGGCCAGTCATAGGGGCATCGACGGCCTGGCCGTCGATGGCCGTCGATTAATTTAAGGCCTGTACATGTATGTAGGGTCTATGTCTGTTTAACGTACAGGTCTGTATCCTGTTTCATTTAAGTTGAGCAAAGGTATATAGCATGTAATTTTTTGAAATTTAGTTATTTTTGTCATAATTAGTAGAAGACTTAGTAATACTATTATTATAAAGTATTAGTAGTTGTAGAAGTAGTAGTTGGAGTAGCAGTAGTAGTAGTAGTAGTAGTAGCAGTCGTAGTAGTAATGTTGATGTTGTTGTTAGTAGACTAGTAAGTAATTAGTTAGACCTAGTAATTATTATATACTATTATTGTTATTACTCAATATTGTTATCATTATTATTACTTAGATAATAATTTTTTTATAGTACCGTTTCTAAGAGATAACAAAAGTTAAAGGAGATACAAATTAATCTTCCTTCTGTTAATTAAATTAATGTCCACTCTTTTTTATTTCTCAGTCAGAGTATGAAAGACGATACTGTATATAATACAGTCAGAACAGGCAACAGTTGTTGTATCATTATCCTTACAGTAATTTGAAGCGACCACATATATAAATAGTGACCACAATTCAAAACACAGAGATTACTAATGAAAGCCATTTTTTAGACGAGAAGCCGAATTGATATGCCAAATGTATTGTATGATTCCATCACTATACCGCATGAAAGATTTGCCGATTTTGACCACCTATGATTTACATTTAGCAGTCAAAATTGAATTCTACTGGTTCTGTGCTAGCATGTACATGTACATGTATGTAGTACTACAACTGTATAGTACTGCAATATTATATGAAGACTGTACTTGATGTTTTTCTATTCATGTACCTTTATATATAGATACGTGAGGGGACTGAGTGAAATACGTTGACTTACATAATCTTTCACTTGTGCGTTAGTTGTAGAGATACAACTTACGCATATACATATATGTACCACATATTCATGTACATGTGTTGTTCCGAGGCCTAGCATAACTGCCCCTATAGCCCTCCAACACCTTTCTAAGCTTAAAGCTGTGATCACAGCCACAAACAGCTTGTGCAAGATCACCTCAACTTCTGTCCCATTTCCAGATCAAAATGTAGTAATTGAAAAAAAATTATATGAAAAGTATTCCTTGTAAAAGTTTTAAAAATGCAAATATCAAGCCTTCATTTATGTACCTACATGTACTTTTAGTTTTACCTGAAAAGCGTTGCTGATTTGTAGATACATAACATGTTATAAGTGGTGACGGCGCGGAGATTAGTTGGTCATCTCTCTCTCTCTCTCTCTCTCTCTCTCCACTCTTCCTTTCTCCTCATTGAATTATAAACCCACACACATTCTGTTTACTGCAAATTTGTTTGCAAAATATGGCACGCTTGACTGGTAAACAAATAAGAATTGTTGTAAATAGAGCAGTAAATGTGTCTACTGTAGGCCCACTTAGACCCCGTTCTCACTCACTTTGAAAGTGGTCTTAGTTAGACCGCTCCAGAGGAACGGGTCTTGAGGAACGGTTTGCGAGCGTTCACACTCTGAGCAGTTTTTTATGGCTCAAACCGCTCCACGAGTCAAAGTGGTCATGTTGCTATGGCAGCTCAGGTCAGCAGGTCAATTTTTCGTGCGCGGAATACAAACCGTATGTTCCGTACTACATGTTTCGCGCGGAACGTCACTAGCTTACTTCCGGTCAAAGTACGTTTCGTTCACATTGCACGTTAGAGCGGTCCAAACCGCCTGGACCACTTTGACCGTTCTCACTCGCCTAAGAACTGCTCCTGAGGAACGGGTCTTAGTTAGACCGCTCCAACGAAGTGAATGAGAACGGGGTCTTACACAGCCTGAACGCCATTTACACCTCTGGAAAAAGCCATTGATGTTTATTCATTCCATTATTTTAGTGAGAAGTGCGCATACAGACTTGTTGCATATACAGTATGCGATCGCACAGAAGCGAGGAGAGTCGCGCAACAGAAGAAAAAAATTTAATCATTCACTGATGTTTCGAGAGTGGGCAAGCCAGGCATAATTTATGATGCAAGAATCTTTGAAATTTCTACCGTTTAAAAACACCCACACATTCCAAGGGGTGGATTTTTTTTTTTTTTTTTTTTTCGTTGTGAAAAACAACGGAATGTGAGAAAATCAACTATCTTTGCTTACAGTGTGGGAGGATAAGCACTTGTTTTCTAGGGAATTGTCTATGGTAAGTGAATTGTCGAAGTGGAAAGATTTACTAGATGAATTATATTCAATAATGAAATGTATTGTAAATTGCAAATTAACAAAGAATCACTAGGGTTGAATTGAATGACATATTGGAGAAATTATTGATAGCGTAGGGCACCTCGGTGACTTCTCTACAGTACGGGTGTGACTGTCCTATCGGCTGAAAAGGTTTGTGACCCTCAACAATTTGTTATATATCCACAAGCATGCAATATAACACGTACATGCATAATGTGTTCAAAAGTGAATTAGACGGTGCACCTGTCTTCACTGTTTACATTGTCTTGGCGTCACGCGAAGGCAGCCTGAATTTCATCAACTTGATCAAGAGGGCCCGATCGACTCCAAGGGAACAAGGTATTAGACTGTGAATAGGCCTACATGTACATGTACATGTATCTCTGGGTTTTGAAAATTTGCTTGCATTTTGCAGGGATGCCAGTTTTCAGGCAATAGCCTGAATTCTTTCCGTGGCAAGTTATTTTCAGGCCATACTTTAGGCTTTTTTTGTACAAAATAGCTCATTCTAGGTGATTTTCAGGTCCTCTGATCAATTCTAACTGACATCCCTGATTTTGTTGTTCAATAGAATATACACATCTATTCACCCCCAAATTCATAAATTCAGAATTCCCCTCGTGTGATAATATATTTTTACCTTTCGTCAACCTTTCGTCAGCAGTGAAGTATAACATCACTCAGGAAATTCTTAATTTGTCGGTTCACATATTTTGTTATATTGAAAGCCGGAGCATGCGATATTTTATATTATGTACAGATTCAGAATTTGTAAGGGGAGCATAAAAAAGGGCATAGTTTGAGTGTTGGGTTGGGTTGGGTTTGAGTGTTGTGTTGGGTTTTAGTTTAGGTCCGGTGCTAACCAACCCCCCCCCCCCCCCCCCGAAACTGTGCCACTTATTCCAATGAAAAATGTGTCAACTCCAAGGGCTATCTGTTAATATGTTATAATCTCAATTCTATTATTAGTTTAAAGGGCACCAGTTGGGTTATGAAATCAAGGTGCATGTACATGCCACTTAGGTTTTTTAATGCAGGTACAGTTGTAGCCCCCCCCCCCCCCCATCCCCCAACAAAGAAATAAAACAAATCAGCGAGGGATTACAAATGGCTACAGGTATTACATGTACAGCGTGTCCACACACAAACAATTTATCCCAAAACTCTATAACGAAACGTCGTATAAACATACCTGCCAACCACCCCGATTTAGGCGGAGTTCCTCCGCATTTTCATACCAACTCCGAATTCCGAATGCATGCCTCAAAACTCCGATTTTTTTAAATTTTAAAATATTTTAAAAATATTTTTAAAACAAACAACTGTTGCATAAGACCATACCAAGCGATGTACAAGAACATGCACGCTTCACGTGCGATAAATTTTGAGCGAACGGGTTAGCTTCGACGTGTGATCGTGAATGGTTACTAAACTTGCAAAAGTTTGTCAGCTTTACTTATAATGTCTTCCAATCCCAAGGAATACGCTTGCTTGATGGATTCATGGAGTTTACCGTACCGTACTAACTTTTCAATTGTCTAATCCAGTATTTGGAAGAAGTGTGTCGGGACTATGGTATACAGAGTGAACGCACGCTGCAGTGCGGTACCGGAGGTGAGTCGGTGCCAGTGGAGTGGGGCAGCGATGGCGAGGCGTACCGTACATGTACTGTGTATAGTTTGATCGATGGATGTCAAATGTTGCCGTAACTGAGCTGTTAGACAATCGCTACACCGAATTGAATTCAGCGTACCTGCCAACCCTTCCGAATAATCCGGAATATTCCATTTTCTGGATTTTTAGGACCCCAAAATCCGGAATATTCTGTGTTTTTTTCAAAATTTTTTTTTTTGGTGTTGCTTAAGCCAAATTAAGCTTGTTTTATCCTTTGACGCGATGTTAGAGTTCACGTATTGCGTGCGTTGGAGGGCTGCATGATTAAATTCGTTTTTTTTGCACAGATTTACCGCGTATTGCCAGTTACCCTGCTGCTGCAAAAAAAATAGACCCTAAAGTCCTGTGTACCCCCCCCCCCCCCCAATCTACGGGCTACTACCCCAATCCTTCGGTGGTTCGCGACCTCGTAGTCCATCCAGAAAAAATTTACTCCTAATTTCTCTTGTCTCAGGTTGGCAGGTATGTATAAAGAATCATCGTATAAATTTCAGAGTGTCCACACACAAGAAACGTTGTATAAATAATCATTGTATAAATTCCAGGATGTCCACACACAGAAGAAAGTAATCCTGAAACTCTACAGCGAAATGGCGTATAGGTGCGCAGTTTGCTACTGCGGTCATGAAATGGAAGCGGAAATGAGTGGTCTGGTCTCCTTTCGCTCGAGGTCACGTTAAGCCCCGCCCAGTTAGTTACACTAGTTACACTCCCCCTGTCCACACACAACATTTTCCATGATTAGGCGTGATTCTTTATTGAGTTCTAGTTCGAAACAATGCCCAAACCTGCGTTTCGTTAGACTAGTTTCGTTATACGATGTATCGTTAGTGAGCGTCCACACACACAATTTCATCGTAAAACTATCGCGAAACGGTGTCACTATCGCAAAACGGTATAGCTAATCATGCCTAATCACGGAAAATGTTGTGTGTGGACAGGGGGTTACTGTCATATCCAAGGCCAAATTTTATCATGTTGCAATATTAAGTATTTCCTCATAAATGTAATTAGCTTACTTCCTAGTTTTATTTGCTTTTTTATTGCACTTGTGTGGTAAAGCTATTTGGATTCATACATAACGGATATGGCCACTCTGTTTTCAAATCATAAATTGATATATTGTACAGACATTAATCAATAGGCTTTGTACAGTAGTTTGTATAAGGTGATTTTATTGTATTGATACATGAGGATATGCTTCACCAACTTTAGACCATGGTAGTAAAGATTGAAATAAAAAGATTTTATTCCTTTTTACAGCTCAACACTCTAAAGGAATACAGTAGGACTTATTGCTGCAGTTGGAAGATTTAGCTTCATGTAAAATACACATACTGTTTGTACAAACTGTATGTACATGTACATGTACATGTAGAAATATAATTCTACATTGTACACTTTATGTACAATGTATAACTGGTTTAATAGCTACTGTAATTAACGGTGTATGAACTGCACCTTTTTGCCGCTGAAAAAATTCAAAGTCGGGGGGGGGGGGGGTGGGGTTTATACACGGTACACCAAAAAAAAAAAAAAAAAAATTAAAGTTTCGATTTATGCCCCTCCACCTGGCGCTATGCCTGGCAATGTTTCCCAGCTCAGTAATCGGTGTGTTGACTCACCACTCGGAAACTAGAACAACACTCAAATTTGTCTGTCATCTTGGTTTGAAAGTAATCTTTCTGATAGATTTCAATATGTAGTTTTATTAATTCCTCCAATTTTGGTTCTATTACACGGCGTACCACAAGGTTTTATCCTAGGTCCTCTACTGTTTTTTAAGTCGGCAACAAAAAAAAGGGCGAAAAAGAGGGGTGCGGTTAGTACACAAGGGCAGTTTATACAACGTTAATTACGGTACTCTTTAAAAAAACTTGGATAAAACAAACTTAGAGAGTTTTAGAAGGGTTTTGGTTTAGATACACCCAAGTGTTCAGTAATATTTCAATCATTGTCAGAAACAAGAATAGAAACTGCGTGTACAGTACAAGTATGTACTATGTTTATTGGAAAATTGCCCTGAGTCCACTTGTCAATAAGTGTTCACATTTAGCATACAAGATCCACAATCAAAACATAGCATCAAAGAAATATCTGATTTAAAAAGAAAAACTCAAGTTGTTTTGATTTTAGTTTTCATCTTGTTAGACCGAGGCCGCGCGCACCGGCCCTCACTAGCGATTGCGATCTACATGTACACAATTTCTCTCGCTTGTCTTGTTTCCCGTTGCGTCTTTTACGTACCCTGTATGTGTTGACCTCATTACGTTGGCACATTACAAATGTTCACAAATTATTATTATCAGCTACATGTATTATAAGACACTATCTTCCTATCCTCATCCGAAATAGTTATTGCAAATACATGTACCTTTAAAACGAGATTTTGGGGTACAGTTAAACAAGTTGAGATGTTTTTATGGGGTACATGTAGTGTGTACCTCAGAATGCACATGTACTGTAGCTTTCATGCATGCATCCTACAGACCAAGGCAAGTATTCAGAAATGTAATGAATTATTGAAGGACCCCTCTTTCCATGATAACTTCAAAGAGAACAAAAAAGGCTGGTATGCTATGAGGGGTTTGGTTATACCAAAGAGATACTCTTTGGTTATGTATCTGAATAGTTTATAAGCAAGGTTTGGTATTTCTCTTTCCTCAAGCTCTGTTCACATGTGGCAAGGTTAAACCTCCTTACTAAAGCCTTGTTCACACACGATGTAAGTAAAGCCTTATAATGACATGTGATGTTGGGAACTGAAACTTTTTTTTAAACCAAGATTTGAATTGTGAATACGTTGTTTCATTTCGGAGGTGAGGAGGGGGTGTGTCCCACAGTTACAGGTCAGAACTTGAAAATAACCGCCTTCCTCAGAAATTCTGGGAGCATGGGACTCAAAGGAGCTGGGTGTAAGCTGAGTGGAGTTGATGTGCACGTGGTTGTTCATAGAGGTGTATTACAATGTAGGCCTATTTAAGTCCTGCATGGATACAGTATGAGGGTGTAGTGTAATGAAAAGTTTGAAAGAAGAGAAGAATGATTTTGAAGATGATGCGCTGAAGCATGGGTGAGATGTGAGCTGTACCTTTTGTGAGTGCTACAAGTCTGGACACTGAGATCTGAAGTCATTGATGGCATTGCAGCTGGTACTGTAGTCAGGAAAATGTACATCAGAAGAAAATTGCAAAAGTCCAAGTGCGAAGAGATTAGGAGAGAATGAACCATGGTTTTAGTAGCCTTACGTGTCAGGAATCTTTGGATGTGCGAGAAGTTGCGGAGTTGGAATCTGATGGCTTTAGTTGTTTAAGATACATGTACATGATCATTTAGCGTCATGTTGGAATCTATGGCAACCCCGAGATTCTGGGATTTATTCGTAGAGCTGATCTGACCATCACAGATTTATAATAAGCTTTCCAGGATGTAAATTCATAAACTCATTTCCCTCCTTAGAGGTTTATATTGTTATGTGTCATCCACCTACAGTACAGTATTGATATCAATCTCATATTCTCCCAGGCGCTTGATGATGGATATCAAAATGTGGTCAGAATCTGATCACAATTTGAACATCAGATGGAGGGAAGGAGATGAAGAGTTGGATGTCAGCCAGCATTGTTACGCTTGAAGAGTTGACTGAGTGGTTTGATGTGGTTGCAGGTTCATGTACATGTGTATGGAGAACAAGAGCGGACCACCAAAAGATCCCTGGGGGACACACTGTATGGATCTGTGTGTTAAAATGTAATGAGGTACCCGAGTACACTTCCAGGCTTACAAGCGAATATTCGAATATTCGAACGTCATGTTTTTTTATAATTTTTTTGAATTTTTATGAATTTTTTTGAATTTTTTTTGTTGAATTTTGGCCACTACCATAACACTGAAGCAGTATCCCAGTTTTGGCGCTGAAAACGCATGCAATTTTACTTCGAGTTGCAGTTGAAGGCGCCGATTTAATAATAATAATAACAGTAAACAATTAATGCTGTTTTAAAAACCAAAGATGGCAGAATAATCCATTTTCCTCCAAGTCCAAACAGAAAAACCAGACATTTGGTCCCAGTTTCTGAGTGGTGAGTTTGACAGTGCTTGAGTTTGGAAACATTTTTACCGACGGCACCATGCCAGCGGCCGTCAGCCTGGACATATTTATTTATTTTTTTCTTTGCAGCCGAATATTCGGGTACGAGAAATCGTACCCGAGTAGTTGCCAACCGTGCAGGTACTCGAGCATTCGACTACACGTCGCAGCCCTAGTTATAAGATGCAGGAAATTGAAGCGCTCCAACATTTTTTTCTAATACATTCCCATATCATATTTGAATTAAGGTTAATCCACATTATCAGTGATATCAAAATTTGTATGTTCAAAGATCATTCTGGGTGAGGAGAGATCAATGATAGATACAGTATGTCAGTCACTGTTATCAGATATCGGTAAGCTCGTCAACCAGTGTTATTAGAAGATAAAGATGAGCATAGTTGATGCTCGGGCTCAGGGAAAAACACTCTGTTCCCCGACCAGAATGTTTAAAGGTATTACAAAGTTTTGGGAAATTTTGAAAATTTGTGGATAGTGATTCTTTACAATTTTGATATATTTGGATGCCCCTGTGTATGTATTAAAAGCACAAGAAATTTTAGCCCCTAAAACACTTCTGCTTTCGAGAAAAATGGAATATAAAGATTTACCGGTGCTCCCGGTAAATTTTGATAAATTTCAAAAAGCTCCTACGGCCGTACAATGGTAGCTGCAACCTTGAAAATCTCAGAATATGAGTTGTGGTATATAATTTCCAAACGGGAATAGCTAATCGGTCGATTTTAGTCAATAAACATTGTTTTATAGCTTAATTAATATCTTGACCTTGAGAGGGAGCTATTCAACATAAAGTGTTTATTATTTACAATTTCATCACTTTAGACTCGATTTCAACCGCGACAACGATCACTGAATATTGTAGGATCGCATATGCATCCAATATGTTCATTTGAACCAAATTCATGACCCCATACCAAAACTTTGTAATACGGTACCTTTATTAGAGTCCCCTTGTGTTGGTGGGTCTTACCCTACATTTATGCATGATACACCTCTCACAGAGGGCAGGGTGTAAACCAGGGGGGTGTTTCACAAAGCTTGTCATCAGTGACAACTGACGGTTTTTGTTGTAAGCTACTGAAATCCTTGCTTCTCATTGGTTATCAACAGATTTGTCACTGATTTTTGTCATTTGTTATTGAAAAAAGGCTTTGTGAAACGGGTCCCTTGTATTTAGTGTGCCCGCATACACAACTGGTAATCTTGTACATGTATGGATATAAAGATCTACGGTATTGGCTGCAAAGCCATTTGAAGATTACAAGTAGAAGAAAAGCATATCAATTTTCATTTTTACCAGAGCTCAGTCGATCTTTTCTTTAAAATGTTAACACACATACATGTACATGTACATGTACGTGTACAAATGCACATGCAAGGCTCTTTCTCTTCACAAGAGATCAGTGATTTCAAGCTGACAGAAAAATCTCCAAGCTTGGGGTTGTTTGGGTTAAATGATGATTTGTAACAAATGGCAAGCATTCATATCGCTGGGATTCAAAATCAAATCCCTGTTGTCAGGGAACATCCGGGAGAGAACAGGAGAAGATGAATTTATCCTCATCTCTCCAGAAATCATTGGTATCAGCAGCGCAGATGCACTTGCCATTTGAAGATGATACAGGAATGAAGATGTCTGCCCTCATTCAGACTACCAGAATTCATTGTATTGCTAATATACATGTATACAGCTACATGTTATGATAAAGTAATTACATGCTTTTCTTCCAGCCTGAACAGATATATAACAAAATATTGTACAACAAAACGTTTTTAACAAAGCGTTGTTTTAAATACAAAACGCACATTTGAGCGTCATTTCAAACAAACACTCAATAAAGAGTGAGGGTCCTGTTGTACGCGTAGTCTGAATGTTGTATCATATGAAAATCAAAGTGGGCAGGGCTTGTAGTGAGAATGCACTGATGAATGATCTACATTTGCCACTCTCCACCCAGGTGTTAAATGGGTACCCGGTAGGATGCAAAAGCCAATGTAGTATGCTTAATAGCAATTTGAGCCTACATGTATGTAGTACATGTGTAGCTCTTGCTAGATTGCTCCCCAGGAAGTGGAGAAAGTGCATACATTGTGTGCGGGCAAGCCAGAATCCGATGACGGGGTAATAATGTAAAACGCTTAGAAACTCAGACATTGCCGATGTATTAAAGATAAACTTTAGTACTGGTAATGCGATTACATTTTGAAAGGAAAGGTGTGGAAAGGATCAGAAACAGTTGATCATGTAGCATGTAAGTAATGGCAAGGTTCTGTAGTCATCTAAATCATCATAAATTTGGCAGAGTCTTGGTAAAGTAACAATCACTTACACAGAAAGATGTATATGGGACAACACGCGTGGTGTCGGGGCTGGTACTACCCTGATTTCCTTATCTTTCTATGCTCATTACTCAGCCAGTATACATTTTCTTCCAAAATTGTTTGGCACATGACATTTATTTGTAATCTTTAACATTCAGTGTAAGTTTCGTTCGATTCTGTGAGAATTCATTTTCTTTTTTTACCAGAACTCAAGTTTATCTTTAAGCGCTATATGAGCAGAAATATTATTATTATTATGATTGGCCAGCTTTCCTGTCAATTTTTTTAAATTGCTACATGTATATTGACCCTTCCATGACCTCTTCAATACTGGTTTCTTTACACCATTTCTTTTAATGATATTTCTTATCTAGTTTGTTCACCCCTTTTGCTATGCGATGGTGATTTGTATGACAGTTCTTACAAAAAATTGTCATAAATTTTCTCTAGTCTAAACAAGCTGTTTATTGGAGGAATCTTTGATGGGAAGCACTAGCTCGCTGTTCCTCATTACGTCAGCCTAAGGCAGCCTTGCCAGAAAGAAAAGAAATGATATTAATAACCCAGCCCACCTGTTTCTATGTGTACAATTAGCCACGTCTGCGCCATTACCGGTCTCAGTGTGGCTCTTGTGACTGTCTCCCGCTAAATCAGTCTTATGAACGTAATTGGGAAAAAAATGATTAGGGCAGGGGCGGATCCACAGGAATTTCTTCCGGGGGGGGGGGGGGGGGGGGGGGGGGGGGAGGGGGGGGGGGAGGGGGGGGGGGGGCACACGGGGGATAAGAGGACATGTGTATATTTTTTTGCTCCCCCCCCCCCAAAAAAAAAATAGCAACGACTCAGTCAGCCAGCCGCTGAATAAGCAGGGGGGGGGGGGGGGGGGGGGGGTAAGAGCACATTTTTTTTGCTCCCGAATATTTGAAAATCGAGCCGGTCGCAAATTCACTCAGTGAGGGGGGGGGGGGGGGGGGGGGGGGAGTGCGTACTTAGTTGGGTTTTTTTTTGCCAGGGGGGGGGGGGGGCACGTCCCTGTTTGTCAGTAGATTTTTGGCGAATTTGGGGCTAATTTCAACGTTTGGCCTGGGGGGGGGGGGCCTGGATCCGCCACTGTAGGGACAGTACTGGTAGTTTTCATTTGAAGTTGCATGTATGTGGCGTAACAGCTGATCAAATTGTGGACACGTTGTGGTTGCACGTACAGTGTACATATACATGTACATGTATGTCACAGGAAGTGATTAGATTTTTTGACTGTAACCCAAAAATTGGAATCATCGGTGAACAAGGTCACTGTATGTTAGTTAGTGTTGATTAGAGAGAGAGAGAGAGAGAGAGAGTTTTATTATGACCATTTCAATTAACTCTAGAAATTTGTCATGACTTATAATGATTTAGTTTTTGTCGTCTACAAGATTAGCCTTGCAACCATCAAGTTCACAAATGTTTTTCTGCTTAGCACCGATACCAGAGTCTTGTTTTGTTGTTGTCATTGGTTTTTCTAAACTGACTGTTAAGAAAGCATGAGTATGCTTGTACATATGCAACCTGGGAACTGACAGCTGTAAGTCCTTTCCGAGGGACTTTGTAATGACGATTAATGCCTTACCAAAGGCCGATAGCGCCTCGAATTGGTTTCAAACCAGGTCCTCCCGTTCAAGAGACCAGTGCTCTACCACTGAGCCATCACGCCAGCCCCCTTTTTTTTTTTTCCTTTTTTTTCTTTCTTTTTTTCCCCTTTTTTTTCTTTCTTTTTTTAAACCAAATTTTGGAGATCAAGATGCTTCTTTCCTTCTATAGCGTCATGTTGTGCAATTCATGCTGTATTTTAAACCATATGAAATGACATCGCATTTGTTCACATACACCCTTATGGCTGTATGGGGAACTGCAAGTCAATAATCATTATGGAATGTTTGGCTGAAGTGGAATATCAATTCTGTCAAAAAAAATGTGCTCTACCTTGTGCATGGTCAGGTACTGGAAGTAGATTCCACCAAGGATGTTACAACTTACAAACTTACTAAGTAAAGGTAGACTAGACGTTCATGATATGTTTGTTGTCTACATAATAAGCCGGAAATACATGAAGATGTAGGAATGCAAAGTATAATGCTCTGGTTTATAGTGTAAGAAAGATCTGGATTTGTACATTTACAGTGTATTCTTCCTGTTCTCTGAACTAAATTTGATATTTGCAGATGTCTTCATGCTCCCTGTTGAAAGTGTATAAGTGTTTCATGATATTAATAAGGAAATTGGTTAAAGAGAAGGTTGAGTTCTGGGAAGAGGTGAAAAATAATTTGTGAGCATTACTCATTCTTATTATGCAAGTGTGGAAGAACATCAGTTAAGACATGTTCCCTGAAAAGCATGGCTCTTCAAATGCCTTCATATTCTAAATATGCATGTAACATTGTAAAAATCGGGGGCCGGCTTTTTACGCCACGTGTTCGTGTAGTCCCATATACATCTTTCTGTGCAAGTGTTTGTAAATTTACCAAGACTTGGCCAAATTTCTTATCATTTTGATGATTCCAGAACCTTGCAATACACACAAATTCTTATATGCTAGATGATCAACCTTTTCTGATCGGTTCCACACCGTTTCTTTCACAATGCAATCGCATGACCAGAACTCAACTTCATCTTTAAAGAAAAGCCGGTTGGAATTCATTCACTTTTCCTGTCAAGTAAAGTGAGAGGCCAATTCATTCATATATTTATTTTGGAGGGATTTAAAATCATTATTGATGATTTGATGTTGATATTAGGTTAGTTTAGATTTGTGTATTAGTACAAATATTCATAAGCAAAATTTGAATGAAAGCTTAGACCCAGCACCAGGGTTGAATTTCAGTAGAATACTTTCCAATATATACAACATAGTTTTTGAAGCTTCTACCGACCTTAAATTTTGTTGCGCAAGCTTTCGTCCACTCCTGTAGACTTTCTCAAGCTAAGTGATCACACGTTTTCTTAGATGCATTGCCTGGTGTCCTGCGATCACTGGACCAAAGATAGATAGGTACTCAGAGTCCCTGTTTAGTGTCGGCTTAATGCTTAGTGGGCGAAAGCTTGCGCAACAAAATTCAAGGTTGGTAGAAGCTTCAAAAACTACATTGTATCATTATCCCCAACCAATGAAATTTTTCTGTATCGCTTTCCAATATGTTTGTGTTGTTGGTTTTGTTCTAATTTTAAATATTTAATTTCCTCTTTAGATAATTTTACCAGCTCTCTTGGAAGAAAACATCAGACGCTATAGGTTACTAGAGAGCAGCCCACCTGTGCGAGTCCATTTTGCCAGCCGCACTGACACAATCCCAACAAGCGAGGGCAGTAGGTGTAGACAGGAGGCAGCACACAGACGAGGAGGGGGAGACGGATAGGCGGAGGGGGACGTGATTCTTGGGAGTGACAGAACGGCAGCGGATTAGAGGAAGATGGGAAACAGAACAGCAAGCTGAGGCCCGAGATGCTGACCGATTTGAGGGAGAACACAGAATTCAACGAGCATGAGTTACAAGAATGGTACAAGGGCTTTCTTAAAGGTAAGGATCAAACGTGGTGACCTGAAGGTTAAAGCCCGTCTGTACTGGTTTGGCCAGGGGAGATTAGACCTCCCTGCAAGGTCATTGACAGGTGGTTATCTTACCAAATCAGCTCTCGATTAACATATGAAAAAGAGAATCATGGGGGACCAACATGCACCGATTAGGCGTTGTCGGCTATATAGAGGGAGCAAGTAGCCACAAGTAGTGCAGTGGGGCTTTAATCTCCCCAACTTTTTTGTCACAGGTGTATGCTTTATGACCCCGGAAAGAAAAAAGAAGAGTGATTTTGCACTACAAATGTGTTTGAATTTGTTTGTGGTGCCAAATCAGTGAAATCACCTTTATTTCTAATAAGCGCGTTAACTTAAAGCATATTCACCTTCGACAGTTTTTCCTTGACTTTGTCTTCCTGACACTTGCTCCATGCATTATTTGTGTCAAAAACACAGGGTTAGCAATTGAGGTGTGTACTGTTGGGATTACAATCATTACATGTATAAAGTTAGGTTTATTATGGGCTCCATACTAACGTTTTCGCTTAGGAGGTTCTGGACCGAAATTTTATGGTCTGTATGTTTGGATTTCGCATCAAATTTGGGACATGTGGAGCATTCAGTTTTGGGACGTCTAGTGTAGCCTGGGAACCTGTTAGTGTCAAGCTTTGGTTTAGGGTTAGATGTACATGTAGGTGTAGTGCTTGATCCAGGGTCGAAGTAAGGAATTCAGTTACAGTCAAACCTATTTTAGTGACCACCTGTCTACCAAGACCACACTTTTTCCTTTCCCTACAAAATGTTTCTCATTGAAACATGTACTAAAGGAACCTGTCTACAGAGACCCCTTTTTGTGTGTCCCTTGGACGGTCACTATAGACAGGTTTGACTGTAGCATCAGAAAATGGCATCAAAGACCCCGTTCTCACTCACTTCGTTGGAGCGCTCTGGAGCGCTCTAACTAAGACCCGTTCCTCAGGAGCGGTTCTTAGGTGAGTGAGAACGGTCAAAGTGGTCCAGGAAGTGGACTTCTGGACCGCTCCAGAAGACCACCTTCCGAGGTGGTCTTGAGGAGCGGGTCTTATTAAGAGCGGTTTGGAGCGCTCTAACGTGCAATGTGAACGGAAAGCGTACTTTGACCGGAAGTGAGCTAGTGACGTTCCGTGCGAAACATGTAGTACGGTACATACGGTTTGTATTCCGCGCGCTAAAAAATTGACCTGCTGACCTGAGCTGCCATAGCAACAAGACCACTTTGACTCATGGAGTGGTTTGAGCCATAAAAAACTGCTCGGAGTGTGAACGCTCGCAAACCGTTCCTCAAGACCCGTTTCTCTGGAGCGGTCTAACTAAGACCACTTTCAAAGTGAGTGAGAATGGGGTCAAAGTGTCAAGCTTTGGTTTAGGGTTAGATGTACATGTAGGTGTAGTGCTTGATCCAGGGTCGAAGTAAGGAATTCAGTTACAGTCAAACCTATTTTAGTGACCACCTGTCTACCAAGACCACATTTTTTCTTTCCCTACAAAATGTTTCTCATTGAAACATGTACTAAAGGAACCTGTCTACAGAGACCCCTTTTTGTGTTTCCCTTGGACGGTCACTATAGACAGGTTTGACTGTAGCATCAGAAAATGGCATCAAAGACCCCGTTCTCACTCACTTCGTTGGAGCGCTCTGGAGCGCTCTAACTAAGACCCGTTCCTCAGGAGCGGTTCTTAGGTGAGTGAGAACGGTCAAAGTGGTCCAGGAAGTGGACTTCTGGACCGCTCCAGAAGACCACCTTCCGAGGTGGTCTTGAGGAGCGGGTCTTATTAAGAGCGGTTTGGAGCGCTCTAACGTGCAATGTGAATGGAAAGCGTACTTTGACCGGAAGTGAGCTAGTGACGTTCCGTGCGAAACATGTAGTACGGTACATACGGTTTGTATTCCGCGCGCTAAAAAATTGACCTGCTGACCTGAGCTGCCATAGCAACAAGACCACTTTGACTCGTGGAGTGGTTTGAGCCATAAAAAACTGCTCGGAGTGTGAACGCTCGCAAACCGTTCCTCAAGACCCGTTTCTCTGGAGCGGTCTAACTAAGACCACTTTCAAAGTGAGTGAGAATGGGGTCAAAGTGTCAAGCTTTGGTTTAGGGTTAGATGTACATGTAGGTGTAGTGCTTGATCCAGGGTCGAAGTAAGGAATTCAGTTACAGTCAAACCTATTTTAGTGACCACCTGTCTACCAAGACCACATTTTTTCTTTCCCTACAAAATGTTTCTCATTGAAACATGTACTAAAGTAACCTGTCTACAGAGACCACTTTTTGTGTTTCCCTTGGACGGTCACTATAGACAGGTTTGACTGTAGCATCAGAAAATGGCATCAAAGAAACTGCCACAGGAGCACATGTAGAACAAAAATATATTATTCACCTTGCATGGTGCTCTATCAACAAGGAAAAGGAATCAGACTAGTTTAGTAGCTGTTTATGATGGCCTGACCTTTGCTCTGCCGACATTTGCTCTTGGTTATATGTTGACAAAATATATAGTTAGGGTTAGGGTTAGAGTTGCAGTTGGGTTTTAGATTCGGCTAGGGTTTAGGATAGTGTTACATGTAGATATTGCATTTAGTACAAGATTGAAGTCCATGTAGAAGCGATTCAGTTGTAGGAAATTTAGTGTGAATAGCGATTGTCGCCAAAGCCCGTGTCATAGAACCCACTTTCGTTCATTGCATAAAAACGATTCAAAATCTGTGGTTTGAATGAACAGAAAACAGAAAAAGGCACTTCTTCAAATAATGTAGACTCGACCTATCCAAAGTGGGTGGAATTTGACCACATATTTTCCCTCTCGCTGGCCCAGAATCTGCAGTATGTAGTTGAATTGGAGTGGAGGTTTTAACCGCCGTAATCATCATGAACTTTATTTAATTTTCTGTGAGTGCATACCTCTTTTCGTCTACCTGACCCTGTCCCTCTCTCTCCCACTCTTTCTCTCTCTCTCTCTCTCCCACTCTCTCTCTCTCTCCCACTCTCTCTCTCTCCCACTCTCTCTCTCTCTCTCCCACCTTCTTTCTCTCTATCACTCTCTCTCTCCCACTCTCTCTCTCCCACCTTCTTTCTCTGTATCACTCTCTCTCTCCCACTCTCTCTCTCCCACCTTCTTTCTCCCTCCCACTCTTTCTCTCTAACCTCTTTCTCCATTATTTTCTCCCATCCCTTATTTTTCCTTTCTCCCTTCATCGTGTGCCTCATTTCTCCATCTCTTTCTCCTCTCCATCTTTATGTCTTCTAAATACTCTATCTCATACCCTCTATCTCTTTATCTTTGTTCTCCTTCAGCCTATCTTGTCCTCCCCCGTCCTCCCCCATCTCTCTCTACCTTCATCCCCACTCCCTCCCCTCCCTATCTCTTTGTCTCTCTCTCTGTCTCTATCCCTGTCTCTGTCTCTCCTCTCCCCCCCCCCCCCTCCCAACCCTCTCTACTAATGCAGTATTGAGTGCATCCCATTAGAGACGCAATGAACTTGATATAGAGACCTAGACATCCCCCCCCCCCCTCCCTCCCCCTCCCTCCCCCTCCCAACCCTCTCTAATAATGCAGTATTGAGTGCATCCATTAGAGACCCAATGAACTTGATATAGGGACCAAGGTCACATGTGATTGATGGCTTAGCTGAAGGGGACACAGAATACAGCGAAGGGCTAAATTCAGTCAAAGACCTTTATATTATGCGTTCCCTTGCACACGAGAACATCACATACCGATGAGAGCTAAAAGGGTATTAAAGAGAAGGTTGAGTTCTGGGAAGGGGTAAAATATAATTTGTGACCGTTATCATTGGTATAATGCAAGGATGGAAGAACATCAGATTAAACATGTACCCTGAAAAGCATGGCTCTTCAAATGCCTTCATAGTCTAAATATGACATGAAACATCGTAAAAATCCGGGTAGGATTTTTTTGCTGTGTGTTTGTGTAGTCCCATATACATGTACATCATTCTGTGTATAGTGCTTGTAACTTTGCCAAGATTTGGCCAAATTTCTTATCATTTTGATGATTCCAGAACCTTGCAATACACACGAATACTTATTTACTAGATGATCAACCTTTTCTGATAGATTCCACCACCGTTTCTTTCACAATGCAATCACATGACCAGAACTCAACTACAGTCAAACATGCTTTAGTGACCACCTGTCTACAACAAGCACATTTTTTTGTTTCCCTTGTAAATGGTTCCTCATTGAAACATGTACATGTACTAAAGGAACCTGTCTAACAAAGGCCACTTTTTGTGTTTCCCTTGGGCAGTCGCTGTAGACAGGTTTGACTGTATTATGTCAGTCAAACCTGCTTTAGCGACCACCCATATAGAAAGACAATCTGTCTATAAAGACCACATTTTTTGTTGGTTTCCTTTGAGTATGGTTTCTCTTTGAAACTTGTACCAAGGAAACCTATACTCAAAGACCACCTGCCTATAAAGACCACTTCTCATGTTTCCCTTGAGTGGTCTTTATTATACAGGTTTCATACACTGTAGCTGTAGTTAACACAGAGTTAATGCCTTTTTGCCTCTCAATAAACAACATGAAGACATAAAATATTCTAGCGGCCATGGTGAAACCACAGTTTTCAAGCCATTTTCCTAGCCATTTTCCTGCTACAGTGCTAGAGGTTTCATTTCAGGGAAATTGTTAGGAAGTGACGTCATCGTCCATCTGTCCAAACTGTATTCATAATGCAGGAATGTCAATGTACATACACTGTACATGTGCAAATACAATGGAATCATTCCCAAAGCTCTTTGGAAGCGCATAGAGAGGTTATAATGTGATATGTACTGTATGCGCTATACATGGACAAGACCCTAATATTATTATCATTATAATCATTTAATATTAAACCATGTATTGTTAGTGGATTTTATATCTATTTTTACTTTTCAAGGCAAATCAGTTAACAGATAATCAAAGCCCAAAACATTTTCATCAGTTTTGATACCCATTAAAGGATTATTTTTAATGAAATGTCCATTACACTTATTTCATAATTCATATGTTATCTAGAGTACATACTGACATACATGAACATGTAGGCCCTATATCTTGTTTAAAGCTAAATTTAATCACATTGAATATGAATCATATTCATGTATACGTGCCCAAATTTGCCTCCCTCATATTTTTTTGTTATGTAATTTTTTAATTAAGAAATCTTGAACATACCTGGTACACAAATCTTTCATTATTAATCAGGGTTATGAGGTTTTAAAATAGCATGCAAATAGAGTCATACTCATAGACCAACATGTACATATACATAAAGTAAACACATTATAGGCTCATACTGTATATCTGATAAATCCAATGTTCATACATTGTAGGAGCTGTGGGCAGTAGAAATTGGTGCTAGAATAGTACATGTATGTACATCTTAAAATAGCATCCCACATTGTTGTGTTGCTAGACTCAGACGCCATCTATACAAATAGCACCGTCTCTTTCATTCCTCTTCTCTCTCTCTCTCTCCTTCTTCTCGCGCTCTTTATTGCTGTCCTCTTCTTACTCTCACCCCCCCCTCTCTCTCTCTCTCTCTCTCTCTCTCTCTATCTATCTTATCTATCTATCTGTACAAACGCAAAGATGTAGGCATAGATTCCATTACAACTAATTTGTGTACATGTACATTACGATTCCTAGTCGCTTGATAGAATTCCAAAGCACATGAAGTTTATTGCTAGCATTTTCAGGCAATGTGCTTGGCGTGGTAAAAGGCACAGACATTCCTGATCTCAATGGAAAAATTAATTCTGAGCTTAACTGAAACACCAATTTCACTGACTTTCATTTTCTTCATAATACAATGCTGTTATATTGACTGCAAGACCAAACAAAATCCAATTAAGGTTCTGCCCGCCATTATGAGGGACAACATAGCGCCTCGTTGAAAGCTAATATAACAGCAGTGCTGTCTCTCTCTGTCTCCCGTTGGCAAGATGTCGGTAATAATGACGGGACATATTTGCGACCTTCCGTGATTGTTTTGATTAATAGATAATAAATTGGGTTGGCATCTCTGCAAGGGCTGCGTCGGCAGAGGGACATGTCCCTCGCCATGTTTTAATTGGATCGTACATGAGAATAATTAAAGGGGCCTTGCCCTACACACGTTGGAGAGTGGTTAAGTTGCTCTCTTTCTCTCTCTCTCTCTCTCTATTTATCTCTATCTCTATCTCTATCTCTCTCTCTCTCTCTCTCTCTCTATCTTTCAGGGGGGAAAATGATAGCTGGATTTTTTTTCTTTTTACACATATGAAAGGGGAAAAAAAGATAATAGAAAAAAAAATTCTCAATCTCTCTATCTCTCTCACTTTCTCTCTCTCTCTCTCTCTCTCTCTCTCTCTATCTTTCAGGGGGGAAAATGATAGCTGGATTTGTTTTTCTTTTTACACATATGAAAGGGGAAAAAAAGATAATAGAAAAAAAAATTCTCAATCTCTCTATCTCTCTCACTTTCTCTCTCTCTCTCTCTCTCTCTCTCTCTCTCTCTCTCTCTATCTTTCTTTCAGGGAAAGAGGATGCAGAATTTTTATTTTTTGTACACATATGAAAGGAAAAAAACAAAAAAGATAATAGAATTGTTAAATACATTTAGACTTTGTTATTTTCATTAAAAAAACCGAGCACTTATATAGCCTTTCAAATGAAAATGTTTTATTTATAAATGCAAGCCATGGAATTTGCAAAAATGAGGTACATGCACTTTAACAATTTTCCTTTCTAATTATATTGAAAGCCCAATTATGTGGTGGGGGGGGGTGGACTTTACAGTGAATGCTATCGCTGTTGAAATGTCTGAACACTAAATCACTACTGATTAAGCTATATGTAGGCTTTCATTGCAGGTACCGTTGAAGCCAATATTGTCATGTACAGATATTTTGGTAGTTGACAGGGATTCAATAATTTTGTTGGTCGGTTTTTGGTGTTGCAATAATAGACACAGGATACTTACAATTAATGTTTGCAGGTGCGTTGCCAGCTCATTTTCACAGTGTCTAAATTTGTGGCCAGCAAGTCTCAAAAATAAGAATCCCTATGACATGATCAACACCATACTTAAAGCTGGAGACTTCCACAAGACTGGGGAGTGCTTCAGATTTTTTAATTGTTTTCACCCAGTTAAAGATGAAGTTAAGTTATGGTCACGCGATAGCATTGTGAAAGAAACAGTGTGGAAGCGATCAGAAAAGGTTGATCATCTAGCATGTAAGTAGTGGTGTGTACTGCAAGGTTCTGGAGTCATCAAAATGATCATAAATTTGGCCCAGTCTTGGTATTAAAAGGAAGGTGTATAACTGTATATGGTACTACAGAAACATGTGGCATAAAAATCAGGCCTTATTTTTTAGCTGTTACTTGTCATATTTAGAATATGAAGGCATTTGAAGAGCCATGCTGTTCAACACTTGCATAATAACAATGATAATGCTCACAAATTATTTGCACCTCTCCCCAGAACTCAACCTTCTCTTTAAAGTGTACCCAAGAATTGACTTTAATTTCTTGCTCTTCCTTCATTCCTTCTCCCAGATTGTCCTAGTGGACACCTAACCGTGGAAGAATTCAAGAAGATATATGGCAACTTTTTCCCTTACGGCGATGCGTCAAAGTTTGCAGAGCATGTATTCCGCACATTTGACTCCAACAGCGACGGCACAATCGACTTCCGTGAATTCATCTGCGCCCTGAGCGTCACGTCGCGAGGGAAGCTGGAGGAGAAACTGAAATGGGCCTTCAGTATGTACGACTTGGACGGCAACGGATATATATCAAGACAAGAAATGCTAGAAATTGTACAGGTATGATGAGGGTGGTTTTGGTCGTGGTAGGGATAGTAGTAGTAGTGGTAGTAGTAGAGGTAGTGTTAGTAGCAGAGGCAGGTGTAGAGTAGTGGTAGCAATATAGGTAGTGGTAGTGGTGAAGATGACATTTACATGTATGTAGTTGCACTTGTAGTGGTAGAGTTGGTAAAGATAGAAGTATTGAATCGATAATGGCATTATAGTTGTGTGGCAGTTGTAGTGGTACTAGTAGCGATAGTGGTAGGAAAAATGCAAGTTAAAGTGGTAGGGATAGTGGTAAAGGAAGTTGTCAAGGTAGTGGAAGTGGTAATCGAATAGGTAGTAGTTTAGGTTAGTGTAGTGGTTGTACATGTAGATGTAGTTGTATAGATAGGTGTAGTGGGTAGTGGTAGTTGAAGAGATGGTGGTATGGGAAGTGGTACTTGTAGATGTGTTTTAGAGTTGTAGTGGTAGTGGTAGTGGTAGTGGTAGTGGTAGTTTTGTTGAACTAGAAAAGAAGCAAGAAGACGCCCTCATCGTGTAGTCTCAAACGGCGCCGAATGAATCTCAAGACATGATATGTGTATACCGGTAAGACTCGTCAAAGACCATATTTTGCATTCCAAAAGTGCCAATATTAGGGAAACGGTAAGTCCAAAGAGTTGCATATATTGGGGTAAAGCTAATTAAGCTATGGTAGCAGTTCAATTTGAAGTAGAGATGGATTAATATAATATGATTTTCCTCTTTCTTTCCTTTTTTTTGTCTCCCACATTTTCTCCATTTTTACTTACTCTCCTATCAATACCCCTCTTTCATGACCGACCCTCCCCCTCCGCCCCCCCTCCCTCTATCCCGCCACCCCTTTCCACAATCCCAACCCACGACATGCAGGCGATCTACAAGATGGTCGGCACAGTGATGAAGATGCCCGAGGACGAGTCGACGCCCGAGAAGAGGACAGACAAGATCTTCCGACAGATGGACGAGAACCTGGACGGCAAACTTTCCCTGGCTGAATTCATCAAGGGGGCGAAACAGGACCCCTCGATAGTCAGGCTTCTCCAATGCGACCCTAGCGGGAGCGCTGTGACGAAGTGAGACCGTCTCCCGCCCCCCTTCTGTAAATAAGCAAAAGTATGGTAGCTGAGAAGAGAGGATATTATTAAAAAATGAGAGAAAAACAAAGGAGTTGGGTACGAATTCTGAGAGAAAGGAGAACAACAACAATTAAATGGAATGGTCGTAGCACCAAGAGGGTTGCCTTTTTGACTAACTCTGTAACATGGTGTGTTAGCCATTTGGATGTTAACGTGGTGGGGAACAGGGTGTTTGCGGTTGTCAGAATGATGTATTGTGGGGGAAAAGAATGAGAATGGAAAGCCCGTTTCTTTCATAAAATTCCTTCTCATCCGTTTGTGAGCCTTCATTGTAATATTCCGTATACAGAACAGCTGGGAATGTTTGCTCGACCGTGTACAAGGGCAAGCACGATCGGAGAATCTTACCAAATGTTGCTTTTCCATTTCCAAATCGGTGTGCTCTTGCATGAAAAGCAGCAAAAATTAAGGAAAACATTTTACCACAATATGAAAGGATGGCAATGAAATGCCTCAAAAACCAGTTATACCCTTTTTATATTAAATCGTATGATATATACGCTGTGTTGTCGTATTATAAAGCCCCCTGATTTTAACTACATTGTAATTAATGCAAGATGAAGGATAGAAGATTTGCTTCAGAAATCTTTATTCTGTGGTCACATATATTTATTAAAATTGGTATAAAGATATCTTTGAATTTTAAAGTAAAATAAATATTAAATCATGTCTGTTGAAAGAATCTAATATTTCAATGCAAGATAAAATATTTTGTCTCTTGCATTGTAACCTGGCGTTGCCAATTTAGGAATTAAAGTGCTATGCAGAGATCGTTGTGCTTTTTTCCTCAAATTCACATTGTAGTAGTAATATGAAGATTGAACATTTCTTAATTGTATCTACTACTTGACCAGTGTAACATCAAGAGCGAACATGTTTTTATGTTTGTCTTTTATTTTTACGGGGAAATACAGACATTATGGCCATGTAATTATGCGGGTAGAAAATTCAGCGCAGCTGTACATAGAGCTCGTACAAACGCAAATAAGTAGGCATAGATTCCATTACAACTAATTTTTTTACATGTACATTACGATTCCTAGACGCTTGATAGAATTCCAAAGTACATCAAGTTAGTATTTCTAGGCAATGTTCTTGGCGTGGTAATTTTTTTCTCTTTTCTTATCGTTGTCATTTTCATCACCATCATACTTCTCACTTCATCGTCATCATCATCACATCATCATCATCATCAACATCATCGTCATCATCATCATCATCATCATCATCATCATCAACAACAATATCTCATTTTCACCTCAGACTCTTTGGAGAAAAAAAAGGGATAGCCGAGCCCGCCTTACATCCTTTTTGCCTCCAGAAGTAAGCTGCAACAAACTTGCAGCCTTCGTGAACCGACAAACTACCCTCTGTTGTTTTTAGAAGGCAGTTATTGTTTGGTAGTACGTGTATAAAGAATGTTCTTATTCTTTCATTAACTTCATGTTGCATTACAAAATTTGTAGTCTTGAAAAAATGACAACATTTCACGTGACACATCACCATAATCATTTCATTCAGTTTAGGCATTTAGAATTTGACCAAATACCTTATTTTTAAGAACTACACCATTGGCATGTTTTTCATGTCCTGTTTACTACTTTTGTTTTTGTATGAAGGAAGCACAATTTCAACTTTAATTTCTTTTTAAAGAAGGGGCATGCATTTAGGATAGATTAACTTAAAAAAAATAATGAAAATAATGACCGATTTCAAATTTTCTCATTCAATTCACAAATCATTCCATGTTTTAACAATTGAAAGAGAAACTTAGCCGGAAATATGCTGTGGCGAAATATTGTGCAGTACACCTCGCCTTCTTCCACAATTAGATCCCAGCAACAACTATTAGATATGGAAATGGCCTTTTGTAAGTCAGTGAGGTACATTTTTAGATGACATCGGCTTTCAGTCATACAAATTCAAAATTGATGACCGGGTTGGAGAGGCAACAAAAAATTTACTCCATGAGAATCCCAACAAATTTACGACTAAGGAGACATTTTACTCTTGGAAGTTATGAGATATGATCTGCCATTTACACATTCCAAACATTCTTTTCTCATGCGATCAATGTTAGTGTTCTTTTCAATATTAGGCATGTACATGTATGATGCAACACAATGTAATAAAAACTTGAACTTCCAAAAGCATGCAGTTATATTAAATCACCTCCATGTTGAGAATATTCTCATTCCTTCTATAGAGTTTGACTCGAGTGTCTGAGAGTGATCGAACAGTAAAACTCGTCCTTCCTAAATCACTTCTGCCCCTACATCAGTCCAGTTAAGTTTAATTTCAAATTCTTTAAACCAATGAATGAATCGATAAATACCTGTAAGTGTTTGATTGTTTTTAAGATAAATTTCACAGGTATTTCTACATTTTATTGTGTCTTAAATGCTGGGCATTTTTGCCACAAATTAAGGTCCTTTCTCCAAGCTAAAAAATATGGATGCAAATGAGAAGCAAGAGATGAAAATATCAAAACGGGATCGATGTTAGGGTTTAGAAATTGTGTATGTTGTGGAGATTTTTTTTGGTGAAGATTTCTTACTGTAGTATCTCCAGTCAAGCCATTCCTGTTGATTTTTATGTCGTTTTATGAAGCAAATCAAGTATGTACAACGCTGACAACTTTTTACAAATCTGTAGATTTTATGAAAGACAGGCTTAATGCATGGGTGGGAAAAGTCTGCGTTGTTTGTTCTGAAACTGTGTCATGTTTTGAAATTCTATTTTATATTATTCTTTGTGTGAAATCTAGAGAAATGTGCAATTTTGTCGGTGTTTCTTCCCCAATATGTGGGGGAGAGATGCGAGAATATTCTGCTTTTTTGTCTGAGGGTTGTTTAACTAGTTTCTACTTCAAGAGATTATGCTGCATTTTCTCCTCGGAGCACTACTGTTTCTCAACAGTTTTTAGCTCGGAATTGAAAGAGTGATGCTTGTGTTTTTTTAAAAATTTCATCTGTTGGAGGCGGAAGGGCTTTAAATCTGTTTTGAAATAGTATTGGAGTTAATGCCCTTCTAGCTCATAACAGATGTTTTATTCCCCAAGTTGGGGGTAGGTATGAACACACCCTTATGTTACAATCTACCCACACTGTGCATTTTACCATACCAGGTTTTAATTTATTTTAAAGGGGCATTCACATTTCACCAATTGTGATATTGATAACTAGGACTACATGTATTGAATTGTAAAATATTTAGTAAATGTATTGGATCTGAGCAAATTTGTGCTGAAGTCTCATGAGCATATTAAAGTACGTCAGTAGAATCAATATCCAATACCCTTTTAACGTAGACCGCTTTGACGGTTATTGGTTACTTTTATCTTTGATAATGTAGCCAGCTCTTTAGTGCGCATTTCACTTTGCTGGCTTTGAAGGGATTTTATTTTTTCTCCTCTCTATGTTCAACACAGTTCTCTGTAAGCTTTGTTATGTACATAATAAGCAGCGTTAGTCTGATAATGCTGATTTTTTTTCTTCTTCAGAGTTTGAAGACCTCTCGTTATGTTTATTGAGAAGCATAAGATTAGAGAAGAAAAAGTGTACCTTTTAGCTACAGCTCTCCAAAATCACACATGTGTATATGCATTATGACCCAACTAGGTGAGAATCTAACTGTCAGTCTAGCATCATAGATTGGAATAAGCCAAAACTACCGTCGTATCGATAAAAATGAGGTCTGTGTCGTTGCTCTGTCAAAAGGTATAAAAGCTAAGTCCCTAACTGGAGTGAAAGGAATGAAAATGCAGCTTCCTCAGAATGCAATTTTGTGTCTTCTGTTTTCAAAGAATATATTCTTTTCTAAGAAAAAGAACATGCTGTAAAAACTAGAGCTGAATTCTTGCTTTTGTCTCAAGGATAGAATTGAACACATTTTGCCATTTTCCCTTGTGATGTATCATGTATGTAATTCTATTAAATCCCATAAATATTGGAGAAAATTATCTTCACACTAGTGCAAATATGAAGAGATCATGAGAAAATATGTAAATACTTTATGTGTATATTTTTTTTCATAGGTACCATGTTCATTACGATACAAAATGAGGTAGAAATATACAAAAGCAATTTACGCGATCACTTTGTGAATACAAGGCGAGACAGATAAGTTTTTTTAGCTGAAAGAATAAGATAGTATGCATCAGAGAATCTTGGATTAGTCTAGCGAGAAGATTGAAATGAGGGGGATAGGGTTTGTGGGTATGATTTTTTTTATAAGTGTTGTTTTGTTTGTGGTGGAAACTTTTGAAACGGATTTCCGTCTGTTCTTTCTAAGTAAATGTTTGTTCATTTTGGGGGCTAAATTCCTCAAGCTCAATATCGTTCAGTTTTTATAAGTGCCAAGTTTTCCTGTGATTTCCTGTATTTCTTTGTCTGTTTGGAGCCAGAGGGCGTTATTTAACTGTGTTAAAATGATGTGATTTAAATCCTTCTGGCCCCAAACAGACTTCCGTGTAGAGAGGGAAAGGGAAGAGAGTGCTTTTGTAGGAATTGGTTTTTTTTTCATTGAGTGAAAAAAGGGATTATCGCTTTCAAATCATGTAGTCTGTGACATACAATTATGTTTAAAAAATTGAGGAAAATTAAGGAATGTGAGTGAAACAAATTATGATTCAGGCAGGCTTGACATCTTATTGCAATCATGAGTATTGTTTTACAAATTTTCTCCAGATGCTCGTGAATTTAGAATACTTGTAAGTAATGAAAACAACTACTTATTTATTCCAACAAACAATTTCATGTAATCCATAAATTGGTGTAGGGGTATAATGTAGCTTTGATATATAGCAAAAGGGGAGAAATTATTGGAACGTAATCTTACAGATCATAGTAATTTAATGTTATACTCATTTTGTGTACAAAATTAACATAATACAAGATCATTTTATAGCAGTTACTTACAATGGTTTCATATTTTCAAAAACTCTGCCCAGGGCCCCAAGTTTAATGGTTTAGAAAAAGAAAAGTGCATTTGATCTTAGCATATCACCTAGATAGGACATAGTTCCTACAGCAGTGAGCACTATCATATGTAACCGGGTTTTTAAACTGGTGTCCATACTCTGTTTATCTTAGTTACGCCATTGCCGATATTCATGCTATACTTGTATCTACAGATATGTTGGATGTCTTTTCACAAACTAAATATATATATTTCTACCTTTGAGCATCATTTACCGTGGTATCACGGGCCACAGCCTTTTGTGAGGTCCATGCAAAGAGCCCGCTGCATCTGTAGTAGAGAGTCATTAGCAACAGTAGGCGTAGCAACGGTAGTTTTTAACGGATGTGCTCGGAGAGGGGGACGGGGGCGGGGGATGTTGATAGGGGTCGTACTCTCTTTCTTTTGTATATTGTATATTGCCTGTCTTGTATAAACTTTGAAGAATATTAAAAAAATTGATCGTGTTCTCACCTTTTATCTCTTTCTCTCTCTCTTTTCTCTGTGCGTGGTATCTCTCTCTCTCTCTTTCTTTCTTGTCATGAGAACTATTTATGTTAATTGAATATGAATACAAATAAACAAAAAAATATGAATATTCATAAATAACTTGTGTCGCTGTTGTTTGTCTTTGCTTGTGCATTGTCGAAGGATATGAAAATTAACTGATAGTGCCTTAAAAGAAGAGATGAACAGAACAGAACAGCCTATTTCCAACTTTGATAAATAAATAACAAATGAGAGAATTTAGTTCTTTTGCATAGTTTATATAGGTGGAAGGAATGATCTTGATCATTAACTGTTGACCTGTGCGATTCATTAAAATCATTCAGATAATTAATTTGGGGGTTGGGGTACAGGTGTCATTTTCCTACATGGGTATTAAACTTTATCAAGAAATCTGATATTAACCTTTATGAAAAAGATAATAGTAGCACTAGTACTTGTCTTGTCAGTTGGTAAGAATGTTGATTTTTGAAACTTGGATGATAGTGATAGAAATTTTGCAGATAACGAAAGTTAATGACAATGATAATAAAATTATTATGATGGCGATGATGCTGATGATGATGATGGTTCATATTGTGATGGTGATGATAATAGTGGTGGCAATGATGCTGGTTATGATGATGATGGTGATGCTGATTATGGTGGTGGTGATGGTGATGATGTTGGTTATGATGATGATGATGATGCTGATTATGGTGGTGGTGGTATTGGTGATGATGATGATGATGGTGATGATGATGATGATGATGTTGGTGATGATGATGACAGTGGTGGTGGTGATGATATTAATAATGATGGTGGTGGTGGTGATGATGATGATGATGATGATGATGGTGGTGGTGATGGTGATGATGATGATGATGATGGTGATGATGACAGTGGTGGTGGTGATGATATTAATAATGATGGTGGTGATGATAATGATGATGGATAGAAATGGAGTTGAGGATGCTCTTATGTTGATAATCATGAATGGTAACAAACATTAAAATAGGGGTTTAAGGGAAAGGAGTTTCTAAACATTATGGCGCCCGTTTTAAATGCACCTCAATTTAATGCTCTATTGGTTTCCAATATCTCTCTGCGATTCGTCCACAAGTACCAAAGGCCCCGATCTGAAAAAGTTATCACTGTAATTGTTCAATAGCGCCATCTAACGGTTTCAGATATTTATTGAAGTCGGGGGCAGAAGAATATAAATAGGAAAGACATTCGACTGTATTTTATTACTATTTAATTATGGGTCATACTTTTTGTTCCGCCCTGACTGTTTTCTTCTTTGTTCTTTTCCATTCTGTTTTCCTACTCCTTTTCCCCTCTTCATTTCGAGACTTTTGTTGTTAATTCTTTTTATCTGTGAAATCGCAGAGACTTTCAAGAAATCAACTCAAGATAATAATAATAATGTAATAAGTTTGTCCATGACCTGTTTATCACAATATGACGTATCCCATAATCTAAACATGATTTTTTTGATGTATTAGAAGGGGTAATTGACCTCTACAGTGTGAGTCAAAAAAAAAGTTTACACCTAGAAAATTGCTAATTATTTAAAAAAAAATCATCGATGAACATTAAATTGTTATATGTCTTATGAAAGAGTGTTTTATCCCAAATCATTTGGTACCATTTTTGTGTGGTATGTGTTCACGATTGGATGAACAGGAGACATTGTTTGCGAGAGTGCAAACATCGACTTGCGCCAAAGTTGCCTTGTGATGTTTGAATAAAACAATTGGGATTTGGGTATTAATTCGGTCTTTGCAGATCCAAATAACATCCCTAACAAAATTAATCATGCCACACATATCAAATATCGAATATCAATTATATTAACGAACATTTGTACGCACGTGTGTGGGTGTATGTGACTTTACCCTTTGCAAAAAACATATGCAATGCATTTCATTTGATACATGCAATCCATTTTCTCACTCCGCTAATCCCAACATAATACATACTGTACGCATCACTTTGGCGCAAGTCGATTTTTGCACTCTCGCAAACAATGCCACCTGTTCATCCAAGCGTGAACAAATACCACACAAAAATGGTACCAAATGATTTGGGATAAAACACTCTTTCATAAGATGTATAATAATTTACTGTTCATAGATGATTTTAAAAATAATTAGCAATTTTCTAGGTGTAAACTTTTTTTTGACTCACTCGGTAGTTGGTTTCTCGAAAGTCTTTGCGTTTATGTTGATTTTATTTATGCGGGGATTTTCTAGGTTAAGATAGCATATCTATTTTATCCGCATTATTGAAATAACATGATTATAACATCAACAGAAAGAATTAAATATATATAAACCTATACGAGAAACATAAAGCCCGTCTGTGCTAGTTTGGCCGGGAGGGATTAGACCACCCAGCGTGGTCACTGACAGCGGGCTATCTCATCAACTCGATCAGCTCTCAATTGACATAAGAAAAAGACGATCATGGGGGACCAACAGGCACCGATTAGGCATTGTTTTCTATATAGAGGGAGCAAGTAGTACAGTGTGGCTTTACAACTAGCATAACGCACAAGGCCAGAACATTACGGCATGTCAACACTGATGATACGAACTTCCTTTCCTAGCACAGATTATATACCCGTTTTCTTCTGAATTCTCTCTTTCACTGGTACGTGTATCAAGTCGTGCTATTGCTAAAACGTTTGATTTATTGCAATAAAGGATTATATACAGGAGCTGATTCAAGGCTTTGTAAAAAAAAAAAAATATATAAAAAAGAGGGGTGGGGGCCGTCAATAGACCTACCTCCAAAAGTATGACGAGCCAAAAAGGAAAAAAGTAATCGGGGATGGTCTTATTTTCAAAGATTTATGGCAAGCGAATACAGGGGGTCAGGTCAGGAGCCCTGTGACCCCCCCCCCCCCCCCCCCCCCCCTCCCCCATTTGCCCCTTCTAAAAGGGAGGTACTGTATTTGAATATTGGGTAGAAAGTGTGTAGTACGCTTTAATGTAATCAACAAGAGATGGCGCTCTTCCATACAAAGGAATCTGATGAATAACTGATAGCGAGTTTGAATTAGGATCTGTGGAACCATTCTTGCTTCATGTTCTCAATTCGCTTTGGTCAATACAATTTACAGTAATTTACAACCCTTAATCTTTGACGGAATAAGGCCAGAATGATTCCCCCCCCCCCCCCCCCCCCCCCCTCGGAGCAAAATGTCGGACTACCAAAATGAAGACTAATGCCACCATCACAATTATCATCATCATTATCATCATCACCGTCATTATCACCACCACTACCACCATCACTAACACCACCACCAACAACACTACAATATCCACCATCATCATCATCATAATATGAAGAGTAGCCTCCTCTTCATCTTCCTCGTCAACTTTTCGATCATCTTCATCAACGCTACCATCATCATCACCACAATCTTCATCCTTATCATTACCATTATGATTACTATCATCAAAGATCACCGTT
Organism: Strongylocentrotus purpuratus; assembly: GCF_000002235.5. Classification (NCBI taxonomy): domain Eukaryota; kingdom Metazoa; phylum Echinodermata; class Echinoidea; order Camarodonta; family Strongylocentrotidae; genus Strongylocentrotus; species Strongylocentrotus purpuratus. Next base: position 10,298,568 of record NW_022145598.1, read on the forward strand.
ATATCACCATCATCATTATCGTCATTTTCATCGTCGTCATCACCATCACCTTCATCACTATATTCATCATCACCATCGTGATCACTCCATGCATCGCCCACATCTCTATCATGCAGCAATTATCAATAAATTCATTTTCATCCATAACGTCATTGACACGACACATGATATCCCCTCACACTCCATGTAAACTCACTTAAAAGTTTGATAACCCGAACTAGTCATAACACGAACAATTCAAATCCTTCCGTTAAGAATAACAAAGGAGAGATAGCGCCATATTATTGTTTTACACAAGAATATATACTTTTAATGTTCAGTGTCTGCCATTTCTCAAAAAACAACAACAAATACAATCATATTCATTCAAAACTTGTCATATTATCTTTGCGACATTTGGAACGAGATATGCACATGACATTTACTTTGGAATGTCAAAATAATGAATATAAAAAGGAGCATGTTAAGATAATATATCGATAATATTTTGGTCATTATTTTCCTTCATAATGACACTTTCAGTAAATGAACAAATGGAAAAGTACAATCTTCGCATTTTTAAAGATTACACATTCCTATTATCACGTTGTTCTTCAGTATCAAGAGAATGATTGGAATTACTATTTAGTACTGATCAGCTATTAAAAAAATATATAATATTATATTTTGTACATGTGTGCAATTAAGCGATTAACATGATTTCACATCGGTAAAGAAAAGAAAATGATGCAAAGAAAATGTTGTGCTAACACAGATCAGAAATAGTTAATGAAGAAAAAAAAATGTAAAAAGTTTTTTAAAAAAGAAGAGAAAAATTAATTCTTCATGGCAATCAATCCACAATAAGAAAAAACACGATTTTAGCACCATTATATTACAATATTTCATTTAAACATCAGTTGTGGAGTTAATTTAGAAATTACACGAAATTGTAGTAACGATTTTACTCCACACAAAATTAACATTTTCTAGTTTTCGGGAGGATAATTTGTTTGTAGAATATGAGTGATGCCACATTTCAAGTGTCAACACTTTTTGAGCAAATACTTTGTAACATAAATCACACAGCAATTTGACTCATAAGATATTCCTCTTTTCTCTGGTCTTTCTGCGTTACTAACTTAATTCATTTATTGATCCAAAGCTCATAATACATACTGGGATGTTTAACTTTTGTTTAAATCTTATCTTACGTAGCACTCAAGTTTATAACAACAAAAAACAACGACAAAAAAATAAAAAACGAAAAAGATAGCTCAACCATGGACCTGTCTTAAGACCATGATTCAATCATGATTGTAAACTTTGACCCAGCCATTGCACAATTTGATAATGATATTTCTTTTACATGAACAAAATATAACAAGATGAATGTATGTAATATATCTACATACAATAGTAAGATTATTAAGTACACCACATGTAATGAAGATACCACCATTTCCCTTGATCGTTTATCTGCACTACATCACAGTGGTAATCTGGTAAATTATTAATTCGTTAGCGTTTTCTTCTTACGCAGTATATTATTCGGTACGGGCTCAAAAACAGAAGGAACATACGAACCCATGAGATGTTTGACAATATTTCAAATCGTGAGTGTTATCTTTTTACAGGTCCCCCATTTCTTACCCCAGACGTCTTGAATCCTTCTAGACTTATCTTAAAACTAACCTACCCGACGCTTTGCCTTATCAGGTAACCTTTCCTTGGTCATTGTAATCCGTCCAAAGTCCGGTATATTGACAGAAACTTTGATAACGCACGAGTATTATTGTCTCCTGTGCTCTAGTTAATTTTCTTTCTTTCTTCTGGCTAAATCTAAAAAATAAATAACCTGAGGTATCGGGTGATGAGACTATATCGCAAAAGCAAATAGTATACACCTTTTAGAAGAAAAAAACAGTACGAAAAGACAAATAGCAATTCAATAATCTGATAACTTGTCAACGTTATCTTGTGATTCCGGACAAAGTCACAATGGCATGTTGACTGGTTGAATGCACGGAAAAGTGCGAAGCTAAAGACAATTTAATTTCTGATTTTCTTTGAAACTTAAATCCCGCAAAAGTGCGCATAGTGAACAGGTAATTAGCCAATTTTAAGGAAGAAAACAAAAAGGTGGTGAACTTTTTTTTTCATCATGAGAATGTTGTTATTCCTTTCATTCTTGATGGTTAAGTTTGTCCAAGGTATCTGTGCCCATTTATTTAACTTTGCACTTAAAAAAACAAAATCTGATTTCAAAATCTTCACCTTATACTTCCATTTCTAATAATAATGTTTAACAGAAAATCAGCTTTTCCGCTGGATATAATATATTAGATGCAATGAATATAATCTCGCCTTATTTCATTTTAGGTATCTTTACATTGAGCCATACATCTTTTATTTCTTTTGTTTTTTTACCAAATGATCTTTATGATTGTGAACACTCTCCAACATGGAGAAAATGCTGAAAATTGGAATGCATCTGGGAATGAAACATGTAATTTATCAGATGAAGAAAATGTCTGCTCAATATGAACAAAAAAAAAATGCAACAAATAAAATCCCTGTAACGCACTGACCCTGTTACCACAGTTACCATGAACGGAACGCGAGGATAACCCTGATAATGGCGCGAGAGGGCGCAATGAATAAAGTTATCGCGGCTGGAGGCTTTCGCCTGGTAGAAGGGGGAAAATCGCGCTCAAAACGCGAGAAGATGGTCTCAGGCGTCGCTAGAATATTCTGAATGGCAAAGTACTCGACAACATTTATTTTCAGGCTTGCCAACGAGCGAAAAATAAACTACCTACTTCCAAAACTGCCGACAAGGATAAATCATGGCCAGAAATGTGAAAGTTTGCCAACAACATGCAGACCCCCGTCTTCTAAAACATGGGTATCAATTCAGATCGATGTAATTTAATATCAAGTCTGTTTGCTAGAGAGTTTGTAAGTTTTCCAATGATTGGAATAGAAGGACTTGCGATCAATTTGGGTCAATTGTGAATCGTTATCAGGCAGGGTCCATAACTTGAAATTTGCCAAGGGTAACCCTATAATTGTGAAATTTGCCGAGAAGTCCGATAAGATTTCTTAGTTTGTCGACTGAAAATTTGAGCGACGGTATTGGGCACAACTTTTAGCGACACCCCCCGACTGAATGTATATGCATCTTACTCTAGATTATGGATGTGATGTGATGATCACAGTTATTAATGAAAAGCAGCATTTTGGAATTGGCAGACTTGGTAGAACACCCGACTCACATTAAAAGTTTCCAACATTGGCATTATGACGTCACGATATACAGCGTTTGACTGTAACAGAGGTCCGATTGAATGGGTCTTACTAGATGTAAATTCCGGACCCTAATTTATTTAGATTTTACCCAAATGCACACAAACCTGCAAATTTTGATACCAAACACTTTGAAAGGTCACTTGCGTGTTTGAAAGGTCACTTGCGTGGAGCCTTTCAACTTGACCTAAATGCCATTCACAAAGACGCAAGTGAAGCGCAACTTTAGCCCATTCCTCGATACCCTTTCGAAAACATTACACACATAATATCGCATAATTATTATTGTATGCAGGTCTCGATTGCATTAGACCGTGGTATCGACTGAAACATGCGTCGGTTATGATGACACATTGCGATAAACCATTCGGTCTACTTAAGACAGCCAGTCAATGTCAAATTAACTTCTGATGGTCGTGATTCCGAAGTGTTCCGAAGTTTTCCGAAAGTTCCGACTGCCAAAAGGTCTGAAAAACAGCATCTGATACGAATGCCGAAGACCTGTGAAAAACTGTCCAATTATAGCTAGGCCATTATTATGACAAGCTGTCTTTACGGCACCTACAAGAATGGCTACGATGTTTGATCGAAACCCATCTCCGATCACGGTAGCACATTGGATATATTCATAGTTATTGCATTGTTAACAACAACAAAAATTCTAACAACCATATCGCCATTTTCTCTTTTATGTCATAATGAAAAAAATATATAGAGGCACTTGGAGTTAGAGTGTTGAATATACCACTTCGAACAGCATTCACGATATAGTTGGTGTCTGATGGAAGTGGTGCTTTCGTCATACCGTGCTGATTTTTGTTTCGACGACATAGAATTCATTATCAGGAGCTGCAGCTATAACGGGAGGTTCTAACATGTAATTGATGTAAATATTGCATTGATCAATGTCTTTCTTTTCCACTTCTACTTCTTCTTCTCTCGCGTGCTTTCGGGGGATGATGTTCCCGAGGAAGGAGAGGATAACAGGTAAGAAGACGAGGCCGTGGAGTGCCCCAAAGGACATGGCTAGGAAAAGGGTTTTGAAGAATGTCCTGAAGAGGTAGGTGGGAGCCGTTGCGAGGGGGCTCAAGGCGATCATCGATGAGAGGGCGCCCTGTGCGATTGGCATGCCGACGGCGAAGAGTGCAGCGATGGCGCGTTTGTTCGGCTCCTCGTCGGGCGCGGAGACGAACGAGTACGTGATGTGGGCGGAGAAGTCGACACTGAACCCGATACAGAGGATGATGTTGATGACGGAGACGGTGTCGAGGCTGACGCCCCAGAGCGACATGTACCCGATGACGGCGGCGTCGATACTGATGGCGCAGGTCGTGACGAAGATGGCGCAGATAGGATGCGGGATCATGATCAAAGACACCATCATCATGCACGCCATCGCTATCCCCAGCGTCTGAAACAAGTTCGGTATCGTTCCGACGTACTGGTCATAAACCACGAACATCGGATGAAAGGTGATGATGTTGAAGGAGGATTCGATGGCGATTTCGCGGACCTCCAACATCATGTCTCTTTTTTGCATGGCGCTTTGCATGTTGCGTGACGTCACCAAGAACCTTGACGCTTTGATGTCGACCGCGGTGATGTTGTCCGCGGCGTATTCAAACGCGATGTCGAGTTCGAATTGCTTGAAGCGATAATCCTTCAAAAACCTGTGTTGGAGTATCGTCAGGAAGGTGTCCTTATCGACTTCGCTTGTTTGGAAGATTGCTTTGAGGTACTGAGAGTAAACGCGCAGCCAGGAAACGCTAATCTCGCTGCCGTGAAAGAGATGCGTCCCTTCAATTTCAGCGAGGGTTTCGTTCAGCGAGTCCTGCGCAGACTGATTCCAATAATCTACTTGTTCTGTCACCCCTACGCTTACGACTGGGCCATAATCGCTGAAGTAGTCTTCGTATTCCTTGTAGAATCGCCATGTTGGGGAGCCGTCTCTGGCCAAGTTCCGTAGTTTCAACCCTTGATCGATGTTCATGCAGCCATAGATAGCGCCACCGAGGTAAGCAATGAACAACCCCATCGCGACCAGCTTCACCCATTTCCTCATCAGGAACGGACCGTAGTAGTCCCTGAACAATACCATGACCGGGTGGATGATGTGGCCTTCGGGCTTCCTGCACTTCGAGTCCTGCTGCGGCACGCCACCGGCGCAGAAGATCATGTACAACTTGTTGGGCGACTCGTCCTTGGACACTACCTTCTTGCAGGTGTAGCAGTGAAGGTTCTTCGCCTCGCGTTCGCCGGTGAACGCCATGCAAGCGCCGAAGAAGGTGATCTGGTAGAAGTAGGCGAAGAACATGGCCACTCCGGCGTATATGCAGAAGGCGCGGATGGCTGGTAGGGAGATGGAAGCGCCGATGATGAAGGCGAGGATGGTGGTGAGGTTGGTGATGGTGATGGAGACGGCGGCCTCGGAGTAGGTCTTGCCCATGCGCTCGTGAACGGGTAGGTAGATGCTGAGCTGACGCCAGCCAGCGATCATGATGAACATGTTGTCGACTCCGACACCTGGAGAGAAGACGAAATTACAGAAAAACAAAAGCATTAACATCTCTGTCTTTATTACCTCCATATACAATAATGGGGTGGGGGCATGGTCTACATATTTTCTGAGAGGCGCTACTTATTACCACAAAGGCATTTATACATGTGGGGAACATTTTCATGAAGGAAATAACAAACAAAATGCTAAAGGAAATATAAGTATTCGTGTGCATAACATTTTCCTATTTTTTTAAATTAGAATTGTATTCGTCATTAGGATCTAGATTCCACAAATTGCAGTTGCCTGGAAAAAGAAGAATCCTTAAGCAGTGACTATGATTGTCTGTTTTCCCAATAACATATTTTTCTTCCTCCTCCACGACCTCTCCTCCTTTTCCTTCTTCTTCTACTTCTTTTTCTTTCCAAATGCCTTTGCACCGCCTTTGTTTTCCGCTCCTGTTTTCCTCCCCGTATATTCCAACCTCAGTGATACCAGTTAGAATTGATCAGAGGGCCTGAAAATCACCTAGAATGAGCTATTTTGTAAATAATAATAATAATAATAACATTTATAGGGCGCTTTATACAGATGTTTCTAAGCGCACAGGTGGTACTGTCTAACTTTTAATTATTCAACATGTTTAATACCTTAAAAGCAACAAAGTAAAATGAAATATTACTAATACAATGCAATACAATACAATTGAGTTGAATGGAATTAACTACTTGTGTGCGCCTCCAGTAAACTATAACTGATTAAAAAGGTGGGTTTTGAGAAGGGTTTTGTACACAAAAAAGCCTAAACCATGGTCTGAAAATAACTCGCCAGGGCCTGAATTCAGGCCATTGTCTAAAAATTGGCATCCCTGCAACCTTCTCTTCCTTCCATTCAAAGTTCCCCGTATCTCATTTTTATTTAACCCTCCCCTCCCCTCTATTCACCATCCATTCATGCCACTTTCATCTCTCACAAACGAACTTACCGATGATGAGGAAAGGCATGAGAGAGACGAGCTCGTTGAACTCGACACGGCAGTAGCTCAGGAACCCGATCGAGGAGACGATGGCCAACGACGCCGACAGCACGCCGATCAGACCCAACCACGGTTTCGACTGCACCCAGTCTCGCATGATGCATGACCCGACCGCGAAGATGACCAGCATGCAGAACGTCGCAACGAAGAGGGGGATGACGCGCTTGCTAGCCTCGCCGATCTCGTCCGCGAGCCCGAAGCTAGTCTCGTACGAGATCACGATGTGCTCGGCTGACTCGGCGAATTTATCCACCTTAAGAAGGAAAAAAATAAAGAAAAAAAAGAACATTACATTAGATGACAAAGTGGTTTCTTTTCCTAACAACGCAGAAAACAATGATACCCCATCAAAATGTTTATCAATTACCTTTTGCATTGTTCTTTTGTTGATAAAATACGTCGAGATGCTGTGATCAGACTGTGACAGATTATTACTAAACATTAAAATTGTCAAAACAACGGGCCTGATAAACGAGGGAACAACTTAATGTGTGCATGAAATTAGGTTGTAATCACGCCGCTGTCAAAAGTCAAGCATAATATTCTTGTTTGGGCTTTCCAAGTAAAATATGCGCCATCCATCATTTAAAAACGAGCTGTTATCGTTTCGGCCAGTGATTGTTTGAGAAATGCCCTTGAGGTAATGTTGCTAATTTCTCTATACGATTTAGGAAATTACCAGAAGGGCCTATCTTAAAACTTTTAACGGTTGACGTTTTGGTAAAGCATAATTTCTACATGATCATATGTCAATAGCTAATTATATTTAGGTTCAAATTCTGAGAATAAATCTTTACCTCCTGGATAAAATGTTCCTCCCACTCGTACGCCAGCTCTTCCGCTTCACGGGTTTCCCTGGTAACGCTATAGATGAGCAGCATAGCCCTCGCCATCTTGATCACATCCGTCCCGGGGTACAGGTCCACCCCTCCCAGCTGGCTACCGACAAACACCCTCCCCTCGTGGGGCGGGGGCAACGGCAGGAAGGGGAAGGTCAAGTTGATATGGTCCATAGCTTCGACTTGATGCCGTAGGATCGACATGAGAACGTTGTCATGGCAGGCGTGGAGCCATGTTTGGCACACGTGGCTGTAGCTGTAGTCGGTGTAGTTGCTCGTGAAAGTGAAGGTGCGGATGAGCTCGTCCAGATGGGCGATCTCCCGGAAGGCCGCCGTCGAAAGGACGTCACCGTCGTCCTTCTCGCGGACGATGATGCTACCGCGGGTCTGGAAGAAGAAAAAGAAGAAGTGGAGGAACAGATGAAGAATAATACCAGGTTACCATGACTACGCCGCCAAAAAACTTGGTACTGAATTGAGTTACTGCATGGGATTACTTTTCAAATGATAGCTGCATTCGTAACATTGTTATAGTCATGTCTTGATTTTCTGAAAATGTCGAGATGAGCTTATAGGGGAAATACAAGAAAATTAACGAGCCTTTTCTTCTCAAAAGAAAAACACAGACCGAGGTAAATGAATTGTTTGTTTCACATAAGATATCATGTAATATCATGACAAAACGATTTACTCTGACTACGGGTCGCTAGATATTCGGTGACATCCGTTTGCAGCCTATTTCCGTTAATGTCTTTATTGGATAAAATACTATTTTGGGAATTTTGAGCTAACTATTAGATCCAATAGCTTCCTGTACAAAAAGAAAGTTAAATGAACTAGATTATCGACCCTCATGGTTATTCTTTGGTATTTTTAAGGAAAAGACAAATATTGAAGCGAAATAACATCACAAAGATAACTTTCTTTATTCAAAATATTTGTCCTCTAATCGACAATTGGGAATTACATGTTTACATTTGCACGAATACGGGGATAAAACAATTCATATTAATCACCTCGTGTATATTGAATACCCATCAATAATTTGTCGGTAACTGATACCCATGACGAGCTTACCATGCTAACAAATGAGCTGACATGTGGCAATTTGGAATTAAAATCATGTGACGAAAATTATAGAATTACCAGTAAAAACGATATACCCGGTAGGCGTATCTAATTCACAGGCAATTGATAGGTATCTTTAATTCTCAGCTAAATCGATCTTACCGGAATTGAACCAAGCAATATAAAACCTCACTTTAGTTTGATCAGTGACCATCATATACGCAATCATTTAGAAATATGATTTGTTGGTTACTGTATGTTTTATTGTAGAAAATTGATATTGCTAATCAAACTGAAGTATACTGCCATGCGACCGACTTATACAACATTATATGATATTGTATCATAATTATTTAACAAACATGATTTCTACTCTATACCAACCTACAATTTCTTATGAATTCCTTAAATTTTTTTCATTTTAGAGTGTACAGTTCATATCCGGTTTACGTGCACTGCATAATATTTATTTAGCATATTTTTACACATTCCCTTGAAAATATACGGATCAATCTTCAAAAAGTAAAATAATTTAACCCAAGATAAGGAAAAAAAAAAAACTATTAAATACAATCCTTACCTGCCGATCGATCAGCTCTCGGTTGGGTAAAAATTCCGTCTCGTTGTCTCCAGATGGGAAATAGGTCTTGAAGACTTCGCCATCGGCGCGACCAGGGCTACCCGTCGGCGTGAAGAGGTAGACGACGTCGTCCTGAATGACGAGACACGTGATGCCGTGAACGCACACGATGGCGACCATGAGCGGCATCAGGAGAAAGAAAATACGATGTCGGGAGACGAGCTGGCCGAACTTGAAGAACGCCGCCGTCATCGCATGGTCGATGCACCGGTATTTGTGCTCATCGTCGCCTTTCTCGCCGTACATGTTGAAAGATATATCCTTTTAATTCCTTGTCAAAATCATCAAATTATTATCTCCTTTTCCTTTTTTGCGAGCGGCTACAGTTACTGGCAAATTAGAGACATGTACCGATTTACGTGTGAGCTACCACTGTCAGCGGTCCGTTGTCACTGGAGTCTCCCTTGCAGACTAAATTTTGGAAGAATTGGTAGTCTAGGGTCGCGCGCAAACTCTGCGACCAACTCCACACAGACTGGTGACGAAACGATGAGACTCCGTACGTAATTGGTCATTGATAACGTGACGGGATGCGGGTATCCAATCAGAGAAGTCGTCTCAGTCAGCAAGGCTCAAGAGAAGATAGCAGTCGACTGAGAGAGAATGATATGGATCGTGGTTTTTGTTTGCTAGATATCTGTGAAGACGAAATAAGGAAACGGAAGACGGGTTTAGTTCACAATCCATTAAGCACTGGTGAATTCAAATTATTTTGATAAGGAAGACATCATAAAAATAGACATGATGCACTTTCATTTCCTTTGGTCACTTCATTATAATGTGGCATCAAAACTTCTTTTCTCCACCGTGATTGCAACCGGCACTATAACGACATCTTTGTGTAGCAGTCTTATCAAGATGAAAGTAAAAATGTTGTAGGGCCTAGCTGAAATTAAACAAACCACCCAACAAACATAAATGAAAATGTTAAAACAAATCAGTTGATTATATATCTCGTCAAACTTTAGATAACTTTTCAGTGGCCCCGCGAAGCGACAAGATACAAAGTGAACACAAAATATTTGTGTAATTATAATATTTCGCTTGTAGAATATACAACATGAGAACGTGCCAACAAAATTATGGATAAAGTGGTTTAGGCCGATATATTCAGAGTCAGATTATTAATTGAGTCGTCTTATTCTTCATCCTCGACGTATCCTATTCCGCAAGTAATACACCATCGAGAAACGCATATCTGCACTCAATTCGATATCCCTGTTCACTTAGATAAGGGTTAAAAGGAGGAGGAAGAAGAAGAAGAAGAAGAAGAAGAAGAAGGAACAGAAGAAGAAAAGGGAGAACAAGGAGGAGGAAAACTTGAAGGAGAAGAAGAAGAAGAAGAAGAAGAAGAAGAAGAAGAAGAAACAGAAGAAGAAAAGGGAGAACAAGGAGGAGGTGAACATGAAGCAGAAGAAGAATGAAAAGGAATCAGAAAGCAAATCGGCAGTTATAATAGTTATTATCGTCAACTAACGTAATTATATTGCATTGGCCATAATATACTGAAGGAAAAAAATGATACAGCAAAATTATAGAGCGGTGAAGTAGAAGGTCACGTGTAAGGCAAATAAACATACTCGAATCAAAGGATCCATGTCCCAGGTTATCAGTATAATGATAGAGGAATGATAACATTTGCGAAAGACATATAATTATAATAAAGTTTAAATATAGATAAAGGTCCATTAATGCAAGGTAGCAGTTATATTTGTTGTCTGCACTTTGTATTTGAAGTCGAACGAACTTGTTGTCTTTTTCTGCTTTTGTCTGGGTACTGTTTCTTATTCTCGACCATCTTCCTCGTCTTTGTCTCCTCCGGAAATATTTCGCTTTCATTGTCGGAACTTGTTATTGTCATTATTATCAGTCCAACCCCGCCCCCTTTTTAATTGAAGCTCAGCACACTCGTACATATTAAATGAACAATTGCCATTTAACTTCCATCCGAAAATGCGTTAACTAAACCCTTAAATAATTATCTTTCACATGCTAATAAGAAAGAACATCGCCCACCATATAAATAACATTTTTTAAAAGAGAAGAAAAAGAACATCGCCCACATCATTTTGTTTCGCGCCCACTACGCACTTTGATCATGGCTAAATATAGACCCAACGTAAATTGGTAGCCTGACGGTTAAATATTAATCTTTTTTCATGCCCGGGACACCTGCCTTAAGGTTTTAATTATTATCTTCTTGAAGGGATCCGGTAACTTTGTTTCAGATTCTGAAACAAAATTCTGGATTTAGCTCATGCTGCAATAATAATTATAAACCTTTAGGTCAGTCAGGAAGCCCATGACTTTTACAAGCCCATCGCATGCCTGATTATCAAGATATTTATGATTCAAATTACAAATTTTGAAAACCGTTTGCCAAACGGTTTTCATAAAACTACAGTCTATTGGGTAAAACGAGTATGGTAAAACCGGTCACTCAAAGATTTTTACTTTTTTGAGGCACTTCTTGATCATTTTGAAGCGCGATTTTTGTAGGGCTTCAATATTACACCATATCACAGAGACACAGACACTGATCAAACGTGGGGCCGTGTATCTCATATTTAACATTGTTAAACGATCCCTTTATATGTGAATATCAATGATACTCGAACCAGGTAGTGCCAGCATAATGGATGAATATCGAAGGAAATTTGATCTAGAATTTGGCCATAAAAATCTTCACAGCTATGATAGTGGGCGTTGAGTCATAGTTTCATTTCTTATCGATAATAAGAACTTGGATTATTCCTATCATTTCTATTTTTTGCGAAGGATTGGCATTCAAGCTCCGCTTATGTGACAATCTTTCTTTGTGCTACGGCTATAATGTAATAACTTTTCTTTGACAATGTACCGATCATATTATTTGTTTTTTACGTTGTCATCAGTTTAAGTATTTTTGTTTCTATCATGAACAGAAATAGATGAATCATATGGAAAAATAGCATCAATCTTCAGTCGCACACACACACACACATATTATACACAATAATACGAAAAGAATTTAAAAAAAACACACAATGAAATAAATAAACTCCGATTTTAACACTCTCCAAGTATATGTCAATTGTCAACCATAATTTAGAAACAGTCTCAAGCATCACAAATTACCTGTGGATAATGCAAACACGCGTGACAGAAGAAGGTTTTGACGAAAAAAATTCCAATAGTACCTTAAACTGGGGTCCTTTCAGAGTTGTCAAAGGGACTTCAAAACAGACAGACAGACAGACAGACTAATGACTAAGAGCTCGTTTCGACCCGTCCCAAACCAGCGTCACGTACGAGTGCCCAAAAAGAAGAAAAAAATCAGCTGTTCAGCTGACAGCGACAAAAATAGAGATACCAACTTGTCAAAGATATGTAGCAGATAACGGGGGCATTGTTCTATTTTTTCGCTGGGAGTTTTTTTTTTTGGGGGGGGGGGGGAGGGGGACGGGCATCAATGATGATGGGCTATACTTATCTGAGCTATATACTATTTAAGATATCACAGGCCCCAATTCATACATTTCACACTTTTTAAAATTGAGGTGTTACATCGCCATCTAAAAAGTTGAATGGTATAGGCATACTGGCAGCTTTTTTCTTCAAAAATTGTATATTTCACCCTTTAAACACGTTAGAAGTAACCTGTATAGAGTGTGAGAACTTGGATCCAAAGACATTATTCATTATGTGTGAGATATGGAAACACTGCCGGTACTGGGCCCTTTACATTTTTGTGGGGGGGGGGGGGTTGGGGGTGGGGGAGGAGGTCGCCCCCAATCTACCCCAAGGCCAATCTACCCGTCTACACAAATTAAGAATAAATAAGAGCTATTCTAGCTAGTTAGACAACTACATGACACTAATCCTTAAAATAAATAAGGACCAGCGTATAGGCTTGCAAACATCTCGAAACGATGCTTGCATGTTCAGAACTGGGATCCGCTTCACAAAGCCTTCTTTCAATGACAAATTACAAAAATCAGTGACAAATCTGCTGATAACCAATCAGAAGCAAGGGTTTTAGTAGCTTATAACAAAGACTGTCATTTGTCACTGATGACAAGTTTTGCGAAACGGGTACCTGATGCTGTGCGCAGTCAAATTCTGTTCTTTGAAAGTAAATGCAGAATAATTAGCTAGCTCCTTTTCTTTATATATTTTGAAATAGAATGTATCTGACATGTATCCATGTGTACTGACAATACACGTCCTTATTCGCAAAATGAAAATGACAATCGAAAAGACAGCCAATAATCTTCATCATTCCTGTCATATTTTTAGTTTTTTGAAATAATAATTATGCTGAGCAAGATTATTGTTCAGATCTCGATGATCATATTGATAGCAGGAATCCCACAGAGGCCTTGAAATTGAGTAGTGACAAACGACAACGAAAATACAATGCGTCGATGAAATAACTACTAGGTCTCTAGGGAAAAATGTATAATGAATGCGACAAACTTCTAAAGCTATGACAGAGAAAATACACTTTTGCCCATCAAATTGGAATAAATGTTCTTTAGCCCTTTTCATGAAATGCTTGTGACAATATGATTTATTCTTGATCGATAAAGTTTCCATCTTCTTAGAACTGTACAGATAAATCAATAAATAACTGTTATAAAGTTCTGAGAAGCAAAAGGTTATATGTTGAGAATAAATCATATTGTCACAATTACTTCATTAAAATGGTAAGAAAAATATTATGTGCAACTTTTACAGTATATGAAGGAAAAGACAAAACAATGGAACATGTCAAAAAAAATACCCAGACGCTTAAAGTGCAGTGACCTCTGTATACTCTTCCGAATCACATAGCACGTTCAGGCTAATTAGAGATCTACACCTCCTTGACATCATTTAAGAAAAAATAACCGGAGTCAAAGGTTCTTCAGAGATCATTCCCCCTAAGTCTGAACTGACAATCTCATGTATGGTCAATATTTGAAGAGATACAAGATAATTAGATAAATAAGCGGTTTGTTATTGAATAATTGTGTAAGATAAGAATGAAGATAAGGTAATTATTTTGGTGTCGACAACCCAGCTGTACTTATTGCAATTGACATGCAACCAATCCGTTATGATATCTTAAATATTAACGAGTTAAGACCGGAAAAGAAATCGAATCGTTTGCATGTATTATGTCATTGATAAGGGCCGAATATACCACAAACTGCGGCAGTTGACAAATAGTTAAAGTTATTTGTTGTGAGATGATAAGTAGAGAATGTCGTCTTCCATGAACTTTCTTAAGATTGAAAATAGCATTTCATGCAATTATAGGTTATGATGATGTCAAATGTAAAAAAGAAATCACTGGTTAACATCACCACCATCATTATCATCACCACCACCACCACCACTACCACCACCACCACCATCACCACCACCACCACGAAGCACCGACTTACCAGTACCACCAAATTCATCAACAACATCGGAACATGCCCCTCGACACCAAATGCTCTCCATGTACGCGAATAGGCCCTCAGAAGGTAGGTCAAAAAGTAATTGTTTCATAATCATATTTGTTGACAGGTTGCGGTCAACGATCGGTCCTGCCCTTAGGAAGCGAGATCACCTCAAGTAAGGGCGGGTATAGTTTGAATGACGAAAGGGGTAACTATATACCACCCCCCCCAACAAAAACAAAAACAAAACAAAAAAAATCTTTGAGAAGGAAAACAATTTTGCTGTGGGTAGCTTATTGAATGTCAGATTTGTAGAAGGGGAACCGGCCGCTAACGCCCCTCCCCCTGAAAGCCATTTGGTGAACCCTTAAACACCCCCTACTCCCTCCCTCGACCACACCTTCACATGATAGATAAAATTATAAAATAATATTTGCCATCTAGGGTTTGGAAAGACCAGCATCTGTCTCTCTAAACAGGGTTCAATTGGACTTTAAACATCTCCTGATGGATAAAAACAGAAACAATATTTTGACACACTTTCAAATCAATACTCAACCCTAAAAAGTTTCGAGATTAGATCCGATTTTTAAAGATTCATTCCTTTTTATAGGACGAGAACGTCAATCATTAATCAGCTTGAGAATGAGGATCCAATTATTTTGTTCACCCACTTGTACAATTTTTGTTATGCTTCTGTGGAAAGCAAATATATAAACTCCCATGCAGTAATCGAAAGATTTTAGTGCACTTGGATCTTGGATTCATTTCCTCCTAAATACTCCAAAGAAGAGTTTTAACTGGAGGTGGTGGAGGGTGAACGACCATCACCATCACTTGCTGATGGTATCAAGATTGTTGAATTATTTTCGCTTGGAAATATCAAGGAATGATTCTCTCGATTTTAATAGGTACATGTATTTTTTTTTCACAATACAATGCACATAGTAGATCTGCAAAGTCAGTATGTGAATTTTTGTTAAGAGTTAAATTGATTCGTTACTACGAAGAAGCGTCGCCGTTGGCATGAAAGGACATATTATTACATTTCCCTAATGTACACACTTTCATGTTTGCACATCCATCTCTCTCTCCATATCTCCATCATCTACATATTCAGTTATTTATCCAAATGTATTCATGAACACGATAACTCTCCATACCTCGCCTCACCCCACCTCGACCCCTCCCCAGCCCCCCCCCCCCTCGCTCTCTCTTTTTCTCTCTCAACCCCCATCTATTATAATAGCACATATTCCTAATTAATCATGGAAAATAAATTGTATGAGTTGCTAGGATAACTTTCATTTCCATGAATTCCATTGTCAGTCGCTTAAGATACGTCATTGATGATGTCATAAGAAGAGACAGGTAATTATATAGAAGTTCCCTCTCCCCAAGAAAAAAATTAGAAGAAAGAAAAAAAGAGTAAAGGAAATACAGAGAAAATGGAAAACAGCCACTTTGATACCATGGAGTCTAAACAATTTAAAGTGGCACCGTATTTAACACTTGTGTCACTATTTTCAAATAAAGATAACGGAGGGCAACATCATTGTGACATCACGAAATCGTATGGAGTTGCCTTGCTTACAGACTTATGAACTTATTTTTTAATGTACGTCTTATTTTACTCTGTTTTAGTAATGCCCTTATAATTCTACTCCTTCCTTCTCCGATGATTTGAGATTTGACTTCTTTTAGTTGCCTTTTTGTATGACTCCTCTCTTTTTTTACTCCTTCCGTCTCCCCCCCCCCCTTTTTTTCAGTCACCGTGCATTTCTTTTTATGACTCTAAATCTATGTTTGCGTAATAAAGGCTATTCGTTGTGTTTAATGTCTTTCCTCGTTTTTTTCCGAGGGGGGGGGGGGGTTCCATGTTTTCATCTCCTTTCTAACCTTAAAATCTAATACAATTACCATACTTTATCAGTCCTCAAAGTGAGGCTCAGGTATTCCTACACCATTTTAATTTCTTTTAATCCTTTGCATTTATATTTGGGGGGGGGGGGTAGGTTCTCAATGTACAAGTATCTATTCTCGCACACCTTTCGGTACTTTCACCAATCAGCCTATATTAGAATTAAAAACCGATAACTCAAACTTGAAAGAACTCCACTTGAAAATACGACGGAATCAATCTTGTACCAAGCAAGAAAAAGTTTCATGAATATTTTCAAAAAGGCTCTTGAGCTTCTTGAAATAAGACTATATCATGGGCAGACGAACTTTTTTTCGGCTCAAACTCAAAGTCCACAGGGTTTACTTCAGATTGAAGACTCAGTGCTGCATTCGAAAAAAAATTGCATGCTAAGGATTGAGAGAAGGATAGTTACAGATTAACTCATTAACTGATTGTGTAATTAAAGAACAAACAGTAAAGCAACTCGAATAGGGTATGGAGTAAGTGACATTGGAGGAAGTTTGCCGCTATCGGTAAATGATCCCCGGAAAGAGTTCAGAAGTTCACTGGATTTAATACTCGTGTCTATTTAAAAGCTCGAGTTCGGCGAACTTTTTAGTTGATGAGTGCGAGCATATGGTTTCAGAATGGTGATACCTTATGAGACAATCTAGATTATTAAGTTGAGAAGAATACCGAAATTTCATGTTTTAAATATGAGGCTTTATTACAGAGCAGTCTACCAGATCTGGAAGGGGAGTTTCCAGTTTAATATTACAATTTGTTATTCATTATCATTTGTTTTAATTCTGCTATAATTATGATAACGAAACGTTACTACCTGATTGAATCATTTCAGAATATAGTTTGACAAATCTTTGCATTCCATTTTTTTTTTTCATTTTGAAAGAAGACAAATCAGTGGTTCATCATTGCCTCACATTCAACAATCAGTATGTCATATAATTTATGTCGAGGTTTTTAAAAAAATAATTAAATGTTTCTCTTTTGTATTAACAAAACAAACAAAAAATCAAATTACATACCCGTTCCTTATATAAATCAGTTCGGGTCGTACCACTGCCCTCACAGATCATCAATAACCATATTTCAACAACTAGACTTTAGACCTTCCATTAATGATTTAAAACCTTGGGTTGTAATTGACATCAAATCAAAACTGGTTTGAGTGGTTTTGCCTTCTCCTATGTATAGCATTACGCCATCGAATCACGTATGTGACAGCCATCGACGATCCCCACATCGTCCAGCAATAGCGCCCTCTTTCGATCAAAACTCTACATTGTCATCGCAGGTGAAAAGTTGGACCCCATCCATCTAGAAGACGGTATACAAATATATACATAATTCATTGACTGGTTGGGGTTCTCCAAAAAGCTGGCTTGGGTCCCAAATCGCTCTTGATTACCACCACCAAAAGCAATAAATAATTCAAGAGTCAAGATGCAAAAGAAGTTGAAAAGGGTGAGTAAATATTTAGTTGCCTGTCTGGCTGTCAAAAAAAGACATGCGGTTTTCTTATTTTGGCACTTGGCTGGGGGAAATCACCTCTTACATGACTGTGTATCGATAGGGCTATCGGATGCCTCTTGTGTCGTCTGCGCCGGAACATCCGAAGGTGGGGAAAAGTTTAGGAAGTTATATATCAATGAAACCTCATATAACTTGATGCACATTGTTACAGATGCTTCAACGATTAACATAATAAAGAAGATCAAATTGCAGCTTGCCTAAAATGCCAATTTTTGTTTCAACGAAAATAATCCACCTGAATTTTTTTCCTTTCCGTTGAACACAAGTGCATTATAGTATACCAATCATTTGACTACATGATTTTCCATAATCAACTGGTATTTGCGCATTTCACGCCCAATTACGCCGCATAATTATGTCCCATATTTCTATAATCGTCACAAATATTTCCACGTCAGACAAACAATGAATGGAATGATGCAGATGCAACGAAGCGACCTTATTTTGTTGACAGATGGCGTTCGTAAATCGAACGAAAATAAAGAGCAGACAAAAACGCAAGTACAATAACAAAATGTATTTATAGCAATGATTCAATGAATATTCATGCAGGGCGCGGTGATTTTTTGTCGTTGCTTTGCTTTGCTTTTGTGCTTGATGATCTTTGATCATTTTTTTTTTTTATCTGTTTGGAATTGTCATAACTGATAATTTACAAAAGGTTATAATTCTCCTTGCAGGGCAATGGATAACCAGTTTCCCGTGTTTTTTTATTTGTCAATTTTGTATTAAAGGGGTAATACTAATATCAATAATCATTACAATTTATATTTTAATATATTGCACTAAATTCCCCATCAAGCAATGCTCAAGCCAAGCGCCCCAATATCACACCAGCCACAGCTAGCCTACCGATGTTGGTACATTAGTAGACTAAAACTACAAAGAAATACTAAAGAGGTAGTAAACAAAGAGGTGGAGGTCCCAATATTTTGAATTGTTTGATTACGAATGAAGAGAATAATGTAGAAAAAAAGAAACCCCAAGAGAAAGAAGATACGAGAAGAAGAGGAGCAGGAGGAGGAAGAAGAAGAAGAAGAAAGAAAACTTGGCATAGGTTTGTATTTATCCCACGTTTCCCTCCGACAATATTCCATCGTTTTGTAAAACACAAAATCAATCAGTCAAACAGAAAATAAAATGTTCCTGGACCAATTTCAGACCACCTCGACATAACTGCCGACCGTGATTGCGTCAATGCACCGGCTCTACATATAAAAACACAGGGAGAATCACTGAAATTTCATGCGTCTACGTACACTGTCATCAGCAATACGACATCGTCTTGCAGTGTCGCACCGTGCGTTTCAGACGGATGGTGATCGTTGTATGTGAAAGGTGGGATCCCAGGGCCATCATGTACGCGTTTAATCAATATAGCCATCGTTTCATTAATTCATTTGTTAATCGACGGGAGTGTAATATGAAAGCTCCATCATGTTTATTGTCTTTTATGTTAACTGAAGAGGAGAGCAGAGAGTGTATAGCCAGAACAACACGTACTACAGATATTTTTTTTTTTTTTTTTTTTTTAGGGAAGGTGGCTGGGGGGGGGGGGGGGGGGAGGAGGGTTGTTTGCCATTACTTAGCAGGATTACTACCTACACAAACTGTATGTGCAATTCATGCTATTACTCATTGTGTTTATACATTTACCAAAAAAAAAAACATCGGTACCTTTATTGTTTTGAGCCTACGTTATGAATACAAATGAAATTGAATAGACCAAACAATTTTGTTAAAATTAACCCTATGGCATTTTTATGTTTAGAAACATAGCAAATATCAAATAAAAAAAGAACCTCCTCCTCCTAATCATAACTTTAAAAATTCCAGACGAGAAACTCGGCCAGTTTTTACTTGGCCCTATATTATACAGGCTATAGCGCGTGACGAATGCATTTCAGTGCGGGGAATCTTTTCCCCAAATGTATCTTCAGTTTCATTCATATTTGTGTACTGGCGCCCTCAGTGTGTGGCTGTTAAACTTGTGAACTCAGCACATATCAGTTTCATTGTCCACAAAATACCAGTCTAGAGACAAATATCCTAGAAATATGAGCGATCATTTAGCGATTCATAATAGGCTGATACAACACCGTGACTTCAATAGACCAGCACAAAATTGTTGAACTAAGCAAGTACACAAACAACAAAAAAAAACAAAAAAAATTAAATCCAGACGAGAAACTCGGCCAGTTTTACTTGGCCCAAAACTATCATTGTTTTGAACATTATATTTGTACTATTCAACTGTATTTCTTCTATGCCCCAGAAGAGGCCGTTAAAGAAATACAAAAAAAAATCATTGCCATTGTCATTGTTATTGGCATTGTCATTGGAATCTATAGAGCGTATAGAGCGTTACGAATCCTTTTTAGTGCGGGGGATCTGCGGGGCTCTCCCGTGCACATATTTCCCGAATCTATCTATAGTTTCATTCATATTTGTGTACTGTGAAGTCAGCATATATCAGTTTTATTGTCCACAAAATACAACACAAAAATCCATAACTATGAGCGATTATGGTTTTGCCAGAGCCATAGTAGACTGATACCATTGTGTTAGAAAGGAGATCAAAGTGACCTTCACAGCAAGTAAACAACACTCTGGCTTCAGTCGACCAGCAATAGTTTGTTGAACTCAAAAAGTTCGTTGGATTCGATTATGAAGTCACGAGTGCCGGCATTGACTAGTCTGCATATACAGACCCTTGTCAGTCAGTGTGTATAACAAGGTCCGCAATGTTAGACTAAGCTGACTGCAAAGTCTACTGCGCAGCATAGGCTCTGTATTGCAGCTGCTCTTGATACAGCCAGAGACTGACAGAGCTAGGCTCGGCTCAAGGCTTTATGGAATTGTGTTTAAGTGTCAAATTAGAGTCTTTGCCTGTAGACTACACAATGATTGCCGAGCTTTACAGCTAGGGAAACACGAACTAACTAGGAAATGGCATTTTGTTTTTCTGTTGACAAGTATTGATTGACAACTTTGAAAATACTACATTTATCTCGGCGGGTTATTTCTTGAACACAATCGGAGTTGGTACTAAAGTTAGTACGGATCAAGAAGCTTATATAGATTGAAAAAATAATATCCCTGAGAAAACTAAATATTGGCTATTATAATATTTATCTTTGATTGAACCATTATAGGCACAATCGGTCTACAAAAGCCAAGCCATGCCATGAACCTTGTAAACAAATACAATTTTACCGGGCACGAATCATAATCATAATATAACTTTAAAAGGCTTTAATCAGGCGCAGTATTGGCCGGGTGAGACGACTGTGAGTAGAAGTAAAATGACAAAATGTGAAGGCGGGAGGCCGGCCCGTCCCGCATCATTATTAGCGAGCTTTAGATTGTCTAATGCACACTACACGATCCTCCGGAATTCTAAAGAAACATCATCTTCCTGATTTATATTGTTAATAATGAGAAGAATACTAATAGCAGGAATCTTACTACGTTTAAGCCTTCTCTTCAGAATAAAATCCGATTCGGCTTCAAATAATAGAATACAATCGCATTGCTGGCCTGACGTCACTACGACTCTCAGCCGATCTAGCTTTTCCTCCTCCAACGGAATTTGAAGTCCCTTGAAATGTAATTCATGTGACTGCGCTGATCCTCGATCATTACGATTTTACAAGTTTGAATGTTCACATAATATTATGCTATTGCGAATTCTGCCCCCAATCGGATCGTATACTATATAGTAGTAAGATTGTGAAATGTGCGCCGGGACCTAAATAAGGCCTGCATGTCATCATCAGCTCGAGTTTGCCAAATACTGAACCCGCTATTTTCAGACTCGGAAAATTTCCCGATATTCGAAATTGCGTTTTCACCAGACCGATACGCTCATCACAAACTAGCTCGGACGGGTGCAAAATAGCCCGCTCTTTTTCAATTAGCGGGATATTCTGGAAACAATACCAATATTCCTCGGGATATTTTCTAGACCAAATATCCCGCAAATTGCAACTGCGGGTTGATGAGGACGCGAATTAGCTGGATAATTTGCGATCAGTATAGTTAAAATAGCGAGTTATTTGGCAAACTCGAGCTGATGAAAACAGTTTGGCTATAGCATTAGGTTCGGTGCAATAACAAGACAGTCTGAAAACCCAGGGCAGCATATTTTGTAAACCCTGGCGCAATTAACATTCGACGCCAGCATTTTAGATGGCTTGAAAGAGGTCCCAAACAGGGGTACTTGTTTGACTATATTGTCATGATCAATCTCATTTTGAAATCATTTTGACGCTCTTGATGTAAATTAGTTGGCATGCCTTTCAATAACAAAGCATATAATATCGAGGCTTTTTATGGTTGGAACACCTCGCATTCTCCACTTGATATGAACGCTGGCAATGATCCGCGGCACTGATTTTGGATTTTTACGAGGGGGCACCGTTTTACCCTCTTTCCGTTTTGATACAGTAAAAAATATTTTCTTTTTGCGATATCGAATGCTATATCTAAACCATATATAATTATGTTAGAAAAATTACAATTCTGTTCCTTATTTCATTAATTATATTCTACTGAATAACAACAGTGGATTTTCGTTGGTTTCACAAGATAATACATTAATAGAACTGCTGAAAATGAGCAGCTGTAAACTGCGAGCATAACACCACCACCTGAAAACTAAAAACAGGGGCGCTGGTGTTATTGGGGGCACCGGCCCAACTCAATGACCCAATTTGGGGGGAACCAGGCCATTTTAAATAGTGGAGAATGTCGTAAGGAGTAATAATAAATTATCATTTTTCTACGTTTCCCAGGCACCCCTCCCAAGTTCATTCACTACATCTCTCTCTCTCTCTCTCTCTCTATCATCTCTCTCTCTCTCTCTCTCTCTCTTCCGTCATTAATTTGATGGGCGGGTCGGGTTTGGAGGGAAGGGGTACGTGCCCTCATTTTCCCGCTTTAGGTACCCCATTGATTAAGGCTATCTCGAAATGATCGAGGGCCGGGTATAATAATTGTTTAAAGTGGAATCCCCCTAAGACCAAGTTAGAGGCAGAAAATGGGTTAAACATTCATGATGCAGATGACCAAAATCTGGGTCACAGAGTCTGGATGGTTAAGTGCCTTTCCCTCGAATAGGGGAAGACCATATAATTATGCTCGCGTTATCGATCTAAATGATATTCAGACAGAGACATTGATAACATTAATTTCGTAGACAATAATAAATTACCCCCCCCCCCATCTTACTATTGCCACAACAGCGTAAGATTTAGGAAGTATAGTTTCACTGATGTACTGCGGTTGTCCGGGTATAATTGTCCATGAGGTAATGTAGTTGTCCGAGAGACTGTTACAATGATCATTTCCTGGGGATAGAAGTCTTGAACACGTTTGCTATTGTATTTTATAATTGATTAAAATATCAAATATACCTAGATCTATTTGTATTTTCATTTCGCTGTTGAACATAGTTACTTACATCTACAGCAATGATTACACATTTTACTGAAAATACATTTCACACAATACAAATACAGTCAAACTTGCTTTAGCGACCACCTGTATAGAAAGACCACCTATCTATAAAGACCGCAATGTTTTCGTCTCCCTAAAAAATGGTTTCTCATTTAAACCTGTACTAAAGGAACCTGTACATAAAGACCATCTACCTTTATAAAGATCACCTTTCTTGTCTCCCTTGAGCGGTCTTTCTATACAGGTTTCACTGCTGACTTACATTAAAATGACTTAAATTTAGAATGTAATAGGGAAATGTCTCCTGCAATGGCTTATCGTAGGTCTCGCCGTTGAGGGGGGGGGGGGGGGGGGAAGGGTGTCGGTATCAGGCGTAATGGAGGAGGGATAGCAGTCGTATACTAGGTAAACGACAATAAATATTTACTGCAAATTAACAAGGCAATGGGGGTATACGGGAGGGGTCCTTTCATCATCCATTATAATTTTCACCATCCTTGCTTTTTTGCTCACCCTTTCTCTTCTCTTTCTCTCTACCTCTCTCTTTCCCCCTCTCTCTCTTTCTCTCCCTAGATTTGGCGGCATATATCCCCTGCCCATCCATTTAGCTACGTCACCCCTTCCCTGGCAATTCGGAGCTACGTCAATATTCGGGACAGTCCCTGAATATGTTCTTACGCTTGTATAACGAGTCGACTGTTGCCTAGAGGTACTCGTGTCCTCGACTCCATGTGGGGGCAAGAAACGGGGAATATAGTTTTAAAGGGACACAGAACGCCGTGTCAGTCAAAATGGGGTTGATTTCTGGTAATGATTCACAAATAACTTCCGCATTCTTTCTTAACCGTTGTAATGTCGGTGAGGAAGATTAGTTTCGGATTATGTCCCCTCATATTCAAAGGACAATATGACCCGATCACCAAAAGATTGCTGAAATGTTTGGACCACACTTTCATGCCACGTGTGTGTAGTACCATACACTAGTTTTTGTGTGCAGTATATTTATTTTTCAGCAGCAAGATGGGGTTATTGTCTTTCAATACACCAGTTCTTATGTACTTCATAACCACCCTTCCCGATGAATCACAGGCAGTTTCTTTCACAATGCATGATCGACCAATTTCTCAACTACCTTGTTTTGGGGTTTGTGACATTTGGAACTGAATATCAAATTAATGTTTACATGTCATAGCAACGTAATTCAAATGCATGCAATTCAACAGTACGCTGAATGGAAATCCACAGAAAATATGTAAAAGTACAACGATTTACCTACTGTGCTGTCAGTTTAAATTTCAGCCATATTCCAAGATTATTTTGTATTACGTGTCTTTATTACCTGTTTCATGACAATTATGATAAAGAAACTTATCAGCGATTATTGTCTCCTCAGTACGAGACGAATTATTATTAGTATTATTACAGTGTGCTTTTCCGTCGCACAGTTTACAGTATATAGCCTTTAAAGTTATATATTCATCACAACACACAAGGTTAAAGAATGATAATTACTAGCCGAGTACACTTTTAAAACACTAATCATATTCATCATGTTAATGGATGTCCTCTTCAATATACTGGGCTATATACTTTGTACATCTCAACACGCATGGTGTCAAAATAGCAATGTAAAATGTGTTCCTATACAGCTAGCAATCATTTTTGTTTGATAACTTCAATTGAAGTCGTGACTCTATCACACTATTGTTTACATTTTGAAGGGTAAGGTAAAATTAGGAAAAGTTAGCATTTTACAAATTATTTAATAAGCCCCCCATAAACAAAAAGCATTTCTACCTAGGGCATACTAGAATAACATTAAGTATTCGATCGGGATGGGGGAATCAACCCTAAAATAAACTATTAATTTTAATTTTCAATCGTCTCTCCCCCACACCCTAGCTCTATCCCCCTCTCTCTCTCTCTCTCTCTCTCTCTGTGTTTCTCTCTCTCTCTCTCTCTCTCTCCCTCTCTCTCTCTATGTCTCTCTCTCCTACCTACTTCCTTATTCATAGTCACGCACCTCCAAGACAGCTCTCCCAAGTTAAACGGGCCTTGATGGGCAATTACACTTCATCACCAAAACCCATCTGAGCTCCCCAGTAAAACACATATCTGCTGTAACAAAAACCGACAATATTCATCCATAACCCACAGCATTCTTACGTTAAACGGGTGCTAAACATGATGCAAACACGCTCAAATGAGCTCAAATTCTGCGAAATGACACAGTCAGTTTCATAATAAATTGGCTTACCGAGTTTTCAGCGTAGCAGACTATAACACACCTCCGTTTCAAAATACGTCAGTCATGACGTAAATCCGGACGTAAATACTCTAAACAGGTGCAAGCTCCGACACATTCAAGCCCCCCGCCACCTTCATTTTGGCCAAAGCAATCCATCTTCTATAAATCCAATTCACATTCCTCTTCTTAAACTAGAAATCCGTCCTTTTCACTAACAAGTCTACATCTGCCGTAGATCGCTGTTGACGTTTTACGGAGGAGCTAGGAGTGTGCGATTGTAACTGTAAAAATCGGCGACTGTGCGATCGTTATCGTCTTTCGTGTCGCCTGCTCGCCGGGTTTATCCTCTCATTTCGATTCCCACTCGCAGTGTGCTCGCACAAACGTCATTAAGTAAACACATTTGTTTTGAACCCGATGCATATGCATCGAGAAAGGATGTGTCTTCAACGAACTCCAGATTCTTGTGTTTGTTCTGAAATCTTTCTGACTGATGCGAGGTATGGAGACTGATGATAAGAGCGCATTCAATCTTGCTGCTTCAAGTAAAGTACATGACGGGGGAATGAGCATGAGATGGTGATGATGTCAAGAAAGGCTCTTAATATTCATAAGGAAGAAAGTTTGTTACCCTTCTTCCCTCGTCATATCAATACATAGTCCCCGTCGTCACTGATTTTGTGCAAAGAGCATCATGTGGCTTTTAAGATATCAATTGACACAAAAGACAGGTTGGAAAGAGGCAAGGGCAGGCGTGGTTCTTGAAAACTTTTAGAGGGGAGTGGCGGGGACCTTAGGAACTTTGGGGGCTTGTGAATTCTTGCAAATATTTTCTACATGTGCGTCGCTAAATTTATTTATAATCAATATATTTTGGGGGTTTGGTGGTGGTTAGGGGCTGGGACAAATTTTGGAAGGCTTGAGCACAAAGACCACCTCGAGAACCTCTTGAATCGCTACTTGGGGGGGGGGGGGGGTATGAGCCAGCCTCTCCATAACAATAAGGAAGAAATTGTGTTCCTCTTTCTGTAGTGTTACCGATGCACCGGGTATGTGTCTTCATAATAACGAAGTAGAACAGATTGTTCCCCCTTACTGGTGTACCGGGAAAGCTTCTTAATATTAATGAAGAAGAGTTTGTTCGCCTTCCTTGTTCAGCTGAAAGAGGTTAAGTGCGGATCTATTTAGGATGAATATAGATTCGGGAACGCGGAAGACTTAGGCCTCAATAATTAATAGCAAGTCGGTGCACTGAGTGCTAGATTTCGTGTCACTTCGATCGTTTTGAGAGGATGTGTATGTGTGTGTGTGGGGGGGGGGTGGGCAAAGGCGTAGCCAGGGAGGCATAATTAAGCGAGTCATCCCCCCCCCCCCCGTTACTCCTGTACCGCAAGTGCTTGCACGTGTGTACCGATGTGACTGTATGTCAATCCCATCTGTGCTCCCCCCCCCCCGTTCAATTTCCAGCAGGTCTGGGGGAGGGGGGGGGGGGGGTCGTCTTAAGCTTTTCGAGAAGAAAGAAGGTCACAAGAAGAGGTCAACGTCCCACGGCTTGAGAAGACAGTCGAGTTCAATTATCGAGATTACAAGTGAAGATGATTTTCAAAGAAAGCGGTCATTTTGCGTGACACCGGTGCCATTAGGGTCGTAAATGTTCGGTGCAGTGCAAGAGAATACGGCCATAATACAGTGAGGGGGAAAGGGTGCGAGGGGTCGTTTATTTTCATGTTACATTTCAAACTACCTCCCTTCACTATTTGAGGGGTGGTACGTGCTCCCATGCCCTCATAGCGACGGCCCTGTTTGAGCCTCATGAAATCAATACACGTCTCTTTTTGAGCTGCAATTGCAAGATAATTTTCTCTCATAAACTGGCTTCGGGGGAAGGCAGCTCAATGTACGGACAATGCATGTTAATTAGATTTTGACTAGAGTGATTGAATTATCGAGGCTTTCTCGAGAAGAAGGATGTACTCACTACTCAGATGTAATTAATGGGGCGGATCTAATTTGGTTTGAAAAGGGGTGCGATTTCGAAATTACCGCCACCCTTAAAAAATATTAGAATGTCACATTGTACAGATTCCTCAAAAATGCCCCAAAGTGCATGTTGTGAGCCCCCTGCCCCCTCCACCAAACAAAAATACCCTACTGAATAAATAATTTATATAGGTTTCTATTAAAGAGGAGTTCATAATAGAATACCGTGAGATTGAAACTTTTATTTATTTATGAGGATTCATTTCAGAAGAGGCACGAGAGAGAAAATGAATATACTTTCGAATAGCCATGTACGTCATCTATTGATACGTGCGAACATTTCAGAACGCAATGCGCAATCAGAAAATAAATTCCAAAATTGCCCTCGGTTTGGTTTTTCGAATAAAAAAACTAGTTGCGATCGTGTTTTTACTTTTATTTGTTCTTCTCGCCTATAATGAAGTCAGCAAAGATCATTCAAGGTGATACAATATCAAAATAATCTTATCAGACTAATTTATCAGGTTAAAAAGGTAGGATAAAAAACTTGACCTGACTCTTAACTCGGCATAATTTGGTTTCTTCTTTTTTTTTCATGGGGGGGGGGGTGAATTTTGCAGTTGTAAACTACATCAAGTTGACCTAGGCTATTTGGTTCAGTGCAATGACCAGAAAATGTTCAATCAATACTGGAAACACCTACTAAATGACTGAACTTTCGGTACACCGCTGCATATGATAACAAGTAATAACAACAAAATAACTGTAGATTTATATTGCGTAATTTCTATATAAATATACTCAACTGTATCAAGAACAAAATCAGAAATAAAGCTAAATTACATTAATACAGGCTAGAACTAGAACGATAATTTTACATCAAATGACCACCTATGGCACGAACTGCGCTACTATAGTCATGTGACTTCCTGCATTTTCTTTGTTGTACGTATCGATCTACTCTTTGTTACGTCATCTTTTGTGGTACCCTCTTTCTTCTTTGTGTTGCGGTTCGCCGAAATAAGTTGAATTGATTAGAAATACCCTGACAAATCGACACAAGAAGGGAGAAAGAAGAACAGCGGTACCCTCGAACACGTAGCTCTTTTTAATGTGCAAGTCTACTTTAGTATTGAGCATCTTTTTAAATTAGCCGCGTCATACCCCGGACAGCATAATATGTTGAGCGAACGAGCGATTGCCTGATAATCTAAACTAGACGGGTCTTTTTAGAATGAAATTGATAATGCATGCATTACTATACATATAGTGAAGACAGATAAAATATTATTGGGTAACTATTATTAATGCCTTATGAGAAGAAATGTAAAACGCCTTGAGATTCATATCAGTGGTTGGCGATTAAATAAAGAAAACAAATAAATATTTTCAAAAAGTCACCGTTTTATTACTTCAATCAATTTTTCTGCCATTGGCTGCATGAATGAAAGCTCGTAGCTGGTCTTCAATCTTAAAGTGACTACCGTGAATAAAATTTGCCTGTAGGCCTGATGTCGGGCCAGATGCATAATTTGTCATGTATCTAAATATCTTTTGAAGGTTCTTCAATATTGTCTATATTATAAGCTTTGGGCGTTTATACAGTTTTATGTCCCCATTCTCTCTTGGTTTATTTTCATATCATCATTTCGATGTATCAACATTTTTGGAAAGAAAAAGAAAAAGAAAGGCAATCAGAGAGCACGTATTGCTTCAGTCGCCTCCTATAATTATACAAGAAACGAGCGCCGATATCGTATGTTGATTTTCGGAAGTGCCCCCAACAAAAGCCACATTTCCCTCCGGCGCCCCCATACATACTCGCTATAATGAATAAAACATGACTGTTTTTAATCATTTTCAGCCATCTCTGCACATAATATTTTTGTATACATTTATTTGTGAAAATAGCACGTAAAGGCTCAATGTAATCCTGAAAGAAAACGATGCAAAATAGTTTGGTTATGTCCATAAGCATTGTACCTCCTCGTATGAAAAGCATTGATAACTTGGCATTACCCAGGCTACTAGCATATAGTTCTAGACGGAACTTTTCGGCTCAACCCCCCCCCCCCTAACAAATAGATAATAATAATAAATGATTATAATAATTTTATTTAAAAACAAATATTAATAGTAATACTGTACTAATAATAGTACAACTAAATCTGTCTTTTTTAAATAGTGTTTTCATTTACACACAATGAATGACATAATTAATAAATAGCTGGATAATTTTCCCATTGACTGAAATTTCAATTCAGGTGGAGAGTCAACAAAGGATCTTCCGTACTATTCTTTCGTCTTAACACAGTACTAGGTGAAGGTGGAATGAAGGTCAATTTGTAGGAAATTCAAAGCCATGTGATAAGATCCATTAATCTACCGACAAAATTCAATGACCTATTGTTCATTCGGGTCACCTGCTTGACCTTCTTTGTTGCACGTGACCTTATGAGAGCCCGTCCTCCTTTACAAATATATTTATTGAGCGAAATTAATGTACGACATGCTTGTTATTACCACAAGGCGTATCTGAAGGATTTCAGATAACCGGCAAAAACATATCGTCAATTAAATGAAAATTTGCCACAAAACATTTGCTCGGTTGCTTTGCTTTCTCGCATAAGTTGGAATATTGCTCTCATTATGGGGGGTTTATTTTCGAGTTTCAAATCTGGCATATCCCAGCTTAACCATTCGTTCTGGTCTTCTCTAAATAAGTGTGTTTGGGCGATAACATTCCCCCTCATTAAATGGAAAGGATTTTTTTTTTTTGGGGGGGGGGGGGTAAAGAGTCGAGACTCACTTTACCTCCTTTTTCCTGTTTAATCAACCTAAATTTATGCTGTTAAATAAAATGGCCGCCACTTTTACATCAGTAGTATAAGCAGGAAAGCAATATATAACCAGGTTTTACTATATTCGTTTCTTTCACTTTCGCGACGTCGGTCTACACGATTTTAAGCTGCATTTCCTGCTAATATACATGCAAAAGAAATACGAATATTCGCGGGTATAATAAGCATTCTTTGTGTAGTACTAGCATCAAGACCGGAAATCATATATAAGTGCAATGTACTTGTAATGAATGTGCTGGTAGTCGTGCTAGCATTGTCTGCATTGTCTGCTTTGTCCTTGTCAAGGTGAACAAGCTTTCTAGCCCTGGCAAGGTGAACAGGCTTTCTCTCACCGGCAAGGTGAACAGGCTTTTATCCTCGGTAAGGTGAACAAACTTTATGCTACTTGATGAGTGTAAATAACATTCGCAGTCTGTAAGTAGGGCAGGCTTGAGCAGGATTGTTTTCTTCAAGCGCTCTTCATCACTTTGCCTTCGCTCCACACAATAATATTATTATCTCTCACTTTGCATCCTCCTTCTTTCTCCCTCTCTCTCTCATCCTCTCTATTTCCCCCATCTATTCTTCTATCTTTCTCATTCTCTCTCCCTCCATCTCTCTTTCCTCACAAAATTGCCCCCCATGTCCACCCCACTCTCTCTATCTCTTTCCCTCTCTCCCCCTCTCGCTTTCTCAGCCTCTATATCTCTCCCCTCTCTCTTCTTCTATCTTCCATCATTCTCTTTCCCTCCATCTCTCTTTCCTCACAAGATTACCCCCCTCCCAATGTCGACCCCACTCTCTCTATCTCTCCCATCTCTCTCTCTCTCTCTCTCTCTCTATCTCTCTCTCTGTGCATATTCCCTCCTTTCTCACTCATTCTCTCTTTCCCTCACTAACCCTCAACTATGTTCCCTCTCTCCTTCCCCTTCCCCCTCTCTCCATAATAATACATTATCTCTCACTCATCAATTACACATATTCTTTTTTCATTGATGTTAGTAACTATGTCTTCATCTACCGCCGATACACGATCATAAGCACGTACACTACGGATATACGAGACCACTGTCCTTGGCATACAGGATGGCAATGGTCAAGTTTGTTTTCCCAGCCCAGGCCTGTGGTGAGCTCTTGACCCTGCGTTATAATGGAGGCCACATGAATGAATCGTTTGTCAAACCTATTGGCAATGCCTCTCAGTAAAGGCAATCTATGTATAGTGGTCACATTCAATGTCTCCTATACTCTCTCACTAATTGACGACAGTAGCAACTGTTTACGTTTTCCTTGCTCTCCCGATCATGATGTTTTGAATATTTGTAATATATTTCGATTTTGATGTAATATTTGAGAGTTTTATTTTGTTTCATTATGCATGATATATGGTTGCACGTTTTAGTCATTAATATTTTGATCGTTTATTGTGTTGTATATTGACTTTGTACATTGAGCAATTCAGCTTTCCAGCTGCATGTACTTTTATTGCAATAAACCGAATCAAATCAAATTAAAAAAAAAACATTTCATGTGTTCTAAAACTATAAAAGAACTTTTTGTTTGTTTTTGTTTTTAAAGAATAGAGCATATTTAAATTATAGCCCAAAAGAATCGTTCAATCATCTCGCTCTCCAATCTACACCATACACACTATAGCGACTCTTTGTATTAAACATGTTTGCACCCCACTCAGCCTCCTCCCCCCCACCCCCCCCCCCCCCTCTCTCTCTCCACTTTCCAATAACTAAATCTATATTAAGGACGTCTCCAGATCCACTCTCTTTCTTTCCCGAAGGTAAATACTGATATAAAGCGTGGCCTTGCAACCCTGCAAACATTAACATTGTCATTCTACCGTAAGCCCAATTTTAGCTGTTTTTCAAAAACACTTCAGAAGATGAATGACGATCCACTGTATTTTCAGGGTTTCTCGACCTCCGAATGTCTTCTTCAAGAAAACCTCAAGAATCTTCTCTTTTTGTTCAGCTAATCGAATGCATGTCAGCCATCTATAACTGTTTGTCCTTTTCATATTTGACAAATCCATTGTGTACAATGGTCGACCTTACATACAAAAGTCATGACAGTAAGTTTTATAGCAAAACAGACAGAGAGGATTTGTTTACATGCAAGAGATATTGAATATTTGTTGTTTACTTGTATAAGACAGAAATTAGTTAATCAATCCGTTTGAAATAAATGTCATACTCACTATACGACAGTTTTCAATAGAATAACATGGATTCATAGGAAAATTAATCGAATCATACATTTTTGAAATATCGACATTTTATAGTTATTTTTGTGTGTTGGAAGAAATGGGAAAGTTGTCTGCCCGCAACTATATCACAAAGATAATTACCGATTTAGGCAACATGAAGAGCCCATTATAGTGCATGATTGCAATTTTTAAAACTTCATAACTTTCTCATTTTTGTCCGATTTCATTCAAAATTTCGCAATGCGGTTCATGCTCATCATCATCATCATGATACGAGGAGAGGTAGATCCTGTAATTCTCGGTCACTTCTTCAGGGTTGGTTATGTTCTAGAGTTAACTTTTTGGCACAAGCGCAGATTTGTTCTGCTTTCTTCTAGAGTATAGTTTGCTATCAAGGTTGTGTTTCCCTTTAACCTTATACGCGAATTTAGACACAAAGTCGGGGTTAACTGAATAGACTACAGACTCCGAATTGCATGAAGATTTACCAGGTTGACCTTTCCCCTATCTTTCCTTATGCATTTCTTTGTTATGTAGGTCTCGTGGGCTGTCGGTCTACTGGAATGTCCCCCCCCCCCCCCCCGCCACAAAATGGCATTGCCTGTACCTGAGTGTGGTTATGAAACACTTCTAAAGTAAAGTTTGCTCTTTTCACTCGACGGATTCAAGCAAAGTTCCTTACTTCAAATTCAATACCCTTTTTTTGGTGCTTCCAGCAAGTAGACAAACATAAATCATCGTCATTGTTCAACTGACACTATGAAAGGAAAGTGCAGAACCGTCTGGTTCGTCAAAAAAAAAAATCTTTTATGAATAAAGTCTGCTGACTCGACTTATAAAAAAAAGGTCGTTGTCTGTAGCCTTGAAGTTGACACAAAGGTCTCTGCAAAAATACATGTAAACTTGGCAATGACAGTGGCTTTTCAAAGCAGAGATTCGGGACATTGACAAAGAGAATAGCATTTCAAAGTTTATAGGATCTCTTTCAATAACAGTTTATCGTCTGGGGGCATCCCCTCGAGTAATACATGTGATATAAAAGACTTTACAGAAATCAACTTAGGGACAATTCCAATAGTGAGTGAGTGGGTGTATATCCAAACAAATCTTTTTGTTCATAACCAGGCATGCTGGATTAAAACATAACTCTGAATGTGTCTTCATTTGAGTTCTACTCATACAGCTAACAACCCCGCATTATAGTGTATATCCAAACAAATCATTTTGTTCATAATTATTATTTCACTACATTGTATACACGTAAGGACGGACAAGACTGTCATGGTGTTTTCATGGTTTTGGTCATCATGTAGGCTCTATATAAAGGATTTCGTCCTCTACAAACTTCAAAACGTTTACACATCCCCAAAATCATCCCTTTGTTCAACCTGGTTAGCAAACATGATAAACCCTAATGATGACACTATAAAAATGGAGGGCAACTGAGGATTTTTCTGTTTACCAGGTAAAGCTATAACTTGGGTGTTTTTCTGGGAAATATAGTTGAATTTCGTGCTCTTGGTATCGCATCTTTTGTATACTATAGGTGAATTGAGGAAGGTTATTATGAAACCACGAAATACAAATTACCAAGATGTTACCCATGAATGTGTACGGAATCAACTTTGCTAATCCCTCCTTCCCCCATCATCTCAATTCGTTGTCTATATATTAGGATCATAGCTTCATTCAGTAAATGTTTCATAATAATTAATAATGATCTATATATAAATTCACAAATCGCAGAAACTATGCAATAACGTTTTACTGCAATGCAATTAAAATATGCAAGAGCTCCCAATGTGCTTAAAAACTACATGTAATGAAAAGGTGTGTTTTTGGTATTATTTTATCCTCATCGTTACTCTTGGTAAAATTTCAAGCACAATGTTGCCATAGGACTTCTGTTTGCAAATCGGTGATGGGAGACAACACCCATGCAAGGAAAGAACAAAAATCCATTTACTAGCACCGAGGAAGTCTAAGATCTCTTCTCCTTGCTAGTACCGACCAATACTTTGTCTCAAGTAAAGAAGCACGTCTTATCTTAGTACGTGCTTTGTGCAAGACATTTTTATCGGTATCAGAGGCATTATCTATTAATGTACTGGTAAGGTGGTAAACAGATGTTGGTGCGAGACAAAGCTTCCAGGTATGACCGGGTAGAAGAAGGGGAAGAAGAAGAGGGAGAAGAAGAAGAAAACGAAGAGGGAGAAGAAGAAGAAGAAGAAGAAGAAGAAGAAGAAGAAGAAGAATAGATAAAGAGGAAAAAGAAGAAGAAGAAGAAGAAGAAGATAAAGAGGAAGAAGAAGAATATATAAAGAGGAAGAAGAAGAAGAAGAAGAAGAAGAAGAAGAAGAAGATAAAGAGGAAGAAGAAGATAAAGAGGAAGAAGAAGAAGAAGAGGGAGAAGAAGAAGAAGAAAAAAAGAAAGAAAACAATACCCTTGGTATACTATGAGCATGCTCGGCCGTGGCAGCCTATACAACCAGAATATAACTAAGTCTGTCGATTTTCCAATATTGAACAGCGGCTTGGGGGTATACTCAAGACAATAAATAGATAATCAGCTTAAAATTGGTGAGAGGGGTGGGAGAAAGAGGAAGAGAGAAAGAGAGAGAGAGAGAGAGAGAGAGAGAGAGAGAGAGAGAGAGAGAGAGAGAGAATAGTATTGGAGAAGGCCCACAGAATCAGAGAGAAATAGACGTGCATATAGGCCTAGATTGATGAACAGTGGAAGTGGTCAAATTAATTTATGTAAAAGAAACATTCGACCGCTTCCAAATTCAGCGTTTTATCTTACAAGCTGACGAAGAGGACCATGAGTCAATATATAACAAGGATAAATGTACACAAAGGTGTTAAGAAGTAATTACCATTCTATTTCTTCATCTTCAAATATATCTTATCTCATCTACAACAACAAAATCGCAAAACACTAAACATGGCGAAGAAAAAGAAACACTCGCTATCTTTGGCTTCCATCTTGAACCGATTTTTATCGCTATAAAATAATTCATGAAAATACGTTGAGATCAGATATTGACCCCAATAATACATTATACACAGTTACATGTATCATCAATCTAAAAGTAATAAATTGTATCTGATAGCCAATTGGTAACTTTATGAAACACTCACCAATTGATAATTCCAAGTATGAGCGTAAAACTCCCCGTAATCCCACAAAACTCCAAAGTGGCGCCAAGTCTAAAATGCATAAAATTGTTAATATTCCAGATCGTCTGCTCCGAGGCAACGAAATCGAACGCATCTCAAGACAGTGCACTTCTGTGTAAGCTCAAATGATGTCTCGACTCCAGCGAACACCTGTGAATGAATGAATGCCGAAACATCAGCAGAACACAAGTTAGTGTGTTTACCTTTTGTGTGTGGAGGCCAACAAACTTTTCGGAGGGGTGACTCGCGGGAGAGGTTATCGATTGGAAAAACATTATTTATTGTTCGCTTTTTTGGCGCGCCTCGTGGTATTGCATCGTTAACGATGATCTGGTGAAAGAGCTTATATACCCCTACCTCCTAATGCGTGATCTATAATAGTGCATGATGGAAGGGGAAAAATGGGGAAATATGGATACAGAGAGAACAAAATAGATGAAAGTTCACTCGTTTTTTTTCCTTCAATTAAATTGTAGCAGACTATACAAAGTTTGATTTGATGGTGTATGTAATGTATTGTTGTAGTCCGTAGGGGGTACATAGGGTGGTGAACTAACTTTGAAAAGTGGAGAGAGAGAGAGAGAGAGAGAGAGAGAGAGAGGGAGAGAGAGAGAGAGAGAGAGAGAGAGAGAGAGTTAGAGAGAGAGGGGGAGAGGGGTAAGAAAGTTACTACCTGTCAGTTATTATATACCACGCCACACAACTGGTACCGACAAATATCAATGCCACCACCAGAAGCATAACACCGGCCATCTTCGTCAATTCTTTCACCACCAGTAGTATCTTCACCACCACCATCACTACTGTCACCATCATCATCACAGCTCTCACCACCACAACCAACACAAACCAGTAGCACCACCACCACCACCAGTATTACACGGCTAACCCCAATATCCACACAATCATCATCGGCAAATCACCCACAACACCGCAACACTGGTATCAACCCCACTCACATTATCGTTACCATCCCCACTACCACCACACATTACCACCACCACCACCACCATCCCCACGACCACCACCATCTCCACTATAACCACCACAACCACCACCATCATCATCACTCATGAACGTGGTGGTGGCGGTGGTTGATCGGGTGTGGTGGTAATGGCACAGTGGTGACGTTGGTGATGGTGGTGGTTGTAATGGGGGTGGTTGTAATGAAAGTGGTGGCTATGGGGCTTGCAATAGTGATAGTGGTGGCGATGGTTGTAGTGGTGGTAAGCGACTATATGCCCACCCCCCTCCAAATTAGAGCCTCCTGAATACACCATAGCTATAGGACACTAGAAGTAAAAGAGAAACCGGCATCATTTGCAATTTCATTGTTCAACTTGGTTGAAAATAGGTGTAGCAGAGGAGTGACCCATAACGTTTAAAAAGTTTTGTTGGGAATCGAAACTTGGTCAGGGTTATAAGACCGAGGTCAGGCCTGTTATAGACATAATATAAATATTGATAAACTTAGTTTTAACAAATGAAACCCGTAGACAATACAGACAAAAACACAAAAATACTATCTAATGCAGATATAGGCTATAAGTTCTAATATGAAGAGTGTTG
Organism: Strongylocentrotus purpuratus; assembly: GCF_000002235.5. Lineage (NCBI taxonomy): Eukaryota > Metazoa > Echinodermata > Echinoidea > Camarodonta > Strongylocentrotidae > Strongylocentrotus > Strongylocentrotus purpuratus. Next base: position 10,336,302 of record NW_022145598.1, read on the forward strand.
ATGGTTTTTTCCTCTTTCTTTTTTTTATTAATTTGTAACCCCCCCCCCCCGCATCTCTATCTCTCTCTCTCTCTCTCGTTCGTCTCTCACTCATAATTATGTAGTATTATGGATAATTCATGTTCATGATAGCAGAATTATGAACTTGTTACAACCATCAGATATGCTAATATCCTGTCCACGAAAAGAGGGGCGTCGTACGGTATGAATTTGCATGTTTTAAACGGTTTTGCTGATAATAAAAGGCGTTCATAATGTCTGTTTGGATGTGCCCATAAATCATAACACTGTTTCAAAACAAGCACATGAAATGTATTTTGTTGCGAGGCTGTGTATGATGGTGTATCCAAAACAAAACCTCGAGGAGTCATCGAAAACAGCAAAAGGAGTCCTTGCACGATCCAAGCCTTTTGACCTACCCTTGACCTTGATCGCGGGACCAGACATGTTCTGAAACCCATCCTGTTTCCCGCTGGCCTAAATTTGGTTCGGGTCAAAACCAAAATAAGGTTTCAAACCTATTCTATGCAAATCAGCTAACTTTCCGGTTGGGCAAGGTAACGAGCATATTCATAGCTATTTCATCGTTTTTGTCTCTGCATAATTGATAATGTGGCAGTGACATAGCTACAAGAAGAGAATACACGGGATGGGGTGGGAGGCGGAGAAAGAGAGAGAGAGAGAGGAAGAAGAAGAGAGAGAAACAAAGGAAAGAAAAAAGGGGAAGAGAGAATTAGAAAGATAGAAAGAAAAGAAAGATACGTAGAGAGAGAGCGAGAGAAAGAGGGAGAGAGAGAGAGAGAGAGGGGGAAAGGGGGAGGGGGGGGGGGGATAAAATCAAGAGAAAAAAATAGGGAGAAAGAAAGAAAGATAGATCGATAGATATTAAATAGGTATAATATATAGGCCTATAATTATATAGAGAGAGAAAGAGAGAGAGAGAGAGAGAGAGAGAGAGGTGAATAAGGGTGTAAAGAACATCCCTCCAACACCCCCTTCCCTTTTCTCGATGAGCCCCTTTTTAATGTTGCATATTAAGATCGAAATATGCTTCCCCCTCTCCACCCCCCCCCCTTCAACAAGCTTGTCCCTTAATGCCTGGATATAGGGTTATGTCACAGCTTTGATTTTATAGTTCAGTTGTACTTTTTTTACCGAACAAAATATTATCGTTGTAATCCATGTTTCACAGACGAGTGCTAATGTAAAGAGGGGATTTTGAGCCACTTAACTCGCATGTTTACAAGAGAAAGAAAACTATAAATTAAAAGATAGGATGGATGTAGATAAGCAATGGTTCCGTTAATGATTTAATTAGTTGGAAATGTTTGTCAGAGCTATTTTTATCGATAAATTTGAATTGCGACAATTTTTTCCTCACATCTTTATCGTCACCAATGACCTATCAATCATTTATTCCTTTTTTAATAATCATTAGATCGAGCAATTAAACAAAAATAACATTGTTGATGCCAATGCAACACCAAATATCTTATCACGTTAATCTACGGATAAGTCAAATAAATCAATCATTCATTCAATCAATTAATCTTTCATTAATTCATTCATTAATTCAATCGTTATATCAATCGGTCTTCCAATCATTCAATCAATCTTTCATTCATTCATTAATTTAATCTTTCAATCAATCATTCATTTAATCAATCCATCTTTCATTCATTCAATCAATCAATCTTTCATTCATTCAATCTTTCAATCAATCTTTCATTCATTCATTCATTCATTCAATCAATCTTTCATTCATTCATTAATTCAATCGTTATATCAATCGGTCTTCCAATCAATCAATCTTTCATTCATTCATTCATTCATTCAATCAATCTTTAATTCATTCATTAATTCAATCGTTATATCAATCGGTCTTCCAATCAATCAACCTTTCATTCATTCATTCATTCAATCAATCTTTCATTTATTCATTTATTCAATCGTTATATCAATCGGTTTTCCAATCATTCAATCAATCAACCAATCTGTTATTCATTAACTCAATATTTCAGTCAATTGATCCTTCAATCAATCAATCAGTAAATGAATAAATTATTCACTCGCTAGCTCCATAAATCAGTCATTCAATCACCCAACCAATCATTAATTCATTAACTCAATCTTTCATTCAATCAATCAATCAACCAATCATTTATTCATTAACTCAATCGTTCAATCAATCAATCCTCCCATCATTCAGTCAATAAATAAATAAATAAATAATTATAATAATAATAATATTGGCATTTATATAGCGCTCTTACAGACATACATGTGTATCACAGCGCTCTTCAACATATTATTATTACCCCGGTCATCGGATTCAGGCTTACCCGCACACAAGGTATGCACATTCTCCACTCCCTGGGGAGCATTCCAGCCAGTCGCCATTTTACAAGCGCCACTTGCTAATCAAACCACATTAGCTTTCGTATCCTACCGGGTACCCATTTAACACCTGGGTGGAGAGTGGCAAATGTAGATCAATGTCTTGCCAAAGGACATTAGTGCCACGGCGGGACTTGAACCGCGGACCTTGTGATCCACAGTCCGGTGACTTATCCACTCGCTCAATAAATCAGTCATTCAATCAATTAATAAATAAATTTTTCATTCGCTCGCTCAATAAATCAACCAATCTTTAAATCAGTAACTCAATCTTTCAGTCAATCGATCCTCCAATCAATAAATCAGTAAATGAATTAATCATTTACTCGCTAGCTCAATCAATCAACCAATCTTTCAATCTTCCTATCATTCAATGAATAATCCATTCTCTTGCTCTTTCACTCAAGCAAGCAAGCACTCAATCAATCAATAAATCGATCCTCCAATCATTCAATCACAATAAATGAATCATTCACTCGCTAGCCCAATAAATCAATCAACCAATCTTTCAATGAATAATCCATTCTCTTGTTCGCTCAAAAAAAATCAATCACTCAAGCAAGCAAGCACTCAATCAATCAATCGATCGATCCTCCAATCAATAAATGAATAAATAATTCATTCGTTCAAGTACTCACTCAAACAACCAATCTTTCAATCCTTCTATCAATCAATGAATAATTCATTCACTTGTTCGCTCAAAAAATTAATCATTCAAGCAAGCAAGCACTCACTCAATCAATCAATCAATCAATCGATCCTCCAATCATTCAATCAATATATTATTCACTCGTTCAATCAATCGCTCAAGCACTCGCTCAATCAATCATTCAATCAATCGCTCAAGCACTCACTCAAACAATCAGTTCAATTAATCAATCAACCAATCATGCAACGTCTCGATCAATCATCGTCAACAACTTATCCATATTAAATAAGGCAAAAACGTCAGACAAATATTCTTCAGTGTACATTTTATCGTCATATTTTATTGCAGATAGGCCTATACATTCATAACATAAACAAAAATACAAACAGCACAATAATAACTGAATATAATTATGATATATCGTTTTTGCGAGATTGCAAGATACCTCAATACCTGAATGAGGTTTGAATAATCAAGTACACTCCAAACTTGGAAATATCCTTCATAAATAAAGAGAAAACGTCATAAATAATATGGCTGGTAATAATCATATGCGCTCTGTTGGCATTCAAAGTTAAACTTTGCGGCTTCATTATTTTCATCTTCATCCGTATTTCATCTATCGGAATCGGGTTTAATAGAATGTATCTTTTCCAGCGATCTCCTAAAGTCTGCTTATCTAAAGCACACTTCACTAAATAATCTCGACCCACCTGCAATCCAGCACCATTCATTAATTGCCTCAATTTGTCATAGGACGAATCATTTCAAAGCATTAAACATAATAATTTGCAAAATCAAAGCCTCAACTGTCAACAATAATATTGCAAATACAGGAGTTGTAATCATTTCTTGACAAAATACAAATTTATCATATTATCAACGTTACTTCGTGAACAATTTGTTGTTAATAATAATCAACAAAACTTCTTCCTACAGCTAGGGAAAAAAACTCAAATGTCGAATACCCGGCGGTCGTTATTAAAACTAAAAATAAGAATCATTTCCTAAAATAAGTTGTCTACTAATTGCGGAAAGGAAAATGTGCAGCAATATAGACTATATTATGTACATTTACACAATCTTCCAGTCCTTACATTAACTACAAAATATCTATCAAAATGCTAGCCTGAGCATCTTTTACTATGTATCTATAACTTGTTCCTACAAAATCGACGACAGGCGTCTACGAATCTACTTCAGTTAGATAAAGGCACGGTGCTTCAATCTAATTTGGCGTGAGAACAAAATGGCGACCGCTTCAAAACGCATATATTTGGTTAAGCTTTGCAATCTAAAAAAAAACAACAAATAATTTTCAAAGGAATGGTCATGCTTCACCTATAGAAGTAAATCATTAAACATGTTTTAATTTATTTTTCCAGGATTTTTTTTAGGATAGAACACCCTGATTAGCACGAATGCTTGTTGTTTTCTTCAATCGTGGTCCACAAAACGTTCATGTAAAAAGTAGTTGTTGACTGACAGTCTGACACTACTTTTTAAGAAATAAATAAAATGCTTATCAAAATCCAACAATATAGGAGTTATGTAATAAACCCTGTGAAACATCTTATCTTTAATGATCTTGATTTTCATTTTCTTTTCTACTTTACATAAATTGCAATAACACAATGTGCTGTTGAGTTTCTCTCTCTTGAGTTTTTTTCTTTACGCATATTTCACTTTGTTCTGAATAAACTTAGGATTAATTTACTCCTCTCACAAAAAGATAAAATTGCATTATTCTCATAGAATAATAAATATGAACTAAATCAATCTGTAATGTAACTACTTTCGTTACTACTACTTCTCTAAACTACTGCTTAACTACCTATAAAATATATATATCTTTGTATGAAACCTAGGCTATGCATATTCAGGACTCGTGATGTTTTAAACTGACCAAAATATATATAGAAACAAATATTTCTCATATAAATATATTTATAACATGTAGAAATAATGTCACAGTGGTACACAATAAGTTGATATTTGGTCAACGACATCAATAGCATTGCAAAAATATGTTGATGCACAAGATTTGCAACAACAAAACAAAACAGTGTTTTTCCCCGACTAAAACAAATAAAGCTACGACATACATTAGCAAGGTGTCATTTTGTAAATGAAACAACAACAAAAATCCAGACAAATCACACAATAATGAAATGGGGGTAATTTAAGAAAAGAAAAGTACAACATCGAGCATCAAAGGAAGAAAACACTGATGCATTCAAACTGCACAAGACGTCTTTTTCAGAACCAGAAGAGGATTAACTCTGTGTAAAAGTATATGAGTTAACATACTTCTGGCTCTAAACAGACCTTAATGGTTAACAATAATGCAGGGATCAGAGAACTGAACAAAAAAGATTTTAAGAGAGGAAAGAGTAGGAAAAAAAAACAATATCGAATTAAAATGATACACTAATCACACCATGACTAATTAAGGACATTTCAGTCAGGCTAGAAGAAAAAAAAGAAAGAAAGAAAAGCACACTGAAAGAAAACAGTGATATTTCAAGGGGAAATGTTCCCCTAATGTTGCATGCATGCACTTAAAATCACGTTAACTAAATCAGCTTTTGAAAAGGTTTGACAAGTGAGATTTTAAATACGGTGGATTAAAACTTTAATCATACTAGTTACAACCTTCGTTGTGTTGGCTTCAGCATGAGGTGTATGTCTCCTTTTTTGAAATAAAAATTCTCAGTCTCAACAAAGACTTGAATAGCCTTTGCCAGAGTCTAAGATGATTATCCGTTTCTAGATTACAATCATTTGTTGGTAATTTTTTGTTTTATGACTGAAATGTGGTCACAGTATGAATCAGCAGTATCATTTTAAAATGAGGAAAAGAATAGTATATTCTAGGAAAGAAAAATCCACACGGTCATAACATAAAACCATGCATATATAAACAGAAAATAGAAACACAGACTTCACAGACATAAAAAAACATGATCACGGGCTGAAAAAAAAATCGTGATCACAGGTTGAAAAAAAAATTGACACTCAGTTTTCATAAGGGATGCTTGTTATAGGAATATCAAGCAATGAAAGGGGAACAAAACACTGATCGATCGTTGGAATTTTACCGTTTTCGTGTCTATATGCTGTACATGTCCAAGATTATGGAGAAATAGAAAAAATGGAAAGAAAGAGAGTTATTAGCATTATGATCAATTAACATTCACAATTTCACATACACAATCATAGAGGTTCTTTTTGTATAAAGGAAAATGATAGATATAATTCGATAATTGGAGGTATTTCAGAAAAACATGCCAATTTAAATCATTCGTTGCACATCTCGATAACAAATGGGATGCAAAGGAATTTTGGTCCGTCATTGGTAATTATTTCAAGACCTCAAAATGGAAAAAACAAATTGTCTTTGGTTTCGCAACCTTTCTTCACAGAAGTCATAACAATAATATTTTTTCTGGCATAAGCTGCAAAATCGTATTTACAGACGGTAGGCTAAGCCAAACTGAAAAGTTCCTGATCTTTCATCTTTTAGGGATTATCATACAACTGAAACCTTGAGGTCTACTACTAAGATTTCCTGCTCTCCTTCAAAGACCACAGTATGATAAGGTAATTTGGTGTTGATTTCCCCCGTACCTTTGAGCGATTTGAAGTCCTGAATGTCTTTCTCGCTTGAAGGGAGTGGTGGTTTTTCGTAATATTTTTCCTTGTCCTCCTCCTTTTTGTGAGGCATGCAATGTCCCATGTAGGATAAGATCACGGGCAGGAGCATGAGTCCGTGGTAGGCTCCGAAAATCATGACGAGGAACAGCGTCTTGAAGAAGATGCGAAAGACGTAGACAGGCGCCGTCGACAGGACGGAGATTGCGAGGATCGATGACAGCGCTCCTTGAAGGATGGGCATGCCGAGAGCTCGCAATGCTGAAATGGCGCGATCATTCGGTTTGTCCTTTGGCGCGATGACGAACGCGTACGTGATGTGCGCGGAGAAGTCCACGCTGAATCCTATGCAGAGGATAATGTTTAGCATAGAGATAGGGTCAAGTGGGACGTCCCAGAGTGACATGTACCCTATGACCCCTGTATCTATGGAGACGACACAGAATGTTACCCATAATGCACAGACAGGATGAGGTATCATCACCAAGGCAACGAAAAACATGCACGCTATCGCGATACCTAGAGTTTGGAGGGTGTTTGGCAATACCCCAATGTATTGATCGTAAACAATAAATGCTGGGTTGAATACTGTGAGATTAAAGTCGCTAGCTTCGGCAATGTCCCGAGCCTCGATCATCATGTCACCCTCTCGAGTTGTGTTCATCATATCCTTTGACATGACAAGGAAACGTGACGCATCAATGTCTGTTGCTACACCATTCTCATCCTTCCTAAATTTAATATCCAACGAATACTGCTTAAACATTGGTTGCGTCAAGAACTGATTTTGCAGGACGGTAACAAAAGTTGTTTTATCCACCTCTGTCGTGCCTACGGCCTGTTGCAGAAACATCAGGTACATGCGCAACCACGATTCCGTCAACTGCATCCCGTAGATGTAGTCGCTCTCCTCGAATGTTTGCGTCAGGTCCTCGATCTTCTGCTGCGTCTCAGGGTTCCAGTATTCCACGTCGTCCTGCATGATGATGCTGACGACGGGGCCGTACCTCTTGAAGTACTCGTCTTCATAGCTGTAGTAGACGAACGCCGGTGAGTCGTCTCGGGCCAGGCTGTTCAGCTGCAGCCCCTGCGTGATGTGGAAGAGACCGTAGATGGCGCCGGCCAGGTACCCCAGGTACGTCAGGACGATCAGGATCTTGCAGGGGCTCTTCATGATGAAGGGTCCAAACTGTTCCCCGAAGAACTTCATGATGCCGTGCTCCATGTCAGCGGCCTTGGTCCGGGTCGTCTTGGAGACGCCTCCCGCGCAGAAGATCTGGTAGAACTTGTTTGGCGCTTCCTCCCTAGGCACAACCTAGACAGATAAATGGAAAATAATCACTAAATGAAAGGAGATGTACTACAGAGTAGCAGTCAGTCTAAAAAGTACTGAAAGGATGGTTGAGCAAATCTCACGCTTCCATAGAAAAACATTTCAAAACTTTTAAAGGGTTACCGGTACTTTTAGGTCTCTGCACATACAATGGCTACCAAAAAAAGAATTGTCCAAATTACCATGTTCACTTTGGGTCATGACCTTTTATTCATTCTTGGACCCTCACATCGGCTCCTCACTTAGAGCCGCAACCCTACCTCTATCCCTTTAAAGCCCCATTGTACCACTTGTAGCTACTTGCTCCCTCTACATAGCAAACAATGCCTAAGTGGTGACCATTGGTATCCCCATGATCCTCTCTTTGTTATGTTAATTGAGAGCTGGGTTGATGAGATAGCCACCTGTCAGTGACCATGCAGAGAGGTCTAATGGGACCCTATTTCTTTCTCACCTTCTTGCATGCATAGCAATGCATATTGTTGGCCTCCCTCTCTCCGATGTAGGCCATGCAGGCTCCAAAGAACGACAGCTGGTAGAAATAGACGAAGAGCATGGCCACGCCCGCGTAGATACAGAAGGTCCTCACCCCGGGCAGGGAGGTGGTGGCACCGATGATGAAGGCGAGCATGTCCGTCAGGTTGGTGATGGTGATGGAGACGGCAGCCTCAGAGAAGGTGCGTGCCATGCGCTCCTCGGTGGGGACGTAGATGCTGAGCTGACGCCACCCGGCGATCATGATGAACATGTTGTCGACTCCAACACCTGGGGGAATGAGAAAGAACGCAAATATGAATAATTTTACTGACATACTGTAAGAACAAAGCATTTATTCAAATTTTGGTGAGCTACTGTGGTATGGGGAGACAATGTGAATATTATTTCATTGTCTTCAACCCCTGATATACACTTAAGAGGACTATTCTATTATTTGTTCATGTAACAGACGACTCAAAAGAAAATGAGGAGATCAAATATTACTACACTTTAGTAAAAGGTGAAGGAATTTTGACAATAACTGAGGATGATAACTATATATTAGGAAATACGAAACTCAGTGGAAGAAATGAGAAAAATGCTTCGTTAACTTGTGACACTAAAGACTAGATCATGCTCGACTGAGTCTTAATGATGATGAATGAAGTCATGAGGAAAATAAAATAAACCTACCAAGGACAAGGAAGGGCATGAGTGAGACAATCTCGTTGAACTTGAGCCCGCAGTAGCTGAGAAGTCCGACGGCTGAGATGACTGCAAACACCGCCGACAAGACCCCAAGGAACCCTAACCACGGCTTACTCAGAACCCAGTCCCTCATGATGCAGGAGAGAACAGCAAAGATGATCATCATGCAAAACGTGGCGGCAAAGCGCGGAACGATATGGATGCTGGCCTCTGTGATCTCGTGCGAGAGGGAGCGAGATGTGCTCCGTGCCAGCTTAATGTGCTTCATCTCCAGAGCGGATTTCTCGATGAGCTTGTCGAAGACCTTCTCCCAGTCCTCGGCCAGGTGGTCCTTCTCTTTGGTGCCTGTGGAGAGTGTGTAGATCAGTAGCACGTTCTCTGCGCTTTCGACGACGTCGGTGTCGTCGACGAATTTGACACCACCAAGGTTGGGACCGATGAAGAGAGGATACTGTGGGGTTTCGAAGTACGGGTAGGTCAGGTTGATATGGTCAAACATGGCTACGTTCTCGCGGTAGATCGACATGATGTTGTTGTCCAAGCAGCGTCCGAGCCACTTCATGCAGAGGGTGTCGTAGTTATCCAGGGTTCCGTTGTCGTGGAGACTGATGGTCCGGATCTTCTCGTCCAGCTTCACGATCTCCTCGAACATCTCCTGCTTCATGATGTTGTCGCCCTCTGCTGGCAGGATGATCAGTCGTCCACGTCGGATGAAGAGGTCGAGCTCGCGATTCGGCAGAAACTCCTCCCCCTCGTCTCCAGTCATGAAGAGCTCCTTCGTCGTTGCGCGATCGTCGCGGCTCTGGCTGTTCTCCGGGGTGAAGAGGTACTCCACGTTATCGTCGATGACGAAATGCGTAAATCCCGTCATCAAGAACGTCACCATGGCGAGCGGTACGAGCAAGAAGATAAGCCGGTGCTTGTGCACCTGGCGTCCAAGTTTGTAGAACACGCCGCTGATGCAGCGATCAACGCAGTCAAACTTGGCCATGACGCTGAGTGATTGGTAATCAAGACAAATAATTCACAGAAGTTGAAATGATGGCTTTAAGTGTGTCACCTTTCCCCTCGTGAGGCGTAGTTGGAATGTAGCATTTGAGTTTGGTCTGGTAGTTGGTGATGATGCAAATGATTTGAGGGTCAACAAGATCTGTGTCAAGATAAAACCAAACAAAAATTGATTAAAATCTAAAATCAACAGCGTGAAAGATCTTCTACACAACCAAATGAGATACTCCCACTTTTATATGTAAGAATTTCTTTCCTTTGACTTGCAGGGGCATTTGAATCAATACAATTCTTGTTCTGTTTTGTTTTACCTTTATTTCAGTTTTGTTTGTTTTTTGCTTTGAAAAAAATCTCAAACCAATAGAGGGGGAGACAAGAAAAGGGTGCAATATCCTATTAAAACTGTAGTCAATTAAATTAGGGAATCCATAACAATTCTCTGACTGAATATTTTCATTTAATTATCACCTCCCCCCACCCCCCCCCCCCCCCCCCAAACACTTATTAGATCTAATCCAGGTTATTGAAACTCGAGCCCCCTTTTACTAAATATACTATTTACAAGAGACATGTCAAATGAACATGAATCACAATTCAGACTATTAATCCCTTCTGATCCACTTGCCTTCTCCAATCTTTTTCAAGAAGGTATTATATTGAAATCATGACTAAGCCGACCACAGAGATCAAACTACACGAACAGGCAGTCACAGCCAGGATGAGCCTCATTTCTTCCCTCAACTTAATCATTCATATTTCCTTCTTGAAAGGCCAGCCAGGCAGCCAGGCATCTCTTCATTTCCCCAGCCACAACAAAGCGGGTGAACAAACTTTCCCTCATACATATTCATGCAGCACAGCCCCAGCCCCAGCCCCAGCCCCCACCCCCTTCATCAATATTCATTAAGCAAGAGAAGTCCTCATGGATATGTATCAGAGTTTCCCACTTCTGGAAGCTGATTGGCTGATGGGGCTAGGCAACCAGCAATCACTTTCTCTGATTTGCTGGCTGGCGAGGGTTCATATGGGTCAACAAACTTTGGCAGCAACAGCAGCTGTAAGCCTCACAAGGGACTGTGACTTCATCTCTTGGTTTGATAAACAATGAACAAAGATTTCTAATATTAATCACATTTTTTGTACAATTTTGTCTCATAATAAAATCTGAGTCTGAGAAAAAAGCAACAACCAACAACAACTAAAAATCCAAAATAATGGTAATAAGGTATAGATAACATCTTTATTAACACAATTGGAATTCTTTGCTGCCATAATCCCTTTCTCAATAAGTCATCATCTTGAATATGAACCGAACATGAACCTGAATTTGCAGCTTCAGTTCACAAGTTGAAATACAAAGAAGAAAAAAAATCAATCAAATGATTGAAACTTGAAAGTACCACTTGGAAATTAAAGATGAACCATGTCTTTTCAACAGCTGAAATATTAAAGAAGGAAAGGCAATCCTTAGAGAAATATATATATTTTTTAATAACAATTATTTGGCCCTAATAAATGCATGTCCCCGACTGGACATGAATTGAGTGTACACATGACTATCTATACACAATCTCTCATACACAGTAGGCCCTACAAGTACACACATTACAATGGATGCTGGGGAGAAATACAACACACCTAAAACCCATTAATATTGTAATATTGTCCCCCATTACGATGGGAATATATTACATATTTCTCAATGTCGACCAAACTTTCGGGTAGGACGCCATGTGGTGCATTTGCGTAAGCGGAAACGCTTGAGCGAGAAAATCAATAATTACGTGGTACTATTATAAATTTATAGACAATTCCATCTTTTTTCCCTCTGATATTTGATGAATGTACGCACATAGAATATTGTATGACGAACACAGCTGTTTGCTTGCTTGCACCCCCCTCTCTTTCTCTCTCCCTCTGCCTATAAATGTAATGTCTATGCACATTGTTTTCTGTCAGAAGTGTGTGCATCCCTCTTTCTTCTCTCTCTCTCTCTCTCTCACATTCTCTCTCTCTCTCTTTCCATTTTATACAACCTACATCTTTGTCTATAAGTCTATTATCATCTTTAAATGAATAAGTTTATGAAATAATGATATTTTGTTGGTTTTCAAGCTTTCTTTTGTCAATTTGTCTCTTTGTATTTTTCATCAAACCTCTACTAACAGCACAATCGTGGCATATACGTTTGGGTTAGTTTTCCAATTAGACGTGTTTCATAACTCGATCCATGAAAAGGGTGGAGTCTAATTCTATTGTCTAAATCCTAATGTCATGAAAATATACAGAAACTAAGGCACAACGACCCGCAAAAATCTGCGCCTTTATTCACTCGAGTGATTTCCCACAAAGTCTGTTTTTTGAGATCAAACCAAGCATGTGTCATGCTATTATTCATGCCATTATTGTTATTTAATCCAAAATTTAGACAGGAGGCACAAAAAGAGGAACATTTCTGCCAATTCAGCTCGATGTTCATGGCTTATAAGCAGCTTTTGATGAAGGTGAATAGAAAACAGTTATGTATTTAAGCAAGGTGAGACTGATTTAAGGCATGACTTACTTTTTCACCATAAAAATATGGGGCCCTCCCCTCTCTCTCTCTCTCTCTCTCTTACATCATGGACCAACTACAACATGCTTACACTCTCTCTCTACTGGTATGTCCACCTATATTATCAGTTACTTCCCCCTTAGTTTTTCTCCTTGACACTGTATTTTGGTATCAGTATACAAGGTGTTTTTCAGTCATCAGGTTCAATATCTGCTTTTTATCTGAATGTAGGAAATGACTAACATCTGTATGTACCTCCCCCGCTGTGCTTAGTCAGGAAAAACAGATTTAGCAAAACACAAGCACCTTTATACATTGAAACTAAAGTTGGAAGTTTAAGGAACTTTTTAGCTTGACCGAACAAAACATGAACTTGATTTACCAAGAAATGTGTCATGCCGCAAAACCAATTTCTGTCAAGTTTTTCTCTTTTGTTTCCATGGAGCCCGATTTGTCCAACATCATGAGATGCTTCTTACAAATACAATACTTGTTGTTTGCGACCCAACATTAATTTGCTCAGGCAAAGTTTGCTGTGCTTTAGGAACATAATTAATGCCCAGGTGAGCGTTAGGGTTAATTTTAGGATGAGGGTTATATTCAGGCCTTATATAATTTTATATGGTTGCAATTTGCTTTTCAATTAGGTTTAGGTTTAGGGTTAAGGCAAGGTGTAGAATCTAGTCCAGAAATTAGAAATTCCATTAGTGAGGGGAATTGATTGTGGAGCAATAGTCGATGGAGCGTTGTTCATAGACCCTATTCACTATCAGTTCTTTACAGTTACAGGTCATTCAGACCTGTACATGATCAGACTCAGAGCAGGGATATGTGAGTTTATATCCCTGCTCAGAGGTAGATAAATGGAACAGTTTTGAAATTGAAAGAGACTGTTAGGAGAGCACTTTTTCCCCATCGGTAAATGCAAACAATAGCCGTCTGACCCCATTCACCTAGACCAGGGATTCGTGACAACATGTGACACTCTTCGGGTGTGATGTGGCCTCCGAACTTTGTTAAGGTTTGTGAAGGACGTACTTCAGCAGAATTGGCAAGGGCATTACAGGCTGTCGTTTTCATGACACATTCAAGAACCCATGAACCTGTGGCGATTGTGACAAACAGGCCAAACAGGCCATTGCCAAATGCGCTCAAGAACTTATTTCGAGACGTTGCGCTTCTGTTCTTCCAGGGTTGCACAGGGCGATCCAAGTTATTGGGAGGGGGCGAGGGGGATTTGCAAAAAATAACTGTGATCTTGATATTGTGAATTTATTATAGCTTCAAGATGCGAGTATCCAACCTTAAAAAAGGCCCCCTTGATACACAGATGGGTGAGGTGTAGTATATCCCATAACCATGAGACACAATGGCACTTTTCCTCACTTATTTCATCCAAAAATGAATTATCTTGATATAATGACTATCAATTAATGATGTTACTTTCTGGCATCATTACCATTAGTCATACTGAGTTCAGGAAAAATGTCATTCATGGAACAACTATATAAATAAATGTCACAACGCGGAGACCAAAAGGAATAGAGGTGAAAGATAGAACTTTGGAATACTAATAGAAGGCAATGCCTGGCGAGAGGCTAGTAATAATACCAGCTAGATGCCTCGCATAGCTTGCATACTGGCCGAGGTTTTGCCATTGACTGTCAATATAGATTGGTGTGAATCTGGAACAAGATATGGGGGCAGCTAGCATCACATTGGCATCTATCAAATGGCATGCAAATTAAGTTTGAATAGAACTAGGTAAGCAGACCTACATGTACAGAAACAGTACACTAAACAAAGGTTTCAGAGATCACTGCAGCAGGGTGCTAAATGAACAAGATAGGGCCCAGAAGTTTACCTTGGGGTAATGTCAGGGTTTTGTTTTATTCAGGAGTCTTTGCGTCATCAAGCCTATGTAGATACATGGGAATACAATACAGGTTAAGTGAGCTTGAAAGAAGAAGAGTATGTGTGCGTAAGCGAAAGACAAACCACAGATCTTGTAACAGGTTCATGGATAGACCCTCAGAGAAAGAAATGGTGAAGTCGGAGGGTAAACGATGGACAGAAGGCAGATAATGGAATATTTAACTTCATGCAGGAATATATGTATCAAGTCCCTAGTTGCTTAGCGTAAAAGTAGGCTTTCTGGCTCTGAGCATGACAATGTTGCTACACAAAGTATTGACAGTGGAGACGAGACGGGGATAGATAGAGATAAGAGAAAAGAGGGGAAGAGAAGGTGTGAGGCAAGGAGGGGGCCCCCCCCCCCCCCAATATTGCATATACACCTATAAAATGAATGTCGGTTCTTTTTCATTTAACTATCATCACATTTCTTTCAATTCATAAGCATAAAAGGTCTTTCCTCTCCCACACTGTTTTCCAAGTGATAAAGCTTTGTCCAAATTGAAACCAGATCAACCTCACCAAAATAGGAAACAATGCGTGTAGTGGGATTCAAGAACAAGGATCTGTTGTTCAGTTCTTACTGGCTTTCCATTTTCTTGGAGATCAAAACCAGACACAAAGTCAGCCTCTTTCTAATAAATAAACCAGCCGTGAACTCGCGCACCTCTGCCCACAACCAGAATCTAAAATCGGCACTGAACTTTAGAGAGATCACAGTGGGAGTTGTCCAGAATTTACAGCCAGCAACCTGGCTTTAGTTAAATGAATGCCAATGCATTCAATTTCTTCACTGATCGTGACCCTGAAATTGGCAACGTGTTCAAACTTGGAATGAACCCTCTCGCTCCCGACAGTAGGCCAGACATGAATTAAGTCGAGCAACTGGATCAGGTTTCCTTCAACTTTTTTTAAAAACCAAAATGATGATCCCTCTTGGCAGAACTTCAGACGACAACCGAGTACCAGATTGATATCTTTTCAAAAATGAATACTGGTGCAGAACGTATGCTAAAAAAATGTTTAGACTTCCATCTATTCTGTCCTACTACTACCTATTATTCAAGGAGATAAAATATAGACTTTTCAATCCACAATAGCCAATATTGGCAAAGAAAGTGTCAAATAATCTTTTAAAGATTAAATAAATTGTCATTGTTACTGATTTCAAAGGCACTTTTATATATCATTAGATATCATTAGATATCATTAGATATCGCTTCTACAGCTGGCGTTAAGTTACTGCTAAAAATGACAGGGTATGATCGTTCTTGAAAAAGTATTTGTCTGTCTCTGCACTAATCCTGTCTCCACAGCTATCCATTGTTGCCAAGGAAAACAACAAAGTTAAACCCTAATGCGGCTCACATGATAAGCTGGGTCATGTGACTCATTTGGAACCTTTAAATACAAGTGTCAGGTGATTAGGTCAATGCAATGACTAACCTCGCGGACATGGAATAACTTTCTTCAGTTAATTTAGAGGCTATGCAATCTTGTTGCAGTAAGAAGCAATACAAAAATATAGAAAAAATTAGAAACCATCCAAGAAAGAGAGAGAAAGAGAAAGAAAGTGAGAGAAAGAGAAAGAAAGAGAGAAAGAAAGAGAGAGAAAGAACGAGAGAGAGAGATAGGAATCAATAAGTATCAAAATTGTCTAAATAAACAAGTAAATGACAGAAAGGGTAATACGACCGTGGCAAAAGGCCTACTAAAGTATAGGCCTAGATCCATAGACTACATACTTTGAAAATAATTTATATTTCTCATTGAAAATAGTCTCATATCCGCCAAATGAATGTCAATACACTTTTACATCAAAGTGTAAAGCCCTATACATGTGTATTAATAATCAAATATAATTAACAAGAAAAGGTTTGTTCATATCCTGTGGTTTTGAAGAAGAAAAAAATCAGGAAACGAAAATCATAAATTTTAACCACACTCCAAACATCATAAGTTTTGGTCCGTTGAACAGGATATTGCTATACAAGCAACATATCCAAAGAACAGAAAACGAAAAGAAATAACAAGCCAAATTTGACCTCCAGGCTCCACGTTTTGCTTAGAATCCGGGAAGAACGGTTGTGATATTACAGTTAATAAAAAGGATAAAATGATGCAAAGGTCTACTCAGTGCCTGGTACTTCATTAATTTGAATAAAAACTTGGGCTTTGTAAAAAAAAAAAAAAAAAAAAAAAAAAAAAAAAAAAAAACTTTGAGATTAATTGTATCTCCTTTGATAAATTATTAAACGTTACAATAAATATTTAATGTGTTTTGCTTAACATTACAGATAGATACAATGCATGGTAAGATACAATAAAATTGCAGGAAGATTGGGAATACAATAGATTTTAATGTTTATAATTATAGGGCCAAAGCTGATATTCTGAGCACGATTTTAATCTATCTCAATCTCTTATCTCCATGTCACCCTTTACAGTTGAAGCTCCATAAAATGAAAATATAGATTGGAATGTTTTGGATAAAAGAGGAATAATGTTTACTAAATTATTAACTTTAATCTCGTCTATGCCAGAATACATTTTCTTCGAAGTTCTCTATGCACCCGTGGCTTTCGCTGCAATACCATCTCCAGCCAGGTGAACAAACTTTTTGCCTTATGAATTATTCAACGGCATGACTTTCCTCGGTACGTGTCTGCGTCAGCAAGTCTTGGGTGAACAAACTTTCGCTATATGAATTATTCATCAGTAGGACTTTCCATGGTGTCTACGTCAGCAAGCCTTGGGTGAACAAACTTTTCATCTCATGCATACTCATACCAGGGGCTGTCCCTGAGCTGATCTGACCAGCCAACCAAATCATGTCCTCTGGCGCACTCATGCATTATGCATAACATTGAGACAGGCCGCGCAATGCAGCGGTTCACAACCAGTTCGACAAACTTTGCCGTTTCCTCAGCTCTAGCTCTCTCTCTCTCTCTCTCTCTATCTCTCTCTCTCACTTTCCACCGCAAACGATCCGTTTTGGAAGAACAAAAGAGTCTGTGACGGAATTTCTTTCACTCGCTAAATGCAACACTCAATAATTATGCACGAAGATTCACGTATTGTACACAATATACATCCATAGCAAAAAAGCTATTTCAGTACAGTTTCATAATTTACATCAGCCATATCGTGTGGTTTCCCCATCACTGGCTCTCAATCGTTTTAGCATCTCATGCGGGGGAGTAGTATTTCGAAATAAATAAATATAAAACTACTAGTAATCTACGCTATGCAAGATATTTGTCAATGAAAGGCATTAATGAAAATGAATAACGCTTAATAATGTGAATGCCGGTTGATGAAAAGGAAGAAGAAAAATAATTGTTTAATTTACTCAGTAAAATCCACTAAAGAACAAGACAAGTTCTTCTTAATATCATTGCTGAAAATGGGGCCCAGAAAGAGAAAAAAACACATACAATTTGGACAGAAAAGAGGAACAATTAAAGCTAAAACGACTAACAAGTTTGCGGTACCAATTATGCCTTAGTCCGCCATATACATTCACATACATGTACACTGCATATTTAGATATTAAAAAAAGGCGGGAAAATGTTAAACAATTTCGCCCCATAATTACTCAAAACGATTCTCCCAACACACTGTACGATTATGGACAAAATAATGACTAGGTTGTGTTTAGTTCCGACTCATCCGGAAATGTGCTACTTTCTAAATTCCAATAAAATGTCTTATCTTGAACCATGGACCCTGCTTGAACACAGTGCTGGTATAATTATTGCGCAACAGACAGAAAAATACTGGTAATGAGGGGCCGTGCATGTTGTTATAAAATATCTTGAATGGCTTTCTTCGACCCATTGTTAACCTTTCTTGACAAACAAAGCTGTTTGTTTAGAGACCTGTAAAATTCCTTTGCGTACAGCTGATCAATGTTTATCTTCTTGTCTTACCGCGAGCTGAATATCACCTTCTTGTAATGTAAGGAGACCTCTCTCTCTCTGCTACTGCAAAGTTCCTATACGGAGCCCCCCCCCCCCTTCCAGTCCCATACAACTGGCAACATTTTGGGTGATTTATTGATGGTAAGAAAGTTCACAGGGTACCCTTCTTTTGTTCTGCTATAAATCGAGGAATACTCTGCAAGAAATAGAGAAGAAAACCCCCCAAAAGGACGGAGTTTTCCTGAAAAAGTGAAATTAAGAATACAAATAACCCCGGGGGGGGGGGGGGGGTCCTTGATATTGTCAGACATGTATAGATGCTAAGCAACATGCTTAACTGCCAATTCTAATGGTCTCTAAAAACTCGGGGTTCGTGATGAAACTTTCTCTCTCTCACATCATTTGAGCAATTTACCATCCAATTATCGCTTCATGCGATGTTAGCCTTCTGCCGTTATCACTTTCGGAAGCGTTATTTATCAGCTGCGTGGGAAAAGGGCCATACAAATTAAGGTTCTAACCTTTTGCATTGTATGCAAAAGGCTAAAAGCTGTAACAAACAAAAGTTGAGTTGACTCACATGGTAACTTTTGTGAACACAAAAGAATTTAACGGACTCGGGGAAAACCGCGCTGTAAAAAACGGCCTTTCAGATGAGGCGGAAAAATCCCGGAGAAAAGTTCTTTTTGTGTCGAAATGTTTTTCTTTTGAGCGGTCATGCTGTGCAAATGTTGGTAATTACAAGAAAAAGTATGAAATTGTTTGCCTTTTATTTTCTTTATCATACTAGACTAGAGCCCGAGGTACCGGACTCCCCAGAAACTAGACGTCTGATGTAGAAATCACACAAACAATATCAACCACAAAACTTTTCAAATTGCCGAAACTTTAAAGGTTTGTCAGTATCCATTTAATGACGTGATCATCTCAAATTGTCAATAAATAGATGATCTAAGATGAACCGTCATCATATAAAATCTGCAGAAAGTTCGGTAGATTCTTGAAACCACCATCTTGATAAAATGCTTTCAACACTTTTCCATTTTTTAATCTCGGCTTATCCAGCATGCGCATGCCTGTCTATTCTCTAGAACGGGCTTGCAGTGCCTCCAAATACAACTTTACCATGCATAATAGGCAAATAATATCGATTCGTATTGAGAAAAAGCAGATCTATCTATGTGTAGAATAATCTACAATTACAAAGGCGGCGTAAAATCAATAGAATACTGAATAGAACTTTAGAAAACCTTTGAATATCTTGTAAACACACAAAGGTTCTACACCCATGTCTAAAGATTTACATTCACTCCAAAAATCGATAAGCCTATTACTTGGCGATATACATAAACGCCTTCTTCCTGTACCAGATAATGATGATGATGATGATAATGATACAAATATTATAACTTAATATGTTCTTATCACTATTTTAACCTAGTCTTATGTCTGGCTGGCTGGAAGATGAAAAAGAGAAGCTCCAAGATGTATATATCACACATTAAGTGTTATCTTGCTTACAATACGTTTTAATAAACATTATTAAACTAAAAACACAGAAAGAAAACAAATAGCAAATTCTTAAAATTGTTAATACTAGCACCATAACCCCATCGTGATAAACAAACTGTGAATATGCATTTGTCAGCATCAGCAATAAAACAATGGGAATGACAAAACAATTATTAGTCTTAAACAGAAATTAATAATGATGGTTGCCCCCAAACTCACCCTCAGATTCCTATGATTTCGGCCAGTCTAGTAACAAAAAAAATACCGGTTATCGGCTTTTTCCCTGCAAGCACAGCCAGTATTTCATCAGATGTTGGCTCCAAAAATTGCGTGGTCCTTGTTTTACGCCAGCTATTCAGATACTGGTGTTTCACTTTTCCCTCCACAGTTTACAACCGCATCACATGCATCAAGCCAGGGAAAGCAGATGTGGCTGGGTCGACAAACTTTTCGTTTCCGATTACATCATGTCTATTCATCAGTAGATGTATGAATATTCATGTAATCAGCGCCGTAGGCAGAACAACGGATAGAATCGCACGCACGACACACACACACACTCACTCACTCAAATACCGAGTAGTCTGCAACCGCAGACTCTAATTTGACACTCTACCATAATATAAAAAGCCTTGAGCAGAGCCTAGATAATTATGTCAGTCTCTTTGACAGGACCAGCTAAAAATAGAGTCTACTGTAGTATCATCGTGCAGACAGTCAGACACTGATTCGTACAACGACTTACTAGAGTATGTGCCTGCAAACTACATACAGAGTTGCATTGTGATTACGTGGAAAGTCTTTTGCGATATTTACATACAGCACCATGTGCAGCTGCAGTAAATCGGGTCGACAAACTTTGCAAGCTCCGCCTTCCCTGCTCATAAATATTCATAACTTTCTTCTCCCACGTAAACGTGTAATTACGCCTCGCGGTGAGAAGGCCAACAAACTTTGCCTCATGTTTATTCAAAAATCTAGAGCAACCGAGAATGACTAACAATTTCGTCTGACAAAATAATAAGGGGGTTCCTCGATGCTGGCAAAAGATGGAGGGATAACACTTGGCTAGAAATTATATATTTACATTGACCCACACGACATGGCCTACATGGAATCATAGACATTACCATCAATCTTTATTTTGGGGTAGATGGGTTTTTTCAAGACTGGACAAACTGACTTTCTAATTAGCAATATTAAATGTCCATTTCACATACGGGTGGGACGCAAAATTTCTCCAAAAAATAATGATCTATGCACATGTATATAATTATAAACAAAATCGAAATGCACTACGTGAATGAGACGGGGACTAGACTCCGAATAACATAAAAACACCAAGATTCAGACAGCCGAAATTGTCAGCAATTTCAATATATTGTTGTGCAGTAATTTTGTAAAAGAAGAAGCTGAAGTGAACTGCTATGAATAGATACATTATGTAACAAAAGGGGATATTACAATGCTTAGAATGCTATTAAGTGACAACCCTATAATGTAGAGGATTGTTTTTTTTCATTTTTTTCACTAGAATGTGATAGAAGTAATTAGATGGAAGCGCAGAATCATCCTCCCAGCCCGAAAAACGATACGAAACGGAGAAGCACATCTTTCTCTCGACAGTGTCGGCATTACGTTCTTCGTGCTTGAGTGGAGGGTCGACAAACTTTCCCTCATGAATATTCATGTCATGATGAAGAGTCTGTAAGAAGCAGTACACAATCATGACAGAAGGATAGACAAACTTTCTCTGATCAATATTTTTATTTTTGTATTTATGTCTCTCTAATTACTCACAAGAAATGAGTTATTTCGAGAACAAGAACCGGCTATTTTGGAAAACCAAGTAGAAACAAACAATCGTTAAACAGCCAGAATATTTGGGAAATTGTTCGTGTCATTACGATTAGGCACGTAACAAAGGTTCATTGCATTTAGTTCATTCATAAAACTTGTATGATCTGAGTGACCTATACTTAATATTCATTAAATAAAAGTGCACCCAAATGCACACAGGACTTCACAATGTAAAAGAAAAACATACAATATAAAATAGAATGCATAAAACATACAAAAGACAGTAAAATACATAAAACATACTAATACAGAGTAAATACATGTATTATGATCAGGACCACAAGTTGCTTATAAATCATTAATCGTGTTTGAGTGAAGGGTCGACAAACTTTCTCTTATGAATATTCATGAAGTAAAGAGTCTGCGAGATGCAGTATATGGCAGAAGGATGGACAAACTTTCTCTAATCAATATTCACTCAAACAATATTTTTCGAAAACAAGAACCAGATATCTTGGAAAACCAAGTAGAAAAAAACAAATATGTATTTTTGTGTAACAACTAGACTCTTTAGAAAATTGTTCGTATCATCAGGCACATTACCAACGACCATTGCATTTAGTTAATTCATAAAACTTGAATGATCTAAGTGACATACTCTTATTCATAAAAAAGTGTACCCAAATGCCCACATTAGTTCACAATGTAAAGCAAAACATGCAATAGAAAATGGAATACATAAAACATACGAAATACAAAGCAAACATATGGTCATAAATAGGATCCCCACAAAAAACATATATAAATGTAATTCAGAATAAGAATAAAAACAATTGTTATCAAATTGAAATGGTGAGAACGATTTCCAGATTTTCCACAAAGATAGGCCACCATACAGCATTTTATTTCAGACACCCCCTCCCCTTCTCTCTCTCCCTCCCCCCCCCCTCTCACTCTCTCTCTTATAAAGAAATATTGGAATACACTTAACCAGAGAGAGAGAGAGAGAGAGAGAGAGAGAGAGAGAGAATAGTTCTGATGTATTAATGTATGGATAAATGTATTACGTTAGTATATGCACGACGTTCGGCATTCAACTCCATAAGTTAATTCCACGGAAGAAGGGAGGAAAATCCGTAAATAATATGGACAACCTGATAATGTTGCCCTTCTTATTTCATTTAAAGCACAATTACTGTACAATTAAAGCACCAAAATCAATAACATTCTCCTAATAACATAGCCGCCATTCGAGGCCTTCAATCCACACACGTATGTAGTACTGCATGTAGGACAAATTGGAAAATAATATGCACGACGGTTCCCTACGCCATCGTTCCCATGACTACGCTTATTGATGCGAGCCTCTGATGAGGGGGCGGAGCGAGAAGGCGCAATGGAGTACGTACTTGAACGTAACGTTGAGATGGTTTGTCCCGATGCTGGTGCAACCATCTGCGATGGCCATGCATCTATTCATAGAGATTGGCGCTCGAATTATAATCTCGTGAATATTCATGAGGAAAACGGGTGAACAAACTTTCGGATGTTTGGTTGGAAATGCGATGCATGCAATAAAGCTCCGATGCTCGTTCCCTTCATGTTTTTCACATTGATATAATACATTAATTTATCTATAAGCAAATGATACAATTTGGAAAGCCTCTAAATATTCGAAAGGTTTTCCCGACATAGCAACAACAACAGGAATTAAAAGCAGAATTTGGATTTGAGAAGCTCACATCACTTGAATGCATTACTAAGAAATATGTTTTGGCGGAAAATCTTGATTATTCCATCTATTTTATACACCATCATTGCATTTATTGCAGTGGAAAATATTATTGTCCGATTCATGTATAAAGGTGTAATTTTGTAACACACTAGGTTTTCGGGTGATCCTCGTGCTTGTATAGCCTATGCTACTTGCTCCTATGGAAGTAGGTTTGGGCATGCATCTATACATGATGAACTGATGCAGGCGAGATCTTAAATTATAATAATGTATGAATATTCATGATAACGACGGGTGAACAAACTTCCACATCATTCCACTGTCTGTGGGTGGAGTGTGCGTCTGAGTGACACGGAGAGAACAATTTATAAAATTAATAAAGCTCTTCTTCTTCCTTTTTTCAGTCGTTACCATTTATATTTGGATAATTTCATGACAAGGAATGACTGAAAACCATATTTTCCTTGTTGACTTCTGAAATTAAAATCAAGATTTGTTTTCCCCACTGGAAATTCAATAGTATAGTTGGCAATGGACAGATGCATGCAAAAGCACCAGCTATACAAACACGAGCGAAAGGGAAATGGCATGTGTATATAAATAAATACGAGTAAAAAAATATTTGCATATTCATGAGATGGGTGAACAAACTTTTGGAAGCCACATGTCTCGCCTCAAGGAAATTGCTTGAACCAGTGTATGAAGTTCTAGTATATTGAAATATGCAGGTAAATTTGCATAATCATGAGGGAAACCGGTCAACAAACTTTAGGAAGATACTGCCCACTTGCGGAGCAACATCATTCTAGTACCAGTATTAATGTGTAAAAACATAATTCATGCAGTATAATTTGCGTATTCATGAGGGAAATGGGTGAACAAACTTTAAGAAGACACTGTATTGATGTTGCTGAATTGCGATACAACACAGGCTAATACAAGTGAGATGTGAAAAAACATCAGTGAAATTCTAAATTAACATATTCATGAGGGATATGGGTGAACAAACTTTGAGAAGACACTTGCTCTTGCTGACTTGACTATGTGATGCAATATCAAATAGTACAGTAGTAAAGCCTATACATGTACGATGTGAAAGGGTTTATCTCAAAGAAAGACAGTCGTTGCGCAATATAGCAACACCTTCATTATAGCAAGCATCCGTATTAAAGAGAAAGCAAATTTCTACCGTTTCATTCAATTCAATTTGTAGACTTGTTTCTGCCAATACTTAACAGACGACACATTCAGTCAATTCTACTCCATTTTAAAAATAACAAAACCAATCACGACGGAATAATAGCAAATTCTATCATCCTTTCTTAACCATTTCTCCGTTTCATTCCATTTAGTTTCACTCTCTTCACAATTCTATTATCTCCTTTTCCATGACAAATACTTGACTTTACATGCAACCTATTCATCCATCTACTCCTGTCTTGGAGCTTACTAATTATAATATAATTTGCATAGTCATGAGCTACAAGGGTGAACAAACTTTCTGATGTGCACAGCTGATGTCGATGGTACTAGACGAGATTGTTATCTGCATGATTCAAGCGATGGTTTTACGGAAATGTTTTTAAATCAATATCTATTTCAGGAACTTTTCCTGAATCTTCTACATGTAGGTCTGCTTTAGTGTCGGGAGGACGTTGATTAATAACGACATTTATGCTCTCACCAGAGCATTCAAGTCTCATCTTCAAGCCTTTACCAGTTCACTTGTAACGAGTGCATGAGATAAATTCAAAGAGGAAATTAATATGATTTAGATATTCATGACGTGACTGGGTGAACAAACTTTCGCATCAGCCATCACTTGTGTTTGACCACGGTTTGACTGTACCATGTCTGCATAATAATTATGCAGTGCCCACGTCCTTAGTTTCGGTGCATTCAGAATATTATTTCACTCCCTTCCCCATGCATAATCATGCATGTTTTACTACGATTACTACGATTATCATCACATCCTTATTATGATCTTCTTCCTCTCCTCTTCCTCGTCTTTCTGTTCCTCCACCCCTTCATGTTTCTTCTTTCTACTCCCCCTTCCGTCTTTCCCCCTCCCTATTCCTCTTATTTTCCCCTCTCCTCCTCCTCGTCCTCTTTCTCATTATCTTGTCCTACATCTTCCTCCTTCTTCTCCTCCCCTTCCATAGGCGCCGGAAGTGGGGGGGCAGGGGGGCAGTTGCCCCCCCCCCCAGTCAAAAAAGTGGGGGGGGGGGGCAAAACGCATTTTTGCCCCCCCAAAACGCCCCCCCCCCCTCCAAAAAAAAAAAAAAAAGCAGTAAAGGAATAAACATGGTTTGTATTTTTAACCCAAAAGAACATAACAATAATAAAAACCTGAATTAAAGCACATATACCATTCCATTCAAAGAAAAGGAAAGTTCACAGGAATTAAATTTTTATAAACATTGCGCATGCTACCTATACGGTTTATAATAGCGATACGCGCATATCGTGGACATATTGTGCGAGAATGGGAAAACGTGTCTGTTTTTTTGGTTTTGTTATAGGGGTGAGAAGACATGAGCCCCTGAACGCTGGCGTACTGATGGGGGGGGGGGGGTATATCTATACGATACCAGTGATTTACACATGTTGCTGTTATGACATGATTTTCCGGTATTTTTTCTCCATTTTTTTTTAAGTCATACCTTTTTATGCGTTTGTTGGAAAATAAGAAATTCCCAAATTACAGTCGGGCGAAAAATACGCTTATTTAGAAGCCTTTATGACATGGTCTGCAAAGTGGCTGGGCTCGAGCCCCTCCCCCCTCACTTTTTGAAAAAGTATGTTAAAGAGAAAAAGAAAGAAAGACGGAGAGAAAAAATAAGTGACCTGCCAATGTCACAAATAAGGCATAAAAAATGCTCATCTGACCGTAATTAAATGCCTAAAACCCCAGAGCTTACGGGTGCTCCGCCCCCGGACCCCACCAAGGGCCCTAAGGCGGGCCCCTGGATGCTCATCTGACCGTAATTAAATACCTAAAACCCCTGAGCTTCCGGGGGCTCTGCCCCCTGGACCCCACCAAGGGCTCTAAGGCGGGCCCCTGGATGCTCATCTGACCGTAATTAAATACCTAAAACCCCTGAGCTTCCGGGGGCTCTGCCCCCTGGACCCCACCAAGGGCCCTATAAGGCGGGCCCCTGGATGCTCATCTGACCATTATTCAATACCTAAAACCCCTGAGCTTCCGGGGGCCCTGCCCCCTGGACCCCACCAAGTGCCCTAGGGCGGCCCCTGGTTGCTCATCTGACCGTAGTTAAATATTAAAACCTCTGAGCTTCTGGGGGCTCCCCCCCCCCCCTCTGGAACACGTCAATGGCCTTAAAGAGGCCCCTGGATGCTCATCTAACCGTAATTAAATACCTAAAATCCCTGAGCTTCCGGGGGCTCAGCCCCTTGACACCCTGCCGAGGCTGGACCCCACGCCAATTTACGCTCTACCTGATCGTTAATACTTCACTTTGAAAAACGTTCCGCGGGACCTGCATGTAACGTGTAAGACTGGTGGTGATGCAGATTTTTCGTCTGCCCCCCCCCCCTTCCGAACGTTTTTTCTCATTACGTCACTGCCCTCGGAAGGTGAGCCCCCTGGAATGTTTGCCCCCCCAATCCCAAACTGCTTCCGGCGCGCCTGTCCCCTTCCCCTCATCCTTCTCTCCCACCCCACCCCCCAATCTCCCCCTGCTTCTATGCCTCCTCCTTCTCCTCCTTCTTCTTCTTCTCATTCTTTCCCATCCCCTTCATATCACTCCTTCTTCTCCTCATTCCCCCACGCAGGGTTGTAAAAACAAAATACAACACAATCATTATTAGTGACACACAGGGTTTTTGCAGTGGGGACGCTCCTTTTCATAGCCATGTATACAATGTAAAATGTTTTCCCTTGTCCCCGTTTGCCAGAGATCGATAAACAGTCGATAAGTAACGAGGATAATCTTTACCTCAACTTCTCAAGCAAAATGAAGATACGCCTACTCATACAACTGTGACAAAGATACAAAGATGATTGATACGATGCTACGATAATATCAACAGGATGATTTCTTTCTATTTGCTGATACCCCCCCCCCCCCAACCCCCATCTTAGGGCAAAGACATGTAGTGACTAAAGAAAAATTCTATAGAATGATGCATAAAATAAGTTTAACGTTTGAGGGCAGCAAACCAACATCAAGTCTAGGAGGAGCGTAGTTTTATATACAGTCATGTAAGTCGTCATGTAGCTCACATTTTTGTTATAATTTATTTGCAAGGCAATCATGGGTGTAATATAAATGTCTAAAGTGAACACCCAATTCTGATTTGATAGGTTCACTGACAAAAAGAGAAAGAAGTCAAAATAATTTATCTTCCAAAATTGTTTTGTAGGTTTTAGATTTAGAGTCCATTGCGTTAATGCACGTATCATAAAAAAACAAACTGCTACCAATTGAAATAAACAAGTAAGAGGCGTGATGGCTCAGTGGTAGAGCAGCGGTCTCGAAATCGTGAGATCCCGGGTTCGAAACCCTATAATGTCGTTTAAGCCACTAATCTTTGTTACCAAGTCCCTCGGAGAGGACTTGAAGCCGTATGTCCCCTGCATGGTCGCTTACTTCCAAGCAAACACATGCTCTCTTTGCAGTCGGGTAAAACAAAAAAACACCCACCAAACCATCAACATGGCTTTATAACTTCCTCTTAATAATTGAAATGTGAAGAAACGATCATAACCATGATTAAATACGCAGTAGTATACTCAAAGTTTCTTAGGTAGTCAAGAGATCACGAGTTTAACATTTGAAAGACTTCCAATAATGAAGTATCATGATGATTATAAATTTGGCCAGTCACTGCAAGACAGTGATAGGATATCACTGGTAGTCCCATCTACAGTCCAAAAAGTATTTTATTAAATAATGATAAAAAATACAAGATCACCATACTGCAAGTCATGTCAAGTGTTAAATCGCTGATAATATAGTCGATACCGTTTACCGTTTGAAAACCTTCTAATAAATAATTTGAAAAACAAATGACTCACTGCAAGTGGTGAGGTGATGAAAGTCCCATTTACTATTGGAAAAAACTTATAATGAGCAGTTCTAAAAGCAGATGATCATGATATGCATTTTGCCAGTCACCGCAAGTGGCATATCAATTGTGTCCTAAAACATGGTTTTGTGGCTCTGCATATTATGAATAATTATGCTCTTCCTCTTAACAGGATGCACGAAACCTGATTTAATTGTAATCATTATTTTTGTAATTGCCTCTCCGTTCCTCTAACAATGGAGGGGAAAGGCTTTCCAAGTGGATGGATATTCATGGCAATACCATCGACAAACTTTGTGCCACGCAGACAATGGTGAAGTTACGGGTGGGCGCCCCCCCCCCACCCCCATAAGAAAATACATGAAATATAGGGGAAAGGGAGAAGGGACAATAGAAATGAAAAGGGGAAGATAAGAAGATGGAAAACAAAGGAATAGGCCCCTTATGCATCCCTTAATCGATGGCTTTGATAATTCGCATTCTATAATTACGAAGTGCCTCTCCCCCTAAAAATGCCAATGTCCTCCTCAAAGGCTGGATCAACGCTACGCCAACTCACGCAGCCCCCTTTCCAGTTTACCAATTATGCAACACTCCTCCTCAATAATTTTCATAAATCCATAACATGTTTCTAAGGAAATCAACATCTTTGAATACCTTTTTGAATGTAGTATGAGCAAATATGTTTGTGAAGATATTTTTGTATAAAGACATTTTTTCATTTTAAATAAAAATTCATTTCAATTCAATTCAACTGAAATTCCCGGCACTGCTAATTTGCAAAGAGCAATTTCTAACACACGTGACGATAATGAAAGACTAAGGTGGTAGATCAGAAACTGATTTTGATTCACCTCTCAATAAAAAGTTTCAAATAGTGTTTTCAAACGAAGAAGTAGTACATTTTAAGAAAAAAACAATAAATAGGAATTTAAAATAACGTCAAGCGCAACATTAAATCACCATGCAAATGTACATCTACATCTAAAATTCGAAAGATTTAACAAATAATTCGAAGTAAAGGATATTGAACTAAAAATTGTGTTTTTAAGAGAAGTAACAACAAAATCGCTAAGCACGTAATTTACAAATCTCATCAATGCATAATTTAATCCTTTTTTTTAAAACTTCAATTAATTCCCTGATATTAGCAAGAAATTGTTATTTTCAAACCAGTTACAGTAAAAGAAGTTAATATAAACTTTGAACTGTTGGTCCAGTATTTTATGAAGAACACAATATAGGAGAGATCTCATCAGCATACTTACAGAAAACGCAACGCAAAACTGAGGGCTCTGAAGTGTTGCGATGAGGAAATGAAAATGATGAAGAGAGAATTGTAGCATCTCCTTTTTCATGACCAAAAAGTGACTTATTTTATTTTATCGGGCGTTCTGACAAGGGCGGTCTTGGAACCCTTATCAACAGTGGAGTTCAAAACAAGTCATTAGTACCGGAACAATAGTTTAAGACTGGAACTTTGCGTCCTTGCCCGGAACGTTCCTTTTCAATTCCAAATGGAAATGAGTCTATTCTATTTTCCGTCTTCAAAAGCGCATTGGAAAATCGAAAGACGCCGAAAAAATATTTCCATCTTCTTTTGGAATTTTGCCAGTGGAATTGACAAGCCACGCGACACCATTTACTTAAATTCCACGCGACTTGGCAAAGGGATTGGTAGAATGCATATACCCTAGATATGAAAGGTTTATCTCATATTATGGTTACCCAACAAACGTCCTCGAGTTCCAAGACAAAAGATAACTTTATCAGTTTTGACATATCTTTCGGTGTCTTAAACGGGTGACTGTGAGCTCAGAACAAACATAATTAGGGTGCAAAATTAACAATCTCAAAAAAGTTGTCAAAAAGTCCGTTAAAGATTATCGATTTTAAGGCCGCCCCACAAAACAGATTATGAAGAGCACACTTACTGAGTGTGCATATTTCAATTTATAATGCATTCAAACCTCGAGTAACTTCGTGAATTTAGCAGACATGCAGCTTCAAAATGTCAAAATATTGCATCCATCGAAGTTATTCAATAATGATGTAATCAAGATAGGGAATGGACCTCCAAGGGATAATCATCCATGCATGGTTTTAATTATCTCAAAACGAATCAGAGCTGAAGTTTTCAGATTTAGGCTTTGTAAAGGCACAATCCATACGTGAACGCTTTTAAAAAAAGAAAACAGCTTGAAAAAGAGTCACGAGAGTAATTAAAGCTAATAAACATTTGGCTTTTTTAATAAATCCGACCTGGTTAATATTCTGCCAATTTTTAAGTAATTATTGTGCTTTTTTGTCAAAAACTGGACAATACATTACTCAAGTTGGGTTGAGAAAATGTCCGATTATTGGTTGGATACATTATTACCCTCGGGCTGGGCCATTTTACCCAATAGTTATTAAACATTAATATTGAGCGAATAAATGAAAAGAGTCAATAGACCTTTAATCACTATCAATATCATCTTAATCTTATAATGTAACTTGGCGGCAAACATTACACGCTCTTGTCTTATTTACCTATTACATATTAATATGAAGACATGTCATAAGTACACACAACTATAACATCTTTTGCTGATAATAATTGTTTAAACAGGGTCGATTTCTATTATAAATATGACATTATTATTGTGGAGAAAGAACACAATGATGAGCTGAATCTATTCATCATAATCAACTGAGTTCATTGACTGCACTTGATACAAAATTAAGATCTTTATAGAGATTTCTTCAAATTCTTTTAAAATTCATTATGCCGACTACGGTAGCAAGTATGAGATATAGCCTTATGACTTTAGTTTAGGCCAATTACAATAATTGATTTGTTTCTTGCCCGAATTTTCGGAAAATGAAGAAAAGAGTGTTCCACAGAATTTTTATTTCATATTTTCTGGTACTTCCATTAGGAATAACTATAGTTGGTCCATTTCTACACAATTTTCCTTGATTTAATTAAATTTGAACATGGGACTAACTATACTGTGGAACAAGAAAAGGTGAAAATAACATCGATGATTTTATTATCTCGTTGTCAATTTGTACTCAGATTGTTTTTCATTCGATTTCAGAACAATATTTTCAAACAATAAAATACCGAAGAAGAAAATGAAAAGAAAAGAAGAAGAAGAAAAGAAGAAGAAGAAAAGAAGAAGAAGAAAAGAAGAAGAAGAAGAATGAGAAGGAGCAGTTCGAAAAATGGAGTGGACGAGAAAACACGAATTAATTTACTTTGCCAAGTAGAAGGATTTAAATCATTGCAGACTTTATCTTTATACAAACACTTTAAAACTATCGCACTTTGCAAATGAAGTCGAGTCATCAAGGACGGTTCATATTGGAAGACTATACAATCACACGTTGAATACGTGCTGGAAAATTTCACGCTCCTTTTGTAGTTTTGAAAAGATCGCGATGTTTTGCGCTGCCGTTTACACTTGCGCTAAAACATTACCGAATTCGTTTAAGAATTAAAAACCTTATGCTGGGGATTATTAAGAAAAGCTTATCTGCATCCAAACTATGGATTTATTTGCTGAAAGTCAAAGTGTGGAACTTTATGCGCTTTTCAAAAAATTGCTTTTGCACCGTTTTTTTTTTCTCTCTCTCTTTTTTTTCTAAGCGATTACAGACGGTTGAAGGGATTCTTTCAACTTGGGTTCGTAAATAAGCTTATAATGTATGGCCAAGGGATGCTTAGTGAGGAAGGACGGAGGAAAACATGATTAATACTAATAAAGGTCTTGTGCTCACGATTTTATTGTATTTATTAGGAGGGAGCAGGGTAGGCTGCCTCGATGGACACAAATATCAACGCCCCCGCTGAGTAAAATGTTCTAGAATAGAATAGAATTAGCATTGGCCAAAATAGATTCTCTATAAGAGGGAGGGGGAGATGGAATTGGGGAAGTATTATATATTTCTTTAAATCCCCCTAAAAAAAAACAGAAATCGACTCTAAGGTATCCCGAATATGGTGTAGTCGGGGTTGCCCCATCCCCACATCCTCTACCACGTAGTGCAGAGTACAATGCAAACTTTGCCCTCGTTTGATGCAAGCTCCGATCTTTAAAATTTAACTACGATTTCAATTTTAAAACAATATCTTTCCATAATTTCGCACTTACACCTAATAGCCGGTATAACCATAACATAACATTTTCCATTGAAATAAACATTTAGAAAACTTGGATGAAATACTATTGCCAGATGCAGCTATTATGTTAATTATGATTAATATTCGACAACATCCATGCCCTTGGAATCCCGTGTAGTAGTAAAGTATAGCCTTCAGAAGGTGAGACCCTATTCATCATGCATTATGGCGCATTCTTTTTTTTTGCTTCTTTCCAATCATAGACCTATAAACAATAGCGTAACTAGATTTCAAGAAAAAGTTGAGCTCTGGTCTGCATTTTGAAATAAACGGTGTGGAATCGATCAGACAAAGTTGGTCATGTAGCATATAAGTATTGGTGTGTACTGCAAGGTTCTGGAATCATCAAAATGATGAGAGATTTGGCCAAATCTTGGTAAACGTAACATGTACTGTACACAGACAGACGGATATGGGACTACACAAATATGCGGCATAAAAATTAGGCCCAAGCTGTTGCATGTCTGAAGGCATATATGAAGAGCCATGGTTTTCAGAGAACATTTTTTCTCTGATGTTCTTCCACACTTGCAAAAGAACAATACAAACGTTTACAAATAATTTCCAACCTCTACCCAGAACTCAACCTTCTCTTTAAACTTGACGGGGGGAGGGGGGAACCGATGGTGATCCAACAAGAAAATCACTTTCCAACTTTGAGGTCCGGAGGGGGGGGGGGGGGGTCGGGGTCAGAGACAACTTGTTCCTTTTTAATTTATCCATAACTTGTAATTTTCGGAGATTTATCAGACTTTACTTTGAAAATATTCCTTAAAGTCTTCAGTAATTGTATATACATGGTTGATATGGCTATTTGAGTGTTGGAGGTGGGGGGGGGGGGGTGGTTGGTTGCCCCTCCCTCGGAGTTCCTATCCCTTCAAATACGCTATACTACCTAAAAGGCTAAACACGTTCGGCAAGATTTTGTTATTTCGTATTCTCATACTTAAAACATAACCAATTAAAAATTATCCATATATTCTTTTAACAATTATCCAACAAATTTGGAATTATTATTTCAAACTACACCCCCCCCCTTTCTTCTCGATATTTATTTCAGTGGTTCGTGAATGATAACTTTTACTAGCTGCAAATTAAACACACATTATATCATAAACGTGCCGGCACAAAAGCACATAATATGATATTCTACACAAAGAGCATAACGAGAAAATATAGGGGGAAAAAAGTTGCATGCATGCAAGTTCACGAACTTGCGACCCGTTGACACTACCATACATCTGGCACCTCGAGTACTAGTCTAAAATACAGACCTTGTCTGACATTTATGAAGAAAATGTACAATTAATATTGAAGGGACTAGCTAAAAATAGGAATCAATTGAATGATGAGACATGAACAAATCTTCACGAGCTTTTGAACTATATCAAAGTCTGATATGTGAATATTTGTTCGATATTGAACTCCAAATTATCATAATGGCTTTTAACAGGTCTGTTATTGAAAGCTGCAAAATAAATGAGTGATGAGATATTGCGAGACTCTCAAAATAACAACAGCTGTATTTCATACAATGTGATCTTCATGGGTTTTTTTAACTGGTAATGGTTCAAACTTCCAGAAAAGTCTGCGGTTGGGGGTATTCAGACTTTTGATATCGCAAGCAAATAGCATAAAAACATGTTTACCTTGAAATACTCTTCGAGTCTCGAGCCATTAAATAACAGGTCCAACATCGAAGCACTCATGCAGTTCGAAGTATAGAAAAACATGGTACAATCAAGGAGATACCTACGAAAGACCATTAGTGCCACGAAGAAAAAAAAACACACTTTCTACTAATCTGTTTAAACAGATTACGATATTTCTTCTAATCTGTTTAAACAGATTATAATCTGTTTAAACAGATTACGGTATTTCTACTAATCTGTTTAAACAGATTACGGTATTTCTACTAATCTGTTTAAACAGATTACGATATTTCTTCTAATCTGTTTAAACAGATTATAATCTGTTTAAACAGATTACGGTATTTCTACTAATCTGTTTAAACAGATTACGGTATTTCTACTAATCTGTTTAAACAGATTACAGTACTTCAACTAATCTGTTTAAACAGATTATAATCTGTTTAAACAGATTACGGTATTTCTACTAATCTGTTATAACAGATTACGATATTTCTTCTAATCTGTTTAAACAGATTATAATCTGTTTAAACAGATTACGGTATTTCCACTAATCTGTTATAACAGATTACGATATTTCTTCTAATCTGTTTAAACAGATTATAATCTGTTTAAACAGATTACGGTATTTCCACTAATCTGTTATAACAGATTACGATATTTCTTCTAATCTGTTTAAACAGATTACATTACTTCAACTAATCTGTTTAAACAGATTACGGATCCTACTTTTGTCACTTCCCCTGGCCTGCGCGCGAATTTTTTTTCCGTACTCGAGAGGGCAAATACCCCATGTGCGCATGCGCGTGGACTTGTGATTTCTCTGCTACTTCCCATACGAAATGTACATGTATTCGCATGTACTGTGCACGATTCGCGTTCTACGAGTAAACGATGGCATAGTAGTCTTCAAACACAGACTCTGATTTGCCAGTTTGACAAAACAATTACGCATATATCGTGCGTAGCAATAGTACTAGTATTCAAGTCTGAGTAGTTGTATGATTCAGACATTTTAGTGCTTACAGAAATGCATCCCAAATTGAATAGCATGGTATAGTAGTCTGCAAGCACAGACGCTAATCGGACAGTTTGACAACATAGTGTCTTGAGTAGTGCTTTATATTCAAATATGTGTAGTTTTATGATTCAGACCCTACTGGTGCGTGTATTGGAAAGGCATCTCAACTTGCAGAGTGGCATAGTAGTCTGCAAGCACAGACGCTAATCTGACAGTTTGACAAAATAGTGTTATTCAAGGCATTCGTTGTGTTAAGAGTTAACATCCTTCTGGCTCTCAGCAGACCATGATTATAAATAAAAGTAATACAGAGAGTGCGAGCATACTGGAGGGAGGGCTAGAGAGAGAGAGAGAGAGAGAAAGAGAGAGAGATATGGAGAGAGAGAGAGAGAGAGAAAGAGTGTGAGAGAGCAGTGGCACAATACATAGGCCTACCATGGGGTCTGGAATCATTAAACTACACAAACTTGCATAAAATCACTACTCATCAATACACAATATATTATTATGTCCTTGCAGACTACTATACTACACTCTACACATTGAGATGCATTTCTAACGCACGCACCAGTAGGGTCTGAATCATACATCTACGCAGACTTGAATAAAGTACTTCTCAGCACACTACTAGTATGTTGTCAAACTGTCAGATTAGCGTCTGTGCTTGCAGACTACTATACCATGCTATTCAATTTGGGATGCATTTCTGTAAGCACTAAAATGTCTGAATCATACAACTACTCAGACTTGAATACTAGTACTATTCCTACGCACGATATATGCGTAATTGTTTTGTCAAACTGGCAAATCAGAGTCTGTGTTTGAAGACTACTATGCCATCGTTTACTCGTAGAACGCGAATCGTGCACAGTACATGCGAATACATGTACATTTCGTATGGGAAGTAGCAGAGAAATCACAAGTCCACGCGCATGCGCACATGGGGTATTTGCCCTCTCGAGTACGGAAAAAAAATTCGCGCGCAGGCCAGGGGAAGTGACAAAAGTAGGATCCGTAATCTGTTTAAACAGATTAGTTGAAGTAATGTAATCTGTTTAAACAGATTAGAAGAAATATCGTAATCTGTTATAACAGATTAGTGGAAATACCGTAATCTGTTTAAACAGATTATAATCTGTTTAAACAGATTAGAAGAAATATCGTAATCTGTTATAACAGATTAGTGGAAATACCGTAATCTGTTTAAACAGATTATAATCTGTTTAAACAGATTAGAAGAAATATCGTAATCTGTTATAACAGATTAGTAGAAATACCGTAATCTGTTTAAACAGATTATAATCTGTTTAAACAGATTAGTTGAAGTACTGTAATCTGTTTAAACAGATTAGTAGAAATACCGTAATCTGTTTAAACAGATTAGTAGAAATACCGTAATCTGTTTAAACAGATTATAATCTGTTTAAACAGATTAGAAGAAATATCGTAATCTGTTTAAACAGATTAGTAGAAATACCGTAATCTGTTTAAACAGATTAGTAGAAATACCGTAATCTGTTTAAACAGATTATAATCTGTTTAAACAGATTAGAAGAAATATCGTAATCTGTTTAAACAGATTAGTAGAAAGTGTGTTTTTTTTTCTTCGTGGCACTAATGGTCTTTCGTAGATACCAGCATATCCCTTTGGTATAATACTCTGCACCGGCACTGCACCAATTTTTTTCACTCTACGGTCAATCTTATGATTGCAAAATTGGATAGTTAACAACAATTAGAAATTGACCTCAGTCTTTCAAGAAAAAAAAGACTGTATTATGATATTATGACCGTAAAATAGACCAACGCCAAATTAATTATGTGTAATATACGTTATATCCCATTCAAAAGAAACGAAAACAACTATGCATTTATATTGGAATATATTTTTACATGTTCACTCTTTTACGCAAGATGTGGCCGTTAAAACGATGGAAATAAATGGATCGACAAATGAATTCTTGGTTTTATTCTAGATCTCGAAAAATCAAGGAATTGGAATCACTATGATCACACTATACGAGTACGAGGTAGATCGAGTCAAGGCTATTGAGCCAATTATGAGCTACATAACAAAACAAAAAAAGGGAAAACAAGAGAAAGACCAGCCCCCCCCCCCCCCCGCGTCTTATTGAAATTAATCGCAATTATGGATATGAGAGATAGGGGACTGCAAATTTGGTATTGATTAGATTAAGAGGACTCTTTAAAATTATACATTAAAGGAGGGACCCTGCCCTGTATAGTCCTACTAGAATTCTAGATCAAGTGTAAACTAATTTTATGACGATTCAGAGGTGTCTATGCATAGGAATAATGCGATCTATAGGTCTAGTTGGGGGGGGGGGGGGGAACAAGGGAATAGAAATATCAATGCAAGCCAAGAGAGAGGGGGTTGAGAAGTAGTGAGGGAGAGGGGGAGAGGAGAGGGTGAGAGGGGGGGGGAGAGGAGGGATAGAGAGAGAGAGAGAGAGAGAGAGAGAGAAGGGGGAGATGGAGGGTAGAAGAAATACACCAGGAAGCATGAACACAAATCGGGTATGTACTGCAATAAGACGTCAAAGAGTTTCCTTCCTAATATTTGTTATGCCGCTTGCATTAATTTTAATTATGCAGCCAATACTATGGACAGGAAAATTTGGGTTTCGTTAGTTTTCGAAGGTTTCATGTCGAAATCCCTGACAGAAATACATCTAGTCATTTGGATTGAAGACAGTCATGACAGTATACTTCGCTTTATTAAGCAGTGAAGGCGTGAAGTATGGGATTGTCGAGTTACAAACCATGCAAACTGGAATGAATCGTGAATTGTTTGGGGTTATCAGTCTTGATTGGGGAAATCGTCACAAAATGTCAGTACCGTATAAGATTATCATTTGACAACAGAACCATCCAAGGGAGTGATTTGCGGAAAAACTCAACATGCTAAAGTAAATTCAGTCGAGTGGACACTTATTTCTACCTGGATCCCCCAACCCCCCCCCCCCCCCCCCCCCCTCTCTCTCTCTCTCTCTCTTTCCATCTCTCTATTTGAGAAAACAAATCCTTTCTTATAATACTATTTATAGAAAGATATAAAATGTCCTTGTTTTATAATAGGCCTATAGGTCGAACCAGGGAGGTGTTTACCCCTGGTCGAACTCAAAATAATGGCTTTACGTGTTCAGATTCAATCTATACACAAATAATAATGTATCAAGCTTATACTGTTATATGACAAGTTCTGTTCATTTGCCATTAAATGAAGGAATATTTTGTCAGATTTATCTCAAATTCCACGTGAAATAATCATACATCCGTGGCACATTCAGAGAAGCGCGCGAAACCAGTGCAACGCAACAAAGGAAATTATTTCACCACTTCTGCAACACCAGCTGATCGCCGGATACCACTCACACACACACGTGGCATGCATCGTCTGCAAATATTACAGGGGTGGTTTTGAGGTTTTTTTTACAAAATTAATACAAATAGTAATTTCAGTACTTACCAACTCTTAACAAGACAATCCTTCCTTGGCCAATATGATAATCGTGAATTCATAGACATCCAACCAATTCTTTAACTTGTAAATTGAAGAACAGCCTCTATTTCGGAGGTTAAATTTGGTATATTCGCCGTCCCGATTGGTTTTGCGTACTACCGGTGTATTTCGGAGCGCGCGCTCGCGTACCGACTTTCACTGCGCACTTGTGAAAACCATTTCCATAAATGCATATTCAGTTATAAGGATGCTCATTGGTCAGTTTGTTGGTTTTCTCCCTGAGTTGACGACAGTGATTGGCCCTATGCAAATTCGATGTAAATAATGTTGATATCAGGATGGGTGAACAAACTTTCGCACCATGTGCTTT
This sequence comes from Strongylocentrotus purpuratus, assembly GCF_000002235.5. Classification (NCBI taxonomy): domain Eukaryota; kingdom Metazoa; phylum Echinodermata; class Echinoidea; order Camarodonta; family Strongylocentrotidae; genus Strongylocentrotus; species Strongylocentrotus purpuratus. The sequence goes on from NW_022145598.1 coordinate 10,375,713, forward strand.
TTTGCAGGTTCAACAAACTTTTTCTACGCAGGTTCGTGTGATCTTAAAAATCGTATTGGTCGTAATTCGGACAATAGTACATAAAATTCGCCTTTTAAGATTAAAAAGTCGTAAACTAAAGCGCAATATATCGTGACTCACATAAATCACTGAAAATTGAATCAGGGATGCTTTTCTTAGGCTTACACAATATGTTACGTATTTAAATGAAGGAACTGGAAAAGAAGAAGAAAGAAAGAAAGAACAGAGAACATCATGGGAAAGAGGAAGTGGACACAATTAATTTGAGAAAGGCACTCGAAGAAAAAAAAACGATAAGAAGAGAGAGAGAGAGAGAGAGAGAGATACATTATAACGAGACTCGCAAGATAAAATTGTTTCTTTTATATTTTCTAAATGGGCCCTAATGCTAGATCATTTCTTATTTCAATTTTCATTCATGAAATTTGTCAAAATAGGCCATTATTGTGTTTTAAATTTAATCAAATTATATACATAAGCCTTTGTAAAATCGTTTCATTCACCTGTTATGAAGAAAAACACATTTTAAAAGTCAGAACTCAGAACATTATGTGTTGCCTAACCTCACAACACGTAATGTATGCAATTCGCATTCTGACTTTTTAAATAGGCCCTACATTATTTTTATTCTTAACACATGAGTGAAATCATTTGTAATGAAGCACTTAAGATAGGGTTTAGGTTCATAACACATTTTTCATGGTTTGATCATGTCCCTGTAAACATGGTTTGATTCACAAGGAAGCATCAAAGTACAAGGCAGGGTGGATATGTGGTTTATAATTAGGATCTGCGTTTGTTTATGACCTGCAATTGAAAGTGACTTTCACCGAAATGGGTAAACATTATAGTTTACGTTTCAGTATTCACATAAATATTTTGATTGTAATCTTGACTAATTCTACCAATTCTCGTGATTCATTGTATACTCGTGTGGTTATTCTGTTACATCCAGCGATCAGGGTTAATGATCTTTACTTTGCTTACTTTTCTCCATGCCAGTGTTCACCTCTTGAGCTAAACATAGCTCCTACACTCGTTTCATTTCTCTTCAAATTACACTTTATTGCATACAGGATTATAGAGAGAGTTCAATCATTGAAAACAAAATGCAGCTTAGTTTTCACGTTTCAACGTATAGGGCCAAGGCTATAACTATATACCGTTAAATGCATCGATCATCAAGTAGTTACATAATACTTGATCTTGAGTTCAAAGCTACAGTATCGTTACGTAATGTAAGGAACCAAACCTTTCGACAGAGGCCTATTCAAAGACCCATGAGCTTCAAACACAAAAGAGCCCTTCACAATAGTGCAATCGTGGGGGGGGGGGGGGGGGGGGGGGGGACGTTCTCGAAAGCGTCTCAAGTCTAATTTCTTAGATATCCCATTGAAACGTGTGTTATAGAATTAACACGCGTTTCTATGGGATGTCCACGAACTTAGACTTATGACGGTTTCGAGAGACTGGCCCCTGGAGTAGCCAGAACATTATAGTGGAGCTCACGAAATACTCTCCGAGATCGGGGGGTGTGGGGGGGGGGGGGGGGTACTTGAACGGGAAGCCTAATGAGCCCCTTGATTTAATTAAGGCCTACTATACCTTATATACATACATAGGTTTTTTGTCTATGAATGCCATTATTAAACAACTGCGTGAATTCTGATGGAAGGAAAAGGACGAAACTCGAAAGGGATACTTTAAAAAAAAGTTAATGAGATAAGCTTTCAAAATTTGAAGAAGATGTTACTCGAGAAACGACAGCAAACTTCGCAAATGACTAGAGGGAAAGAAAACATTACAATCAAAGAAACGAATAAGACCAGGGATTTAATTGGAATGGAATACCACACACACACACACACACACGCACACACACACACACACACACACACATACACACAAACACCCCCCCCCCCCATCATAGTATAGAACTACATATCAAAATAGGTCAAGCTTAGACCACGAAGAAAGAAAAATTGTTAAAATAGTTTAGCTTTAATTATTGAGGGCATTTTATCGCCTCAGCATTAATATCTTTTCCAGATCGAAAAGCAGAAATCCTTTTATGTCCCTATTTTTCTTTTCGGAGGTTGATTAACTGTGTTCGTTTATTGTTGCCATATAGTTACTGACGAATAGGACACGTGGCTTGACACACTAGTATGGTCTAAAATTGAAACAAACCATTCCCAAGGGGAGGGGTGCTATGTATTGATTCAAAAAATTTAGGGGGGATAGCAAGAGAAAGAAGAACAGCAAAAGGAAGGGGAAGATGCAAAATCAAATAAAGTAGGAAAATCATTCGTTAATATTGTATATCTTACTACTACTACTACTACTACTACTACTACTACTACTACTACTACTACTACTCTTACTACTACTACTAGTAGTAGTATAGTAGTAGTAGTAGTAGTAGTAGTAGTAGTAGAAGTAGTAGTAGTAGCAGCAGCAACAGTATTAATAATTGTTGTGCTGTTAGTAGTAGTAGTAGTAGTAGTAGTAGTAGTATTAGTAGTAGAACGGTAATAGAAGAAATAGTAGTAGAAGTAGTAAAAGTAGTGGTGGTGGTAATAGTAGTATGTAGTAGTAGTAGTAGTAGTAGTAGTAGTAGTAGTATAGTAGTAGTATATAGTAGTAGTAGTAGTAGTAGTAGTAGTAGTAGTAGTAGTAGAAGAAGAAAAAGGAGAAGGGAAAAAAGAAGAAGAAGAAGAAGAAGAAGAAGAAGAAGAAGAAGAAGAAGAAGAAGAAGAAGAAGAAGAAGAAGAATGAGAAGGAGGAGAAGAAGAAGGAGAAGAAGTGGAAGAAGTGGAAGAAGTGGAAGAAGTGGAAGAAGTGGAAGAAGAAGTGAAAGAAGAAGAAGAAGAAGACGAAGAAGAAGAAGAAGAAGAAGAAGAAGAAGAAGAAGAAAGTCATGAGCAGGAGCAGCTAGGATATTAAAATAGTTAAGAAGGAGAGGGATATGTTTTTCATATCAAGAGAGGAGCGGACCTAAAATCTATTTCCGCCTCAAAGTTTTTTTTGAACATCTTCATGAATTTAATTCACAAGTTTACAGTTAATACTTTTTTTTTTTTATCATACATGCAGGTTATACATTTCTAACCACACTTTGATACCAGAAAATGCATGTACCTGCATCCGCATTATTGGTTCACTACCAGCATGTGTAGTTCGAATTTCCTGGAGGAAATATCATGGGGAGGATAATTACAAAGGGATGTGTATGAATTACTCATTATCAGAAGATCCAGCTGCCCGTGGCGTACCTTCAGTCCACCCGTTGAAGGGGTACTATATTGATCGGGGGTAGTAATCGGGGGAGGGGGACGTCCACGCCGGTCTCACTCAGAAAATTAAATGCGAAATAATATACAAGAGGAAAGGGTGCATGAGATTGGCCGTGTGTCTTCTTTTCTTGTTCTTCCCTTCTCTCTTTTTTCTTCTTCACAACTTTAAGTTTTACCTCCTTCCTTTTCTAGCCTTTGTTTTGCTTCACAACTTGAGGTTAGGGGGGGGGGGCATATATCCCCATGCGCCCTGTAGACCGACACTACCACCTGATGAGACTATACATTTCAAAGGTAACACTTAACTAAACAAGTATACCAGTGGAAATATACAATGTGCATATACGATCACCGGTCACGGGGAATGCCCCTGTTAGTTACATTGCGTAATGGGGGTCAACAAACTTTTCTCCGTTAGAGCAGTCGACAAACTTTTCCACTTTTTCCGGTAACTTCCCTACACGCCGAAGATGGCGTTTTTTTTAATATCAACGAACTCGAATGCCCAGAACGCGGGTCAATCGCGAACCGTTTTACGCGTTTCTTCCGGGTGTGTATGTGTACAGCAATATATCTCGAATCCCCGGATATCGATTTTCACCATCCTGGATCCGCTCCCCCCCTCCTTGTTGGCGCTAGCAACAAATCCCTTTTAGCCGCCATCATGACTATCACCACCACTTTACCCCATTTCCCAAGAACTTTCTCCGCCCCTATTTCACTGAACTTCAGAGCGGATGACATTGCTATTTTGAAAGTCACGAGCGTGGTTGTTTATGACCTTGAGGAGAACAAGTACATTGGCCCAACCACTTCCTAACAAGGATACACATTCGATAGGCGTTAATGTATAATTATAGAATATAGGCTACTTCGTTTGTATTCGCTGATCAGTGTCGAAAGTATAGATAACCAATGGGACAACTTTTCTTGTCATGCGCAAACTCAAAATATCTCTGTGACTTTATAGGTACTTTCGTAATGTAATCCTATGTTATGCACACAAAAATGTTCGTGTTTGTTAAATATCTCATTACAAATTATTTAATTGAAGGATTAGAGGGAGAATATCGGAGTGAGAGAGAGAGGAAGAGAGAGAGAGAGAGAAGGTGAGAATAGAGGGAGAGAGAGAGAGAGAGAGAGGGGGGAGAGTGTGAGATGTGAGTGAGAGGGAGAGAGAGAGAGGGAGAGAGACAGACGGACAGAGAGAAAACAGACACACAAAGAGACAGACAAAGAGACAGAAAGACAAAGAAAGGGGGAGAGAGAGGAGAAGAACAAAATGTAACTAGAGGAACACATTTTAAGCACGATCTTCTTTCTACCCATCACCAACCTGACCTAGATAGGGGTAACAACAGAGGGCGACAATCAAGAAAGACATCCGTGTTCCATTGGAAATAGGTAGAGCGGCATATCATGACTCTGCTACAGGCGGAGATTATGTTCTTTTGTCTTCATTTAGTTATTTTGCATCTACAAAATAAAATGTAACGTTAGTAATTACGCTTCCCATCTCCATTCGATCCCAAATTAGACATCACAATCTTAATTTAGTTAAATTGCCTTTATAAGCTAATTCCCAGCGAAGAACTGACGTACAAACTTTGCTCTTCGCATCAAGCTACAGTTTCTATAGTGATTCTGCGCTTCGCGCGGGAGGGGCGAAACAAGAATTACGAGTCGAGAACGGTACAACGGATCGTCTTCTTTCTCTAATAATTTAATGAAGTGTCAAAGCTTCCGCGCTTTGTGCGCGAGGGGAGTAAACTGAAAAATAACTTAGTTCCTGGCCCCGGGTTTATACGGTTAAATTTGTAGACATTGGCATTAATATATTTGTCGGTAATTGGTGGCTAGTTTTGTCGGTAATCGGTGGCCTCTACCCACCCCCCCCCCTTTCCCCACTGAAAAAGGTCTAGCGACGCCTCTGATAACAACACAGTCGAGATAATTTTTGCAAGTACTACTGGTGAAGCACCAGACCACCGTCTTTGTGCATTGTGCAGCAACGAAGCATATACAACGTCTCACGACGTGACAGATCACATTTCTCTAACTTCTAACCAATCAGAAGGCCTCGTTTGTGTCAAGAAGTGCCGGTGGACATTAAGGGGGGGGGGGGGGGGGGTAGGGGGGTAGTGAGCACATTTTTTTTTTTTTTTTTTTTTGGGGGGGGGGCCTTGGAAATTTGAAAATTTGCATGGGCCGGGCCCCTCGGCCCCCCCCCCCCCAGTTCCGCCACTGCTATTTGTACACAAATTACACGGATGTCCGGCGCTAAAATTAAAACCCGAACCATAAACAGGGGGAATCAAACAATTAAGAGCCCTCCGCGGCGGCACTTTGCAAAATTACTCAATTTACATAATAACACATATTCAATACACTTCACATGTATATATTGTAGTTATGTGAACCATAACCATTTTCGAGCTCATTATAGTGACGGACGGAAAAGGAAGACGGCAATCATTTTGTTTGGCGAATTGAATTAAGCTTTTCTATCTGTAAACTGATCAATAATGACTGAAACTCTACCTTAACCCTGAGCATTTGTTTATCTCCTCATCACTTTATCAGATCATGGAGATGATGCTATTTTTTGGCGTCGTCCTTATTGGATGTTTTACATTATGCAGCGGATCAGTTTCAAGACAAATTTATTGTCTGTACCTGTAGCCTGTTATCAAGCTGTTTGGGCGTGTCTCATTAAAGGGGTCGAATATATAGAGTCTGCGGTTAAAGACTATTAACGACACAGAAAATGTGCATGCGTATAATTATGTTCGTTGGATAACTGGTATTCCCCATCGACAACAACAACTATTGTGAAATGCAGGTTTGTCGGCCATTATATATCGGGCAGATGTAGTAATACCTGTACATGTACTAGGCCTATATATAGTAGCTTTGTGTACCGGTAGCATTTTCCCGCCATTTATGGTAACGGATGGATCCGGAGAACGGCAATCATTAATTTTGTTAGGCGGAATAAATCAAGTCTTTCTATCTGTAAATTGATCAATAATGCCTGAAAATCTACATTAATATTGTGCATTCGTTAATTTTTTTCTCGCATCGATTCCTCATCACTTACTTATCAGATCATGATCATGGAGACGATGCTATTTTGGGGCATCGTGCTTATTGGATGTTTTTCATCATGCAGCGGATCAGTTTCAAGCACATCGCGATTTTGTGTGATCGCAAATCGAGTGGGGAGCAGTGGGGTTGGAAGCCAACGCCTGCTTGCTTTCAGATCAAATGCTACAGCTTCTCCAGTTTCCGTGGAAGTGAGCTACGGAGATGTGGACCCCTCCTCGGCTGGGTGGAGCCCGTGGAAGAATCTTGGAGCTCCGTTGGCCAGTCCGCCGCTGTCCAACCCTGTATGTGAAATGACAGAACGAAATCAAACCCAGGTTTGTCTCTTTTATTACTTTTTTCAATTATTGAATAATAATTTTCTATCATGAAGCAGGTGAAGAAGTGGGGGGGGGGGGGGGGGGGGTCACAAGTTTTTTGTCTTTTTCTTTTTCTCCTCCTTCTAAATAGCTTCTCCGTCTTCAAGTTCTCATTTCCTTGAGACTTTAGCGCTAATAACGCATTTGTAAAACATGAGAGGTTCGATCAACAGCTTGTTCATGGTGTTATTTTTCTAATATTATTCTCGTGATGAAAGTGTAATGATGATTATGATCATTATTATTATAATTTTCAAAGCCTGCACCGTTTCCGCTGGCTCGAGAAATTGATGATTTAGAGAATCAAAGGCTTTTTTGAAATCGAGACTTAATAAAATACCCCCGATTTGTTTTAACCTAGAGTAAAACATAGTCTCGATCACTGTTCTCACAGATTCTCCGATGTATCTATTTTTAACAAAGGCGACTTGGTCTGGGTGAATTATTGATGATAAAATATTTTAAAGTCTCCGCGCTAAGGCTTTAGAACCAATCTTAAAGCTTATCTGCCGTAGTTTACTGGATGGATTAGACTGCCCTGCAAAGTCACTGGACAGGTGGTTATCTCATCAACTCAGCTCTCAGTTAACATAAGAAAAAGAGGATCATGGGGGACCAATGGTCACCGATTAGGCATTGTTTGTTACATAGAGGGCGCTAGTAGCTACAAGTAGTGCAGTGGGCCTTTAATATCGGCGTTTAAGAGCGTTATGGGTCTATAATTTTCTATAAACATTTTACTCTTGCCGTATTTTGCTATTAGGGTTATTATGCCTTGTCTCTGCGATATGGGCAGCTTTCCTCGTCTAAAACTGAAATTTAGGGTGTCTACGAGCAACGGTCCCAATATGTTCCAAAATTTACAATAAAACTCGACGGTTATTCCGTCATTGCCGATTTGTTTTTAGCCATGGCTAATAAAGAAGCCGTACATTCAGCAAGGGATAATTCTTTTTCACGTGAATCTTGTTGGTTGGGAGATAATTTTGGTATGTTATTTTGCTCCAAAAAACTTACAGTTACTAAAACTCTTGGTTCTTCTGCTTTGTATAAGTCTGAGTAGAATTTGTTAATATGCGTATTTACTTTTAAACTGTCAGTTAGAATTTCATCTCAACTTTTTAACCTGTAAATGGTTGATCGAGTTTTGTTTGCCTTTTCCAGGTTTAAAAAGAACTTACTGTTTTTCTCTCCGTACTCGCCCCAGTTGGCCCGGGACCGAACTATTATGCCATGAGTAATACGATCCATGTGTGTTTCGTAATCTAACTTAATCTTTTACTATCCACTATGGTCTAATGATCATTTCATCATAAATCATGATAATCATCAAATGGTTATTTGAACTTACAGATAGTACACGTACTGGAGAAAAGACCAACTGGCTATTGGCCTAAATTGTCATTAGACCAGAATGTTAAGTAGACACAATCATTGTTAGACCATGAGGATAGTAGAAAGTAAACCAAACGGCAATTTACCAAGCATTTAAATCATGAAAATATATAACTTGCCATGGATGACTCATGAGAGGTAACAAAACATTTATTTCCAATGTTTGGAATCCAAACAAATATGTAGTTAATTCATAAAGCTATCAAATACTTGATTAAAAATGGTTGTCATGTAATAAAAACATTAAACCAAATTTAAAAACAATAAATAGATAAAAGATATAAATTAATGTTTAAACAAAATTGATATAAACAGAATAATAGGAAAGAACTTATCTAACATTATTAGTTGTAGCAATATTTACATGTTCATTCTGGAACTTATTTCTAGATACGGTGTGAACTTAATTTGAAATGTGAAACAAAAATCAACAAAAAAGAGTTCTAAAATACATTATATATATATATATATATATATATATATACCCTGATAATATGTTTTCCTGATTGTTCCCGAGCGCTTGAGGGTGGCAAATTTATACCGTCCATTCTTGTTTAAAGGTACTATGTCCCATTTGCAGGCCAAAAAATTGAAAAGGTTAAATTCCAACAGCATTTGAAAGATAATACTAACTTAGAATTTCCCTTAAAAAGAGGGAGCTTGAACATGTCTTTAAGTGGAAAAATAACGACTATTAGTTGTCGAATCGACTTAAGAGCTATAGAGCCAGTAAGTAATATTCTGATTTTCAGACCATTGTACGGAATGGTCGTATGTTTTATGCACACAGATTCAATCAGTTTAATTTTGGCAATTACAAGAACTGGGTTATTGGTGTAGAGTGTAGACAAATGCTCATGTACCCTTTACAGCTCATTTTATGTATGTTATTACCAAAAAGCCAGTCAGTCACTCAATAGTGTCTGACAGTGAAGTCTAGCAAGTAACCGGTTTCCTTGCATAATTTGAATACTAGGACATTGCTAACGTTTAAATGTCACAGATAGGACATACATGACATATTCATAATTCCTTCAAAGTTCTACAGAATTTGATGTTGGCTGCAAAAGGTACATAGTATCTTTAATACACGAATATTAATGTCTTGCACACAAATAAATAATGCCTATTTAATGATCTATATCTGAATTATATTGTATGTACATCGAGCGAAACAATTTGTATTGACTTTTGATCAAGTCAGCTTTTCAAGTTCACTGCTCCCAACCAAATCCAAGATTTGTGTTTAATTATCTCCGACTGTATTGAACTGAAAGGCCGTCGAAAGTTTGAATCACATAAATCATCAAGTAAACTTATATTTATATTTTTACAATAATTTATTGTCACAGTTCCGAATTCAGTGATGTATATGGGACAAAGATTTATACCCATACCTTATAAATCGGGTAATAAAATGCCCTCGCACTATCATTATTCTAATGTAGATCTTTGTGCAAGCATCCGATGGGCAGGTCTACTCGGTTATTCAAGACACCCTTAATTTTTTGAACTTCTCCTCGTGGAAGAAAGTCGGTTCCAACTCCATCCCGGTCATCTTGCCCAAGCGATCCACGCTCGTAGATTCCGTATCTGCAGTCTGGTATCACAAGCAACTCATGGTTTTTGCTCGCTCGATCAGTACTACTACTTCAAGGCTGTATTGGTGTAAAGGTATGTACATTGAATAGAGAATGAGTAACCTTATAATGATAACAATAACGATGATGTTGATGATGATGATGATGATTATGATGATGATGATGATGATGATGATGGTATTGATAATACTTATGATCGTAATAATGATAATAATAATAATAGTAAGGACAATAATGGTAATAATAACAACAACATTAATAATCACATACAGTAGGCTGACAGTTGCACCATGTAGGAGAGGGGAAAGATTGGGCATTTGGGGGAGTCCTGAAAAGGACTGTCGGTACATTTTCTTTCCTGAGTGTTTGTGTAGGACTGTTGGTAGTCCTGAAAAGTTCGTATATGCTATTTATTGGTATCCCTACCATTATTCCGATTCCAAGCGGTAACACATTCGTTTAACAGTTGATTACGCTCGGTTGATTCAATTGTTCGGATTATTTAGCAGAGAGAGAGAGAAGTGAATATTCTCATGACTAACAACCATATAGTATTGTTTTTATTTGTTCATCATTTCTACAATGCTATGTGAACAGTATTTGATGACAACAGAGGGCACTCTCATTTAGCGTCATGTACGAGGCAATAACAGGCTGATAAATGATCATTAGTACCGGGTCTACCGTCTAAATCTAAAGAAAACTGAATATGAACCCGGGCCACATTCTCTCTCTCTCTCTCTCTCTCTCTCTCTCTCTTTATCTCTCTCTTGTCATTGCCTTCCTCCCCCTTCGCTTACTTCCATCTTTAATACTACGGAGTATGTAATGTGTACGTGTATGCCTCAATCACAGATAATATAATCACTAATATCACCGAAATGATTCTTCTCCTTCCCCTTCATCTTCTTCATCCTAGTAATTGCAGCAGTATCATAATGATCATCATATCCCTTCTATGAATATTCATGACTTTTCTAAATACATGATTGGTCAATTGGTGGTCACGTAATAAAACATAATTTCACTATTAAAAACCTATGAAATCCTGTTCAGTGATTGGTCAACATAGCATCACATGACCAAACATAACATTGCTATGATGTAACCGTGACGTCATCCATGGTATAGTGCAAACTATACCATGGATGACGTCATATAGATCGATCAAGATCAATGTGCTATCGGTCGCGGTCGCGGTACTGTCGTTTGTGCTGCTCCCACTGCACTCTACACTACTTCAGTGACAGTTAACATAATTATTATCATTAATATTTTTATGAAGGTTGGTGTAATATCCCGCAGGTATATACTGCCAGCTACGGCAGGGAGTACACACAGACATGCACGGAATGTAAGTGCTCGAAACGGAACGTCAAGATGTTGAATAAATAAACTCACTTCCTAAATACCCTAGTTCAAGATGTATCTTTGTTAACTACATAAAGATAGAGATTTTACAATGGCGACGAGACGGGATCCACTTTGTGCTCTACTGTTCGACAAAAAAGTGAACTTTTGACTTTTTTTCCACAGACGGTACGTACACGTACGTGTGATGGTGACTGAGTGTGTACCGAGTAACTTTTGTGCCCCACGTATTGACATTCATGTGATCCAGTGAATAGCCCAATATGTCTATGCCCATTCTACCACCGTTTGACCCTCACGGGGACAGTGCATCTTTGAGTCAGAGATGGGAACAGTATATAAAAAGATTTGAAGGAGCCATGGTTGGGTTCAATATCATCGGACCAAAACGAAAACGGGCCCTTCTGTTGCACTATGGAGGTGAACAGCTCCAGAATGTGTTCGACACCCTACCTGATACAGGGACTGACAATGATTATGAAAGGGCATGTGATGCTCTTAAAGCCCACTTCGTGCCGAAGAAGAACATCATTTACGAGACGATTTTGTTTCGTAGACTCACCCAAGAAGCTGATGAAAACGTTGCACAATTCTGCACCAGATTACGGAAGGAAGCGGAAAAGTGTCAGTTCACAGAGGTGGAACGTGAATTAGTCACTCAGATTATCACCGGCTGTCGGTCAGGACAGTTACGTAGACGCGCCCTTGAGAAACAGACATCTCTCGACACACTTATAGAGCTAGCTCGATCACTTGAGTTATCACATGAGCGGGCGGATGGAGTCGAAGCAGACAAGGTTACACAATTCCATCGCGTTTCTTCACAACAGAAAGGGCGTGCACGTCCCAACCAGAAATCTTCACAGTGTGGAAATTGTGGCTATGGCTATCCTCACACTGGAGACTGCCCTGCAAAGGGCAAACGCTGCAACACCTGTAATAAAATGAACCACTTTGCATCAGTTTGCCGCAATGGCAAACCAGTCAAGTCTGTCAGCGATGATAATGCCACATCACTCCCAAGTGCAGACACCTCGCAGAACCCTGTTGACACGATCCATGAGTATATGTTCGCAGTGTCAAACACCAAGCCGCCAACACATGTAGGTATAACCATCGATGGCATACGCTGTTCTATGATTATCGACTCGGGATGTTCGCGAAACATCATCGATGAGCCTACCTACAAGAAACTGAACGTGAGCCTTAAGAAATCTTCTATCCGCCTCTTCCCGTATGGTTCGAAAACACCCTTGAGTGTCCTAGGTGTGTTTACCGGTAGCCTCGAGTCACAGAGAAAAACCACTGCTGCAGAAATATATGTGGTGAAGGGCTCATATGGATGTCTTCTTGGGCGTAGCACTGCTGAAGATCTCAATTTGATCATCATCAACGACACCGCCAATGCTGTCAATGCAGAAAATGACTATACATCTGCATACCCAAACCTATGGTCGGGGGTTGGGAAGCTGAAAGACAAGAAGGTGAAACTCCATATTGACACCTCAGTTCCTCCAGTCGCACAACGGTTTCGCAGTACACCATTTCATCTGCGAAAACAGATTGAGAAACAGCTTGCTGAGCTACAGGACGCCGACATAATCGAGGATGCTACTGGGCCGACTCCGTTCCCAAGCCAAATGATCCACAGAATGTTCGGATTTGTGTGGACATGAGGGCGGCTAATAAGGCTGTCATCAGAGAGCGTCATCCTACACCTACAATGGATGAAATCATCACTGAGTTGAACGGGTCCAAGGTATTTTCTAAGTTGGATCTGAAATCTGGATACCATCAGCTCGAGCTTGAACCTGAGAGCAGATACATAACCACGTTTGCAACGCATGTTGGACTGAAGCGCTACAAGAGGCTGAATTTTGGCATATCCTCTGCGAGTGAAGTTTTTCAGAACGCCATTCGTCAGACATTAGAAGGCATACCAGGAGTCCTCAATGTGTCTGATGATATTCTTGTACATGCACCTGATGAAGCGTCACACAATGAGAGGCTGAATACACTCTTTCAACGTCTGCAAGAGCAAGGACTGACCCTGAACACGCGGAAATGCCAATTCAACAAGACAACGATTTCTTTCTTTGGCCTTGTATTCTCAGCAGAAGGAGCGTCGCCTGATCCTGATAAGGTTGACGCTATCCACCAGGCTGCACGTCCGCAAAATGCCCAGGAAGTGAGAAGTCTTCTTGGCATGGCCAGTTATAGCTCGCGTTTTATTCCCAATCTCGCGACAATCACTGCACCTCTCCGTAGCCTCATGACAAAAGGAGTGAAATTTGAATGGAATCAAGAGCATGAAGCAGCGTTGAAAGCGTTGAAGGATTCCATATCAAAAAGTGCAGTATCATCATACTTTGACACAGCCAAGCGTACAATTCTGTATGTGGACGCCAGCCCAGTGGGACTGGGAGCCATGTTGACCCAAGAGGGAAGTACAATCATATATGCTAGTCGTTCCCTTACACCAACAGAACAAAGATACAGCCAGATAGAGAGAGAAGCTCTTGGTATTGCTTGGGGTGTTCATCGTCTTCACACATATCTTTTTGGTCGGAACTTCACGGTGGTCACCGACCACAAGCCTCTGATCCCTATCTTTGGAAAGCCAAAGATTGTACCATCAGCACGCATTGCAAACTGGATGTTGAAACTCCAGCACTACGACATGGATGTAATCCACGCCCCTGGAAAGACAAACCCAGCTGACTACATTTCACGGCATCCCTGTAGTGATAGCGCTAGTACACCAATGCCAGATGTCGAAGCCTACATCAACTTTGTGGCTCATCATGCAGCTCCAAAAACCGCCAGTCTCGACGACATACGATCAGAAACAGCCCGCGATTCTGCATTACAAGCTACGATCGAAGCCTATCGCAGTGGAAAATGGGAGAATCTCAAAGGCTCTCATCGCGCTATGTGGAATGTTCGCAATGAAATTGCAGTCACTGAAGATGATATTGTGCTGAGGGATAAGCGTATTGTGATACCAGAAGCCCTTCATAAGCGTATCATCGATATCGCACACGAGAGTCACCCAGGTATTGTGCGTACGAAAGCATTGCTCCGCTCAAAGGTTTGGTTTGAATCGCTTGATAGTAAAGTGGAATCACTTGTGAAAGATTGCCCTGTATGCCAAACCGTACGCGATATCCGTACGCCTCTGGAGCCCCTCAAGATGTCACAAATGCCACCCGGTCCTTGGCAGAATTTAAGCATCGATTTCTGTGGTCCGTTACCAACAGGAGAGTATTTGATGGTACTCATTGATGAGTTTTCGAGATACCCAGTTGTAGAGGTTGTAGGTTCAGTGTCCGCTAGAGCTGTGATACCCGTTCTTGATAAAGTGTTGTCTGTATTTGGATTTCCGAAAGTCCTAAAGAGCGATAATGGAAGCCCATTCAATTCGAGTTCATTCGCCGATTACGCGTCTCACTGCGGATTTCAGCATCGTCGAATCACTCCTCACTGGCCTAGAGCTAATGCTCAAGCAGAAGCATTTAACAAACCACTCATCACAGCCGTGCGCGCTGCACACCTCGAAGGAAAGAATTGGAAACAACAGCTGTACATATACCTACGACAATATCGTGCCACACCACACTCTTCAACGCGAGTAAGCCCATTTCGATTGATGTTTAATCGAGAACCGGTTACGCGCCTCCCAGAAGTAGATGTTGCACATGACAACACATCATCAATGGTCAACGATGAAATTGCTGCCAGTCACTCGAAAGCGATAGCGAATGATCATGTAGCGAAAGCAAAGCAAAAATCCTACGCTGACAAGCGACTGCACACAGTGAAATGCGACTTCAAAGTAGGTGACAAAGTGATAGTGCGTAATGATGCACGAGGTGATAAATTCACACCCCCGTATAATCCTACCCCTCTAGTGATTATCAAGAGGAAGGGTAACATGATCACTGCTAAATGTCAATCAACATCATGGTGCGTCACACGCAATGTATCCTTCTTTAAGCGATCGCCTTCACAGTCACAGCTTACTCAACAGACGGACAAGTCAGAACAAAGTGACAAAAACTCAGAAACTGTGGTCCCAAACCGCACCAGAAGGCCACCAGCCTATCTAAAGGACTACAAAACCTAAACTGAATACTAAAACCATTGAAGAAGAACTTTTGTAACCAATGTTTAAAGTTGTTTTGTGAAATGCTAAGATGCTTTTGTTCATATCCTAAGGGATATTGCATTTATGTTTCATTATTCTGTTGTTATTAATCACACATGCAAGAAGATGTGTTTATTCATGTTCATTCATTTTGAGGGAAAGAATTCCTGTCATTTTGAGAGTTTAGTGTTCCATACAATACATGTACCAAAACAGTGTTTGTGTATTTGATACATTATGTTCATTTAAGCTAAAGAAAAGGAGGAAGAAATATGCTTTCTATGTTTGAAATACAGTCAGTCATTTTGAAACGGTATGATCTCTTATTAATTGATCTGTTTGTAACCATGGTAATACTCAATTTGTGAAGATATATGTACCAAATACATGTACCTGGAAAAAACATTTTTCAACCTGATATACATAGTTCTGTACACTGATCATGCATGTACTTCTTTGAAGAAAAACAATTATAGTGAAATTTTGTATTTGAAAGAAAGATACAAACACACTAAACCTTTATATTGATATTTTCATTTTGTTACTCTTGAAAGTGTCAAGAGAAAATACATGTATGTGTAACAAGTTTATTGTTTTATGATTATGAAACAAATCTAAAGAAAAGGAGGGATGTAATATCCCGCAGGTATATACTGCCAGCTACGGCAGGGAGTACACACAGACATGCACGGAATGTAAGTGCTCGAAACGGAACGTCAAGATGTTGAATAAATAAACTCACTTCCTAAATACCCTAGTTCAAGATGTATCTTTGTTAACTACATAAAGATAGAGATTTTACAGTTGGTTTGAAAAATACAAAACAAATATATCAGAACTGCCCATGCTCTATGAGATTTTCAGGTAGATAAGCATTGTGACATCACATCATGTTCAGTCAAAAGTAATGAGCAATGACAATGACAATGACAATTTATTCTCATGTCACCCTCATTGGGGTATTGGAGAAGTTTACAATCAGTTTGAATTTGTCAATTTAACTCTGTGAATTATACAATACAAATAGAATTAATGTTAATCCATACAAAATAACACTATCGACAATAGTGAGAAAAATTATGATGATAATGACAATAACAATATTGATGATGATGATAATAATAATAATAATCAAAAACGATAATTAATGACGAAATTAATGGAAGCAATTGAAAAAGAAATTTACTGGCACCAGTAAACTGATATCTGAATTAATGAATTACTGAAAATATTCTTGATATCAATTTAATAAATTAATATAAGACAAGAAAGAGAAACATCAAGTTAATTTTGAACTCATAACATGTTTTGGGCACATACTTAAATAAATGAAAACGAAGCATTATTTTTCGACAGAATTTTACTAAGTTTAAACGTGTTTGTACATCAGCTGATCCATTTTCAGTGTATTTGGTCTTTCAATAAAATATTTATCGATAAACAATTTTCTGTCTGAACGAAAGGTAGGGCATACAAACAAGTAATAAAAACTCATCCCCAAGCGATCGCAAATTGCACAGCGTATAATGATAACTATAATGATCTGTCTGGTTGCCTGACAAGTAGTAGGTGGTGGACGTGAGCCCTGGGCTGTTATAATGAAAAGGAATCAAGACAAATAGGCCTATTGACTTTCAACAACATGAAGCTAATAGTAAGCATATAATTACTTCAGATATCGGTTTGATTTTGATTCTATTTTGAGCCATTTCAATTAACAAAATATTTTTGTTATTGTATTTTTTGATTACCTCAAAATGCCGTCAATTATATAACACAAAATTATAATATGTATTTGCTATGAGGTCATTTTTTCATAACGCCATTCGCCCCCTTTTCGTTCTTATAATTTCTTGAATTTATGCAAGCATATTCTGGGTGGCCAAACGCAGGGTATCTCGAAGCCGGATTTTGAAAATCTGTCAAGGCGGGCATATTTGACACCATTTTATACCCTGCATGGTTATATCAGTATGGACGGCCATGTGGGCCACGGCACGCTTCAAGACATCTTCTTCTTTCATCAAATCTGATATGTTATGCACGCAGTGCTTGTGAGCCCTATATACACTATGAACATGACGGACAAAGAAAGAGGACAAAATATACAGTTCCTCAGGTAGACAAAGGAGCATCCCTTCACTGCTATTATGTAAAAATTAGTAAAACAGGTGAATATGCATGTGACACCTGGTCTACACATTTATATATAATAGCAGTGAAGGGATGTTTCTTTGTCTACCTGAAGAACTGTATATTTTGTCCTCTTTCTTTGTCCGTCATGTTCATAGTGATAGGTCGATTCCGTTATCCAGATACCTTACACAATTCGTAGGCATAATTTCTAGTATCCCATCAAGGTCACAGACATCTTCGTTTTCCGAAATTGCTCATGCGTGACCGTCCAGGCGCCATTTTGTCCTTTGAGGCAGTTATTAAAGCCTTTCTTCCCGCCCACCTATCTTCACTCTCCTACATGCTACAGACTTCTAACAAATTCCTCTGGATAGTCCAAGAGAGGCTCTTTCGTCTGTCACGTAAAAACACCGGCGCCAATGCATGAATAACGTTCTAATAGGATTGCAGTTCAAGTTTCTGATCTTTTTGATTATTTCTGCATATATTGTAGTTTTTAACTAATGTGAAATAAATGTATTTGAAATTTCAATTTGAATAGGCACTTCAACCAGCTGTACTTGGGGTCTTGTTGCTGGTACTGCGCTCATTGGAACAGATGCTACGCTGATCAAGAATCCTTTCACGGCCAAGTATGAAGGATTCGTGATATCTCCTAAAGGGAAGATGTACCGGACATGGCAGCACGCCAGTGGCAACAGCTTTAAAGCCTGGAAAGCAATGGCTTGTAAGATTTTGTTTATTGTGAATCATCCCCCCCCGGGGGGGGGGGGGGGGCGCAGTCAAATACATTGCTATACACACGCGGGCCTCCAGAAACGTGTAAAAAGGGTGGTTTCTGGTCGTTAAGGCGGGTGCATTCATGGCGTCAAATGGTCAAAACATCAGGGAGAAGGATGTTTGTTGACTGACTTAGTATACAAATAATACACATCAATGAGGGCATTTTAAAGTAAGTATTACCCACACAAGGTACCCTTTGAACAGTCTAACACGCCCGAGGCGCTAGCCGAGGGTGTTTAATTGGACTGCTTCGAAGATACCGACTGTGGGTAATTTTATTAATGCCCGAACACAACGATGTTTATTATTGGTTTTATAAGATAATGTTTTATTTGTTTTATGAAATGATGTTTTATAACATGATTTTACAAATGACCGTTCATAAATATTTACTAATGACCGGTCATTAGTAAAATTACGTGTTAGGCAAAATAAATGCCTGGTCACGTTTAGGCTCTTAACCAATCATTTGATTAGGATCCGCTTCATCATCTTATAATAACAACTAATGTTTGCAAAGTGGATTTAAACCCTTAGAGATACTGTGATGCATAGCAGGTGAATTAAATGTACACAAGTTAGAAGCACATTGCTTGAAATACATTAGTAGATCGGTCTATTCAAAGCCATACTGTACTAGAAGCACCAACGCAAAATTCCCTCTAGTGCCATCTCAGGTCAGCTGTAGCAGTATGGTCCCGGCACTCACTTATTTCCTGCATGGCTGCACTGTTGTTTCTCGCGTCGGTTGACCATGAGATGGCGTTGTGAAATAGACAGTACGCTAGGGCTGAAAGTTCAGCTGTTCAGTATCGCTTGAAACAAGAACCTAACCCTTATTTTCTTTTCAGCTTCACCTACCTTCTCTGTTGTCTCCAGACCTGTCGCTCAAGTAATGGGCTACAACATTTTTAACGGCAAGATCATGATTGGGGGAATCGGAGTGGATAACTACGTACACAGGTGAGCCTTTCTGCTAGCATTGTCCTCTTACATCTTACTACCTTTTCTCTCTATTTTGGTAAGATTGCTCAGTGAGGCGCTTGTAGATTGTTCCTCTGTGGCAAAACTATTATTGTAAATGATCAAATTCAGGACTATATTATTAAAGATGGATGCACATGTTCACATTCATCTCGTTCCAATCTTCACTGTTATAAGGACCTTTTCTGCTTCCATGTACCATTTCATGAAAACTTTTTGCAAAGCTGGGTATCGCATATTTACTGGAACTGCATCTAAAGAATGAAACAATATCCCATCTTTCATCAAATCAGCTAATTCCACAAAGAAATTTAAATTTCTTGAAAACAAGGAGATGTGGGTTGATCTAGCGCCACGTTCACTTGATCAGCTCTCTGTCTTCGCCTGGCTCAGGCGACCCCGGTTCGAAACTGAGTCGCGTCTTTTGGATGGTGACGTGAAATGTCGGTCCCAGACGTTAATAATCATATCTGATTGATACACGACTGGAAATAACAAATTACGTCCAAGAAGACTTAAACCTCCTTTCATTTCATTTCTTTTATTTGAACTTTTTTAAAGTTTGAGTTCCATATCATACATTATATATTTTGTAATTACACGCTGTGATGTGGTTGTTCCAGGTGCGCCCAGGCTACCTGTGACATAGTGGACAATCCTTGGAGTTACTGCACGTGGGGAAACTGGCATCAGACTGGTGGGAAGATTCCATTTGACAATGGAGGGATGCAAAACAACTTGGTCATGAGCAGGAATGTACACTTTGGGGTTGAGATCTTTGCAGTCCAAGAAACGAGTGGGCAGTGAGTATATCCAGAGACCTGTGATTTTCTGATTATTTGTATAATAGAAAACAATATGTGGTGGTCGATGGTGTCGAATCTGATTATATGGATGTAAATACCGGAGTTCCACAAGGATCGGTTCTCGGACCACTTTTATTTATCATATATATTAATGATATAATCAGTTCATCCAAATTACTTATGTTTTCATTATTTGCTGATGATACGGTTGTATATTATTCTCATTCTAATGTAGCACGCTTAGTTTCTATTTTAAATGAAGAGTTAATAAAATTGAATGATTGGTTTAAATGTAATAAATTATTTTTGAATTATGAAAAAACAAAATATGTAATTTTTCACACAAAGAAAAAGAATGTTCCAAATGTCACCAATCCTGTTTAAATAGCGAATGTAACTATTGAACGAGAACTAAGTGTTATTTTTTTAGGTACTAATATTGAAGAAACTCTAGATTGGAAATGTCATATTGATTATGTTTGTTCTAAAATTTCTAGAAGTATTGGTGTCTTATCTAGACTAAAGAATTTTCTCCCAAGGAACATATTAATGAATATTTACAATGCAACAATTCTTCCCCACTTAAATTATTGCAATATCATTTGGGGTAATACTTACAAAACAAAACTGTTTAAGATTTATATGTTACAGAAACGTGCATTTCGGTTAATAACAAATAGTCATTATATATCTCCAAGTTTACCATTATTTATTAAACTGAAAATTATTCCTGTATATGATTTGATCAAACTTAATACATGTATATTTATGTTTAAATTTCATAACAACCTGTTACCATCTGTTTTTAATAATATGTTCCACACAAATTCTTCTATTCACAATTACCCCACTCGTCAACGTCTAAATTTACATCACCCACTCTGTCGTTCAACTTCACTGTATAATTCTATATCATTTGTTGGGGTACGGGAGTGGAATTCCTTGAATTATGACCTAAGATCAAGTTCTACAATTACCAGATTTAAATCAATGTATAAACAAATATTTTTCAATCCATGGTTGAGTAAGTACTTCTCTTTCCCATCTTTTTTCTACTTTTATCTCTTTCTGCCCTATTTTCGCTTCCTTCTATTCTTTCTCTGTAACCTTCTTTATGAACGTGCGTGTGTGTTGATGTACGGGTGCGTACTTGTATTATTTAAGTCCTTTACTTTGTATTGTTAATTTATGTGCATTATCTTCTTATTGTTTGTTTGCAGGGCCCCGATTACAAGCAGATTTCTGCTTCTTAGGGGTCCTTACCATTATATTGTATATTGTATATTGTATTTTCATTGTAAATTGTTTTTATACTGGTTAAATAAATGAAATGAAATGAAATGAACCACGCGATGAAATATGTAATGACTATGATATTTGTCTTGAAAAAATAAAAATTTTAACTTTTATTTATTCAGTTGTAGGCCGGAAAACGGCACATGAGACCAATTTATTTAGTCAAATGTAATTAGCCCTCAAGACATGGATAGATTAGACTATTATCAGGCCACAATACCGACAGCACCTAAGAGACTAACATTTGTTTGGTCGAATGTACTCGACATTTCAACAACTTTAAGGCAAATGTACGCAAGGTCTCTTCCTTAACGTGCATCTTCATATAATCATCCGTTTTCGTTTCACGAAAGGTCGTGTAACGCGACCAACCGACTAGACGCGATGACCAGACGATTTGAAGGTAGCCCAATACACATCTGCTATAATGTGAAGTTCCCCACGAGAAACCATGATTGTTTGTCTTCATTTTGTAGATTATGGCAAACTTGGCAGCCCGCGAGAGATACATCTTGGAATGTCTGGAGAAAGATTCCCCAAAACCTGACGGGGGCAGCGTTCATCAATAACCCTTTCATCCGTCTCAACGAAGCTGGCTGGTGGATAGCATATGGTCTCAATTACAAACATCAGGTGATTATTTTATCATGCAAGATTGTATAGTGATCATTGGACATTGACTAACATTGGTTACATTTCATTAGAGTCTGTTCTTGATACGAGATGTAACTTGATCATGTGAGAGATGGGACCAGTTGTATGATACTTGCTCTTGTTGCTCCGCGTCAATTTGTTATGTTAAGCAACTTCCTAATTTCAACCCTGGACCCAACACTTAACCCTAACTAGAACCCTAAAGTCCTTTTGCAACCTAAGCTTGGAGGGATTCCTGCGTGCTGTATGTAAGGTGAGAGCTGTTTGACATAGCTGTTGGTCTACCAAACAGAGGGCCATATATTGCAATCGCAATCAACAGTGTGTCTCTGAGGCCCATCTTGTCTCCTGATATGACAAACTCCATAAACAAATCTAAGAGTGAATGAAAAATACAATACGAATCGGTATCCATTTGAGGAGATAAATTAAGCCAATACATTCGAACCTTTGGAGTGTTTCTCTCCTCTTTTAACTCATTCTGACCATTCCTTACAGGTTGTTCCGGTTGAGGCTTCACATTCCATGGACATCAGTCCAAAGAAGGTAGCCTGGTCCAAGAACATGGTCGTGTCCTGGTCCATCTCTAGTAACCAGGCTTCAAAAATGGACTGGATTGGTGTCTACCCCAAGGGATTAAACAACGATCAGTACCTAGACTACAGGTAGGCCTGAAAGCTCTAACTAGACGATTAGTTTGCTGGTATACATCAATCTTGTTCGTCGCTGTGTATAACAATGTCTTATGGATATTTATGTGGTTTAATATTCTTTATCCGACTGCTAAGAAAGCATAAATGCTTGTTAGTAAGCAACCAGAGGACCGACGGCTTCATGTCATCTCCGAGGGACCTGGTAATGAGGATTGATGCTTTACCAAAGGGCACTAGCGCATCGACTGGTTTTCGAACCCGGGTCGCCGGATTGCAATACCACTGCTCTACGAACTGAGCTATGACGCCTCCAAGACTGTGAGAGACTAGGTTGACAGAAGAAACTGACAGAGTTAAGCTCTGCTCAAGCCAAATTTTGTGTGTTATGTCCCTTAATATAGAAGGTAACTTTAAAAATCGTCCATTTTGGGATAAATTTGCAAATTTCTGGAGTTTTTCACTTTTCTTGATGAGTGGTCTACATAATGTTTCACCGTTCTTGAGTTTTCCATCTCTCATGAGTGGTCTTTATAAAACAGGTTTCTTTTTCATTATTCTCCAGGTATGTCCAGGGTGGCCTGAATCCTGGAAAGAACCCAGTCAACATAGGGAAGGTGTCCATGGCCTCCTACCTTCCGAACGGGGCTTATCAGGTTCGCTACCTGGTTAACAGTCAATTCATCAGCATTATGGAAATGGGTACGTTAAAGGCTCGTTTGTATGATGCTATTCCCCATATTTTGTATTAATGACATTGGAAGTTTTTTTCTTTTTCTTGGACACACCTGTTAAAAAGAAGTTCCTTATATTAACATAATGTAATTTCAATAAATGACGATTATGCATATATTACATGAGGATTTCTAGCAATGTTTTACATACCTAAAGAAGAAAAGTGCAATTTTTGTAAAATATAATATGTTCAAAACAGATAGAGAAAATTGAGGCAATGACATCATCAACTCGCTAATTTTGATACAGGCTATGTGGTACAGCAGGGACCCGTTTCACAAAGCCTTTTTTCAATGACAAATGACCTAAATCTGTGACAAATCTGCTGATAACCAATCAGAAGCAAGGATTTCAGTAGCTTATAACAAAGACTGTCACTTGTCACTTATGACAAGTTCTGGGAAACGCCCACCTGGTCTCAGCTGATCGGGCGCTTGACACGGGAATAGTCCCAGGCAGTGGACTAAAATTAAAGGGTTATGTGTATTCTTGATCTAGCATTTGCTCCTTACATAGTTGTTTACACTGAAATTCACCGTAAATCATCAGGAATGCCAAATGATCTTGCATTATGTACTTTTATCTTTGTCTACAAGCTAGAAGGACATATTAACCCGATGACTACTGAATTTTCTTTTTCCCATAGAGTTAACACAGGGACTACCCCGTTCATTTCGCTAATAACTTAATAACATATTTCATGCCAATTTCCACATTGCTACCCAAACTATACTTGTCTGGATCAGATGTAACCTTCTACAACGAATCCCACGAGTCGAAAAAGATGCAACTTTACCGAGGTATATACACCGGTCTGGATGTTCCTACGGATAACATTGATGCATGTATAAATGAGACTCTAGAGACTGTCCAGACGTTTGAAGAGTGCTTCCATGCGTTCAAGATGGGAAAGGTAATTACTAACGACTGTTCCCTCGGTGTTTGGAACGTCACCTTCATTAGAATTACAGAGAATTATCGTACATGGTACGTGCACTAGAAAAGATCGGGCCCAACACATGAAATCTGCAATTGCAATAAAATGATTGACACAATGTCATTGGATTTTAATTTATTGAGTGGACAATGTATTCCTAAATGACATGACACCGAGATCATACGTTTTGGGTAAGGCGTTTTGATTCTACGGTTATTTCTGTAAGGCAATGTTGTTATCAAGATTTGCAACATTGCTTGAAGTAGCAAGAAATGTTTGAATGACGGCTGAATTCCCATACACCCAGCATAGTGGTTGACGAGAGAATTCATTCACTTTATTGTTGTTGTTGTTATTATCATTATAATTGTTGTTGTTGTTGTTAGTGTGTTTACATTTTTATGCCTTTGTTTATGTTTATGTCTTTTTTCCCTAGGTGTTCCAAGGTCTACAACTCCTCGGCATAGCCCTTGAAGATGTTGCCAAGACTCTGACAAAATGTGATCTATTGTGGATCGCTCAGAAACTCCTGGGCTATATCACTGATCTCCTTAAGTGCATTCGGGGTAATTGTCTTAGTTTTGTCTTCGACTTTATTAAGGAGCTCCGGATTCTGTTTTTGAATAGGTATGAGATCTACGGGGATATCAGGGGTGCCGAGAATAGCTTTCAGCAAAAAGCTTATCAGCAAGGAGGGCTTTGTATCGGTAGATTTGTCAAGGCTTGTCTTCTGGTACAGGACTCCATGATGGTTAATGGTAGCTGGGACTCCAGGAAGGATGTTAAACTGAATGGCACCATTAGTGGAGAAGGGGTGAAGGTGATTGGAACCGGTAGAATGAATTGGGTGACTGGCACTCAGGCTGGCAGCAAGGAGGTTGTGAAGATGATTGGGAACAATAGTAGGGATGCCATCGTTAGTAGTGAGAATATGAAGCCGATCGGATCTGGTAGTAAGATGGGGGTGGAGCTGATTGAAAGTGGTAGAAAGGCAGGGGCGAATGTGATTGAAACTGGTAGAAAAGAGGGGGTAAATTAATTTAAAACTGGCGGAAAGGAGGAGTGGAACCTGATCCGTAGTATCCGTAATGTTGTGTTTTATGGAAAAGTTCATAGAAATCAATTTTTGGTCATTAAGATAGTCTTGCCAATTTAGCTGAAATAATAGTATCATAGAAGAGAAGACACATGGGGCAATATCTCTGTATAGGCATTTTCTTTTATGTACATATAGATGGACATGAACATATAATGAATGTAGATGTATTAATGCTGGTTCAGATTTGACGTTGCAAAACCACAGTAGGTTTTTTTGTATGATGACGTAAAGTGCAACACACTTTACATTACTCTATCTTATGACATTAAAAAATCCTCTGTGTGCTCATGCCATTATAATGCATGGCCGTCTAGAGGATTTTTTTATGTTGGGGACCGGGTTAAAATGCAATAAATTATTGAAAATTTATTGCATTTTCTGTTTTTTAATTTATTTATGGAAACTGTCCCCTACCCTAGCCCCCGCTGCGTACAATCATGGTTCAGTGACAAATCAATAGCCTCGTAACTGTGAGGCCCCATGATCAAAACCGTGTCGATGTGCTATATTAGTGCTCTTTTGTGGGACATTAATCCTCATTACTGTCATTTATGACTTAAGGGCGTAGGTCCCCTATTTGATAAGCATAGTAGCATACACATGCTTTAGCAGTCACGCAAAAACGCACATTGGCAAACTTTTATAAAATACTTGACAGAATGATATTATCATAATCTAATTCCTCATATCCAAACTTAAGACAACTTTAAGAACAATCTTTTCAAACGCAGTGTAAAATTTGCAGAAATTTATATTTTTTTCTTCTTTCTTTTAATTTGCGGATCCAGAAGATCTTGTGAATCACAATGTCTACTCTCACATTTGAGATGAAATAAAATATTTATGAACGAAATCATTTCTCACGGTAAAAGAGGTTTAAAAGAATCACCCTTTCAATATACAGTCCGTCCCAGATAAAACGAAACC
The DNA here is from genome assembly GCF_000002235.5 of Strongylocentrotus purpuratus. Lineage (NCBI taxonomy): Eukaryota > Metazoa > Echinodermata > Echinoidea > Camarodonta > Strongylocentrotidae > Strongylocentrotus > Strongylocentrotus purpuratus. The sequence continues at coordinate 10,402,015 of NW_022145598.1, forward strand.
GAAAATTATCGATGTTTTATCATAACTTAATCACAATTATAATTGATAAAATGACACATGTTTGGAAAGCTTAGATCCTCTTCTTTCATTTGATGCAACTCATAATAATGCATATTTCACGCGAGAGTGAATAAAATCATTTTGAAGAGAGGGAAAAAACTCATTTGGCGGAGGATATCTGAAGTTCTAACAGAAAGTCAAATTTCTAAAAAAATGAGTCTCTGCCCTTTCATATGACACCTCAGGAAAAAAGGAAAAATGAGCTGCCTGCAATAACAACAAACGAAATTAACAAAAGACTTAACTCCGTTTCGTTGACAATCAGCCGTAGACGAAAGTCTTCATGCATGGCTGATTGTCAAGGAAACGGAGTTAAGTCTTTTGTCAATTCTGCTTTTTGCTACGGCAGGCAGCAAGTGAAAACGAATTCGTTTAATCAAATTATGGAAATGCAAGCACTACTTTAAACAAACAGAACTTTGTCATTCCTTGCTCATTTTCCCTGATTGAGGTGTCATATGAAAGGGCATAAACCCAACTTTCTAGAAATGTGATTTTCTCTTTGAAATTAAGATACCGCCCGCCAAACGATTTTTAAGTTTCCTCTCTTCAAATTGATTTTCACTGATGCGTGAAATATGCATCATAATGAGTTGCATCAAATGAAAGAGGGGGATCTAAGCTTTCCAAATATGTGTCATTTATAAATTATAAATGTGATAAAGTTATGATAAAACATCGATAATTCTCGGTTTCGTTTTTTCTGGACGCACTGTATAGCCTGAAAAAGTAGGCTGGATTTCCCAAAAAAGAAAGAAAGTTTTCCCCTCCTAATAACTATTCAATTAAATCATATTTTTATTCATCATGATAACGAATATAAAAAACAGAGTTCATGGAAATTTTTACAAAGGCAGGACAATTTAGTAAACCTGTATGTTTAAAACCTACATGCTTCTAAAAATATCAAATTTCTGTTGACCATATGGCATCCAAATTTTGTATTCCCCCCGTCACCACATGAAAGAAAATGACAAAATCTTGTCCCAAAATGCTATTTACATTCAAACATAATTATATTATTATTTAAATTATAATAATCATAGTGAAGCAACCGCGCCTATGTCTGACAAAACACTTTATTTGTATTTGTATTTATTAACATCTATTTCCTTCTCAACAGTACAATATGAAACACAATGTATATATATACATGATATATGTAACAATTATTTCAACATAGAGTATACAGTAAATAATTCAGATACGGAAGGAGGCGAAAACCCGGAAAGCATAGCTTGAGTTGGGAACGCCCATAATAAATTAACACAGTTACCGAAAGAACTTTATAGACATTATTATGAAAATTACATTTTATATAACAGAAAGTTGATAGGAAAGAACAAAAATAGTAAATGGAACAGAGAGAAGGAAAAAAATGAGGAGAGAATTAAGTATAGGAAGGCATGTTCACTTATAAAGAGAATGTTACCTCAATTGGGCTGTGCATGTGTCTGTGATTACATAATAAAAAAACGAAGTACTACAATTTTAAAATAGACAGCGGGTACATATCATTACAAACAAGCAAAATCATCAAACAAACAACAGCTTTATCCGACAGCATTGTCCTGGGAATATACATATATGGTACTAGCAACAGCTGAGGCATGTACGTAAGTGATCAAAATACAAACATGTCATTGAATTGAATTCCACAAGAGGTCATTTCACACATAAATACAAGAGAGGGTATCAATATCGAGCAATTAAATACATTTTTGCCTTACGGGAAAAAGTCTGCAAGGAGAGCGATTTTTGTAGAATAGATGGTAAGGTGTTCCAACATTTTTTGGCCCAGAATGTCAAATTGAAATCTTCGGGTTCTATGTTTAGGGAGATGAATGTTGGCAGCGCTTCTCGTATTATACGTATGGGTTTCAGAGTTGCATTGAAAATTGATAAAATCACTAAATTGTGATGGGAAGATGTTATTCATGCTTTTATTCATGCTTTTATACATGAAAATACCCTGTTGGTGCAAGTTGATATCACTGAATCTCAAGAAAATAATTTGTTTAAAGATGGGACCAGTATGGGAACGATAGTGCATTCCGGATATTATACGAATAATCTTCTTCTGCAATAGTGTAAGCTTTTGTATTATTCAATAAAATCTGATAATGTATACTTTTATCCAGATCTATTATCTTTAAATTATTTTAAAAATAATTCCATAAATTGGGGTAAAACAAAAATATTCCCCCTATATGAGCGACAGTGTATTCGTGTATTGTGCCAGTGTGCTCTGCTGTGCCATAGGGATGGAAAAAACTATTCCAATGGATGAGCATGTTGTATGGGCAACCAGAACTTGTCTAACTTTGTCTTTATCTTTTTCTTATCCTTAATATCATCCTCATACTCGCGTTTTGTTTTGACATCGTTACATTATTTACGTTGTGGTATACCGAAGCGCACTCAACGATGATTGAGGAAACTAATAACAAAACTTAAAGGAGCTACACAAAGAAAATTCACTAACAACTCATAATTATAAAAAATTACATATGGATGGAAAGATTTTCTCTTGAAAAACACGAACAATTTGCTGAGAAATCATATAGATATCATGGAAAGGCGTAAAATGCAATTTCCCAAGACCCTCCTTAGACCCCCGAACGCCCCTGAACGTAAGTCAAACACACAAGCGTAGCGAGCTCTGAATTGTGACGTCACACACTGGACGAACAGCTCAGTGCCGTGTAGCAGTATGCAGCTAGCCAGCCGTGTCCCGTATGTGACGTCACAAATATTGACGCTCTACAAAGCACCGCTGAAGGCAGAAAATCTGGATCTCAAAACTAACATTTTTGAGAGCTGATTACTGCGGGCCCCAAACATATTTTGAAGAGGGAAGTTGTTGTATTTGATCAGTAAGGCTTTCCCTTCGCAATGATATGAATTTTGCATCAATTCAAAACACTTTTGTTTCTTGGGGTGACTCCTTTAAAGGATAAGTCCACTAAAAAAAAAGGTGCTTTTAATAGATGCAGAAAAACAGGTGAAACAGAGCAATGGGCAGCTGGAGTTTCTGATAATGTGTAATACACACACATCCTTTGTAATTATCATCCCCATGATATTTTCTCCAAGTAATTTTAACTATACATGCAGGTAGTCAACCAATCATGCGGATGCAGGTACATGCTGATTATGTATCATATTGCGTGCATGACATTTCACAAAATATTTTATGAACTTGAAGAATTGATACTATTTTCTGAATATTATATAATCATAATTATTGATTTTTATATAAATACTTTATCAAAATCCGAATTTTTCATGATTTAACTGAAAAAAACCCTCTATATTAGTGCATCTACACAAAAACATATTACTATCAATATAACTTGAATGCTGGTGTGAGGAAATAAGATTCTTGGGGGGGGGATGTGAAATTTATGTTATCAATATAACGATAACAATTAGTGGATAGTGAGGCAATGACGTCACAGAATCATTAATGAGTTGCCCCTTTGTCTTGTGATTTTCAAAGTTTTTCATGTCATTAGAAATTCATAACTTTCTTATCAATTTTCCGATTTTGCTCAAACTTTTTTTGACTGGTTAGTCTAATTTTTCTGCTTCTATATTGAAAGTAAGTTATTTTTAGAGTGGACTTGCCCTTTAACCTTTTTAAAAACTACCATTTCCTCAACCTCAGAACATGTACTTGAAGGAATAGTTATTAGAATGTATTTTGAAAACAAAAATCGACTGAAGGTTCTAAATAATAGAAAGTCTCATTTTGTACAAAACTGCATTTATCGAAGTGCTAGACCACGTTCTTTATAAAATCCATGCCCTTTCATCTCTATTAGCTTCATGAGTCGTTCTTTGAGATGCTCTCTTTTGCTGTACATCGGGAGATGAAGCACGACGTAATCGTGACAAGTATTCACTTCAGGGCACATATCCTTCGGGGGGTTCCCCCTACAATCTCCGTCTCCTCCCATAGGCCACATCTTAGGACTAATCTCCTGGAAACCACCAATGGGGACATGGTCTGCACCCGTCAAGATTCCTGAAAACAATTTGCATCGAAGATGAATAATCGGTATCCATTTTTCTTAAAGTAGAGTACTGGTAATGGAAACGTAGTGACCACAAAACTGGTAATTTATCATCATAAAATGTGTGTTGGATACTAAGATGTCAAATGTCAAATCAATAAGTTTCGGGGCAGAAACCGTTGAATGACTTGTTTAAATCTTGTAACTGCCTACCGCCCTCTCTCGGTTAAATAAGAAAATCTGAAGGTATTCTAATCCCCCCGGTCAAACTAGTACAGACGGGCTTTAAAACATCCTGTTTTAACAGGGTGCTACGTTCAAGACAACGATAGTGTCACTGAGACAAGATGATAGTAATCTAGTCATTTCTAGAAAATAAAATATCATTGAAAACAAAAAAAGGTTCAAAATTCGGAAGGTTCATATTTCGGAAATTGAAATAGGGCTCATAATTTCCATGATTCTGAATGTTTCTAATTCCGAAAATTACATAGAACCCTGCATGATTTGTACAAAATTACGAATTTTCGTGAAAAGAACCCTTCTTCATTTTCGGAATTATGACTCCACCTGGTATGGGAAAAATGTTTTTTTCTGAATTTCAAACTTTCGGAATCATGACTTTCGTAAAAACGAGTGCCATCCGAAATAATCAAAGGTATAGTGGATCGATCATGAAAGCATTGTGCCCTAAAAACGGAGCGAGAGAAATGGCTAGATTACTATTATCTTGTCTCAGTGACACTATCGTTGTCTTGATAGTAGCACTGTCAAAACAGGATGTTTTAAAGCCCGTCTGTACTAGTTTGACCAGGAGGGATTAGAACACCTAGAGTGGTCACTAACAGGTGGCTATCTCAGCTCTCAATAAACATAAGAAAAAGAGGATCTTGGGGGACCAACGGACACCGCTTGGCCATTGTTTGCTATATAGAAGGAGCAAGTAGCTTCAAGTAGTAACAGTGGGGCTTTAAAAGGGATTAACAAAAACGCTGAAATAACGGATCTTCTTGATATTATCAATTTTGTAAACAGTACTATGCTATAGGCACGTCTATTTATATACATTTAGGCATTTGTCGGTCAACGATCACCAGTGGAGAGTTGACTTACTCAGGAAGTCTCTTTTATCATCCTCAGTGAGATCATTATGGAACACTGACCAAAACATCTTGACCACGCGATCGCCTTTCTTATAACCGGTATCTCCAGTCGGTCCATGAACAGCTTCGTCAATGTCATAACCAAAGCTCTGTGCAGAGAAGAGCAAATTAAAAAAATAACAACAAACAACGGGCAACAATAATAACACCTAAGAAAAGATAATTGTTCTGTGCCACTAAAAAAATGAAACACAATTTCAAATTTAGTTCTCAAGAAACAAATTTCAAGTATACAATTTGTATTATCTTTGTTTTATCTTCTATTAAATCTAAAAAGCACTTAACAACTTTGCATTATTCAAGAAATAAAAATAAAGATTTTTTGTACATCCATTTTCTGCATCCATGTTGTCCGAAAAAGATTAATTTTCGACTTTTTTTTTAGTGCGTTGATGAGAGATTAGAAAGAAAAAAAAATGTTGAAGAAGAGGAGCTCACTTTTTGAAAGGCCTTCCAATCATATTCCCTTCCTTGGAATAATGACATCAGCTCTTGTGGTGCGAAACGTTGGTGAAGACGGAAACGACCGAACATGCTCCGAAAACTCTCACTGAATACATCGAACTGGGAGGATGCTGTGTAGTGCTTGGCGTAAAGATCAATGTACTCTCGACTGGGATTCATAAAATAAAAGGAATATTTTCATTGAAAGCCAACAAGACTTAAGGATTCATTTTAGGGTTCGGTTGAAAACGGGAGTAAAGAAAACACGGCCTTTATTAAACATCTCTCTTATTGTTCAAAATTATTTCTCAGGATACCATAATTAATAAAGGGGGTTTAGACATTTTGTGGTGGTGGTTATTTTACCTGGCTGCTAAGAAAGCATAAATGCCTGTTAGTAGGCAACCAGACGGCCGACGGCTTTAGGTACTCTCCGAGGGACCTGGTAATGAGGATTAATGCCTTACCAAAGGGCACTAGCGCATCGACTTGGTTTCGAACCCGGGTCACCGGATTACGGGACCACTGCTCGACCAACTGAGCTATTGCGCCTCTTGTAGTTTAGTGCTTAATTACAAGAAAGAGACTTTTTAACTTACAACTTAAAACTATAAACTCCAAATGCTATGTAACGTTTGTTTTGAAATTATATTTTGCGTCAGTATAAAATGTATATTCTAATAATTCTACTTAATGTAGAAAATTTCATAAACAATAATAAGGGATGTTTTATAAAATAACATTCTGAGACAAATTGATCCACAATCAACTAATGTAGACGTGTTGTGGTCTAGTGGATAAGTCATCCGACTGCAGATCTCAAGGTACGGGGTTCTAGTCCTGCCGCGGCACTAATTTCCTTTGGCAAGATGTTAATCTACATTTGCCACTCTCCACCTAGGTTTTAAATGGGTACCCGGTAGGATACGAAAGTTAATGCGGTTACATGAGCAAGTGTGCGCTTAAAATGACGCCTGGCTAGAATGTTCCCCAGGGAATGGAGAAAAAAATAATGTTCATACATTGTGTGCGGGCAAGCCTGAATCAGATGACCGGGGTAATAATATATCTGTAAAGCACTTAGAGACATCATCGATGTATTCAGCGCTATGTAAAAGCAGAATTTTTTTATTAATACTTCCGCGACCAAAATGTCTAATATAGAAGCTTATAAACACATTTCAACGGTATAAATCTTTCTGACGGGTCATGATACACTTACACATTTGCTGTGGTCACGACCTCGTCTCTGCCTCCTGGTTTGAGTTCGATGTCCGGTTCGTTCACAGGTCCATCCACTGTAAATCTGTAGTCGGAAAGCTCATCGTCACTCGCCTCTAGCAATGTTTCCATGCTCTTCGCCATCCCGGGATCAAGTAGTTCCAGATCTTTGAAACTGGACTGGCCAGGCTGGGATTGGCTGAATATTGTTAAAGACACTCAGTAGTCACCTCTCATGGAGAATTCGACACCGTTCGGGTGTTTACCCCAAAACAGGTGTTGTCAATCACCCGGGTTAGCCTTGTGTTTTATGACCATTAGACCTTATGTAATGCTTTGCTTTCCCCCATTACCCGAAAACTCTCGAGTATTATCCGAGAGATTAGGGGAGAATTCTTGACTGGCCAACGGTTTTGCTGTGTGCAGATTTGTACTCCCATTAATGGTATATCCACCAAGTCTGGTGTCAGCGAAATATGGCCTTCTGCACATGGAAACTGCCGATACGGTCCCTTTAAGATACGAGTCGTATTATTTCTCTAGTCACCTGTTGTAATAAGCTACAGTTGATAACTAAATTGTTCATACCCTTACCAAGTTTTGTAATTGTTTAAAGCTTATCTGTACTAGTTTATATGAGGGATTAGACCACCATGCACGGTCACTAGACTGGTGGTTATCTCATCAACTCAGCTCTCAATTAACATAAGAAAAAGAGGATCATGGGGCATCAATGGTCACCGATTAGGCATTGTTTTCTATATAGAGGGAGCAAGTAGCTGCAAGTAGGACAGTGTGGCTTTAAGTAAAAATTTGATTTGTCCCAATTTATGTTTCTTACCTTAAAAAGTATCCAAAAAATACCCTAATTCAATCTGTTCACCTTTCATTCTTGAGATACGAAAAACAAAACAAAAATATCAAATTTGAAAGAGGTACGAATAATTTAATTGTTTACTGTATTGTAATCAGCAATACATCCTCAAATATGATTTAAAATGTAAATGAGATATACTACTCTCTCTTCTCTCCCTCTCTCTCTCTCTATACATTTTCTCTCCCTCCCTTTCTCTCTCTTTCTCTCTCTCTCTCTCTCTCTCTCTCTCTATTTCTCTCTCTATCTATCTCTACCCTCTTCCTCTTTTTCTCTATCTCTCTTTCTATTCTCTTTCTCTCTCTCCTCTATATATATATATATATATATATATATATATATACATTTTCTCTTTCTCCCTTTCTCTCTCTTCCTCTCTCTCTGTCTCTCTCTTTCTCTTTCTCTATTTCTCTCTCTTTCTCTCTCTCTGTCTCTCTCTTTCTCTTTCTCTATTTCTCTCTCTATCTATCTCTACCCTCTTCCTCTTTCTCTCTATCTCTCTTTCTATTCTCTCTCTCTCTCTCTTGCGCGCGCGCTCCCCTCTTTTTTTTTCTTTTTCTCTTTCTCTCTTTTTCTCTCTCTCTCTCTCTCTCTCTCCCTCTTCCTCTCTTCCTCTTCCACCTCTCTCTCCCTTTCTCTATTCATTAGCTAGAGCTCTTCCATTCAATGTATTCCAGATCAATTTATTGACATACATGAAGTCATTCTTTGGTGTGTTCTTTTTAAGAGCTTGTGGAGTTTGACAACGAGCTATCTCTCAAACAAACTCGGCAAAACGCGTACGGAAATCTTGGGAAACAAGTCCGGCCAAGCTCGATCTCGTGTTAGTTCGCAGAGAATTACAATCATATTGAAATGTTTACATTTTTCAGAAAATGTAACAATGAGCTCTCCAATGCAGGAATGCAAATGAAAATCAAACAAATTGGCAACAAAATTGGCAAAAGAATGAGGGACTTTATACCCCTTGCCCCAAAATATTAGACACACATAACTTACTTGCTTTCCTTCGATTAAACTAACAATTGTTAATTGGGTGTATATAGGGAAGGGAAAGAGCAACGTTGATCTGGCGCTGCTCAGTGGCTGCCGGGCTCACGATCAATTGGGCTAACAGAATTTCCGTTTCGGTTTAATGAAATTTGGAGTGGACTATTAGGCTATTATTATTAATATATTATTATTATTATTAATATTATTATTATTATTATTATTATTATTATTATTATTATGATTATTATTATTATTATTATTATTACCTAGTTTCAAGCAGTTTCTTGTAGAAAAGAAGTGGAAACGGCATTGTGACGATGACCTTATTGTAGAACATCAGAGCAAACAGCTTGCCAACTGATCGCAATTTGTCCAGGTCCTTATCGTCCTATATGATACATTTTAAATACAGAAAAATACAAATTTCGATTGCCAGGTGTTTTGATCAGTACAAATATTCCTGCACGAAATACAGATTGATTTGGTATGCTTTTCCTTGGCCAACAAACATTATGTATATGGGGGTGTGCAAATTGTTGGTCTGTTCTCATGGTAATGCAATGTATATAGTTTATACATTTCTGGTTATAAAGTCAATATATTGATCCCGTTAGGACACTAGCTTGCCTGCTTGAGTATCGAACCCACTCACTGAACACTGGGCCACAGGTCCTGATTACTCATGGTCGAGTAATCAGATTAGAAAACCAATATGTTCATAAACGGACGACGGTTTCGACAGGTTCCCAGAAGTAAATGTGGGGGATAAGCAAGGAGGGCTTTCAAAAAAAAAATGGGGGGGGGGGGGGGGGGGAGGGGGTTCAAAATAGGTACTTATATAGCGTTGGAATTGTAGATTAAATCAAGCAAATTGTTTAATGTACATGTGGAGGTTTCTATACAGAACACGTATTTTAAAGATAAAAGGACAGGCAAATGATTTCGTGTTTCCCTGCCTCCGGCATGTTGATGCCAGTAATAGCTACAATCAACTTACATATTGAGATTAGTAATAATGGGTACTCAACTCCCGAGATGAACATTTAATTTCAATAATAACCTTGTTAAACCACAATGTCGTACACGAAGGAGAATCCTTGAGTTTCTTGAAGATGGAATGCTTCTCAACATTGAACAGCTCTTCGAACAGTCGGGAAAAGAATTCCTTTAAGAGAAATGAAAAGGAAAATACACATTTAAACATAATATCTAAACAATCCCAAAGTATCCGAAATCGGAAACAGCAATTAATTAAAACTAGTTTTCTTAAATTTAAAAATTACGGTCCAGTAAAGATTGCAATATTAAAATTGAAATATCTTAATGTTAATTTAGGTTCTTCATCTCGAATTTTATATAGAAAAATCAAAATAACACACGTACAGTATAACTAATTTGAAAGTACAACGAGGGTTTCGGTAGAAGTTGTATTAAGTCTCGTTTAGCCTTATTAAATCCGAGGAAACCGGTTACAAAGCGACTTGACCATCATATTTTATAATATTATCCAGATTAATGAACAATAAATTAAGGCATTTTCAGTGTTGTTTCCTTCTCCAAAGCCTAAAGTCACAGCAACTAAAATATTTCGTTTTGTTCAGACGACATCGCAGAATAAATGTTGGCCTACGTCTTTGAAATTAAGCATGTCTGCATGTTCTAGATAAAGTTATGTTCACACGACCGCAACACTATTTTCGAAAATCAACTCAAGTGCAGCCTAAAGATAAAGTTGAGTTGTGTTCATACGATTGCATTGTGAAAAAACGGTGTGGAATGGATCAGAAGAGGTTGATCATCTAGCATATAAGTATTTGTGTGTATAGCAATGTTTTGGAATCATCAAAATGATAAGAAATTTGGCAAAGTCTTGGTAAAGTTACAAGCACTGTACACAGAAAGATGTATAGTTATGGGACTACGCGAGCACGTGACCTAAAAATCCGTCCCGATTTGTACGAAGTTACATGCCATATTTATAACATGAATGCATTTGAAGAGCCATGTTTTTTAGGGAACATGGTTTATCTGATGTTCTTCCACATTTGCATAATAAGAATGATAACGCTCACAAATGTTTGTTCACCTCTTCCCAGAACTCAACCTTCTCTTTAAATACCTTATTGTATGTCCGATATCAATAATTTTCAGATGACACAATACGTCATTGTCCTTTTTACACGGTTCGATAGGTGACACGCAAAACGATTAAAAGTGCCTTCGGTTGATTTTTCGATAGTAGTTGAGATCTCGTGAAAGGGTGTTCAGATTTACCTTCATGGGGCCACCAGCATCTACACCCCAAGATTCGTTATCCTTGAAATGGACCGCCAACGGGAGCAAGAGAGACGTTTCATCTTTACCTTTAACCTCCGAGATCGCCGATTCAACAACTTTCTCTTTGTCGTTGTCGATTTCGAATTGAAGCTGTGCTACTCTCAGGTTTAATGCAGCTGGGTTCATTGTCAGATTCCGAAAAGCTTCCTCCAAATGGCGCTAGAGAGGGGTTCATGGGTAAAAAAAAATTATTTGAAACGAAATAAGCCTTCCATGCATGCAACCATCGATGGTCATAATGATAAGGCCTCACAAAAAAGATGTTGTATTGCCCTTTAGGTGCCAAAAACATGGGTCGGTCGGTCAGAAAATCTTTTTATTTAAAACTCCCTCTTTAGGCTGATATTTCTCAGTTTTGCTGAAATACATTTTTTTCTAAAATACAGTTTAATTTTTTTGTTATTTTTTTTTGCCAGTATTCCGTAACGTGTTTTATAATGCAAACAACTATTGGCAAGTCCAATCACTCAAGTAAGAAAGATAAGCGATTTGGTAAGACTATAATAATGTCTCAACACACACGCAAAAAAGAGAAAATGAAAGCAAATACACAGAAAGATATAGAACAAATATAATTTGGGTTATCTGAATATCAGATGGACTAAAACGACATTTTTAAGTCGTGTAAGTTCATTTTGGGTTATTTATCCACAAAGTAAGAATTAATGAAAACTAATTCACAAAGAGAAAGTTTTAGATACATTCTGGTTTTGTTTTGATTAAACAAATATTTATTACTTACTACATGTATAAGTGACATTCTTAACCACGCCTTTATATATATATATATTTTTTAAATACAAATCATTGAGAGTTCACTTCTTCACTACGACAGGTTTCATTTTTGTTCCTTCAGATCAAGAAATAAAATTAAAACTGAAATTGCCAATTCCTCTTTTACTCACATTTTCATAAAGACATTTTGAATAAATTAGTTATGGTTATGAAAAGTAGAATAATATGGATAGTGACCATTGTATGAAATTTCTTTAAATTCACATCTAATTTTCATTTATCGAGAAATCGAGAAGATTTTTTTTTTGCTGCTTCCATGACCTCACCATGTCTATGAATAGAACTTTAAACATACCTTACATGCATCTTCAAAGTCAATACACAGCATCTTCCACTTCAGAGGTACATCCAGTAGAAAAAGCAGGTCACCTAATGGAAGGGGACCCTGAATAAACGAAGGGGGGGGGGGGGGGAGAGGGGGAAAAAAGGAAAAATATTTTCAATTACATAAGCGGACGAGAAGAGAAAACTCGATGGCGGTAGTCAATATAATCTCAAATCCAAGGATGAGATAAGAGGATTCCACCCCTACCCCCGGCTTTGAGTTAACCTGTTTTTGGTTAAAAATCATCATAATTATGTTTCTTTAGAATAATCTAGAATGAGTGATTAATGTTCAAGTAATCTTGATACAGATTTGATACATTGTCGATAATATAATTATATCACCCCCATCTCTCACATGATGCAACCGTAAGCCTACTGCATAATTTCATGATTGTTTTTTTTTGTAGTGTAGTGTAATGTTCTCAAGAAAATATGAAGCATAAGATGACTAAATAAATACCGGGAGATGGGGTTGCAATTGCTGTTGATGATACTCAAGAAGATTATTCGCGATCTTCCTGTTTGTTTCTTTATCTCCTGATTGAAGGATGTAAAACTGATTCGCTCGGACCTTGCACCCAGGCGATTCATTGATCTGTATGTGAAATGATCCATAAACGTCTTTCAATCTCATTACATCATTATAGTGAGACAATTTTGCATTGAGCAGTTCCATAGAATCGTAATTAAAGGGAAATCCTACCTTCATATCAAAGTACTCTCGAGGAAAGTAGACAAGTCGGAAAAGTATAGACTGGTGAAAGTTTGAATGAAATCGGACACAAAATGAGTAAAATTAAAAAAAAAAAAAAATTGCAATCACTACAGGCATTCGCTCTTTAAATTGGCTAAATCGGTAATGTCTCGAGGATGTAGAGGCGGATAACTTTCCCTTTTGTTCAATCACACAACATGACTAAAATGTTACGTTTTCAAAAATGTATGATTCAGGAGGGTTTATCATCATTAGAGGACTTACAATAATATGCTATCCATAATATATTTTGAGTAGTGTCCCAAGGAAGAAGACACCAAGGAAAAAAAAACTGAGATTATTTATATGTTTGTACATGACAAACGGAAGAGTTATCCGTCACAACGTCATAATCCACTGACTAAACTGCCGATTGAAGATACGCATAGACTGAATGATTTCATATTTCAAACATTCATAATTTCTTTATCATTCTTCTTATATACAAATGAACTAATTACAAGGGTAGGATTTCTCTTTAATTTTACTAATAGAGACTCCATAATGAGTGCTATATTTTGCACAATAAACCTCAAGAGGGTAACAGTAAAGGTTGCTTACCAGAAGAGTTAAAAGATAAAATGTTCAACCTATTCCCAACAGTTTGCCTCAGATTATCACGTTGCTACTTTGTTACGATCTGTTATTTCTACATCATAGTGCATTTCACACCTATAAATATTCAAATTACGACAACGCGTCGCATGAAAACAAACATGAAGTAAAATAGACAGAACAACCATTAACAGTTATTAATTGAAAATTAAATCATTTCCGTTTCCCAAACATACGAACCAGTCTCAATATCTCAAAGTATGGGTAATTATCAGGTGGTTTCGACGCATTATTGTCCAGATAAAACTTCAGCTCATTCCTGAATGCCTGTACGAAGACCTTGATCACTCTGGCTAAAAGATCAGAATCCTTATCCCACCAACGTTCTGTCAAGGGAAAATAAAATATTAATCGAATGGTCCAATGATCTAATTATTCAAGACTCATTCTATGCTTCAAATCAGTCTAAAATCAACCACTTGAAGTCAATTTTATAAATTTACGACTGAGAAATTCATTTTCCCGTAAATTTTTGCACGCGAAATTAAAACAGTTTGTCTAAAGGTCCTGGTCTCTGTTATCAAGACTCATTCTGTGCTTTAAAGGCCCACTGCACTACTTGTAGCTACTTGCGCCCTCTATATAACAAACAATGCCTAATCGGTGACCGTTTGTCCCCCATGATCCTCTTTTTCTTATGTTAACTGAGAGCTGAGTTGATGAGATAACCACCTGTCCAGTGACCTTGCAGGGCAGTCTAATCCTTCCTGTAAACTACGGCAGATAAGCTTTAAATCAGTCCAAACACAACTATTGTAGTCAATTTATTTTGAGTTTCTTTAAATTCACGATTGAGAAATGTATTTTAACCTGCAGTAATTGGATAAATGGAAATAGTAGACCCCTAATATAAGGACTAAATATTCGTAATTGTACGTAATAATTCCGTATTGACTTTAGACACCGGAAATAGGGGTCCTTTCAAAGGGAGGGAACATGTATATGCGTACCCTAAATAACACTGAGTGCGGGGAAGGGGGGAGGGGGAGGGGCTTGCCTTACTATATAAGTGAACATTATGCTTCAAGCCACTTTTGATTTGTCATTACCAAGCACAGCGATGTTTCTCTTCGAAGTTTGATACATCAAGGTCAAGATTACTGCCATTTCTTTGATGATACGACCACCCCACTCTTCATCCGGTCTGTCGAAGGCTGGACACTCGAGTAGGATCGGAACTACTAGGAGAAGATCGGGTTCGATTTCATCATCGCATAATTCTGAACGCATTCCCCTTCTCATGTGCTCGAAGAAAGCTGCTGCTACCTGCATTCCCCTCCTCATGTGCTCGTAGATAGCTCCTGCTACCTGCATTCAACATGAGCCAAACGAATAGTGAGAATGAGATTTTTGCTCCCGAAAATTTGAAAATCACGCTGGCCGAAAATTCGCTCAGTGGAGGGGGGGGGGGGGGGGATTGCTGTAGCAACAAACATAGTTGACAAAAGACTTAACTCCGTTTTGTTGAAGATCAGCCATGCATCAGGTCTTTCGTCTTCTTTGTGCATGGCTGATCGTCAACGAAACGGAGTTAAGTCTTTTGTCAACTCCATTCGTTGCAACGGCAAGAAGCCAGTGAAAACGAACCCGTTTGATCAAATTATGGAAATGCAAGCATTACTTTAAACAAACTGAACTTTGTTATTCCTTGCTCATTTTTCCTAATTGAGATGTCATATGGAAGGGCAGAAATTGAACTTTCTAGAAATGAGATTTTCCCTTTAAAATTCAGATACCGCCCGCCAAATGACTTTTTGTTTTCCTCTCTTCAAATTGCTTTTAATCACTCATGCGTGAAATATGCATCATATGAGTTACATCAAATTAAAGAGGAGGATCTAAGCTTTCCATATATTTGTCATTTATTAATTATGATTGATAAAACATCGATGATTCTCGGTTTCGTTTTTTTCTGAGACGCACTGTATATAGGTATAGCACACCAAAAATAAGTACAACAAACACATTTTATTTGATGATTGCAAATGATCAAGCTTTATGAAAGCTTCAACAAAAAAAGAAGCAGAATTGAAATCGGTCAATGCGTTGTGATTTTATACAATTTTTTTGATATCGCAAAATTACCGAAAAACCTGCCAGAAATGGTCAAATTGGCAAAAACGGCAAAATTCGACAAAGTTGATAACTCGGACACAAATAATAAATTAAATTATCAGACACTAAAATATCATCTTTGTGGTAAAAACTACAAAAAAGAAAATTCATATATCTATTACCGTTTTGAAAACAGAAGCAAACAAAATAAGTAATTTTTGCCATTTTTGCGAATCTGCAGATATGAAAAAGTTGTGAAAATAACTAAGTCCGCCTAATTAATATGCGCATATGTAATCGAATCATAACCGAACATGATACATCAATGAAACCTATGTATATCACACAGGTATGGAAATATTTATTTTTTTGAAGAAAAGGAAATTATGGATATTCATCAAATATGCAAATTAGGTCATTTCAGCTAATTATATATATCGTTGGTGGGTGACAAAACCTCAATTTTTTTAGATTTTGATTTTTTGTTGCATAATTTGTACCTAATGGCCTACGACACCACCTGATAAATCCACGGAACGCTTCCTGTCTCGGTTTTTTTCTCACAAATTACACACAAAAGACGGTGTCACAGCACTAAATCTGTTGAGACAGGAAAGGTTTTTTCGCTCTCCTGAAAATTCAAGATTTCGACGAAATAGGAAAGTCAAACTGTTCATTTTGTGGCATTTTATAAATCATACATTTATATATCATATTTACACCAAATATTAACATTAAATTCCAAATATTTTTGCAATGCCAATAAAATATGGCGATAGAAATTACTTGGATCACCGTTACAGCTTTTTTCCTCATATGTGTCACAAATTATTCAGAAAAAACGATCAAATGATAAGAATTTGCAGATTTTCAGCTACATCACAGTATAGTTTTCTTTTTAAATAATGTCAGATTTGAGGATTTA
Organism: Strongylocentrotus purpuratus; assembly: GCF_000002235.5. Lineage (NCBI taxonomy): Eukaryota > Metazoa > Echinodermata > Echinoidea > Camarodonta > Strongylocentrotidae > Strongylocentrotus > Strongylocentrotus purpuratus. The sequence continues at coordinate 10,418,597 of NW_022145598.1, forward strand.
TGACGATTTTCCGAGAAACCATTCAACAACAAATTGATTCAATGAGTGAAACACATGAGGATATTGCATTTTTGTAGGGGAGTTTTATATATTGAGGTGCATTTTCACCTCGCAGAATAACAGTCAACAGGCGATCAGCGGGCCATGTCACACATGGCTGAAAAGACAATATTCTAATTAATAATTTAATATATTTCCCACATGCCTATGAAAATGAAACTACACAGAATTGTAGTTAAAGGTATGCTTGAAAGATATGTGAAATAAAAATTTTAAAATTATTGTTCAGTATTTTTGAAATAAATTTACGAAAATGGCTATTTCTACCAACTGACTGCTGTTGTGTGTGTGTGTGTGTGTGTGTGCGTGTGTGTGTGTGTGTGTGTGCGTGGAGCAGACTGTGTGCACAGGCAGTGTGATAACCCTACTATATAGTGCAGTATATATATATATATATATATATATGTTCTAGGACACCTAACCCCTTGACAACCACCATCCAGATAACCATCCCTAGGGTAACCACCCCCCTAGGACAACTACCCTCTAGGACGACTACCCCGGGGCAACTACCCTCTAGGATGATTACCCCCAGTTAACTACCTCCTAGGACAACACCACTAGGACAACTACCCCCAGACAACTACCCCCGAGGACAACTACCCCCTAGGGCAACTACCCCTAGGACAACTACCCCCAGACAACTAGCCTCTAGGAGAATTGTCGGGGAGGGGGTAGTGGTCTTAGAGGATGGTTGTCGAAGTGGGTAGTTTTCTGGGGGTAGTAGTCCGGGGGATAGTCGTCCGGGGGTAGTTGTCCGGGGGAGTTGTCCTAGGGGGTAATTGTCCTAGGGGGTAGTTGACTGGGGTAGATATCCGGGGGTGGATGAACAGGGGGTGTCCTAGAACCATAATATATAAATATAAATGCGGTAATGTATGTTTTAACTCAAAATCTCCATCGTATTTAAATCATTCAAATTTACCACTTTCTCAATGTAATAATGAAACTTAATTTGTTACGTTTGAAGGAAAAAGTCTGTCCTTTTATTAAAGTGGGAAAAATATTTAAATAATATTTGTACGCGGCGAATTGGAAAGTTGTAGCATCACAAATCTTGACCGAATTGCCGATTTGACATGGGAGATTTGACACATTGATTTCAGCAAGTGATCAGATTTTTTATTTCAGAAATGTTAACTAAACTCATTCAAACACAAATGGCTATATGCTCGACTTTAACAAAGTCATGCGATCACAATGAATCAAGAGTTATTTTATGCATAACATTAAATGTTAACCAAAGAAGATGAAGTTTGCAATAATAAACTAAAATATAATTGCGAGTTCGGTATACATGAATATTACAAACTAAAGTATTGACACATACCTGTTCTAAGAGCCTAATGTTGCCTTTGAGAAGGAGAAAGGTTTCCTTCAGTGAGTCCATTTGCAAAGCCGCATATTGGTCTCTTCAAATAAAATATAAATGTAGATAACAATACTTTGATTAATATATAGAAAGACCTAGATATAAATGATGTGGCATATATACTTTTGGTTTGTAACAGCCATGCGGGGGCTATAAGCTAAACGTATACTGTGTAAGATTCATTTGACAATATTCAAACAAAACTGAATAACTTTTAACTAGTACAAGTATGCAATGTCGTTATCATATATCATCGATATGAATCCTCTCTGGGGTATAGACAACATTTTCTATGCCACGGCAAGCTTTGATAATAATATTACCAAGGGAGGATTCATAATCACCAGTGATGTTTTTCCTTAAGGCGTTGCAATCATCATTACCCCCAACAATTAACAGGTACCCACTTACACCTGGGTGAAGAGTGTCAATTTTAGATTAATGTATTGCCAAAAGATGTTGGTGCCTGGCTGGGATTCGAACCCTCAATCCTTATATTGAGAGTCAAGTGAATGAACCACCATACCACGACACCACCATGCACAGTTGATATGTGAAAGGTCATGTCGATTCCAGAGGGACCATGTGGCACCCCTCCCCCTTCCAAATAATACAAAAAGATGCCTTTTCCTTTTTTTCCTTGACAGAATTGATATATTTCAAGACTAATAACTCATTGAAAATGCTCTTTTAAAAGGTAGAGGAGTAGAAATCAACTCGGGAGTTTCGAATATTAGATATCACTTTGTTTTGAATTTGAATCAATTACAAGAAGGGGCGGCCGAGCGACTTCCAAAGTGGAGGGGGGGGGGCACCAAGAAAAAAGGGCACTTTCTGGAGAAAAAAAAAGGGCACCTACAAAGGGAAATCTCAAAGCGAAAATATACAATTTTGTTGGTATTGGTATATACCCCTACATTGTGATTACAATTATTAGGGATGATTTAAGTATTTGTTTCACTTTTTACACCATACAAGATATTGCTTAAGCATCATGCTTTGCAGTTGGGTTTGATTGTCTACAAAATTGTCTGCGAGCGAGGAAAATTTCGAAGAGGTGTGAGGTCGCAGTGCGATAAATTACATCTTATAAAGAGGAAAAAAAACAAATCTTAATGGGGTTATCAGCACATTCTTATAACAGAAGACTGAAAAGACCTTTGATAATTAAGTAAAATAAGTTTATCATCTATAAATGCGTGCGAGCGAACTTTGGGGGAAATTGCTCTTATTCGCTTGGAATTAGCTAGGACGCCTTTAATGATGAGAGGAAAAGGGGACACTTATTATGAAAGAAAAGGAGCATGTGCCAAAGTACAAAGAGTACATATCAGAGGTGAAAATGGGGCACTTCTTACACCCCTGAAAGGAGGCACTCACCAGGGATGAAAAAAGTGAGTCATGAGAATAGTAAATGGGCATTTGTCGACGGAAAAGGGGCCTCAATCAGATCTTGATAGCGGCATTTATAAGAAATGAAAAGGGGCATTCATGAAAAGGGGAAAGGTCCCTTATTAGAAAGGAAAAGGGGCACGTATCATTGTTAAAAGGGAAGCTATCAGAGGTGAAAAGAAGCACTTATTGCACTTGAAAAGGGCCAATGACCAGATATGAAAAGGGGCACTTATGTGAATAAAAAAGGGGCACTTGTAATTAACGAAAATTAGTTGAAAGAAAAGGGGCACCGGACATATTTTAAGGGGGCATTTTTGGAGGTGAAGGGGGCACTTATCTGAAGTGAAAAGGAGTAACTTCTCGTACCTGAAAAGGGTCATTTATCAAAGAAGCGGCACTTATGAGAAGGGGAAGGGGCTCCTTTTTTTAATGGGTCACTTTTCATTAAAATAAGGGGCACTTATTAAAAAGGAAAAAGGGAAAATGTGAAAATATAAAATGCGCTTATCCGAGTTTAAATAGAGGTAGTTATTAACAGGGGAAGGGGTACTTCTGACAAAGTAAAAGGGGCACTTGTCAAAGTAAAAGAGGCACCTCTCAGATTTAAATAGAACAATTATCAGAGGTGAAGGGGGCACTTATCAAAAGTGAAAAGAGGCACTATTCGTACCTAATTAGGGGCACTTACTAGAAATTAAAAAGGGCACTTATGAGAATGGAAAATGGACACTTATTGCAAAGGAAAATGGGAACATGTCGAAGGAAAGGGGGCACGTGTCCAAAAAAGGGGCACTTATTAGAGTTGAAAATGGGAAGAGGCACTTTTACAAATTAATAGGGGCACTTGTCAAAGTAAAAGGGGCACTATTCCTATGAAAAAGGGGCAATTCTTAACAAGTTAAAGGAGCACTTTTCCTATGTAAAAAGGGGGCACTTTTCTTGTGATTGAAAAAGAGGGGGGGGGGGGCGCTGTGCCCCCCGTCTCCCCCCCCCCTTGGGAGAGCCGCCTCTGATTCCATGTTATAGTGGAATCCGCTCCAAAGAGTGGTTTGCATTACTCTCTTGAGAATGGTTTCTCTAACATGATTCCTGACAGAGTGCAATCCCACTCCTGTACAATTAAAGAGTGTGACAACCCCCTTTATAACACGTGGTTTATTTAAAATACAGGGTAGTAGTCCAGGGAATGTTTACAATGTACAAATGGTCATGAAACAGGATCTTCGATTTAAACAAAACAAAACATTGATAAGAAGTTAAAGTACATAATCATTTTAAATAATCACACTTTCGTACAAGCATAACGCTTTGGAAACAGAAAGTTCATCTGATGCAAAATAGAAGTCAGCGATCACTTGAAGATTTGAATGAAAATCATTTGATTTATCATTATGATGCAGTATTAAGACAAACTATTTTAAATTGATTATTCCAAGATGCATAATTATGTATGAACCAAAGTGCAATGTTGGATATAAAATATATGAGACGGAAACTATATGTTTTGTAATACAACATGGAGGAAAGATGGTCAGTTAAAGTATCCTTACCTGAGCCCAATGAATCCAGTAACTCGGAATGCTTCTACCAGACGTATTGGTGTCATCGCTTTAAATAGTTCGGTTCGTTGCTTCTGAGTTAGATCAGTTCCATGATCCAATCTGAAGATACTGTCAAGTATTAGCTTGGCATTGGTTCCCATGGTTACTGGTTCCTGAATATATCCAGCTGAAGGTATTTCAAAATTGAAATTGAAATTGAAAGCAAAGTATTTATAACTTTCCATGTTTTCAACGACAATACAAATGACCCCAAATATCCACAGATCTTTTACTCATGGAGAAGTTCCACTTTGAGCATCTTAGAATAATAACCGCCAAAGTCCTAGATGTGCTTCATGAATACCTTTTGTTTGTCCTCTTGAAAATAATACTTCCACCTGCGCATCATAGAATGTACCGTTGGTGCATAAATGAATAATGTTACATAACTTTCATGAGCGCATATCCAGTATTCATCTCTGTGAGTTTTACCCTTTTGGTACAAATGACCTTTTCCTGCCCATGCGCAGATTGTATCTATGAACTGGCTTATCCATCGCGTGTATCCAATACAGAATATTTTATCTAGCCTTTATCAATGCATAGGCGGATCTATTGGGGGAAGGGGCTACCCCACTCCGAAGTCGGTCTCTACAATACACACGCTAGGTTTCCAAGCAGTTGTGGAATTTCGTCGTTTCAAACCGTATCCGGACACCTACCCCCCTGGACATCCATCTCCGGATAACCACCCCCAGTCAACTACCCCCTAGGACCCCTAGGATAGTTGTCCCGAGGGTAGTTGACCTTGGGGTAGTTGTCCAGGGGATAGTTTTCCGGGGCTAGTTGCCCTAGGGGGTAGTCGTCCCATACGGTGGTTGCCCTAGGGGGTAGTTGTCCCGTGACACCTACCCCCGGGGTATCCACCCCGGATAACCACCCCCAGTCAACTACCCCCTAGGACAACTACCTAATTGGACAACTACCCCCTAGGGCAACCACCGTTTGGGACGACTACCCCCAGTCAACTACCCCCTAGGACAACTACCTCATTGGACAACTAACCCCTAGGGCAACCACCGTTTGGGACGACTACCCCCAGGACAACTAGCCCCGGACAACTACCCCCTGGACAACTATCCCTAGGTTAACTACCCCCGGACGAATACGGGCTAACTCATTTTACCCTAACCCTAACCCTAACCCTAGCCCTAAACCTAAAACTAACTCTAACCCTAAATCTTGCCCTACACCTGCAAAAACTGACCGTCTTTGCAGTTGGGCAGAGTTGTCTTTGGTCCGAGTTAGCCCGACTCCCCTAGAACCGTTTCAAACATCTACCCCCCCCTCCCCCTCCCCTCCGCCTGCACCTTTCTAATAATCCTAGACTCTAGAGCAATCTCTGCGATGGAGGTAGAGTGAATCCCTGCAGACTGCAACAACAATTGATATTCCTTATTCTATTTAGACAATAATTGTATAACAACAACAAAAGATATATTAAGACGGTGTTAAAAATGAATCCTACTTTGCACATTAATATAAACGTAATTATTGTACGTACCGCGATATGACCCTTCTCAGTCAGTGTCCTGCCATGTGAATATTATAACGATTAACGAAACCAATAGGTGTAGCCTATAAATAGGCAGGGCTGCATTGCGCTCATACAATAGTTCATAACACCAAGGACAGCGCCGTATGTTAGGTACGAAGTTCATTCCCACCGATCGTACATACAATGCGGGGAATCCCCGGCTCGTTATAGTGGTAGGATGGTAGTAGTAACAAAATGTTACTATGCAGGGGCAGGGTGGTAGTTTTTTGTTTTTTTTTTGGTCTTGAAATTTGAAAATTTGACATTTTGTTCCGTGGGGGAGGGGGGGGGGGGGGGGGGGGGCTAAGGTCATGTTTTTTAGGTCAGCCATTGGCATAATAATAATAATTTTCGCCAAAAACATACAAAAGACATACACATAAAAGAAACTCAACCCCCCTGCGTACGCGCCTGGGTGAACCGGTCGGGTCCACCAGGGAGGTGAAAGAAAGGAGGCGAAACTCTTGTAATTTATTCAAACGCATTCGTGAGTTCTAAAGCGTAACAATGGGATGTGTAACATTCCACTTGGCTTTGAAGTTCCGTGCTCCGAACCGCGCTTCCACTGCGGGGACTTAAAGTAGATATTCATTGATTTTAAATCTAGCTTTATTTTCATTATTGCAAAGTTGAAACTTTGATTCGACAAGGTTATCAAAATTCAATGCTTGGAAACATTCGAAGTAATGATTATTATAAATTACAAAACGCTTAAATACAGCCCCGGCATAGCACCTGAATAGCTCTCCGAACGCTGCTGAGATGTGTGAGATCACAGCAGGGACATGATTTGCACAAGCAGACGATGTCCCATGACATCTCACACATTTTCAGTGCCTGTGTTTTCATCTTCTCTTGAGTTCTTTCTCTTACTTCACTACCGTCAGGCTAAATGTATAATCTATTGCCTTACTCTAAACCCCGCGCATGGTTTTATTTTGATGACAAATGCAGCGATACAAAAATAAAGGAATCTGTCGCTTGTAAACAAAATAAGACGCCATTGTATATTCAGCTGCACACACCGCGGTATGTTCGGCGTTTCAAGAGGGAACAAATGCCGTTCTAAATATCAATCCGGGGGCTTTTCAATTTGAAAGTCTGGTTTCTTTGATTGTTAATTAACCCCTATCCTGTGTATTTACAAGCAAAAGATTTTAGTTATCGGAATCGGGTCATATCCCCTTTTGATCGGTTTGACAAGCCATTACATTTATATACACTAAACTCATTATAATTTGACAAATAATAGCTTTGCAATTATGTTCATTCTTTATGGGGTGTCGTCTGCTTGGGCAGTATTGGTCCCTGTTGTGACGTCATTAAAACATCGTTATTTTTCTGGCGAATCTCTCGTATATCCCAGCTGCTATGGAGGTGGTTGTATTTTTATTTTTATAAATCACCCGATATGTAGCTGACCTCAAACTTGTACGATGGCCATCTGTTAGCTTACCAGTTTCTAGTGATACATTAGTTGACATATTTGTGATTTTCTTTGAATTTCACCTTTAAGGAAGCCAGGCACCAGTTTTACATTTATTACAAAATATTAAATTATCGGCAAAATTTCAGTGTAAATCAAAAACTTTTATGGGGATTGTATTGGGAATAGTGCATCAAACCAAGAACTTACCAGATTTAAAATTTAGTACTTAGTATTTAGGGTCAAAGGAGAGCGGCTTCTCTATCACGTCCCTGGGTCCACCGTCCAAATGTTATCTCGTCACTGTAGCTTCGGGAAACTTGACCCCTGTTGACCCGTAATTTGGAGGGGGAGGCAAAACATGAGGTTTTAATTTGATTTGATTTGATTTCAATACTATTTACTCCTTTACATTTGTTTTCTAAATTCATTCATTTTTCAATTTACATCAAGTTGTATTTTCATCGGATAGGGTCTTTAAAGGCATCGTTTAACAATGTTAAATCTGAGATACACGGCCCTATGAGTGTCTGTGATATGGTATTGTAAAGGGTTAGGAAATTACCCTGTGACCTGTAGAGGGTGGAGTGCTAAGACAAGCCGGCACTCTTTGCTTGGCCCTCTCACAGGTGAGTTGACCAAACTTGAACCACTGTTATGTTTAGTAAATATTAATATTGTTATGCTAGAGATTTGTTATGTACATATGTGTATTGTGTCAAAACGATTTCAGTAGTTATTTTGATGTATCATGTGGGTTGATATGATTATACTGGAAACGAGGATTTAATGTTAAACTGTGTGATGCTTAGCGCTTTGATTTGTTATATGCATTTACATTGTAGTACATGGTTATGTACACTAATAAGTTGAACGCGCGGTACCAAAATTGGGTGTAGTGCGTGCGCGCTAATGTTGTGCCTGGTCCCAGGGCCAGGACCAGGACCAGAGCACGCTCTATTAGTATAAGTCTTGGTTTAGGAATGAGGTCAGTAAGAACGGTAGGGAGCATAGAAAAGAAGTGCTTATAATAGAAGTTGAGTGTTTAAAAGTATTGCATGTTGTTTGTATTTTGGTTGCTAAGCTAGGGGATATTAATTATGGCACTTCAAACAGTGATGATCGAACTTTGTCTGACTATGTAGCCATTCGAGGGTTTCTAGCGCCCTCTATCATTGTAAACCGTATTTCTCATTTTGCAGATTGCTATAAAAGAATATTGTTACATGTTAAATTGAGATGGAATAATAGGAGTAAGAGCAATGTTTAGGGTTAGACCAGGAGATTATTGGAGTTTGTTTGGAAGCAAGAAAAGTATGGAAGATACATATTTGAATTGGATTGGTTGATGGAAGTTGTATTTGATGCAGATATACGGAGATTTATAGTTTCCAGGATTTATCAATGTTTCAGGTCTTGGGATATTCTGATATTTAAAAGCAGAGATATTTTGTCTTTGTTCCATTATTGTGATATATTGTTAGTTTCATTATTCATTCTTTAATATGTGCTTACTGTGAAAAGGGGGAACCAGGATAGCCCTATTTAAGTTTATGTTTTTACGATATTTGCATTGTCTTAATATTACAATGTACAAGTTAAAGGTATAGTTTATTGAACAAGAATTAAGTAGTGATATTGAGGTGACATGATAAGGTTATTAAACCTAGCTTGGTGTGTTGGTTTATCCAAATATGTGAATGTATTGCTTTATACGAGGTTTATATTGACTGTTACTTCTAGTTGTTTAAGTTTAATGTTGAGAGTTTCAGCTACATTGTACTGTGGCAATTGGTTTTTAAAGGGCAAATTTACTCGTTTAATATTTGATAACATGACATGTTTCGGGGAATGCATGATCTCCATGATTATCGGCATTAGTGATATGTAATGTGTATGTTACTGGTTACTTCTAATAAAGACTCTTTGCTTGGCCCTCTCACAGGATCTGTCTGTCATTGATTTCGAGTTCTCGACCACCTCACAGTATAATATTGAAGCCCTAAAAGATTGCGCTTCAAAATGATCAAGAAGAGCCTCAAAAATGTAAAAATCTTTGAATGACCGGTTTAACCATACTCGTTTTCCACAATAGACTATAGTGTTATGAAAACCGTTTAGCAAACGGTTTTCAAAATTTGTTATTCCAATCATAAATATCTTGATAATCAGACATGCGATCGGCTTGTTAAAGTCATGGGGTTCCTGACTGACCTAAAGCGTTATAATTATCATTGTAGCAGAATCTGAGACAAAGTTACTGGATCCCTTTAAGCATACATTAGGTCATATTCTGAAAACGTCCTACTCTCAAAACAGCAATCACCAGTTTGTAGAATATCTGCAGATGAACAGGCCATTTCGCCCAGCTGGACCAAGTTAATATGCCCACGAAACTTATGTATCTTCTGAAGTAAACATCGGTCTATTTTAAACTTAAAATGGGGAGGGGATATGACAAACACACAGACCAGTCGAAGAAACATTTATTATGAATTTCTCATATTCCCCCTCTCCAGGCAGGCCTTATTTGTGACACTGGCATGTCACTAATTGGCGGGGGTCCAGGGGGCTGAGCCCCATGAAGCTCAGGGGTTTAGACACTTAATTACGGTCAGATGAGCATATTTTAATACCTCATTTCTTTCTCTCTTTCAGTCTTTTCTCTTTAGTTAACATACTTTTTCAGGAACTTGAGGGGGACTTGAGCCCCCGGACCCCGCCGTTACGCAGATCCTGACATGACGGTTCTAAAAAGCATATTTTTTGCCTGACTGTCAATTAGGGAATTTTCCAACAAACGCATAAAAAAGAATATTTTACAAAATAATTTGTTTTTAATCCCGGAAAATCATGTCATTTCAGCAACATTTGTAAACCACTGGTATCGAATAAGAAATACCCCCCCCCATCAGTACGCCAGCGTTCAGGGGCTCACGTCTTCTCGCCCCTATAATAAAAAAAAAAACACGATTTCCCACCCTCTCACAATATTTCCACGATATTCCTGCCTACTCTCCTTTTCTTTGAATGGAATATAATTTGTATGTGATTCAAGTCATTTAATTATTTCTTATTTTTCTTTTTGGTTATAAAACACTAACCATTTTTAATTCTTTACTGCTGATTTTGTTTCGGGGGGCGGAGGGCGTTTTGTTTTTCTTTTGTTGGGATGGGGAGAAAATGCATTGTGCCCCCTCCCCTCACTTTTTCGATTGGGGGCGTCCGCTCCTACACTCTCCCCTTGCTTCGGTGCCTATAAATAGGTGCCAGGGGTATGGTCAGAACATAGGACTTTAGAAAACAAGTTATTTTCATGAAAGAAGAAGAAGAAAAGAAAAAAATAGGAAGAAGAAGATGATGATTGTGTCATCTAGGAATAGCATAATTACCATGATTACAGTGAGTTTTATCGATACAAATATAATTTAAGGGGAAGAAGGAGCGGGAGCAGTAGGAGGAGGAGCAGGAAAGAACAATAAATAAGAAAGAAAGACATTTTTGCTACCAAAAATGAGGAACTCTTGTGAACGAAAAAAGGACACCGACAAAGCTTAACTTCAAAAGCGCAATTATTTATTCTCTTTATTCTAGTTCTGTTATCTCTACGAACACGAAAAAATAAATAAATAAATAAATAAATAAATGAACAAGTCATGATTTCCAAAATAGCCAGGAAATATACATAATATAAAAGGCATACATTCTTTACTACATAACAGGTATTTAATCATTTAGTGCAATTGAATTTATTTTATAAAAGTTAATTGTGTAAAAAAAGAATTGAAAGCAAAACAAAAATACTGAAAGAATGAAAGGGGAAAGAGAACAAGAAGTACGAAAGAATGAAAATTGCTACCCAAAATGAGGAATTCTTGTGAACTAAAAGAACAAAACACACACCAAGCATGACTTTATAAACGTAATTATTAATCTTTATTCTTATTCATCAAGGAATAACACCATCAGAGAGAGTATTGTTATATCAACGACCAATACATGATATACAAAACATAGATTCTCCACTATATACATACCCAGGTATGTAATCATATAATGCAATTAAGTATATTTTATAAAAATGCAATATGTAAAATAAAATTGAAAGCTTTGCAAAACAGAAACACTGATTAAGCGAAAGACCTTTTAAGATAGAAACATTCCTCAGGCACAATATTTAAAATGTCAGAAAACAGTACTTTAACATAGGATTACCTTACACGAACTATACAGAACATGTATTGTGATCAGTGGCACTTATAATTATATTTGGACTAGGAAGGAGGGGGGACGTGGGGGGCAACCACATGATTAAGAATCAGTATCAACCAACTTTACCCCTCCTTTCTACCAGTGTCAATCAGATTCAACCCCTCCTTAATTACTACCACTTTCAATTAGATTCACCCTCCTCTCTACCTCTTTCAATCAGATCACCTCTTTCTTTGTTTTGATTTATTGATTCCTGCATTTTTCATACAAAAATAATCAGTTACAATATGAACATTTTAATAGTACTTTTTTCTTTTTCAAATCACAATGAATAACGCAATTTATGCCAAAAAATGTTGGGAATGATTGACATAGCAAATGCAAAAGAGCTGCAGCGTAAGTTTGCGCTTGAAGTGCATGCAGCTCTGTAACTTATGAGTACAGCCACAACAAAATATGATAATATAAACAGGCAAAAAACAACAGAAACTCAATGGCAAAAAAATGACAAAAAATGACTTGCTTCAGGAAACAGAGAGACAGATAGAGAGGAATAGAGGAATAATTGGTGTGCGGCTAACAGAAAAGGCACATGTTATTTAAATACCGAGTAAATAAGTCTTACTACATGAAAGGTTTTCGTTGCGTTATAAGAATCAATTTACCCCTGCTTTCTACCAGTTTCAATCACATTCAGCCTCTCCTTACTACGAGTTTCAATCAGATTCACCAAGTTCTTTATACAAGTGTGACAGTGTCTATCAATTTACTCCCTCTTTTCTACCACATGATATATATAACAATTTTGTTGTTGCTCTATTGGACGCAAAGTTACAAAAATATCCAAATAAGTGAGGGAAATCAACTACCCCGCCCCACATCCAATTGATACTCTAGACTGTAATACATGTGAGGACACAAGCAAATGGATTTATTCTGCACCTCATTCCTCTAAAAACGTACATCCTTGCTTGCAATACATTCTAGGAGTCTGACACACATATTGCTTTATACAGAAACACGAAAGACAACGTTGCAGTAGGACACTTACGGCACACAGCATTTCAGAGCAAACTATCACAACACATGGTTTTACATTTACTTTTATGATCACTTCCATAAAATACAAAATTACAAAAACATGTGTCCTATTACTAATGCTACTGATCCAAAGAGCAAATGACCAAAGGCTGAACCTTGTAATATCCCATCACCCGCCCCCCCCCGAAAAAAAACATAAACTCATTTTCATCTTATGAGAGGCCTGACAATGACTCCTTCCTTTCTGCCACTTTCAATCAATTTACCCCTTCTTTTTACCAGTTTCAATCAGCTTCACCCCCATCTTACTACCGGATTCGACCAGCTTCATATTCTTAGTACTACCGGTGGCATTAAGCTTCAAAGCATTCATACTCGTACTGTTCCCAGTCATCTTCACAACCCCCTTCAGTTTAACATACTCCAAACTACCATTGGCCATCAGGGAGTCCTGTACCAGAAAGCAAGCCTTGACAAATCTTCCGATACACAGCCCTCCTTGCTGATAAGCCTTTTGCTGAAAGCTATTCTCGGCACCCCTGATATCCCCGTAGATCTCATACCTATTCAAAAACAGGATCCGGAGCTCCATGATAAAGTCGAAGACGAAACTAAGACAATTACCCTCCATACACTCCAGGAGATCTGTGATATAGCCGAGGAGTTTCTTAGCGATCGAAAATAGATTACATTTTGTCAGGGTCTGGGCAACATCTTCAAGGGCTGTGCCGAGGAGTTGTAGACCTTGAAATACCTAGGAAAAAAGAGGCATGAACATAAAAAAAATATATATATATATATACATAATTTGTATAAACATACTAACAACATAAAAAAAATGATAATAATAAAAACAAAAAAAAATAAAAGAATGACGACTCTCTTCAACCACACAGCTGGATGTATGGGAATTCAGCCGTCATGCAAACATTTCTTGCTGCTTAAAGCCCCTTTCACACTGGATCTGCGTAGAGTTGCGAAGTGTTGCGTATCGAGTACGCCGAGGCTGCGTCTTCATGAAAAATGTTGCTTTGGCGTATTTCCTGCGTAGGTTATGCGTAGGCTAGCGTACATTTACGTAGGTCTGGCGTTAAGGGTACGTAGTTGCGTATGTACGATCTTGGACGCCTTTATACGCTTTTAATGATTCATCGGACTGGCGCAGGGTAGCGTACTATTATGTAGGCATGGCGAACATTAACATTGTTCTGCGTTGACTTGCGTACAAATGCGTACTTTCTGCCTCTAGCGTCTACGCCGAAAGTACGCGAAAATTAAACATGTTTAATTTGTTGCGTCCATCTCGCGTACCTTTTTGCGTCCCTCAGCGTATAGTTACGTAGGCCAGCGTAGGTCAGCGTACGCTCGGCGTAGTCGATTCACAATACTACGCAACTCTACGTATGGCCCGGTGTGAAAGGGTCTTGTTGCAAAAAGATGGAAATCTTTCAAACAACATCGCTTCACAGACATAACCGTATAATCAAAACGCCTTACCGAGATTTGATGAGCTTCGTGTCATTTTATTCAGGAATACTTCATACCCCAAAACTAAGTGAACAGTCGTTAGTAATTACCTTTCCCATCTTGAACTCATTGAAACATTCCTCAAACATCTGTATGGTCTGTAGACCCTCATTTATACATGCATCAATGTTATCCGTACTAGCCTCCAGACCGGTGTATATACCTCGGAAAAGCTGCAACATATCTGACTCGCGGGATTCGTTGTAGAAGGTCACATCTAATCAAGACAAGTATAGTTTGGGTAGAATGTGGAAATGGACATGTAATGTGCTATGTTCTTCTGGCTTGTTTAAAAAGACAAATGTACGAATGCTTTATAAAAGTTAGTGAGATGGTAACGTCATCCCCCACTTTTTGCTATCCGTCTTGTACATATATTTAACAAATGTAGGTATGTAAAACACTGTTGAATCCACATGAAATTGGTGCATGATCGTCATTATGTATTTTTACATTATGTTAAAATAGGGGAATTCTTTAAACATGTGTGTCCAAGAAAAAGAAAATATTGCAATGTCATAAACAAAAAAAATGGGGAATAGCCTCGTATCTGAACGAGCATTTAACGTACCCTTTTCCATAAGGCTGATGAACTGACTGTTCACCAGGTAGCGAACCTGATAAGTCCCGTTTGGAACGAAGGAGGACATAGACACCTTTCCTATGCATACTGGGTTCTTTCCAGGATTCAGGCCACCCTGGACATACCTGGAGAATAATGATAAAGAAACTTATTTTATAAAGACCACTCAAGAAAAGTTGAAAACTCGCAAATAGTAAAACCTGTATAAAAAGACCACACAAGAAAAGTGGAAAACGGAAGAAAAGCGAACATGTATATAAAGACAGCTCCAGAAAAGAGGAAGACTCAATAAAAAAAGGGAAAACCCCCAAAACAGTGAAACCAGTTCATTAGGACAAATTTGTAAAAAAATGGAAAAAACTCCAGAAATGAGAAAAAAAAATCAAGATGGATGTTTTATAAGTTGCCCTCTAGGACATCACACACACAATTTGCCTTGAGCAAAGCCTTGCTCTGTCAGTCTCTGGCCTCGGCCGGAGAAGCTAAATCACATAGCCTATATAGGCAGTATCCTGCTAGCCTAGTCTCACAGTGCAGACACTGCTATGTTCAGCAAAGAACAAGGTTATGTGCCAACAAACTAATCGTCTGGTTAGAGCTTTCATACCTACCTGTAGTCTAGGTACTGATCGTCGTTTGCTCCCTTGGGGTAGACACCGATCCAGTCCATTTTTGAAGCCTGGTCGCTAGAGATGGTCCAGGACACGACCAGGTTCTTGGACCAGGCTACCTTCTTTGGACTGATGTCCATGGAATGTGAAGCCTCAACCGGAACAACCTGCAAGGAATGCATGGTCAGAATGAATTCAAAGATCGAGGAAAGAAACTCTCAAAAAGGTTTGAAGGTATCAGCTTCATTTACCTCCAATTAAGATTTCATTTTTCATTCACTCTAAGATTTTTAAGAATGTTGTCATACCATGAGCCAAGATGCACCTCAGAGATACACTGTAGATTATCACATGGCCCTCTGTTGGGTAGACCAACAGCGATTTCGAACAGCTCTCATCTTATAGATTGTGTGATTAGTGACCTGACAAGTGCTCCTGCAACAATCCCTCCAGCCTTTTTATTTCGTCAAAGGTTTAGGGTAAGGGATAGGTTGCAACAGGCGCGGATCCAGGATTTCTTAGGGGAGGGGGCCCAATTTGTTTTATTTTTGCTCCCGAAAATTTGAAAATCGCGCCGCCCGAAAAGTCGCTCAGTGGGGGGGGGGGGGGGGGGGGGGGGTGGTAAGCGGACACTTTTTTTTTTCTGGAGTCCAAAAACAAATCGCAACGACTGAGCCAGCCGAAAAGTCGCTCAGTGGGGGGGGGGGGGGGGGGGAGGGGGGTAGTGAGCACATTTTTTTTATTTTTTTTGGGGGGGGGGGGGGTCCTTGAAAATTTTAAAATTTGCACCCCCAAAAAAGGTAAAAATTGCGTGATTTTGCATGTTTTTTTTCGGCCCCCCCCCCCCCCCCTCCCCCTGGATCCGCCACTGGATTGCAATTGGACTTTTAGGGTTCTAATTAGGGTTAGGTATTGGGTCCAGGATTAAAATTATGAATTTGCTTAGCATAAGAATTTGACGCAGAGCAATTGTCACAAGAGCAAGTATCGTACAAGTGGTCCTATATCTCACATGATCACATTATCTCTTGTAACATGAACCGACTCTAATGATTTGTAACCAATGTTAGTCAATTTCCAATGATCACTATACAATCTTGCATGATAAAATAATCCGTATCCGGACACCTACCCCCTGACATCCACCCTGGGATAACCACCCCAAGTAAAATACCCCCTAAGAAAACTACCCCCCCCCCGACAACTACCCTCTGGACAACTACCCCTGGACAACTACCCCCAGACAGTGGGTAGTTGTCCGTAGGGTAGTTGTCCGGGGGGGGGGGGTAGTTGTCCTAGGGGGTAGTTGTCATAGGGGGTAGTTAACTATGGTTGGTTATCCGGGGGTGGATGTCCAGGGGGTAGGTGTCCTAGAACCAAAATAATCACCTGATTTTTGTAATTGAGACCATATGCCATCCACCATCCAGCTTCGTTGAGACGGAGGTAAGGGTTATTGATGAACGCTGCCCCCGTCAGGTTTTGTGGAATCTTTCTCCAGACGTTCCAAGACGTATCTCTCCCGGGCTGCCAAGTTTGCCATAATCTACAAAATGAAGATAGGCAATTATGATTTCTCATGGGGAACTTCACATTATAACAGATGTGTATTGGGCTAACTTCAGATCATTCGTCTCGTGGCATGAGCCGCCTGACGTAAATTCTAGTCTATCCATGTCTGAAGGGCTAATTACATTTGGCTAAATAAATTGGTCTCATGGGTCGTATCCCGGTCTTTAAATGAGAAATGTTAGGTCCCTGGATATACTTACTGCCCACTCGTTTCTTGGACCGCAAAGATCTCAACTCCGAAGTGTACATTCCTGCTCATGACCAAGTTGTTTTGCATCCCTCCTTGGTCAAATGGAATCTTCCCCCAGTCTGATGCCAGTCTCCCCACGTGCAGTAACTCCAAGGATTGTCCACTGTATCACAGGCAGCCTGGGCGCACCTGATTATCGCAATCACACACAGAAAATATATTTAATGATAATAACAATAATAGTTACTAGCATTCAGTATTTTCAAAAATTATGTTTTCAATATTTTCTTAAATTGGTCTGTAGAATTAACTGATTTGAAGAAAGATGGGATGTTGTTCCATTCTGTAGATGCAGTCCCAGTAAACATGCCACCCCCAGCTTTGCAACAAGGTACATTGAAGCAGAAAAACATCCTTAGAGTAGCGAAGATTGGAACGACACTTTTTGAAAATATAGATCCATCATTAGTATTGACCTGAATTTGATCATTTATAATTAAAGTTTTGCCACAGAGGAACAATCTACGAGCGCCTCACTGAGCAACTTTACCGAAAAATATAAAATAGAGAGAAAAGTTAAAGATGTAAGAAGAGAATTTGCTTACTTTTCTCATTCAACAACATTATTTTACTCTTTTTTTCCTTTCTTTTCTTTTCTTTTCCCGGTTGGTTTTATAAGGAATGACTGCCCTATCACTCCCCTAGCTTGGCTACGTTGCCTGCAACCATCATCTTAAAACATATTTGCTGCAAATGTTACTATAATGAAGTAAAAAATATCTGCTTCTAATACTAATCCTATATAGTCAACAGAAAGTGAAAGTGAATTGTTAACTTTGAGGTAAATGTATAATATTTGTGTTTTATGAGTTGGTCGGATTGATCGTTAAAAAGTCAGAGAACAGCGCAGTACGTAACACGTGGTGCTGCTTCATTTTCAAAAAGTGACAAGACAAATTGCGCGTAATCACCCATGATATGAATATCGCCAAAGAGTACTTATGTGCTGTGTACAAAAAATATCATGTTTTCTTTTAGAGTAGTTTACTATGAAGATGATTTTGTGGATAATTTTGAGGATGTGCCCACCTGTGCACGTAGTTATCCACTCCGATTCCCCCTATCATGATCTTGCCGTTAAAAATGCTGTAGCCCATTACTTGAGCGACAGGTCTGGAGACAACTGAGAAGGTAGGTGAAGCTGAAAGAAAAAAGGGTTTACGCTCTTGTTTAAAGCGATACTGAACTAATAAACTTACAGCCCTAGCGTACTGTTTATTTCAAAGCGCCATCTCATAGTCAACTTTCCAACAGCGTGCTAAAATAATAACCTTATAACTAACTTGCAGTTCGCAGACAGAGACTCGACGAGAGAACCAACAGCGCAGCCAGGAAATCAGCGAGTAACGGAACCATACTGCTACAGCTGACTTGAGATGGCATCAGAGGGGATTTTGCATTAATGCTTATAGTACAGTATGGCTTTAGATAGACCGATTTACTAATTTATTTCAAGCAATGTGCTTCTAACTTGTGTACATTTATTTCACCTGCTATGCATAACAGTATCTCTAAAGGTTTTAATCTACTTTGTATACATTATTTATTATTATATGATGATGAAGCGGATCCTAATCAAATGATTGGTTAAGAGCGTACACGTGACCAGGCATTTATTTTGCCTTACACGTAATTTTACTGATGACCGGTCATTAGTAAATATTAATGACAGGTCATTTGTAAAATCATGTCATGAAACAAATAAGACACCATCTTATAAAACAAATGATACACATCGTTGTGTTCGGGCATTACTAAAATTACCCACAGTCGGTACCTTCGAAGCAGTCAAATTAAATACCCTCGGCTACCGCCTCGGGCATGTTAAAATTTTCAGAGGGTACATTGTGTGGGTAATACCTTCTTTAATATGCCCTCACTGCTGTTTATTAATTTTATATTAAGTCAGTCAACAAACATCCTTCTCCCTGATGTTTTGACTAGTTGACGCCATAAATGCACCACCCGCCTTAACGACCAGAAACCACCCTTTTCAACGTTTATAGGGGCCCGCGTGTGTATAGCAATGTATTTGACAGCCCCCCCCCCCCCCCGGGGGGGGGGGGGAATGATTCACAATAATCAAAATCTTACAAGCCATTGCTTTCCAGGCTTTAAAGCTGTTGCCACTGGCATGCTGCCATGTCCGGTACATCTTCCCTTTAGGAGATATCACGAATCCTTCATACTTCGCCGTGAAAGGATTCTTGATCAGCGTAGCATCTGTTCCAATGAGCGCAGTTCCAGCGACAAGACCCCAAGTACAGCTGCTTGAAGTGCCTATTCAAATTCAAATTCAAATACATTTATTTCACAAATAACAGAAACTAGAACTGCAATCGCTTTTAGAACGATTGGCATGCATTGACGCCGTTCTTTTTCCGTGACAGACGAACGAGCCTCTTTTGGACTATCCAGAGGATTTTGTTAGAAGTCTGTATTAGCTAGGACAGTGAAGATAGGTGGGCCGAATGAAAGGCTTCAATAACGGCCTGCAAAGACAAAATGGCGCCTGGACGGTCACGCATGAGTGATTTTGGAAAACGAAGATTTCTGTGACCTTGATGGGATGCTAGAGATTATGTCTACGAAGTTTGTGAGGAATCTGGATATGGGAAGGGACCTAGATAGGGCTCACAAGCAGGCGCGGATCCAGGATTTCTTAGGGGAGGGGGCCCAACTTTTTTTTTTTTTGCTCCCGAAAATTTGAAAATCGCGCCGGCCGAAAAGTCGCTCAGTGGGGGGGGGGGGGGGGGGGGGGGGGGGGGGTACAGAGCACAATTTTTTTTTTTTTTTTTTTTTTGCTCCCGAAAATTTCAAAAACGCGCCGGCCAAAAATTCGCTCAGTGGGGGGGGGGGGGGGGGGGGGGGTAGTGAGAACTTTTTTTTTTTTTGATCCTCAAAAAAATTTCAATTTGCACCCCCCCCTTGAGCGCCAGGGGGGGGGGCCCAACCCCCCAAAAAGGTAAAAATCACGTGATTTTACATGATTTTTTTTCTCAAGGGGGGGGGGCCCGGGCCCCCCGGGCCCCCCCCTGGATCCGCCACTGCTCACAAGCACTGCATATCAAATCGGATTTGGTGAAAGAAGAACATGTCTTGACGCGTGCCGTGGCCTAAATGGCCTTCCATACTAATATAATCAAGCAGAGTATAAAATGGGGTCAATAATGCCCGCCTTCACAGATTTTCAAATCTGGCTTCGAGATGACCTGCGTTTGGCCACCCAAAATACGCTTGCACAATTTTAAGAAAATACAAGAACGATAAGGTGGCAATGGCGTTCAGAACAATGACCTCATAGCAAATACGTATTATAACTAATTGTTACATTGTTACATTTGACAGCATTTTTAGCCAAGAATTTTAGATAATGCAAAGTACTTAATAAGTTTTTATTTGAAATAGCTCGAATTTGAATCATAGTAAAAGAAGCATCTGAAGTTATTAGATGCTTACTATTTGTTTCACGTTTCCAATTCTAAAATTTCTTGATTCATTTTAATATACCTGATTGTCCTAGAAAACAGAAAGTAATCATTTGAAATTATGCAAACTACTACTAGGAACAAGATGAGGAAGAAGGGGAGGGAGATCGGAGAATCATTTCAGAGATAGCAGTATTTTCGCTTTGATATAGGTATAAACATGCACATTTTACATACTCCGTGGTAATGCCTTAGTCACACCTTTGCGTATTTGGCTTACGTATTGCTGCGTATTTACGGCAAGCCGTTTTAGGCACTGGTTTTGTCAGCGCTGGAAGAAGTGGGCACAGTAATGTGCAACCAGACGATGCCCATTGAAACCAGTGCAAGCAGAAACATGCCACCCGACAAGCAGGGAAGCAAGGACGTTGATGCCCGACGTACGACTACCCACTTCTTTCAATGTGACTCTTGTACCAAAAGTAATGAGAAGAAAGGATCTTTGCAGAGACACAAGCGGGAAGTGCATATCCTGACGTATCGTTGAGACCAATGCGATTACCGCACGGGTAGAAAGACTGAGATGGAGCGGCATCAGGGAGCCCATGATGTAGCTGTGGTAGTGCTGTAGCCGAACCGCCGAACCGAACGGAAGTTCGCCGAACATGGCACTTCCGAATCGAACCGAACCGAACCGAACACAAAGGCCTGGTTCGGATGTTCGGCAAAAAAAAATGTAAACTTTTTTGCAAGCTAATAAACTTTTCATTTTGTACCTAATTTTCATATTATGATTGCTCATATTATATTTACTTTTTTCCCATTTTCCGCCCTTGTGATTTATGCCTATCCAGTGGTGGGCGCAACTTCACTGGCGCCATTTAAATCCCAAATCCTGACCACGCTACGTCGCGATCGCAAGCCATAAACAAGAATACATGTGCGTGATCAAAACAAGTTCAGCTCAATTTGCTCAAACCCATTGAACAAAATATTAATATTTTAATTGTAACCATATCGGACAAATTCTACAATATAAAAAATGAAATAAATATATATTATAGTATGGTATTTATTTATTCAGGAAAAATAGCAATTTTATATTTTTCCTATTGAAAATAAAAAATTATAAAAAACAGTTCTTGGCGAGCCTGAAAGTCTATATTCAAGATGGCACCTTTTATGACTCTAACATTAGACAACAACCGTCTCGGAAAATCTTTTAAAAACATCATTTATTGACAAATTGAAAACATGATTCTTTTAAAATTGAAAATAAAACACGATTCAAGACGGAAATACGAATGTAAGTAGTATTTTTATTTACAAATAATTACGTTTAGAGCAGTTTTTTAATGTGAAATTTGTGCTGGTCGGAAGCAGTGTGCAGAAGTCCTCCGTGCCGGTCAGGCCCGGCAGGGCGGGCGGCCTGCCCAGTCCCGACCGCCGTGGCTATAACGTTGCTTGCTTTTAAATTACCGAACCCCGAACCGAACCAAGTTCGGGGGAAAAATTGCCGAACTTTGCCGAACCGAACACGAACATAGCGTCTGACTTACAGCACTAAGCTGTGGTTCCCGTGAGAAAACACAGCTCAACGCGTGTTTATTCGCCAAGATGCAAACCCACTTCCACGCCAATTACAGGGACCTCTGAAAAAGCTGATGCATCGTGGCGTCTTGTAATAATGGACTCGCGGTCGCCACCACGTGATGATCCAAGATTAGACCGACCTCGAGGGAGGTCACCATGTCGTTACCGCTCATCGCGACGAAAATCCAAATCACCCCAAAGAGACCTACCGAAATCGTCATGTCCAAAGACCCCGGTGTCTCCACATCATGATGGATCGGAAGCTTCCCCTCGACTTAGCCGACAATCTACGCCCGAACTAGAAGAAGAGTTGGATTACGACGAAAGGTCCCCTTCACCACTTGATTTGCGATATTCATCTAGGAAAATGGCGTCGGAGACTGCATGGGCTAGTGAGTGGACTGAAATTGCTAGTAAGAATGCTGAAACTCAAACTGACACTGATAGTTCTCGCAATGTGACATGAAAGAAACGTGGAAGTTAATAAATAAAGCTATATGAATTCATTTAAGACTCGTGATACAAATATTGAACACATTCAAGTTAAAGGGAAAGTCCACCCTGAAATTAAGTTAGTTTTAATAGGAGTAGAAAAATGAGAGAAACAAGTCAGTGAAAGTTTGAGCAAATTCCGATTAAAAATAAGGAAGTTAGGATTTTTTAAGTTGTGATCAATCAAACACGAATTGGCAACTCTATGACGTATCATGCGAGCTCAACTTCCATTTGCTCAGTACTAAAAAAATCTAAAATTTTCATTTTCCCTCAAGAAAAATTTCAACCATACATGCACCGTAAATATAATAATTGCAAATATGTTTCTATACTCCCCCTGCAAGGAACAAATATATATTCCGTCATCAATAACGAAGAAAACATGATTTTATGGAATATTATGCATAAAGCTAATGAAGGAGAGCTCGTATAATACGTCACAGAGTTGCCAATTTGTATTTGATTGATCACAACTTCAATAATTCATAACTTTCTTATTTTCATTCAGAATTTGCTCAAACTTTCACTCACCTGATTTTCTTATTATTCTGCCTCTATCGAAACAAACTTATTTTGGGGGTGGACTTTCCCTTTAATAATGGACGTATTACAGATGATTTATGCATTGCTCAAGAGTTTAATAATTATTTCGTTAATATAGGTGCTTCTTTGAGAAATAATGTTCAAAATACTTTGATTGGAAATAATAATCATATGCAATATTTAGAAAGCAATAATGTAACTGCCTTTTTAAGCCTATTACAACTAAAGAAATTATAGATATTGTTTGTGACTTGAAAAGCAAATCAAGCACTGGTTATGATGAAATTGATATTGTCATCGTTAAAAGAGTTGTTCACATCATATGCTATCCGCTGTGTCGTATTTTTAATGAATCTATGAATCAAGGTATTTTTCCGGAAAAGTTAAAAATAGCAAAAGTTATTCCTGTATATAAAAATGGATCATTCGAAACAATGAGTAATTATCGACCAATATCAGTCTTGCCAGTATTTTCAAAAATCTTAGAAAAATGTTTTTATAATCTATTATAATAATAGATTGATATATTGTTTGAACCTATGTAATTTATTATCGGATAGTCAATATGGTTTTAGAGCATATGAAAACGTTGTATCATCCGCTCAATCTGACTTGCGTGCATAGAAGAAATCAGCATTTTTCCATGAAAAGTGAAGTTTTCTAAAATGTGCGTTTCTTTCCAGCAGTGGGGCGCCCGGAAGTCACTCGGGTAAGATTTCATAAAGTATAATATAAAAAGACCATATGCAAATTTTCTGTACTTTTGTCGGAAAAAATACATTTATCCAGCACAATGTCGTCTCTTTTTGCGTTGGAAAAGAGCAAACAGTGAGTTTCAATCACACTTTGGCCGCTCTCGCAAGCTCTCACTCGTTTCACTGTGGTCAAGCGACTTTGGGGCAAGCGGTTAATGAAAATACTAATCGTTAGCTTTCTTCTGGTATTAAACTTGTTTTGATTGATTGTATAATTTTGTCGGAATAAAGGAAACAAAAAGGCTCGACCAATAACTTATCAGTGTCTGAATTGACCTTTTGACCTTGAATTCCCTGATGCAAGCGCACTAATGACGTCATCTTCGCCAAATCGGCGTCTTTTATCGTAAAATGCTACACTTTCACAATGTTTATACATCTTTTTTTTTTTTAACTAGTAGTAAGATTTAACATCTTTTGTCTGATATCACTGAAGTTGTGGGTGTTATTTAATGAGTAATTTTAAAATAAGAGCCATTTTACTGTTTTAATTTACTGGATCGTACCATTCAAGTCGCAGGGTAGAAAGATACAGTTTCCAACCGCGCCAGATTTAATTTACGTTCCGACATTCTGTCAAATGGGTTCGTGTTGTTAAGAATCCACTGCTTTCTGCTCCAACAAACGTCTACATGCGGAGTCGTTTATCAACTAAATTATTCAAATTTATGGATGCTTCCTAGCTTCCCAGGTGTTTGTGTTGCTGTTGAAGCATTTCATTCACCTGCTATCTTTCTTTGTACTCCAATTGTTAGAATACAAAATGCATTTTGGTTTTATAGTTTCATGCAATAAGTTAGTCAATAAAAGAGTATGTTCTGCACAATAAAAACAATGTGTGTCCCTATTGTACAATGTAATGTGTCCCCTCATTTTGTAATAGTTAATTTACCCATTCACATAATGGAACTACCTGCCCGATGAAGCCAGTGGCCTGTGACCCCTGAGCACTCAACACCGTGTGGGAGTCAGTTTGTGATCAACTTCTTTTATGAGACAAATACAAGCAAACGTTTCCATATGCTGGTCACTCCACATCCTCTGCACTAATTGATTTTGTTTTTTAAAGTTTCAAATGCCTTAGATAATAAACAAATTATGTTAGGAATATTTCTCGATCTTAGTAAGGCATTTGATACGTTGGATCATAAAATTCTCTTAGATAAGTTGTTCAATTATGAAATACGAGGTGTTTTGTTAAAATGGTTTGAAAGCTATTTACCAAACCGAAAACAATATGTTCTTTTTAATAACATTGAATCTGATTTTAAAACCATTGGATGTGGAGTGCCTCAAGGCTCGATATTGGGACCCTTATTATTTCTTGTATACATGAATGATATTACTCAGACTTCACAAATATTACAATGTATATTGTATGCCGATGATTCAAGTTTATTTTTGTCTGATAACGATGTAGATAGATTAGTGATAAGATTTAATGATGAGCTTCAAAACATTTCTCAATGGTTGAATATTAATAAATTAATCTTAAATGTAAAGAAAACTAATTATATAATTTTTACAAACAAAAACATTAGAACTGATAATATTGAAGTAAAGATTAATGGAAATGTTGTACAGCGTTGTAGTTCATTGACATTTCTAGGAATTCAAATTGATTATAAAATGTCATGGCACGTTCATATTGAAGCAATTTGTAATAAACTCTCGAAGGTAGTTGGTATTTTATACAAATTAAAACAATTCCCTTATAAGATTTTATTAATGATATACAATGCAATGTTTTTATCACAATTGAATTATTGCAATATTGTTTGGGCAAATTCAAATGATTATTGTATGAATAGATTATATAAATTACAAAAGAAGGCATTACGTATTACCTCAGCCCATACAAAACCTATTTTTGTCCGTTTTAAATTTTTTAATGTATTTGAATTGAATGACTATAATATTGTTATATTTATGTTTTTATGTCATAAAGGTATTATTCCTCCTAGTCTATCAAACAAATTTCTTTTAAATTCTGAAGTACATTCATATATAACTAGACCATCATCTCATTTTCATTTACCACTTATCAAAACTTCTGTCTCTAAAAATTCAATTTTCTTTAAAGGACCAATTTTATGGAATGAGTTACCTCCTAACGTTTATTCAAGCCCAACTATGAATACATTTAAAAGAAGATACAAACAATTACGTTTTTGTGAATAGTATTGTATTAGTTTTGATATATGCAACCAGGTGTTAGATGTTAGGTGTTAGATGTTATGTGTTAGGTGTTAGGTGTTAAGTGTTATAGGTTAAAATTGTCGCTAGGAACCAGCCCCACACAAGACTTAAATGTTCTTTCTTGCTGGTTCCTCATTCGTATATATATTTGTATTTTATGTTTGTCTTTCGTTATGTTATTTGTATGTACTTAACTTATCTGTAAATATCAATGTTTTAATCATGTATGTTTTTTATATGACGAATGAAATAAAATGAAATGAAATGAATTAACAATTCAGTCAGTACTGCATGAACTTAGAACCGCTGGTTCCGGTGGGAAGGATATCCGAATGCCATGGACGTTATTTTCTGTAAATGTGTTATATGCCAGTTTGTAAATTGTTGTTAGATAACGCTCGGGGACCGAGCTAAGAAAAAGAAGGGAGTTGTGTCACGAAATTGGTTTTATTTCGTAGATAGCTATGTTTCGGCGTAGATGGCGGAACTCAAGTTAAATATACGATGCTTTAGTCACGTGTCAATTTCAAGTAATGTTTGATCGTGCATGTTTTCGACGGTTTTAGTCTAATTACTTTTTTACCATGAATAATTACTGGTTCTCTCCTGTTTAGTTTTATAGATTTAAATTAGTGCTTTCATTTGATATATGGTTTATTTCGATCTGATATTGGAAAGTGAAGTTATACCAATGTTTATGTAAATATTAGAAACCCAACGAGAATAACAAATACTTAATAAATGTGTATATAGATCAAGTGTCTCACTTGTCAGAGAGTTTCCTGTCTTAGTCTACATAATTGCCGTCGCCCACTGGGCACATTTACACTGTAAAGTAATCAGACTACGTTTGGATATTTTGCCCATTAAAAGTTGCGTGCAAACGAAATGATTGATATGATCGTTTGCATGTCTTTCCATGAGGAAACCTTAGATTGATTTCTGATCTTAGGTGACGACCATGGTCAGAATCTAGGTTGTGTTTGTTGGGTCTTTTGCGTTCTAGTATTAGACAAAACCGGGGGTTGCTCTTTCGGTGGTCCAGTGAGAAGACGGCTGGTAGGGACTACTGTGTAGCAGAGCCAGTGGCATGGTCGAGTAAGCTGACTGTACAAAGACAGACGGTCTGGTTGTTTGGAGGTGCATGAAGCAAACTGGTGCGGCCAATTGGAGTTGCATGCACAAGCAGACTGGTATAGACGTCTGGAAGGTGCATGAAGCAAACTGGTGCGGCCAATTGGAGTTGCATGCACAAGCAGACTGATATAGACGTCTGAAAGGTGCAGAAGCGGACTGGCCTAGTCGGCTGGTGGTACACGACGGTACAACGGTTGGTAGTAGACGGTGGTGAAGTACAGACCTGTATTAAACGGTCTGGTAGTGTCGACTGGACGGTGGTCGAGAGGTGGTGCAGAGCAATATATCAGAGTGGTGTCAACGTCAACGGGGCAGTATATCTCTGCCAAACGGATCCACGGCGAAATTTATACCGGACTGGGAAAACCTGCCAGCAGGAGGCATCCTGACAAGATAAACTGCTGGGAAGAACATCGACAGGAACCGGTTTCGTTACAGTATGAAAATGTCTGTTAACAGTTTATGTAACATCCGAAACGTGCTACAGCATAACAGAAAGTGCTGTTAAATTGGCTGAATAATTTTTATGAGTCATTTTTATTGAGATTGTTTCTGATAAATTACAATTAAGGATATACTAAAGCAGCCAGGAATCCCTTGCACCACAAAGTTTGGCTTGAATATTTATGTTTTATAAGTCAATTTTGCAGAAAATTTAGATATTTTACGGAAAATCTGATTTTTTGCATCATGTTTCTTCATATTTTTATATTTAGATCTAAATGAAATTATCAAAATACTGTTTTTAACAGGAGTGTGCATTGTGAAATCGTAACTTGCACATATGATAGAAAATTAGTTGATATTTGCCAACTATGTTTTAACAATCAAATAGTGTAACGTCCGAAACACCCTTCTTGAGTTTACACAACATTTTTGGATTTGAAAGACGAGATTTGTGTTTTGACTTGTGTTAAGACTTATAATAACTTATTTCATAATGATTTATTCACTCCAGATACCCTCAAATATGGATTATCATCATTTATTTTGTATTTTTTGTTTCGGACGTTACAACTGTTAACGGAAAATTGGTTTTAACTATAAAATAGTATTGTAATGATGAATTGCAAATTTCTTTTTTTTTGGTGGGTAGCCGCCATGAAATGTTTAAGAAATGTTACGAAAGATAGGTTCTGCAGTTCATATATGTTCTGCTACTTCGAATTGAAAGTTGTTTCGGAAGTTACAAAATTGTTTACGGAAAATGAGACAACTTTTTCAAATTTTGAATATATTTATAATATATGCGCTACTACAATTACATTATATTTTCTTTTAATTTAATGACTTGGAGTAACTAATAAGCTTATTCAAACCATAAACAATCTCATTAAATGATTGTTCTAGTGGGTTAAATGAGGGCCTCCATTGTTTACGGAAAATGTACCCTTTTAGTTCGGCTCCAACCAAAATGGTATGTCAATTTTGTTACAAAATTCCGTAAACAATTGGCTGTTCAGGGATACCTCATGCACATAAAGCAATGCTGACATTTTTTCGTTAAGCTATGGGAGGTTAACCTAGGTCCATGCTACAAGAAAAAGTTGTAACTTATTTCTAATTCTTTATCTTTGTAAAGTTTCAGGCCGTCAAAGGGTCATTAAGCTATTTGGTCATAGTTTTAAAAAAAACAGTGCCTTTAACATTTATTCTTATTTCTTGATATCAAGAAATGAATTCTTGATATCAAGAAATAGGAATAAACGTTAAAACAGCTTGCCATTAATTCGCAGCAATACGCAAGCCAAATACTGAAAGGTGTGACAGAGGCATTAGAAGGAAGTAAGCGAGGGGAAAAGGAAGGAAATGTCAAGAGAGAGAGATATATACAATGTATATATAAAATGGCCCAGGTTCATTTTCAGTTTAGTGTACATTATTAGACCCAGTAATGATGATTATTTATCTGCCATGTTATTGCCATGTGACGCTTCATGAAAATAGTACCAGAGTTCCGTCTTGTGTCATTAAATATTGTTCAATAGCATTAATGAGACGATGAACAAACAAGAATAATAACGCAAGGTCGTTAGTCATGAGAATGTCAACTTTTATCTCTCTCTGCTTAATAATCCGAACAATAGCATTAATCGAGCGGAATCAACTGTCAAATGAATTTGACGAATGTCAAACGAATTTGGAATCGGGTTAATTGAAGGGACTTACATGTAAATAGGGCTCACAAGCCCTGCATGCAAAACGAAAGGGATTTCGGTGAATGAAGGAAACGACATAAAGCGAGCCGCGGCACAAAATATGGCCGTCCGTACTAATATGATCATCCCGCGGGCATCAATGGCGCCTTAAATTTTTCACTTGACACAGTTACATTAAGTATGTATTCTATTGTGCTACAAGAGCTCCTAATATGCTTGATTTACAGTTAATTGAAAAAGTGTGCTTTCATTTTTTATTTAAAGATATTCACAGATGGTGATTTCCTGACTTCTAATCGTAAGTTATTTCAGAGTTTTGGGGCTGCACAAGCAAATGCTCAATCACCTAGCCTTATTTTTGTGTTGATAGATGGGATCTATCGGGTGTTGTGGTTTATTCACTTGACTCTAAATCCATAGATTAAGGGTTTGAATCTCAGCCCGGTATTAATGTTGTTTGGCAAGACATTAATCCACATTTCCCACTCTCCAGCCAGGTGTAAATGTGTTCCCGGCAATGCTGGCGTAATGACAATCGCAGGGTCTGCAGGAAGATTAGTATTAATATTGATGTAGCTACCCTTGGTTACAAATAGAAAGGGCAATATAACAACCGTAATACAATATCATCATTATGACATCATCATCATTATCATCATTAAGCTTTTAGAAAATTGTTGTATTGTCCTCTGTGACCGACCCCTAAATCTTTAAATCTCACAGTCAGCTTTTTATTAAAGTTTTTTGTATACCGTTTTTCAGCAGAAAAAAAAGTTTAATGAATAACAAAATATGTATTCAAGCATCAAAAACTGTAAAAATATCAGCCAAAATAGGTTTTTTTTTTTTAAATCGACCAAAATACCCAGGGACTGGCACCTAAAGGGCAATAAAACAATTTGGTTTAAAGGCCTTATTATCAGGTTACCCATCCTCTGTTTACAACGAACATACCTTTACACCAATACAGCCTTGAAGAAGTACTGATCGAACGAGCAAAAACCATGAGTTGCTTGCCATACCAGACTGCAGATACGGAATCTACGAGCGTGGATCGATTGGGTAAGCTGACCGGGATGGAGTTGGAACCGACCTTCTTCCACGAGGAGAAGTTCAAAAAATTGAGGGTGTCTTGAATCGCCGAGTAGACCTGCCCATCGGATGCTTGCACAAAGATCTACATTAGAATGATAATAGCAAGAGGGCATTTTATTACCTGATCAAGACTTTAGAGTATAAGGGAAACGTCTCAGATTTAAAGAGGCAATAATAAGAGGTGGTAAGGGGCACTTCTTGTACCTGAAAAGGGGCAGGCACTCATCTGAGATGAATAGGGATACTTGTGAAAATAGAAAAGGGCACTTACTACAAAGAAAAAGTAGCTCTTGTCATAGGAAAAGGGGCACCTATGAGATTTTAATAGAGGTATTAATTAGAGGTGTGATTAAGGGCATAAATTTATGAAAAGGGAAGGTGGCTCTTATTACAAAGGGGGGGGGGGGGGGAGTGCATTTATCAAAATAAAAAGGGGGTACTTATCAGAGCTGAGAAGGGGCACTCTTCAAAGATAAAAAAGGGCACTTGTTAAAGTAAAATGGGCACCTCCCTGATTGAATAGGGCAATTACCAAATGTAAAGGGGCACTTATAAGAATGTGGAATGGGCACCTATTTGAAATTTAAAAAAAATGGGTTGCTTATCTAAAGTAAAAGGGGCCACATTTTCTTTGTAAAAAGGAGCACTTTTGAGGGGGGTTTTGCCTGACCATGAATTTTGGAAATTGTCATTTTCCAACCAAACGCATATAAAACTATAATTTACACGAAAGTGAGAAAAAACCCGGAAATTCATGTCATTTCAGCAACATTTGTAAGTCACTGGTATTGAATTAGAAAATAAACCACATTTGAATTGTATTGGTGGGGCGGTCGCTTGGTAAACTGATGGGGGCAGCAGCCCCCCCCCCCCAGTACGCCAGTGATCATGAATAAACTCATCCATTAAGCCACAAGATATAGGACAAAATAAATCCACCAAGTGAATGATTTTTATAAGCACTAAATAAATTCTCAAGAAAAAAGAGATCCAATGTCAATTAAAAAGAAAAAAAGGGAAAGGGAGGAGGGCAGAAGACACAAAAGAAAGACGAGGAGGAGAATAATGGGGGAGGAGAAGGAGCTCTATGATCTCCTCCCCTCCCCCTTATTTCATCCACTGCTTTATGATAGAAAATGATAATTCAATGAATGGAATCCGAAAAGGTAATAAAAGAGACAAACCTGGGTTTGATTTTGGTCTGTCATTTCACACACAGGGTTGGACACCGGTGGACTGGCCATCGGAGCTCCAAGATTCTTCCACGAGCTCCACCCGGCCGAGGAGGTGTCCACATCTCCGTAGCTCACTTCCACGGAAACTGGAGAAGCTGTAGTATTTGATCTAAAGGCAAGCAGGCGTTGGCTTCCAACCCCACTGCTCCCCACACGATTTTCTATCACACAAAATCTCGATGTGCTTGAAACTGATCCGCTGCATGATGAAAAACACCCAATAAGCACGATGCCCCAAAATAGCATTGTCTCCATGATCATGATCTGATACAGTCAGTGATGAGGAATCGATGCGAGAACAAAAATAACGAATGCACAATATTAATGTAGATTTTCAGGCATTTTTGATCAATTTACAGATAGAAAGACTTCGGATCCATCCGTTTCCAGAAATGGCGTGAAAATGCTTCTGGTACACAAAGCTACTATATATACTGTAGGCCTAGTACATGTACAGGTATTACTACATCTGCCCGATAGATAATGCACGACAAACCTGCATTTCACAATAGTGTTGTTGTCGATGGGGAATCCCAGTTATCCAAAAATAACGAACAGAATTATACGCATGCACATTTTCTGTGTCGTTAATAGTCTTTACCCGCAGACTCTATATATTCGAACCCTTTAATGAGACACGCCCAAACAGGCTACAGGTTCAGACAATAAATGTGTCAAAAGCATAGCTAGAGGTAGTCTTTAAACAAGGCCTCGTGTCTGATAATGATATTCATATAATAATAATAATAATAAGATATTTGTATACTGCAAATTGCAAATTGCCTCTAAGCGGTTTATTTGACAATGAGCGACCGAAAAGAGACTAATGGGGAAACCCTTCTTATAGTGTCCTTTCCCTTTTGACAAGTGCAACCCATTTTTTTAATAAGATTCCTTCACTTTCTCATAAATGTCCCTATCACCTCTGATAAATAGCTATTAAATTATGTTTAGTGCCCCTTTTCCTTTGCAATAAGCATTCCATTTCCATTCTCATAAGTGCCCTTTTCCTTTCTGGTAAGTGCCCCATTACGGGTACGAGAAGTACCCCGTACCACCTCTGATAATTACCCTATTCGAATCTGACAGGTACACATTTCACTTTGACAAGAGCCCCATTGTCTTTGTAATACTTGCCCCCTTCCCATTCTGATAAGCGCCCTTTTCCTTTTTATAGATGCCCCTTTTCAACCCCAATAACCCCCGCCCCCCCAAAAAAAAATTGCCATTATTCAGATCTGAATATTTTCTTTTAGAATAAGTGCCCACTTTTCATTCTCATATGTGCCCCTTTTCATTTCTGGTGAGTGCCTTTTTCCAGGTGCGATAAATACACCCTTTTCACCTTTAATATTATTTTGTAGCCCTATTTTACTTTGACTCGTGCCCCTTTTCCTTTTTAACAAGTGCAATTTTTCCCTTCTAATAAGTAACATATTTCCTTCGGATTCGTGCCCATTTACCTTTTTGTTTGAGCCCCTTCCTTCAACAGATGCCCCATTTCCCATTGTCCCTTTTCGCGTGCAAGAGAAGAAGTGGCCTCATTTTCATCTCTGATAATCGTCTTTTTTACTTTGAGACAACACCTTTTCTTTTCTAATAACTGTCCTTTTCCCTTCTGACAAGTGCCTACTTTTACTTTCTTCATAACATGCAACCCTCATTTAAAGCGACTTAGAGTCCCCTTTTCTTTAATTTTCCCTGGAACTCGCTCGCTACGCTAGCTCACAATTATAGTTGTTATAATTAATGTTACTTATTACATAATTTGTCAGTCTTTCTTCAATTACATTATGCTTAAAACTCATTTATGGTTTGTTGTTTAATTCTCTTTAATATAAAGCCAAACAACACAAATGAAGTGTTTTTCGTCCACGTCCGCCTGCTCTTTGGATACCGCCTTCTTTTTTTAAAAAACTATTTACTATTCAGAAGAAATAGAATAAGAAAAAAAAAAGCCTGTGATTTACATTTTGTTTAAATAGCTTCTAAAGTGATACACATCATTTGTTTTGTCATACATTGAACCAGTACACTAACCGTCTTAGCACAATATATGCGAATAAATAGGCTTGTCCAGCTATATTGAGCTGGCAGCCATCTCTTTAAAAAAATTGCAATTTTTTTTAGCAAAATAGTAAATAGTAATACCCCCCCCCTTTTTTTTTTTCTAAGTCCGGCCAAGAAATACCTTATTTATGTTATTTGGCCTTAGTTTGGTGTCTTGATAAAATTCGTTTTGGTTTTATATAGCCATTTAGGCAGTCTAGTCGTCAAACATTGATTTTTCACAAGTGCGCTATTTTGTTGATTTGTTTGGTTTTCCAAATATGAACGGCTTGGAATTTTAGCTAAGCTTTTGACACAGC
This sequence comes from Strongylocentrotus purpuratus, assembly GCF_000002235.5. NCBI lineage: Eukaryota > Metazoa > Echinodermata > Echinoidea > Camarodonta > Strongylocentrotidae > Strongylocentrotus > Strongylocentrotus purpuratus. The sequence continues at coordinate 10,452,792 of NW_022145598.1, forward strand.
TTCTTCTTTCTTTTACAATTGACTATTTTGCCACACACAATGTTATAAATTATTGTTTATATATTCTTATATACAATTACATGTCATATAGGTTTGTCTGTACATGTAGCCCGTTATCAAGCTGTTTGGCGTGGGGTCGAAAATAGAGTCTGTTCTCAAAGACACGGGAAATGCGCATGCGTATGTGCGTTTTTTTGTCTTCTTCATGTTTGGGAATCCCCATCATCAACGATTGTGCAATGCTGGTTGCCTGGGTGAATCTAGGTGTGGGAACCGTTAACATGTATTCTATCTTCCAAACCATACACCACCGTCAAGTGAAAGAGGGCGACATTTCTATTAGCGACACGGCCAAAGATTGAATGTTCGGTCCTCGCTTCGCCCGGCTCAGAATAATTCTCATTATTTATGAGTAATAACTTGAGTCTCGATCTTCATGGCAATCGTTTAACATCTGCAGGCCATTTATCCCCCTCTCTCTCTTCCCCCCTCTCTCTCTCTCTCTCTCTTTCTTACTCCTATCTCTCTCTCTCTTCTTCTCAATCGGAGTGAACCTCTCACCCTCCACTCCCTAATTGGGCTCTATCTACCACCCCTCCCCCCCCCCCCTCCCCCCACCACCACACCCATTCTTGCACAAGCCGCTTAAATGTCATGCGGGGGCTATAAGCTTAACGTTTACTGTGTATGATTCATTTGAGAATATAGAAACAAAACTGAATAACTTTAAACTAAAACAAGTATGCAATGTCGTTTATATATATCATCGAAATGAATCCTATCTTGGGTGTACACAACACTTTGTATGCCACGGCAGATTTAAATATTTCACGATAACAATATTACCAAGGGAGGATTCATCAGCATCAATGCTTTTCTTCCTGAAGGCGCTGCAAATAGTATTACCCCAACAACTAACAGGTGCTTACACCTGGGTGAAGGATGTCAAATGTAGATTAATGTCTTGCCAAAAGATGTTGGTGCCTGGCTGTGAATTAACCACTATACCGACGACACCTCCACAGTTAATTTGTGAAAGGTCATGACGATTCCAGAGGGACCATGTGGCATTCCTTCCCCTTCCAAGTAAAACAAACCTGATGCCTTTTCCTTTTTTTTCCTTGTCAGAATTGATATATTTCAAGACTAATAACTCATTTAATTTGCTGTATAAAAATGTAGAGGAGTAGAAATCAGCTCGGGAGTTTAGAATATTAGAGATCACTTCGTTTTGGATTTGAATCAATTCCAAGTTATAGTGGAATCCGCTCTAAAGAGTGATTTGCGTTACTCTCTTCAGAGTGGTTTTTCTAACATGATTCCTGAAAGAGTGCAATCCCACTCCTGTACATTTAAAGAGTGTGACATCCCCTTTGTTTACATGTGCCGTGCCACAAACCCCTCTTCCCACCCATTGGAAAATCCTGGATCCGCCACTGTATATCAACTCATTCAATTCACTTCAATGTGGTTTATTTTAAATACAGGGTAGTAGTCCAGGGAATAATTGCGCAAGGTTTACAATGTACGAATGGTCATGTAGTTTGTAGTAGTATTTATTTCCGTATAAAAACATCGTAAAAATGCATAAAATACGGTGGATAGCCCACATTCAGCTAACCCGACATGGGAAAGCTGGTCTTCCGTGGGGTCTGGAACAATAACATAAACAAAACAGAACATAAATACATATATGAACAACAGTAAATACATTTTGAAAAAGAAAAAAAAAAGTAATATAAAATAAAGGAAAAAAAAAAATCATTAAAAACAAGTAATCATAACAAAATAAGGAGGGGGGGGGGGACCATGTGCTACTGTAACAGTTCTGCAATCTTAGATTTGAATGTATTAATACAAGGGGAGGATTTGATATGAGGAGGAAGTGTGTTGTAGGCCTTTGCGTTTCTATACTTGAATGGTCTTTTGAGGTAATTTGTTCTCGGTTTGGGTAATTTTATTTGAGCTCCAATTCGGGAAGGGTAGGAATGGGTTCTCAACTCAAATTCATTTCTTAAATCCTCGGGGGTTAGATTATTCATAATTTTATACATAAGAACAAGGGAATGAAACAGCATCTTCGATTTAAACCCCCAAAAAAAACATTGATAAGAAGTTAAAATACTTAACCATTAGAAATAATCACACTTTCATACAAGCACAACGTTATGGAAACAAAAAGTTCATCTGATGCAAAAAAAAAAATAGAATTTAAGGATCAGTCGAATGTTACCGAAAATTAGTTGTTTTAACATTATGATGCAGTATGGAATACAAACTATTTTAAATTGATTATTCCAAGATGCATAGTTATGTGTGAATCACAGAGCAATGTTGGATATAAAGTAAGGCGAGGCTTCAAAAATATCGACACCAGCAGGCTGCCGCCTCACGTATTGGCGCATCGAGGCTGCAATTACGGCCAAAGCCTGGCTGGGGCAATTATTTTTCACTTATTAGCCCAGCCGGCTTGCGCCAGGCTGGGATCTGAGGCTCGGTTTCTATTCGAAAGGCGGCAGCCGGCGCATGCTTTTGAATGCCATTTCCTACCGCCATCGGTAGCCGGCTGAGCTAATTTAAAAAAATGCAGCCAGGACGCACAAGTGCAGTTAGCTGCCGCTGGCTGGTATATTTATTTTTGACGCCTCGCCTAAATGAGACAGAAAATATATGTTTTGTAATACAAACATAAGGGTAAGATGGTATCCTTACCCGAGCCCAATGAAACCAGTATCTCGGAATGCTTTTATAAGACATCTTGGTTTCATCGCTTCAAACAGCTCGGATCGTTGCTTCTGAGTTAGATCAGCTCCAGGATCTAATCTGAAGATGCTCTCCAGTGTAATCTTGGAATTCATTTCCATGGTTACTGGTTCCTAAATATATCCTGCTGAAGATGTTTTAAAATTTAAATTTAAATTGAAAGCAAAATATTTATAAATTGTCCATGTTTTAAACGACAACAACAATTAATTGCATTTTCCCCCGGTCCCCAACAGGAAAAAACTCCTCTTTGGGGCCCTGTACTATGGTTCAGGACATGCCCAAATAGAAGAATTTTTTATGTTAGTAGTCGGGGCAAAATGCAATGAATTATTGATAATCTATTGCATTTTTTTTTTTTGGTTTGTAATTATGGGGGCGGCGACGTACCCTAGCCCCCGCTGCGTACAGTCATGGTTTAGTGGCTAAGCAATGGCCCCGTTACTGTGAGCCGCTAGGATCAAATTTAACCGTGTTCATGTGCTATATATTAGTGCCCTTTTATGAGGCATTGATCCTCATTACTGTCAGTTATGACTTAATGACGTGGGTCCCCTAGTTGATTAGCATAGTAGCCTACACATGCTTTTTCAATTCAATCCAAGGTTTATTAAAAACATTTGTCGCAGCCCAATGGCTGAAGTGGTCATGTGTACAATAAAAACACTCAATGCATATTCAAACATAAAATACAGCAGTCACGCAAAACAAACACTAACAAATTATTATTAAATAAGATCTGAGAATGTATACTATTATCTAGATCTTCTAGGAATAAATCATTGTCAAAATCATTCCATAAATTGGGGTAAAAATAATTATTCCATCATTATGACCAACAGTGTAATTATTAATTCCATATTCCCTTGTTCCTTATTCTATTTGGACAATAATTGTATGACTGATATTAACGACAACAACACAATATATATATTAGGACGGTGTTAAATGAATACCATAAATCCTAGTTTTCACATTAGTATGAACGTAATTATTGTACGTACCGCGATATGATGATTTTCAGTCAGTGTTCTACTATGGGAATATTGTAACGATTAACGAAACCAAAATGTGTATAAATAGACAAGACTAAATTTCGCTCATACAATAATTCCTAACACCAAGCACAGCGCCGTATGTTAGGTACAAAGTTCATTGCCACCGATCGTACACGCAATGCGGCGAATCCCCGGCTCGTTATAGTGGTAGGATGGTAGTATAGTAACAAAATGGTACCATGCAGGGGCAGGGTGCTAGTAGAGGTAGGTTTGTATTAGCCTTTAGGCCATTTATTAGAAAGACATGTTTCGCGTCCTGATTTTTTGAAAAATAGGAAGGAGGAGGCCCTTTTTATATATTTCTTTATCTAAAATGGCATTAATTAAGCACGGTTCGTAGCCTCAGCTATACAGGTGAACCGGTCGGGTCCACCGTCCAAATGTTCTCTCGTCACTGTAGCTTCGGGAAATTTGACCCCTGTTGACCCGTAATTTGGAGGGGGGGGGGGGCGAAACATGAGGTTTTAATTTGCCTTTGTGCAATGGCGAAAGGGTAACTACTTGTTATTATGTTTACTACATTCATTCAGTTTTCCATTAACATCAAGTTGTATTTTCATCGGATAGGGTCTTTAAGCATACATTTGGTCACATTCTAAAAAGGGGCCTACTCTCAAAACAGCAATCACCAGTTTGCACAATATCTGCAGATGAACAGGCCATGTTGATGATGTTGCCCTGCTAGGCCAAGTTAATAATATGCCCACGAAACTTATGTATCTTGTAATAAACATCGGTCTATTTTCAAGTTAAAAGGGGAAGGGGAGGTGACAAACACACAGACCAGTGGAAGAAACATTTATTATAAATTTCTCATATTCCCCTCTCCAGGCAGCCAGGCCTTATTTGTGACACTGGCAGGTCACTAATTGGCGGGGGGGTCCAGGGGCTAGGGGCTGAGCCCCATGAAGCTCAGGGGGTTTAGACACTTAATTACGGTCAGATGAGCATATTTTGATACTTCATTTCTTTCTCTCTTTAATTCCTTTTCTATTTAACATACTTTTCAAAAACTTTAGGGAGACTTGAGCCCCCAAACCCCGCCGTTATGCAGGTTTTGACATGAAGGCTTCTAAAAAACATATTTTTTGCCTGACTGTAAATTTTTTAATTTTTTAATTTTCCATCAAACGCATAAAAAAGAATATTTTACAGAAGTCCCGGAAAATCATGTCATTTCAGCAACTTTTGTAAATCACTGGTATCGAATTAGAAATAAACCACGTTTGAATGTTAAATGGGGGGGGGGGGGAGGGGGGACTGCCCCCCCCCCCATCAGTATGCCAGTGTCCGGGGGCTCATGTCTTCTCACCCTTATAATAATAATAAAAAAAACACGATTTCTCACCCTCTTACAATATTTCCACGATATTCCTGCTTACTCTCCTTTTCTTTGAATGGAATATAATTTGTATGTGATTCAATTCATTTAATTATTTCTTATTTTTCTTTTTGGTTATAAAACACTAACCATTTTTACTTCTTTACTGCTGATTTTGTTTCGGGGGCGGAGGGCGTTTTGTTTTTCTTTTGTTGGGAGGGGGAGAAACATATAGAAACGTTGTATCATCCGCTCAATCTGACTTGCGTGCATAGAACAAATAAGCATTTTTCCATGAAAAAGTGAAGTTTTCTAAAATGTGCGTTTTTTTCAAGCATTGGGGCGCCCGGAAGTCACTCGGGTAACATTTCATAAAGTATAATATCGAAAGACCATATGCAAATTTTCTGTACTTTCGTCGGAAAAAATACATTTATCCAGCACAATGTCGTCTCTTTTTGCGTTGGAGAAGAGCAAATAGCGAGTTTCAATCACACTTTGGCCGCTCTCGCAAGCTCTCACTCGTTTCACTGTATTCAAGCGACTTTGGGGCAAGCGGTTAATGAAAATTCTAATCGTTAGCTTTCTTTTGGTATTAAACTTGTTTTGATTGATTGTATAATTTTGTCGGAATAAAGGAAACAAAAAGGCTCGACCAATAACTTATCAGTGTCTGAACTGACCTTTTGACCTTGAATTTCCTGATGCAAGCGCACTAATGACGTCATCTTTGCTAAATCGGCGTCTTTTATCGTAAAATGCGACACTTTCACAATGTGTATACATCTTTTTTTTAACTATTAGTAAGATTTAACATATTTTTTCTGATATCACTGAAGTTTTGGGTTTTATGTAATGAGTAATTTTAAAATAAGAGCCATTTACTGTTTTAATTTACTGGATCGTACCATTCAAGTCGCAGGGTAGAAAGATGCATTTTTCAACAGCGCCAAATTTAATTTACGTTCCGACATTCTGTTAAATAGGTTCGTGTTGTTCAGAATCCACTGCTTTCTGCTCCAACAAACGTCCACATGCGGAGTCGTTTATCAACTAAATTATTCAAATTTATGGATCCTTCCTAGCTTCCCAGGTGTTTGTGTTGATGTTAAAGCATTTCATTCACCTGCTATTATTCTTTGTACTCCAATTGCCAGAACGCAAATTTCATTTTGGTTTTATAGTTTCATCGGAGTCGTTTATCAACTATATGTATTCAAACTTATGAATGCTTCCTCCCCAGGTGTTTGTGGTGTTTATGCATTTCATTCACCTGTTAAAATTCTTTGTACTCCAATTGTTAGAATACAAAATGCATTTTGGTTTTATAGTTTCATAAGTAAGTCAATAAAAGAGTATGTTCTGCACAATAAAAACAATGTGTGTCCCTATTGTACAATGTAATGTGTCCCCTCATTTTGTAATAGTTAATTTACCCATTCACATTATGGAACTACCTGCCCGATGAAGCCAGTGGCCTGTGACCCCTGAGCACTAAACACCGTGTGGTAGTCAGTTTGTGATCAACTTCTTTTATGAGACAAAATACAAGCAAACGTTTCCATATGTGCATTGTGCCCCCCTCACTTTTTCGATTAGGGGCGTCCGCCCCCACCCCCCCCCCTTCCCTCGCTTCCGGCGCCTATAAATAGGTGCCAGGGTATGGTCAGAACATAAGACTTTAGAAAACAAGTTATTTTCATGAAAGAAGAAGAAGAAAAGAAAAAAATAGGAAGAAGAAGAAGATGATGATTGTGTCATCTAGGAATAGCATAATTACCATGATCACAGTAAGTTCTATGTTATCGATACAAATATAATTTAATGGGAAAAAGGAGTGGGAGCTGTTGGAGGAGGAGGAGCAGGAAAGAACAAGAAATAAGAATTAAAGAAATTTTGCTAAGAATGAGGAACTCTTGTGAACGAAAAAAGCACACCGAAAAAGCATAACTTTAAAAGCGCAAATATTTATTCTCTTTATTCTAGTTCTGTTTTTTTACGAACGCAAGTCATGATTTCCAAAATAGCCAGAGAAATACATAATATAAAAGGCGTACATTCTTTACTACATAACAGGTATTTAATCATTTAGTGCAATTGAATTTATTTTATAAAAGTTAATTATGTAAAAAAAGAATTGAAAGCAAAACAAAAACACTGAAAGAATGAAAGGGGGGAGAGAAGTACGAGAGAATGCAAATTGCTACCAAAAATGAGGAATTCTTGTGAACGAAAAGAAAAAAACACACACCAAGCATGACTTTAAAAGCGTAATTATATTTTCTCTTCATCAAGGAATAACATCATCAGAGAGAGTAGTGTTATATCTACGAACAATACATGATATAAAAACATTCATTCTCTACTACATACCCAGGTACTGTATGTACTCATATAATGCAATTGAGTATATTTCATAAAAGTGCAATATTAAAATAAAATTTAATGGTTTGCAAAACAGAAACACTGATAAAGCGAAAGACCTTTTAAGATAGAGACATGCCTCAGGCACAGTATTTAAAATGTCAGAAAACAGTACTTTAACATAGGTTTACCTTACACGAACTATACAGAACATGTATTATGATCAGTGCCACTTATTATTCTATTAGGACTAGGAAGGAGGGGGACGTAGGGGGCAACCACCCGATTAAGAATCAGTATCAACCAACTTCACCCCTCCTTTCTACCAGTGTCAATCAGATTCAACCCCTCCTTACTACCGCTTTTATTTAGATTCATCCTTCTATCTGCCTCTTTAAATCAGATTCTCCTTTTTTTTAATTTGATTTATTGATTTCTGCATTTTTCATACAATAATAATCAGGTACAATATGAACATTTTAATAGTACTTTTTTCTTCTTTAAATCACAATGAATAACACAATTTATGCCCAAAAATGTTGGGAATGATTGACATAGCAAATGCAAAAGAGCTGCAGCGAAAGTTTGCGCTTGAAGTGCATGCAGCTCTGTAACTTATGAGTACAGCCACAACAAAATATGATAATATAAACAGGCAAAAAACAACAGAAACTCAATGGCAAAAAATGACAAAAAATGACTTGCTTCAGGAAACAGAGAGACAGATAGAGAGGAATAGAGGAATAATTGGTGTGCGGCTAACAAAAAAGGCACATGTTATTTAAATACCGAGTAAATAAGTCTTACTACATGAAAGGTTTTCGTTGCGTTATAAGAATCAATTTACCCCTGCTTTCTACCAGTTTCAATTACATTCAGCCTCTCCTTACTACGAGTCTAATCAGATTCACCAAGTTCTTTATACCAGTGTGACAGTGTCTATCAATTTACTCCCTCTTTTCTACCACATGATATGATAACAATTTTGTTGTTGCTCTATTGGAGCTACACAAATTAAAGTTACAAAAATATCCAAATAAGTGAGGGAAATCAACTACCCCGCCCCACATCCAATTGATACTCTAGACTGCAGTACATGTGAGGACACAAGCAAATGGCTTTATTCTGCACCTCATTCCTCTAAAAACGTACATCCTTGCTTGCAATACATTCTATAAGTCTGACACACATATTGCTTTATACAGAAACACGAAAGACAACGTTGCAGTAGTACACTTACGGCACACAGCATTTCATAGCAAACTATCACAACACATGGTTTTTACATTTACTTCTATGATCTCCATAAAATACACAATTACAAAAACATGTGTCATATTACTGATGCTACTGATATAAAGAGCAATAGACCAAAGGCCGAACCTTGTAATCTCCCCTCACCCCCCCCCCCCGAAAAAAAAAACACATAAACGCATTTTCATCTTATGAGAGGCCTGAAAATGACTCCTTCCTTTCTGCCACTTTCAATCAATTTACCCCTTCTTTTTACCAGTTTCAATCAGCTTCACCCCCATCTTACTACCGGATTCGATCAGCTTCATATTCTCACTTCTACCGTTGGCAATAAGCTTCAAAGCATTCATACTCATACTGTTCCCAGTCATCTTCACAACATACTCCAAACTACCATTGGTCATCAGGGAGTCTTGTACCAGAAAGCAAGCCTTGACAAATCTTCCGATACACAGCCCTCCTTGCTGATAAGCCGTTTGCTGAAAGCTATTCTCGGCACCCCTGATATCCCCGTAGATCTCATACCTATTCAAAAACAGGATCCGGAGCTCCTTTATAACGTCGATGAAGAACTTAACACAATTACCCTCCATGCACTCCAAGAGATCTGTGATATAGTCTAGGAGTTTCTTAGCGATCGAAAAAAAATTACATTTTGTCAGAGTCTGGGCAACATCTTCAAGGGCTGTGCCGAGGAGTTGTAGACCTTGGAATACCTAGGAAAAAAGAGGCATGAACATAAGAAAAAAATGTATATACAAAATTTGTATAAACATACTAACAACATAAAAAACAATGATAATAATATAAAAAAAATAAAATAAAACAATGACGACTCTCTTCAACCACACAGCTGGATGTATGGGAATTCAGCCGTCATGCAAACATTTCTTGCTGCTTAAGCCCCTCTCTCACTGAATTTGCGTAGAGTTGCGAAGTGTTGCGTACCGAGTACGCCGAGGCTACGTATTAATGAAAAATTTTGCTTTGGCGTATTTCCTGCGGAGGTTATGCGTAGGCTGGCGTACATTACGTAGGTCTGGCGTTAAGGGTACGTAGGTGCGCATGTACGATCTTGGACGCCTTTATACGCTTTTAATGATTCGTCGGACTGGCGCAGGGTAGCGTACTATTATGTAGGCATGGCGAACATTAACGTAGTTCTGCGTTGACTTGCGTAAAAATGCGTACTTTCTGCCTCTAGCGTCTACGCCGAAAGTACGCGAAAAAATTAAACATGTTTAATTTGTTGCGTCCATCTCGCGTACTCTTTTGCGTCCCTCAGCGTATAATTACGTATGCCAGCGTACGCTCGGCGTAGTCGATTCACAATACTACGCAACTCTATGTATGGCCCGGTGTGAAAGGGTCTCGTTGCAAAAAAGAAGGAAATCTTTAAAACAACATCGCTTCACAGACATAACCGTAGAATCAAAACGCCTTACCGAAAGTTGATAAACTTCGTGTCATTTTATTTAGGAATACATACATACCCCAAAACTGAGTGAACAGTCGTTAGTAATTACCTTTCCCATCTTGAACTCATGGAAACACTCCTCAAATATCTGTATGGTCTGTAGACCCTCATTTATACATGCATCAATGTTATCCGTAGGAACACCCAGACCGGTGTATATACCTCGGAAAAGTTGCAAAATATCTGACTCCTGGGATTCGTTGTAGAAGGTCACATCTAATCAAGACAAATACAGTTTGGGTATCAATGTGGAAATTGGCATGGAATATGTTCGTTATATGTTCTTCTGGCTTGTATAGAAAGACAAATGTACGAATGCTTTAGGAAACTTAGTGAGATGGTGATGTCATTCCCTCAGTTTTCTCTATCCGTCTTGTATATTATATTTAACAACAATATCCCTTGTTTTCTGTAGGTATGTAAAACACTGATTGAATCCTTATAAAAATTGGTGCATGGTCGACATTATCGTAATTACATTATGTATAATAATATGGAAATCTTTTTAAACAGGTGTGTCCAAGAAAAAGAAAATCTTGCAATGTTATGAACAAAAAATATGGGGAATAGCCTCTTATCTGAACGAGCCTTCAACGTACCCATTTCCATAACGCTGATGAATTGACTGTTCATCAGGTAGCGAACCTGATAAGTCCCGTTGGGAACGAAGGAGGACATAGACACCTTTCCTATGTATACGGGGTTCTTTCCAGGATTCAAGCCACCCTGGACATACCTGGAGAATAATGATTAAAAAAAACCTGTTTTATAAAGACCACTCAAGAAAAGTGGAAAACTCGCAAATAGTGAAACCTGTATAAAAAGACCACTCAAGAAAAGTGGAAAACGGAAGAATAGTGAACATGTATATAAAGACCACTCCAGAAAAGAGGAAGACTCAATAAAAAAGGGGAAAACCACAAAACAGTGAAACCAGTTTATAAGAACCAATCCTGAAAGATGAAGAAAAAAAAAACTCCAGAAATAGGAAAATGTACCCCAAGATGGATGTTTTTATAAGTTCCCCTCTATTTTAAAGGACATCACAGACAACATTTGCCTTGAGGAGAGCCTTGCTCTGTCAGTGTCTAGCCTTGGTCGGAGAAGCTAAATTACAGAGCCTAAGCAGTATTCTGTCAGCCTAGTCTCACAATGCAGACACTGCTACGCACAGCGACGGACAAGAGTTTCTGCCAACAAATTAACCGTCTAGTAAGAGCTTTTAGACCTACCTGTAGTCTAGGTACTGATCGTTGTTTCCTCCCTTGGGGTAGACACCGATCCAGTCCATTTTTGAAGCCTGGTCGATAGAGATAGACCAGGACACGACCAGGTTATTGGACCAGGCTACCTTCTTTGGACTGATGTCCATGGAATGTAAAGCCTCAACCGGAACAACCTGCAAGGAATGCATGGTCAGAATGAATTCAAAGATCGAGTAAAGAAACTCTTTAAAGGTTTGAAGGTATCAGCTTCATTTACCTCCAATTAGGATTTCATTTTTCATTCACTCTAAAATTTGTAAGAATGTTGTCATACAATGAGCCAATGGACAACTACCCCTGGACAACTACCCCCAGACAGTGGGTAGTTGTCCGAAGGGTAGTTGTCCGGGGGGGGGGGGGGTAGTTGTCCTAGGGGGTAGTTGTCCCGGGGGTAGTAGTCCTAGAGGGTGGTTGCCCAAGGTGTTAGTTGTCATAGGGGGTAGTTAACTATGGTTAGTTATCCGGGGGTGGATGTCCAGGGGGTAGGTGTCCTAGAACCAAAAAATCACCTGGTTTTTGTAATTGAGACCATATGCTATCCACCATCCAGCTTCGTTGAGACGGAGGTAAGGGTTATTGATGAACGCTGCCCCCGTCAGGTTTTGTGGAATCTTTCTCCAGACGTTCCAAGACGTATCTCTCCCGGGCTGCCAAGTTTGCCATAATCTACAAAATGAAGATAGGCAATTATGATTTCTCATGGGGAACTTCACATTATAACAGATGTGTAATGGGCTAACAGATCATTTGTCTCGCGGCATGAGCCGCCTGACGTAAAGTCTAGTCTATCCATGTCTGAAGGGCTAATTACATTTGGCTAAATAAATTGGTCTAATGGGTCGTATCCCGGTCTTTAAATGAGAGATGTTAGGTCCCTGGATATACTTACTGCCCACTCGTTTCTTGGACTGCAAAGATCTCAACCCCAAAGTGTACATTCCTGCTCATGACCAAGTTGTTTTGCATCCCACCATCGTCAAATGGAATCTTCCCCCCAGTCTGATGCCAGTCTCCCCACGTGCAGTAACTCCAAGGATTGTCCACTGTATCACAGGCAGCCTGGGCGCACCTGATTATCGCAATCACACACAGAAAATATATTTAATGATAATAACAATAATATTTACTAGCATTCAGTATTTTCAAGAATTATGTTTTCAATATTTTCTTAAATTGGTCTGTAGAATAGCTGATTTGAAGAAAATTTGGATATTGTTCCATTCTGTAGATGCAGTCCCAGTAAACATGCCACCCCCAGCTTTGCAACAAGGTACATTGAAGCAGAAAATCATCCTTAGAGTAGCGAAGATTGGAACGACATTGTATTGAAAATATAGATTACAAATAATGACCTGAATTTGATCATTTATAATTAAAGTTTTGCCACAGAGGAACAATCAACAATCGCCTCACTGAGCAACTTTACCGAAAAATATAAAATAGAGAGAAAAGTTAGTGAGTGGAAGAGGAGAATTTGCTTTCTTTTCTCATTCAACAACATTATTTTACTCTTTTTTTTTCTTCCTTTTCTTTTCTTTTCTTTTCCCGGTTTGTTTTATAAGGAATGACTACCCTATCACTCCCCTCGCTTGGCTACGTTGCCTGCAACCATCATCTTAAAACATGTTTGCTGCAAATGTTACTATAATGAAGTAAAAAATATCTGCTTCTAATACCAATCCTATATAGTCAACAGAAAGTGAAAGTGAATTGTTAACTTTGAGGTAAATGTATAGCATTTGTGTTTTATGAGCTGGTCGGATTGATCGTTAAAAAGTCAGAGAACAGCGTAGTACGTAACACGTGGTGCTGCTTCATTTTCAAAAAGTGACAAGACAAATTGCGCGTAATCACCCATGATATGAATATCGCCAAAGAGTACTTATTTGTTGTGTACAAAATAATATCATGCTTTCTTTTAGAGTAGTTTACTATGAAGATGATTTTGTGGATAATTTTGAGGATGTGCCCACCTGTGCACGTAGTTATCCACTCCGATTCCCCCTATCATGATCTTGCCGTTATAAATACTGTAGCCCATTACTTGAGCGACAGGTCTGGAGACAACTGAGAAGGTAGGTGAAGCTGAAAAGAAAAAAGGGTTTAGGGGAGCCTTCCAAAGTTGCGACTGTGCCCGGACGCGTCGGGGCGCGATGAATAGAACAGTGGCGTCCCAAGAGACGCATTGAGGCGCAAAGGGGCGCGAAGGGGCGCAATAGTCACCCTCACCTGATTCTTGCATATGAAAAGAAACCGTCTATTGTTAGTATAAACCCGCTCTATTCTTCTTGCGCCCTTTTGCGCCCCACCAGGCGATGGAAGATTATCTCTCCCGTCATTGTTCTCGCTCGTGATGCGCGGTACAGCTTAAACTTGATATACAGAAAGTATTTGTCGGCCAAAGCCTGTCTTCCCCTCCTCCGGTTTTCGTTCTGATAAACTTTCCATTGTTTGTAAAAAAAAAAATGATGTATTCTTCTCGCGTCGCGATCTATTCTTCTCGCGCCGTTTTGCGTCGTAACGGGCGGGGTATTACCTTTCCAATCATTGTGGCGAAGCTTTGCGATGTACATTACTACAGCACAGCATGAACTTCTCTGGTGGGATCGTCTTTGTTTTGGGGGGCAATCAACACACTCGTTCATCTTGATCAGAATACATTATGATTTATTTTTGTTGGGTTTAATACGCCTCCTTTTAATTTTTGTGACGACTGTATGAAATGTGAAATAAAGATGACTATGTACGATTAATGGTTGTTTAATTGCGAGCTTAATTGTCCCCAACAACAAAAAATAAAAGACGAATGATGTGAACGACTACATGTATGCGGTTATAGTCGGCAAATTCATTACTGTTTGGGTCGCTTGTCTATGTTTGTAATTTGAATGATTATCAACATATTTGTATAATTCCCACATCGCGATATGATTCTAGCGTCGTATAATGGACAAAGGAATTATCTTTCTCTCTCGTCATTCATATTCACGCTACGCGTTGCACATCGCCACAGCCTGAGCTTGGAAGAATTTATATTTTGTCAGTCTAATCCTTTTTTTTTCTCCTCCCATGACTTGGTTCTAATAAATTGAAGGTTTGCTTATTAGGGATAAGAAGGATAACATCAAACAAACGATTTACTCAAGATGACGCTCTTTTCATTTCACCTCGCTGTTTGATAAAGTAGAGTTTTACGGAGCGAATACAAAAGAAAAGTTCGCTCTAAGGCCAAATAAAAGTTTTTTTTATTAGTGTCCTGTTTTTTCGAAAACTAGGAAGGAGGAGGCCCTCTCTTTTCTTTTCTTTTTCTTTCAAAATGGCCGCTCAAAATGGCCGCTCGGTACATTTTCCCTGACAGTCGGGCTATTTTTCAAAATGGCCGCCGACATCTTTTAACTTTTTAAACAAATCAGTAATAGATCCATTTTAGTATTGTTTTTCATATTATTTAACCAAAAATAAAAAAATAGGAGGCGGCCCCCAAAAAGGAAGCAGGCGGGGACGCTAAACATGTATATTTTGTTAAGTGGCCTCAGGGAAAAAAAAACATAAAATGCCGTGGCAGGATTTCACGCCCGAGATATGCCTTCGAAAATTGCCCGTCCAAAATGCGTTTTAAATCATAATAATTCCATAGCTCTTTTTAAAAGTGGAATAAATAGAAAAAAGAGTCCGGGAACTATATCGAGATTATAAAACATGTGTGTCATGAAGATGTAAACAAAAAAGTGTAGCCTGATGGTGATAAAGTTGAGCAGCAATTGGAAATGCAATACAAAACATTAATCAGTTCATGATGATAATTAATCATTCGACACAACATTCGAATCATTTATTCGTAGATTTTTATAATTAAGTGGCGAAAGTGAAATTTTGAAATCTTAATGCACAGATACAAAAAACATACCAAACATGTTTTGATTCTTATTCTAAAAAAAAAAACCGGCAAATTTTAAACGATCTTTTTAAAAGGAGGGAGGCGCTATAGCCCAGTGGTAGAGCAGAGCAGCTCGTAACCGGGAGCTCCCTGGTTAGAAACCAAGTCGATATGCTATTGTAAGGCATAACTCAACATTACATTTCGTTCGGAGAGGATCTTAAACCCGCCGCACAGTGGGCCAGGGAGGAACCAAAGTGCGTCAAAACTCATGTTTGGGGATTTATTTTTTATAAATCCAGAGGAAATGTTTGGATTTCCAGGGATTTGCGCTAAAATTTTATTACCAACATTTTCTCTGATGTCTAAGCTTTAAGTTGATACCAGATTTGGCTGCCCGATTCTGCCCGTTATTATGTTAGAGCCGTTTTCCTTGCAACATTGCCCCGAAAATGTGTTTATTTCGGTCCGCGGTGTCAGAATAAGTGTCACGCGCCCCCTCGCGCCGTGATTTATGACCACGAATCCTTCATGATTCAGCCGCGGACCCCCAAAACC
Source organism: Strongylocentrotus purpuratus (assembly GCF_000002235.5). Taxonomy (NCBI): domain Eukaryota; kingdom Metazoa; phylum Echinodermata; class Echinoidea; order Camarodonta; family Strongylocentrotidae; genus Strongylocentrotus; species Strongylocentrotus purpuratus. The sequence continues at coordinate 10,468,729 of NW_022145598.1, forward strand.
CACATTTTTCGGGGCAATGTGGCAAGGGAAATCGGCTCTAACATAACAACGGGCAAGATCGGGCAGCCAAATTTGGTATCAACTTAAAGCTTAGACATCAGAGGAAATGGTGGTATTAAAATTTAAGCGGTACACTGCGGAGATCTAAACATTTCTTCTGGATTTATAAAAAACATGGATAATTAGTCCATTTTTCAGTGAATTACCCTATAATATATCATGAAGATTGTGTTTCTATTAATTTTAACCCATTCATTCAACGAAATTAACTATCAGGAATATGTGAGAGCAATTTCATATCAATAACTTAAAAACTTCATGTTGAATTGAAAGATTTATAAAATAAGTCACTTTTGCACTAAAACTGTGAATATGTAGGATTTTGCTGTTTGAAGTAGTAAATTTATACCCTTATTGTGCATAACGGAATTAAATATTTCACTGAGGTATTCCTCTATGTATTACCTTTCAACTGGGCAAGAAAAAAATTGAAAAAAAAAATCACCCAAACTTAGTTTTGGCGCACTTTGGTTCCTCCCTGGCCCACTGTGCGCCGGTCCCCTGTTTGCCTAATTCAGAGCATACACATGCTTCATATAGCAGTCAGGAAAAAAAAAGCGAACGGTACAGGAAGCTACCTTTTATGGATAGGCCTAAATTGAAGGTTTGGCTTAACTAGGGAGAAGAAGGATAACATCAAACAATAGATCTACTCATGATGACGCTCTTTTCATTTCACCTCGCTGTAAGATAAAGTAGAGTTCTATGGAGCGAGTACAAAAGAAAAGTTCGCTCTAAAGGTAAAAACATAGAATGCCGTGGCAGGATTTCACGCGACTATTGTTTGATCGCTATAATTGTCCGACTTGCTATAGATTCTTGTTTAGCTACACATATGTGTGTGTGTGAGAGAGGGGGGCGGCGAAGTGAACGGCCGGACCAAAATGGCAGAGGTCAATCAGGAGGGCTCCGCTCGCTAGTTATAAGGACCGCTAATTCATTGGACAACTATTCATGAAGACCGCTATTCGTAATTTGAGAACATGGTCATTATGTATAAGGGTCATGAATTCGTAATACGACATCCCCCCTCCCCAAAACTAAATAAATAAATAGAAAACATGAATAGATTAATAAACTTAACTAATGATACAATAACAAATAATGCCCGGTAATTGGGAATAGCCGCCTATGAGCGGAACAATGGGCGCAACAACTATTAGCTGCTCAAAGAGCTGTCTTTTGTCATTGCGTTGCAAAAACAAAGTGCTTTTAAAAGTTACATGTACTATAATATCCGTATGCTATATAACACCCAATGTGAACATGACGTGTTCAGGCCTTATAACTATATACAGTGCACGTTAAAACAAAAGACTTTACTAGCGCTAGCTAACAAATATGAAACGTCAAAACGTCACGAACATTGAAGATAACAAATTGTTCAGACAAATGACACCACCAATAAAGTTTCTTCGCGAAGAAATATTCGATCGAATTTCATGTTTGGAACAGATAGGCGATTTCGAATTGTTCAATCTACCGAAACGTTTTGATGATGCAGGCTCCCGACAATACGACTATCATTTGTGTAATATCTTTAATTTGCAGATGTTTGTTTGTTTTGTATGACATATTTATAAACGCCCTATAATCTTATTTCAAGCAGAATCTTTCAATCTCTTTGATTATAAGTATCATTTTTAAATCACGGGTATTTAAATACAATAGCTGATTTTGCGAAGATTTAGAGAACCTACGATGATTAATTATCTCTGTTCACTTTGATGTGTATTCCATATGTATTGTTATTTGTAGGTTTATTTGCATTTTTAGTTTTGTATAAGATGTAATTGTATATCAGTCTATTTTGTGTGTATAGCGCTTAGAGACTTCGGTGGTAAGCGCTTTATAAGTAACGTTTTTATTATTATTATTATTCTATTCTTTAAATCGATCTTGCATGAGTGCACAAGAACAGAGTGATGATATAGATATATGACCTATTTTGATCGGATGACAGAACAAAATAAATGTAATATGAAACAAATAATGTGTCAAAACATACAGAAGGAATACAATTATACATATCGTTTTTGTTTTGTTCGTGAAGACATTAATATAATACAAGTAGTGAACACATTAATGAACAGAAATGAACAATCATAACAACGTGAACGCCTACACAACTTCGATATTTTGGAGGAAAATAACAATCAGAACAACAATCTAAATCAATGTCTTGTACGTAAAATAATAATAAAACATATCAGTAGCCAAAGTGAAAATTTTAGAGTCAAATCTTTCAAGACGAGAGCGGACACACACGCGGGGATTACATGAATAACTAATGCGTAGGAACGGGCGCGAAAGCTTTTCAAATTCACAAATTCACAATTCACAAAAAGCGCTTCGCCTTTAAGCGCACCCCTCCCCCCCCCCCCCCCACCCCGGATGAGTGTTATGTAGGGTACGCATATGCATTTTCCCTCCTTTTGAAAACAGTCCCCTAAGTCCGGTGTGTAAAGTCAATACGGTCCGGATTTGTGTGTACTAGACGAGCCGGACTTTGGTGCGTGAAAAGTACCCCTTTACCAGACAGTAACAATGAGTCTCCAAACAATAGCCAGATTTGATATTCATATTGTGAGCATGTGCTTAGTTAAATCGGGATTCCCTGGTTATATTGAAGACGTGGGCTAATATCTGTTTGCCCAGTAATTTCTCGCTGATTGTTTGACCAACATTAAATTGCTATTGTCCAGCTGACTTTTCTAAAGGCTTTTCTACCCTCGGCGCTAAAGGGATTGCGGAAAATTTCAACACTATTTGTGTTTCTTGATGACCCAGTAGAAGAAGAATAAGGGCTACCCTGCCCCCCCCCCCCCGAAAAAAATGTCCCAAAACAACGCAATCATTATTAATTCCGTTTACTACTTGATACCAACACGTGCATGATGGATCCCCCGGATGGATCCTTATTTAGACAGTGAGACAGTTCTGTTACGAGAAGCAATTCAACCAATTGCCATGGCTTGTATATGTTCTAGAACGCACTACGCTCTTTCGATAACACGTGGCCCCTATTCAGCACTATTATATACGTATTTTAGTTATTCTTAACAATGACCTAGATCTAAAACTGGCCGCGGATGTAACCCCCCCCCCCCCCCCTTCGTCGCAAAGAAATATTCGATAAAATTCTTTGACACAGAATGATAAACTAATATTCTTGAGATATGTTTGGGGTGAAATTTCAAACATCATTTCCTGGTAACTCTCTTTTTTTTTAATGCATGCTCTATTCTTACGATTTAGGCATAATTTACTATGTTGATTTGCAATTGATAATCTCCCTGGGAGTTTTGCGATATCCCCGATGATACGGGTGCAGTGTATTTAATTTTCTTCGTAACATTAGTGTTTTGCAAAGAAAGAACATTCTGAAAATGAGCGTCTTCCTTCTAACGAAACATATTGATGATGTTCCCGACAATACGGATATCATTTGCATTAAAAAAATCGTAATACAGATAAAACGCTTTTTAAATCCAATTCAAGGAGAAACTATGACATTCTTGATTAAGTATCATTTTCAACATCACGGATTTTAAAATACGTTCTCTAATTTTAAGAAGATTCAAAGGATCTATGTATTGAAATAACAGACTGATGATATTATTATATGATTTATAATGATCATACGACAGAACTGTTTACAAGATGCAACAAAAATTGTTTTTTTAAAAAACAAGAAAATCGAAACATGCGATAACATCGCTATAAGGAAATATAAAATTACAATTAAAATGTCAAAACATGCACGAGGAAAACAATGTCAGAGAGAGTGGGGTAAGTATAAAAATAAATTTGTTTTTTTCGTGAACAAATCAATTTGTATTAAAATTGATACAGTATATTGAACACAATCATGAACAGAACAGGAGGAGATGAAAAAATGAACAATCATGCCAACGTTAACGCCTACAGAACTCCGATTTCGAGAGGAAAATAAACAATCAGAACAAACATTGTAACCAATGTCATGTACGTAAAATAATATTAAAACAAATCAGTAGCCAAAGTAATGCTTTTCAGAGTCAAATCTCGCAAGACGAGAGCGACACACAAGCGGGCACTACATGAATAACTAATGCGCCGGACCGGGCGCGAAAGGGCGCGAAAGCTATTCAAAGTTTAAGCTCCCATTCACAAATGTCAAGTGCTTCACCGGGGCGCGCCCCGGCGGGGTAATTTCGTAACAATGAGACTCCAAACAATAGCCAGATTTTAATGAGCTGGCAACCAACTGAAGTCCTCTCCTATCCGACGCAAAAAGGCGCTAATGGGCGCATAAAGGCGCCTCCTTTGTTCTCATATCCTGCTCTGCGCCCCGACGCGTCGCGACACAGTCGCAACTTTGGAAGGCTCCCCTTACGCTCTTATTAAAAGTGATACTGAACTGATAAACTTACAGCCCTAGCGTACTGTCTATTTCAAAGCGCCATCTCATAGTCAACTTTCCAACAGCGTGCTAAAATAATTACCTTATAACTAACTTGCAGTTCGCAGACAGAGACTCGACGAGAGAACCAACAGCGCAGCCAGGAAATCAGCGAGTAACGGAACCATACTGCTACAGCTGACTTGAGATGGCATCAGAGGGGATTTTGCATTGATGCTTATAGTATAGTATGGCTTTAGAAAGACCAATTTACTAATGTATTTCAAGCAAAGTGCTTCTAACTTGTGTACATTTATTTCACCTGCTATGCATAACAGCATCTCTAAACGTTTTAATCTACTTTGTATACATTATGTGTTATTATAAGATGATGAAGCGGATCCTAATCAAATGATTGGTTAAGAGCGTACACGTGACCAGGCATTTATTTTGCCTTACACGTAATTTTACTGATGACCGGTCATTAGTAAATATTAATGACCGGTCATTTGTAAATTCATGTTATAAAACATCATTTCATGAAACAAATAAGACACCATCTTATAAAACAAATGATACACATCGTTGTGTTCGGGCTTTACTAAAATTACCCACAGTCGGTACCTTCGAAGCAGTCAAATTAAATACCCTCGGCTACCGCCTCGGGCACGTTAGACTGTTCAAAGGGTACCTTGTGTGGATAATACCTACTTTAATATGCCCTCACTGCTGTTTATTAATTTTTATATTAAGTCAGTCAACAAACATCCTTCTCCCTGATGTTTTGACTATTTGACGCCATAAATGCACCACCCGCCTTAACGACCAGAAACCACCCTTTTCAACGTTTATAGGGGCCCGCGTGTGTATAGCAATGTATTTGAATGATTCACAATAATCAAAATCTTACAAGCCATTGCTTTCCAGGCTTTAAAGCTGTTGCCACTGGCATGCTGCCATGTCCGGTACATCTTCCCTTTAGGAGATATCACGAATCCTTCATATTTCGCCGTGAAAGGATTCTTGATCAGTGTAGCATCTGTTCCAATGAGCGCAGTTCCAGCGACAAGACCCCAAGTACAGCTGGTTGAAGTGCCTATTCAAATTCAAATTCAAATACATTTATTTCACAAATAACAGAAACTAGAACTGCAATCGCTTTTAGAACGATTGGCATGCATTGACGCCGGTGTTTTTACGTGACAGACGAACGAGCCTCTTTTGGACTATCCAGAGGATTTTGTTAGAAGTCTGTATTAGCTAGGACAGTGAAGATAGGTGGGCCGAAAGAAAGGCTTCAATAACGGCCTGCAAAGACAAAATGGCGCCTGGACGGTCACGCATGAGTGATTTTGGAAAACAAAGATTTTTGTGACCTTGATGGGATGCTAGAGATTATGTCTACGAAGTTTGTGAGGAATCTGGATAACGGAAGGGACCTAGATAGGGCTCACAAGCACTGCATAACAAATCGGATTTGGTGAAAGAAGAACATGTCTTGACGCGTGCCGCGGCCTAAATGGCCTTCCATACTAATATAATCAAGCAGAGTATAAAATGGGGTCAATAATGCCCGCCTTCACAGATTTTCAAATCCGGCTTCAAGATGACCTGCGTTTGGCCACCACTGAATACGCTTGCACAATTTTAAGAAAATACAAGAACGATAAGGTGGCAAATGGCGTTCAGAGCAATGACCTCATAGCAAATACGTATTATAACTGCGCGGGAACCCAGTAGTGCGAATTTTGTTACATTTGACAGCATTTTTAGCCAAAATTTTTAGATAATGCAAAAGCACTCAATATGTTATTATTTGAAATAGCTCGAATTTGAATCATAGTAAAACAAACATCTGAAGTTATTAGATGCTTACTATTTGTTTCACGTTTCCAATTCTAAAATTTCTTGATTCATTTTAATATACCTGATTGTCCTAGAAAACAGAAAGTAATCATTTGAAATTATGCAAACTACTACTAGGAACAAGAAGATGAGGAAGAAGGGGAGGGAGATCGGAGAATCATTTCAGAGATATCAGTATTTTCGCTTTAATATAGGTATAAACATGCACATTATACATACTCCGTGGTAATGCCTTAGTAACACCTTTGCGTATTTGGCTTACGTATTGCTGCGTATTTACGGCAAGCCGTTTTAACATTTATTCTTATTTCTTGATATCAAGAAATGAATTCTTGATATCGAGAAATAGGAACAAACGTTAAAACAGCTTGCCATTAATTCGCAGCAATACGCAAGCCAAATACTGAAAAGTGTGACAGAGGCATTAGAAGGAAGTAAGCGAGGGGAAAAGGAAGGAAATGTCAAAAGAGAGAGAGAGAGAGAGATATACAATGTATATATAAAATGGCCCAGTTTCATTTTCAGTTTACTGTAAACTATTAGACCCAGTAATGATGATTATTTATCGGCCATGTTATTGCCATGTGACGCTTCATAAAAATAGTACCAGAGTTCCGTCTTGTGTCATTAAATATTGTTCAAATAACATTAACGAGACGATGAACAAACAAAAATAATAACGCAAGGTCATTAGTCATGAGAATGTCAACTTTTATCTCTCTCTGCTCTAATAATCCGAACAATAGCATTAATCGAGCGGAATCAACTGTCAAATGAATTTGACGAATGTGGAATATTCACAGATGGTGATTTCCTGACTTCTAATCGTAAGTTATTTCAGAGTTTTGGGGCTGCACAAGCAAATGCTCAATCACCTAGCCTTATTTTTGTGTTGATAGATGGGATCTATCGGGTGTTGTGGTTTATTCACTTGACTCTAAATCCAAAGATTGAGGGTTTGAATCTCAGCCCGGTATTAATGTTGTTTGGCAAGACATTAATCCACATTTGCCACTCTCCAACCAGGTGTAAATGTGTTCCCGGCCAAGGGTGTCGATTTGTATCCGTGGTTGGGGGGGGGGGGGGGGGGGTGATAGGTGCCAAAATATTTTCGGCAATGGATCAAGCAATCAAGACGTAGAAGCGTGTGGCAAGTTGCACCCCTCCCAAGCGCGTAGCCAGGATTTCATTTTAGGGGGCGGTAGTGAGCACGCGAAGCGCGGTCCCTAGGGGGTTGCGTGCAGGGAGGGGGAGTTCCCCCCTCCCCCGGCGAAGCGCGAAAGCTTTGACGTTTCACTAAATTATTAGAGAAAGAAGACGATTCGTTGAACCGTCCTCGAGTCTTCATCCTTGTTTGAATCAAGTTCCCCTTCCTCCGCGCGTAGCGCGGAAGCTCTGACGTTTCACTAGATTATTAAAGACCGAAGACGATTCGATGTACCATTTTCGACTCTTAATCCTTAATGTTTGAATCAAGTTCCCCTTCCCCTTCTGACGTTTCATTAGATTATAAAAGAAAGAAGACGATCCTATGTACCATTCTCGTCTCTTAATCCTTGTCTGAATTCATTTTCGCCCATTCCTGCGCGAAGCGCGGAAGCTTTCACATTAGAGAAAGAAGACGATTTGTTGTATTGTGTCCTTCATGAATTCAGTTTCTCCCCTACCGCGCTTCACTAAATTATTAGAGAAAAAAGACGATTCGTTGGACCGTTCTCGACTCTTAATCCTTGTTTGAATCAAGTTCCCCTTCCTCCGCGCGTAGCGCGGAAGCTCTGACGTTTCACTAGATTATTAAAGACCGAAGACGATTCGATGTACCATTCTCAACTCTTAATCATTGCTTGAATCAAGTTCCCCTTCCTCCGCGCATAGCGCGGAAGCTCTGACGTTACATCAGATTATTAAAGAAAGAAGACGATTCGATGTACCATTCTCGACTCTTAATCCTTAATGTTTGAATCAAGTTCCCCTTCCCCTTCTGACGTTTCATTAGATTATTATAGAAAGAAGACGATCGTATGTACCATTCTCGTCTCTTAATCCTTGTCTGAATTCACTTTCGCCCATTCCTGCGCGAAGCGCGGAAGCTTTCACATTAGAGAAAGAAGACGATTTGTTGTATCATGTCCTTCATGAATTCAGTTTCTCCCCTACCGCGCTTCACTAAATTATAAGAGAAAGAAGACGATTCGTTGGACCGTTCTCGACTCTTAATCCTTGTTTGAATCAAGTTCCCCTTCCTCCGCGCGTAGCGCGGAAGCTCTGACGTTTCATCAGATTATTAAAGAAAGAAGACGATTCGATGTACCATTCCCGACTCTTAATCCTTAACGTTTGAATCAAATTCCCCCCCCCCTTCCCCGCGCGTAGCGCGGAAGCTCTGATGTTTCATTAGATGATTAAAGAAAGAAGACGATCCTATGTACCATTCTCGACTCTTAATCCTTGTCTGAATTCATTTTCGGCCATTCCTGCGCGAAGCGCGGAAGCTTTCACATTAGTGAAAGAAGACGATTTGTTGTATCGTGTCCTTCATGAACTCAGTTTCCCCCCTACCGCGCGAAGCGCGGAAGCTTTAACTTTTCAATAAATTATTGCTCTTAATCCTTGTCTGTATTCATTTTCGCCCATTTTGCGCTTAGCGCGGAAGCTTTCACGTTTCATTAAATTATTCGTAAAAGAAGACGCTTCGTTGTATCGTGTACTTTGACGTTTCATTTGATTATTACGCTTAATCCACGTCTGAATTCAGTTGCCCCCTAACAGCTTTGCCCTTTTCACTGAATTATTAGAGAAAGAAGACGATTCGTTGTACTTTTCTCTATATTAATCCTTGTCTGAATTAAGTTTCCCCACTGAAAATAATTTGTGTTACAAATAAGTTGTGACATAATAATCTTTCTCCAAAAATGAAAAATCTTTTAGGAAATATCAGGAAATGAAATGAGTGAAAAAAGCAAAAAATAAAGAAACAATGACGCGAATTTTAAAAAGGGTGAACGGAAACAACATAACAACTAGAGAAGTTGTGGGTATAATGGTCAAATAATCAAGGATGGCGGCAAGAGCAGGTGTATGAACATTTAGTATTATTTGAAATAATTATTCAAAATTAAAAGTAAAATGCAATTCAATATCATTAAAACATACCGGTACGATATACAAAATCATTACAAGAATGTACAGAAATCGAGACATTTCAATGATAAATCATTACAATAGATATTAACATGAGCATATTAACTGTTATTATACAGGCGAATCAAATTTGGAATAGAACTATTTTGCATGCGACTGGTTTTACATTTAAAATCCGAAATTTTCTTTGAATTTCTAAGTGTTCTAGTAAAAAAAATTGTGGGAGAAATTGTTTAAATTGATCAGTGAGTGATAACGTTTTTTGAAAGAAAGTAACACATCAATATTGGCGTCTTTCATGTAATCTTTGTAATTAAGATTGTGCAAGTGAAATTGCATAGTTATCATAATCCCTACGAAAAATTATCCGCAACGCTCGCTTTTGTATTCTCTCGAATCTCTCGTTTTGGTTTTGCGTGAGTCCTCCACTCCAAACAGGACTGGCATATTCAAGTAAAGGGCGAATATAACCCACAAAAACAGTAATAAGGTCTTCCTTTGGAAGACCATATTTCACCAGAGAACGTAGCATGTATAGTTTGGCACTTGCCCTTTTTTCGATGTCTTTTATGTGAGCATCCCACTATATTGATGGTCATCTTGCGAGTAATAACCATGAACTACTCTCATCGGGCTCTCATCCTTAATTTTTCTCTTCATTTTTTTTTTTTTTTTTTGATGGTGAGTTATTGGGGGGGGGGGGGGGTTGATTGTACAGGCCATCCCCCCACATGAAATATTGGGGGGGGGGATATCCCCCCCATCCCCCCCCCCCATCCCCCCCCCGGGATTGACACCCATGTTCCCGGCAATGCTGGCGTAATGACAATCGCAGGTCTGCAGGAAGATTAGTATTAATATTGATGTGGCTACCCTTGGTTACAAATAGAAAGGGCAATATAACAACCGTTTACAATAATATCATCATCATGACATCATCATCATTATCATCATTAAGCTTTTAGAAAATTGTTGTATTACCCTTTGTGACCGACCCCTAAATCTTTAAATCTCACAGTCAGCTTTTTATTAAAGTTTTTTTGTATACTGTTTTTTAGAAGAAAAAAAAGTTTAATGAATATTAAAACAAAATATGTATTCAAGCATCAAAAACTGTAAAAATATCAGCCAAAATAGGTATTTAAAAAAATCGACCGAACTACCCAGGGGCTGGCACCTCAAGGACAATAAAACAATTTGGTTTAAAGGCCTTATTATCAGGTTACCCATCCTCTGTTTACAATGAACATACCTTTACACCAATACAGCCTTGAAGAAGTACTGATCGAGCGAGCAAAAACCATGAGTTGCTTGCCATACCAGACTGCAGATACGGAATCGACGAACGTGGATCGATTGGGAAAGCTGACCGGGATGGAGTTGGAACCGACCTTCCTCCACGAGGAGAAGTTCAAAAAATTGAGGGTGTCTTGAATAACCGAGTAGACTTGCCCATCGGATGCTTGCACAAAGATCTACATTAGAATGATAATAGTGAGAGGGCATTTTATTACCTGATCAAGACTTGGGAGTATAAGGGAAACGTCTCAGATTTAAAGAGGCAATTATAAGAGGTGGTAAGGGGCACTTCTTGTACCTGAAAAGGGGCAGGCACTCATCTGAGATGAATGGGGATACTTGTGAAAATAGAAAAAGGCACTTACTACAAAGAAAAAGTAGCTCTTGTCATAGGAAAAGGGGCACCTATGAGATTTTAATAGAGGTATTAATTAGAGGTGTGAGTAAGGGCATTGATGAAAAGGGAAGGTGGCTCTTATTACAAAAGGGGGGGGGGTAGTGCATTTATCAAAATAAAAAGGGGGTACTTATCAGAGCTGAGAAGGGGCACTCATCAAAGATAAAAAAGGGCACTTGTTCAAGTAAAATGGGCACCTCCCTGATTGAATAGGGCAATTGCCATATGTAAAGGGGCACTTATAAGAATGTGGAATGGGCACCTATTTGAAATTTTAAAAAAATGGGTTGCTTATCTAAAGTAAAAAGGGCCAAATTTCTTTGTAAAAAAGGAGCACTTTTGTGGGGGGTTTTGCCTGACCATGAATTTTGGAAATTGTCATTTTCCAACCAAACCCGAAAAATCATGTCATTTCAGCAACATTTGTAAGTCACTGGTACTGAATTAGAAAATAAACCACGTTTGAATTGTATTGGTGGGGCGGTCGCTTGGTAAACTGATGGGGGCAGCAGCCCCCCCCCAATAAGTACGCCATTGATCATGAATAAACTCATCCATTAAGCCACAATATCTAGGACAAAATAAATCCACCAAGTGAATGATTATTATAAGCACTAAATAAATTCTCAAGAAAAAGAGATCTAATGTCAATTAAAAAGAAACAAAGGGAAAGGGAGGAGGGCAGAAGACACAAAAAAAAAAACGAGGAGGAGAATAATGGGGGAGGAGAAGGAGCTCTATGATCTCCTCCCCTCCCCCTTATTTCGTCCACTGCTTTATGATAGAAAATGTTAATTCAATGAATGGAATCCGAAAAGGTAATAAAAGAGACAAACCTGGGTTTGATTTTGTTCTGTCATTTCACACACAGGGTTGGACAGCGGCGGACTGGCCATCGGAGCTCCAAGATTCTTCCACGAGCTCCACCCGGCCGAGGAGGTGTCCACATCTCTGTAGCTCACTTCCACGGAAACTGGAGAAGCTGTAGCGTTTGATCTAACGGCAAACAGGCGTCGGCTTCCAACCCCACTGCTCCCCACTCGATTTGCGATCACACAAAATCGCGATGTGCTTGAAACCGATCCGCTGCATGATGAAAAACACCCAATAAGCACGATGCCCCAAAATAGCATTGTCTCCATGATCATGATCTGATAAGTAAGTGATAAGGAATCGATGTGAGAACAAAATAACGAATGCACAATATTAATGTAGATTTTCAGGCATTATTGATCAATTTACAGATAGAAAGACTTGATTTATTCCGCCAAACAAAATTAATGATTGCCGTTCTCCGGATCCATCCGTTACCAGAAATGGCGTGAAAATGCTTCTGGTACACAAAGCTACTATATATAGGCCTAGTACATGTACAGGTGTTACTACATCTGCCCGATATATAATGCACGTCAAACCTGCATATACAATACAGGCGCGGATCCGGGATTTTCCAATAGGGGGGGGGGGGGCCGGAAATTTGAAAATTGCGCAGACCGTTTTTTTTTCACTCAACATACCAATACTGACAAGGTCACATTAGAAGCACTATACCGGTACAATTTTTGATATTTTCATCGGGGGGGGGGGGGGGGGTATAGCCTTTTGTCCGAAAAAGTAATTTTCTGATTTCACAATTCGGCTAGTGAGCGAAGCGAGCGAGGAAAAATTTGAGCATATTATTTATTTTTTAAAAGTGTTATTTATCACCAAAATAAACGAGAAAAAGATTTCAAACATTCGTATTCGGGCAGCTCGCAGTACCCCTCCCCCCTATTACGCGCGAAGCGCAGAAACTTTGATGTTTCATGACATTATTAGAATAAGAAGAGGATTCGTTAACCCATTCTCGTCTTTTAATCCTTGTCTGAATTCAGTTCCTTCCCCCTCCCGCGCGAAGCGCGGAAGCTTTGACGTTTCGTTAAATAATTAGAGATAGAAGACGATTCGTTGTACCATTCTCTATACTCTTAATCCTTGTCTTAATTCAGTACCCCCCCCCCCCCCTCCGCGAAGCGCGGACGCTTTGACGATTCATTAAATTATTAGAGATAGAAGACGATTCGTTGTACCATTCTCTATACTCTTAATTCTTGTCTGAATTTCAAAGATGTTTTTTGTCTGCTCCTTTTTCTCCCTACGTCCTCTTCCTTTCCTCTCCTCTCTATTTTTTCTCTATCCCCCCCCCCTGGCTACGCGCCTACGGTCAGATAAACAAATTTTGATACCTTGTCCGACCCGAGAAGCTCAGGGGTTTTAGGCATTTGATTACGGTCAGATGAACATATTTTTATTCAGATTCAGATTTTCAGATTCAGATTAATTTTATTGGTCTATTTGGAAATTCATTTGTTGGCATTACATAGGCACATGAACAATATACAATAGAAAATAATATACACAAATAGATATTAGATAATATACAGTAGCAAATGTACAATGACAAATGACAAATTCATATGGAAACATGTACAATGACAAATTCATATGGAAACATTAACTCGTTTTTACATAGTTGAATTTCATAAGAAAAGTAGAATAGATAAATAAATGGACTTCCAACACTATCAAAAATGTACGATTGCGTAGAATTTGGAAGTAGTATTGTTGTTATATTTTATTATCATCATTTTTATCAATATTATCATCATCATTATTATCGTTATCATAATTATTATTGTTACTAAAAATGCATGAACTTGAAATAAAAAGTAGCCTTGAAAGTGTCGCAATAAATCATGTGTGAGTGAGCTTGAAGTTTAATGGTGTAGGTTTGTTTGATACTGTATAACCTTTACTCTGTTTTTAATAAGATATATCTCCAATCAAATCAAACTGAGTGATGTTATCGTACAACTTAACAATATCAATCTTCTGTTCTCCTAAATAAGCCTGGGAAACTTGAAAATTGCATTACAATGTGAATTCATTGTCAGTGAAAATGTAATACAATACACAACAATGGGCAAATAATTGTTTCCAGACCAATGATTTAAGTAAGAAGAACAGGGGCGGATCTAGCTTTTTGCTAAGGGGGGGGTTTGACCAAAATAATGACGATGCGGAGCATCGTCCACGAGCCGCGAAGCGGCGAGCCGATTTTTTTGGGGTGTTTATTTGAACTCCGTAAGTGATGTTTTCCTGGCATCTATTAACACAATGGAGACCATAAAAAGCAGTGCATGATAACATCTTTTTAAATCAAGTAACAGTAAATACACAGTTATATCCAGAGTTATCATGTGTTTGGTTAAGTTACCAGATGAGTTGAATATCTTCTCACAATATTTGCACTTGAAAGGGTTTCTCTCCAGCGTGCGTTCTTTTTTTTTTTTTTTTTTTTTTTTTTTGGGCCGCCCAAGGGGAGGGTTTAAACCCCCTAAACCCCCCCCCCCCCCGTAGATCCGCGCCTGAAGAACTTACATTTGATATTGAAACTGTTGCCGTTGTATATACATCAGGCGCGGATCTAGAATTTCGTAGGGGGGGGGGCAAAATTTGAAATTATGCGAGCCAAATATTGGTTCGTAATGGTGACCAGCAGTGACGTAATTGGGGGTGGGTGGGTGCAGGGAGGGGCGAGTTTCCCCCTCCCTCCTCCGCGAAACGCGGAAGCTTTGACATTTCAATAAATTATTAGAGAAAGAAGACGATTTGTTGTACCGTTCCCCAAAAATAATCCTCGTCTGAATTGAGTTTTCCCCCTCCCGCGCTAAGCGGAAGCTTACGTTTCATTAAATCATTAGAGAAAGAAGACGATTTGTTGTGTCGTTATCCCCTTTTTTTTCTTTTTTTTCCCCTCTTTTTTCCTTTCTTGTATCTCCTCTTTTCCTTTTTTCTTTCCCTTTCCTTCCTTCTCTTTTATTTTTTGATTTGGGGGGGGGGGGGGCAACAGCCTGGGAAGCAAGTCCTTTTGCCCCCCCCCCCCGATCTACTTCTTCCCTCTTTTCTTTTCTTCTTCCTCTTCTTTTTTCCCTTTCTCTCCTCTTTCCCTTTCCCTTCTTTCCTTCTCTCTCTCTCCTTTTTTTTTGCGGGGGGGGGGGGGGGCAAGGCCCGCTCGGCCCCCCCCCCCACCCTGGATCCGCGCCTGGTCGGGTTAGCTCCGTTTGGGGTGTTAGGAAAGTTTCATGAAATCAAGACTGTGGATAAATCAAGTTAGGCTAAATAATATGATTACTAGTATCCTGAGGTTTTGAGAATTCCGATGTCATGGACAAACGAAAATCTTGAAAATTTTCATTGGCTAAAATTGTATAGTTTCTGGGTGCCTGGAGATGGTAGGTCCATAAGTTCTAATAAAAGCTCCGTTCACATATGCCTTCCGGTCACAAAATCGTATCTTATTTAGCTAAAAATCTTGAAAATCTAACTTCCTTACTTATTTGGAAAATATATCGTGCAATATTGTATATTTACGAAAAGCTTGAATGTGGTATATAACCTAAAGGATAAATCCACTTCAAAATAATTCGCTTTCAATAGATGCAGAAAAACAAGAGCAGCAGAGCAAAACAAATGAGTAAAATCGGATAACTAATAAGGAAGTTATGATTTTTTTTTTTAATATGAAAAACTATGGAACAATGGAAATCACAAATTGCCAATTTGGTAATCAGTTTGTGACGCCATTTCCTCACTATTTATCAATTGCTTTATATATTTTTTTATCCCATTAATTTCCCTCTTTATCCCCACAACTTGATTTCCCAATGCCTTTGCCCAGGTAATATGATTTGTATTGTATTGCAGGCATGACATTTCACAAGATCTTTTATAAACTTTGAAGAATTGAAACTATTTTAAGAATATTGTATATTCATAATTATTGACTTTTATATAATTACATTTTTAGAATTCACATTTTTCATTTTGTTTACTCTATATTAGATTATTAGTGCATCCACACAAAAACATATTATTATCAATATGACTTGAATGCTGGTGGTAGGAAATGAGATTATCAAGGGGAAAGTGAGAAATGTATATTACCAATAGAAAGAAAATAATAAGAGGATAGCGAGGAAATGACGTCAGGCGCGGATCCAGGGGGGCCGAGCGGTCCTTGCCCCCCCCCCCCCCGCAAAAAAAAAAGAGAGAGAGAGAGAAGGTAAAGAAGGGAAAGAGGAGAGAAAGGGAAAGAAAGAAGAGGAAGAAGAAAAGAAAAAAAAAGGGGGGGGAGAGATCGGGGCCAAAAAATTAAAGCCTTGCCTCACAGGCTGTTCCCCTCCCTCCCCCCCCCCCCAAAAAAAAAGAGAGAGAGAGAGGGAGAGAAGGAAGGAAAAGGGAAAGAGGAGAGCTAAAAGGGAATAAAAAAGAGGAAGAAGAAAAGAAAAGGGTGAAAAAAATCATTTGTTGTTAATCCCGCCAACAACGTGCGGAGCGGGGTGGGGGTCGAAAGGCCCTTGCCCCCCCCCCCCCCCCTCCACCGGTCAACCTATAAGAGAGAAAAGGAAGGGAAGGGAAAGATAAAGAGGAGAGAAAGGAAAGAATTTCGTGAATTTCGTCGTGAAAAACTGACGATAAAATTCACGATATCGTCAATTTTATCGCCAATTTTTTCGCGATTTAGTCGATTCGCGATGTCCCTTCAGGGCCACCATACTTTTACCCTTTTCCATCTTTCTTTTCTCCATTTTTTCTTGAGGTTGTCCTAGTCTTTTCCCCCTTCACCCGCTTGTCTTCCCTCCTTTTCTCGCATTTGCCCCAGTTAGTTACATTGCGTAATAGGGGTCAACAAACTTTCTCAGTTTGAGAGGTCGACAAACTTTTCGACTTTTTTCCGGTAACGCCGAAGATGGCGTTTTATCAACGAACCCGAACGCCCAGAACGCACGTCAATCGCGATCCTTTTTACATGTCTAATTTTTCCGGGTATAGCAATATTCATGTATCTGACCCCCCCCCCCCCCCCCCCCCGAAATAGATTTTTCACAATCCTGGATCCGCCCTCCTGTTGGTGCTAGCAACAACTCCCTTTAAGCCGTTATCATGACTACTACCACCACTCTCTCCATTCCCCCAAGATCATTCTCCGCCCCTATGAACTTTAGAGCAGATAACATTGTTATTTCGAAAGTCACGAACATGGTTGTTTATGACCTTGGGTAGAACAAGTACATTGGCCCAAACACTTCCCAACAAGGATACACATTTGATAGGAGTTAATATATAATTATAGAATATAGGCTACTTCGTTTGTATTCGCTGATCAGTGTCGACTAAAGATAAATATGACAACTTTCCTTGTCATGCGCAAACTCAAAATATCTCTTCGACTTCATAGGTCACTTTCGTAACGTAATCGTATGCTATGCATACAAATCATACAATCGTGTACGTGTTTTTTTTCAAATATCTCATTACAAATTATTTAATTTCAGGATTAGAGGGAGAATATCGGATTGAGAGAGAGGAAGAGAGAGAAGAGGAGAAGAGAGAGAGAGAGAGGGGGGGGGGGAGTGTGAGATGTGAGTAAGAGGGAGAGAGAGAGAGAGAGAGAGACAGAGAGGGAGAGAGACAGACGGACAGAGAGAAAACAGGCAAACATAGACTAAATACAAACAAAGAGACATAAAGACAGAGAAAGGGAGAGAGAGGAGAAGAACAAAATGTAGAGGAACACATTTTAAGCCATCACCAACCTGACTGAGATAGGGGTGACAAGAGAGGGCGACAATTGGGGGGGGGGGGGGTAAAGAAAGCAATTTTACGTCATATCACTCCAGGAAGTGTCTAAAAGTCCGTCTAATGTGGTTCTAAAATTCCAAATGATTCCTACTCTGGGAGGGGGTCAGAATACCCTCCCAGACCCATCCCCGCTGGGTCGCTCCGCTCCCTCGCCGCTTAAGCATCGCTATGTCACTTCATCGTTTTACATGATTCCCCCCCCCCCATGCTATTTTGTGCCCCCCCCCCCCAGTAAGAAATTCCTGGATCCGCCACTGATGCCCATACCCCTTGAGCTTCGGTGGCTCCGCCCCTAGACCCCTGTCGGGGCTTTTCCCCTAGATCCTACCTTGAAAAACGTTCATTGGGGCCTGCATGTAAGAGTGGGGTGATGCGGATTCTTTTTTCCTTCCCCCCCCCCCCAAAAAAAGAAGTTTTTGCTTATTACCCACTGGTGAGACTGAGAGTAAGTGCTGCCGAGGACCGAAGTAAATGACAATCAACGATGTGGTAGGTGAGAGTAAAGTTCTGACGATGAACGTAGAAACGAGAGGTGACGACGTGGATAACAACAAGGTAAAGTTCTGATGATGAGCGTAGAAACGAGCGTCGGAGGGAAAGACTGAAAACCTTTAAAAACTGAACTGATACAACCTTGCAAATTGCGAGGTCGATGATATTGTCAATGATGGCAATGGCGATGTCGATATCGGGATTGGTGCCGACGATGTCGAGGATGGCGCTGACGATGACGAACTGACGATGTGAATGGTGAGAATCACTGGCGTACTGGGGGGGGGGGGGCTTGGGGGCGCTAGCCCCCCCCCCAAATGAATTAAACCATGACTTATTTTCAATTCCATACAAATGATTCATAAATGTTCGTGATATCACATGATTTTTCAACAGAATGCGCGTTTCTCCTTTTCTGTTACAAACTGACACATTCCTATTACAAACTGACACATTCCTAAATGACCAGGAAGAGCATATATTCGTTATAGTCAATAATGGGCCATCAATAGTAACACTAGTAGAAAATCAAGCACTGCCGGGAGATAACATGCTACCCACCACTCGGGCTGTGCATGCATAGATTTGCGAACGTACGTCATGTAACATCCAGGGGGGCCGCCCCCCCCCCCCCCCCCCCGGCAAAAAAAAAGAAGGAAAAAAAGGAGGGAAAAAAGAAGGAAAAAAAAAGAAGGGGGAAAAAAGAAGGAAAAAAAAAAGGAAAAAAAAAAAGAAGAAAAAAAAAGATGAAGAAAATAAAAGAGAAAATATATCAAAGGTATCAAGATATGCTCATCTGACCGTGCGGCTGGATGCTAATCTGACCGTAATCTATTGCCTAACACCCCTGAGCCTCCGGGGTCTCCGCCCCCTTGACCCAACACCAATTTGTGTCCTGCCAGTGTCACAAATAAGGTATCAAAAAATGCTCATCTAATATATTGCCCAAAACCTCTGAGTTTCCGGTGGCTCCGCCCCCTGGACCCCACGCCAATTTGTGTCCTGCCAGTGTCACAAATGAGGTATAGAAATAAGCTCATCTGACTGTTATTTATTGCCCAAAACACCTGAGCTGCCGGGGGCTCCACATCCTAGAACCCACGCCAATTCGTGACCTGCCAGTGTGACAAATAAGGTATAACATATGCTCATCTGACGATAATTTAATCTACAACACCCCTGGGCTTCTAAGGGCTCCGCACCCTGGACCTTACACCAATTTGTGTCCTACCAGTGTCACAAATAAGGTATCAAAATATGCTCATCTGACAGTAATGTATTGCCCAGAACCCCTGAGCTTCCGGGAGCTCCACCCCCTGGACCCAACACCAATTCGTGTCCTGCCAGTGTCACAAATAAGGTAAAAAAAATATGCTCATCTGACCGTTATTTATAGCCCAAAACCCCTGAGCATCCGGGGGCTCCGCCCCCTGGACCCCACGCCTATTCGCGACCTGCCAGTGTGACAACTTAGGTATAGAAATATGCTCAGCTGACGATAATTTAATGTGTAAAACCCCTGGGATGTTTGGGGCTCCACCCCCTGAACCCAACACCAATTTGTGTCCTGCCAGTGTCACAAATATGGTAAAAAAAAATATGCTCATCTGACCGTTATTTATTGCCCAAAACCCCTGAGCATCCGGGGGTTCCGCCCCCTGGACCCAACGCCAATTCGCGACCTGCCAATGTGACAAATAAGGTATAAAATATGCTCATCTGACGATAATTTAATGTTATAAAAACCCTGAGATTCTTGGGGCTCCGCCCCCTGGACCCAACACCAATTTGTGTCCTGCCAGTGTCACAAATAAGGTATAAAAATATGCTCATCTGACCGTTATTTATTGCCCACAACCCCTGAGCATCGGGGGGCTCCGCCCCTGGACCCCACGCCAATTCGCGACCTGCCAGTGTGACAACTAAGGAATAGAAATATGCTCAGCTGACGATAATTTAATGTGTAAAACCCCTGGGATGTTGGTGGCTCCACCCCCTGAACCCAACACCAATTTGTGTCCTGCCAGTGTCACAAATAAGGTAAAAAAAATATGCTCATCTGACCGTTATTTATTGCCCATAACCCCTGAGCATCCGGGGGCTCCGCCCCCTTGGACCCCACGCCAATTCGCGACCTGCCAGTGTGACAAATAAGGTATAACATATGCTCATCTGACGATAATTTAATGAATAAACACCCTGAGATTTTTGTGGCTCCGCCCCCTGGACCCAACACCAATTTGTGTCCTGCCAGTGTCACAAATAAGGTATCAAAATATGCTCATCTGACAGTAATGTATTGCCCAGAACCCCTGAGCTTCCGGGAGCTCCACCCCCTGGACCCAACACCAATTTGTGTCCTGCAAGTGTCACAAATAAGGTATAAAATATGCTCATCTGACGATAATTAAATGTATAAAAACCCTGAGATTCTTGGGGCTCCGCCCCCTGGACCCAACACCAATTATTGTCCTGCCAGTGTCACAAATAAGGTATAAAAATATGCTCATCTGACCGTTATTTATTGCCCAAAACCCCTGAGCATCCGGGGGTTCCGCCCCCTGGACCCCACGCCAATTCGCGACCTGCCAGTGTGACAAATAAGGTATAAAATATGCTCAGCTGACGATAATTTAATGTGTAAAACCCCTGGGATGTTGGGGGCTCCACCCCCTGAACCGAACACCAATTTGTGTCCTGCCAGTGTCACAAATAAGGTAAAAAAAATATGCTCATCTGACCGTTATTTATTGCCCATAACCCCTGAGCATCCGGGGGCTCCGCCCCCTGGACCCCACGCCAATTCGCGACCTGCCAGTGTGACAAATAAGGTATAAAATATGCTCATCTGACGATAATTTAATGTTATAAAAACCCTGAGATTCTTGGGGCTCCGCCCCCTTGACCCAACACCAATTTGTGTCCTGCCAGTGTCACAAATAAGGTATAAAAATATGCTCATCTGACCGTTATTTATTGCCCAAGACCCCTGAGCATCCGGGGGCTCCGCCCCTGGACCCCACGCCAATTCGCGACCTGCCAGTGTGACAACTAAGGTATAGAAATATGCTCAGCTGACGATAATTTAATGTGTAAAACCCCTGGGATGTTGGTGGCTCCACCCCCCTGAACCCAACACCAATTTGTGTCCTGCCAGTGTCACAAATAAGTTTTAAAAAATATGCTCATCTGACCGTTATTTATTGCCCATAACCCCTGAGCATCCGGGGGCTCCGCCCCCCTGGACCCCACGCCAATTCGCGACCTGCCAGTGTGACAAATAAGGTATAAAATATGCTCATCTGACGATAATTTAATGAATAAAAACCCTGAGATTCTTGGGGCTCCGCCCCCTGGACCCAACACCAATTTGTGTCCTGCCAGTGTCACAAATAAGGTATAAAATATGCTCATCTGACGATAATTTAATGAATAAAAACCCTGAGATTCTTGGGGCTCCGCCCCCTTGACCCAACACCAATTTGTGTCCTGCCAGTGTCACAAATAAGGTATCAAAATATGCTCATCTGACAGTAATGTATTGCCCAGAACCCCTGAGCTTCCGGGAGCTCCACCCCCTGGACCCCACGCCAATTCGTGAGCTGCCAGTGTGACAAATAAGGTATAAAATATGCTCATCTGACGATAATTTAATGAATAAAAACCCTGAGATTCTTGGGGCTCCGCCCCCTGGACCCAACACCAATTTGTGTCCTGCCAGTGTCACAAATAAGGTATCAAAATATGCTCATCTGACGATAATTAAATGTATAAAAACCCTGAGATTCTTAGGGCTCCGCCCCCTGGACCCAACACCAATTCGTGTCCTGCCAGTGTCACAAATAAGGTATAAAAATATGCTCATCTGACCGTTATTTATTGCCCAGAACCCCTGAGCTTCCGGGAGCTCCACCCCCTGGACCCAACACCAATTTGTGTCCTGCCAGTGTCACAAATAAGGTATAAAATATGCTCATCTGACGATAATTAAATGTATAAAAACCCTGAGATTCTTGGGGCTCCGCCCCCTGGACCCAACACCAATTCGTGTCCTGCCAGTGTCACAAATAAGGTATAAAAATATGCTCATCTGACCGTTATTTATTGCCCAAAACCCCTGAGCATCCGGGGGTTCCGCCCCCTGGACCCCACGCCAATTCGCGACCTGCCAGTGTGACAAATAAGGTATAAAATATGTTCAGCTGACGATAATTTAATGTTTAAGACCCCTGGGATGTTGGGGGCTCCACCCCCTGAACCGAACACCAATTTGTGTCCTGCCAGTGTCACAAATAAGATATAAAATTATGCTCATCCGCCGATAATTCTGAGGGCTCTGCCCCTAAACCCAGTGGCAGATCCCTGTGAAGAAAACGTGTAAAACGTTAATTTAACCTTTTTTTGGAGATGGGTGCGATTTTTCAAATTTTCGAGGGCCCCCAAAAAAATTAGTGCTCCCAACCCTCACCCCCCCCCCCACTGAGCGAAATATTGGCCGACACAATTTTCAAATTTCAGCACACTGAATTTCAAATTGATTTCAAATTTGGGCCCCCACCCCTAAGAAATCCTGGATCCGCGCCTTCGTTGGGCCCAGTGGGGAAACTGAATTCAGACAAGGATTAAGAGTAGTGAACGGTTTAACGAATCGTCTTCTTTCTCTAATAATTTAATGAATTGTCAAAGCTTCCGCGCTTCGCGCTCGAGGGGAAAACTGACAAATAACTGGTTTTATAGGGTTAAATTTGTAGACATTGGGACATTGGCAATAACATATTTGTCGGTAATTCGTGGCTAGTTTTGTCGGTAATCGGTGGCCTCTACAACCCCCCCCCCCCTTCCCCACTGATAAAGGTTCAGCGACTCCCCTGATAACAACACAGTTTATACATTCGAGATAAGTTCTAAAATTCAAAATGCTTGCTACTCTGGGAGGGGTCAGAATCCCCTCCCTGACCCATCCCCGCTTGGTCGCTCCGCTCCCTCGCCACTAAAGCCTGGCTTTGTCGCTTCATCGTTTTACATAATTTCACCTCATGCCATTTTGTGCCCCCCCCCCCCCAGTAAGAAATTCCTGGATCCGCCACTGATGCCCCTACCCCTTGAGCTTCGATGGCTCAGCTTCGTTTTTGCTCATTACGCCACTGTTGAGACTGATAGTAAGTTGTGTCGAGGACCGAAGTAAATGACAGTCAACGATATGGTAGGTGAGAGTAAAGTTCTGATGATTAGCGAAGAAACGAGAGTCGACGATATTCATATACAAAAATATACAACCAAGGCTTTTATCACAAAAGCGATGATGAAGCAAAGTCCGTCAAACTGTCAATTTAATTGATTTATTGCCGAAACAACACACTACAAAAGAAATATCACTCAATGCTGAATGGTGTAGAATCGAGGAGGACTAACTTAGCTTAGGTCGTCTCAGAACCGTGATCTAGTAGCGACTCTGACTAATATAAATTATGGTGGGGAAATCCAAAAAAAAGACGGCTCCGGCGTACCGGCCGCTCTGAATAAACTTTAAGCCAATCGATTTGCTATAAATTTGACCAATATCAAGGTTTTCGTACACGGATAGTTAATTCCTTGGCTATCTGTACAAGCTAGTGCTAATTGATGAAGATAATATCCACAATTTTAACCCAAGGACAAACTCTTATCAATTAAAAACTTCTTTATATAATCAATCTATGAATACCAATTAATAACCTAAGAGATGGCATTATTTTAACATCGCTTGATACTCTAATGGACGGTGCTAAAATTAGAACCCGAACCGTAAATGGGGGAACCAGACAACTTTAAAATAGAGCCCTCCGCGGTGGAACTTCGCAAAATTACTCAATCTACATAATTAACACATATTCAAGACACTTCACATGTATATATATTGTAGTTATGTGAACCATAACCATTTTCGAGCCATTTCTGGTGACGGACGAATGTGGAAGACGGCATTTATTTGTTTGGCAAAATAAATCAAGCTTTTCTATCTGTAAACTGATCAATAATGACTGAAAATCTACATTAAACTTGTGCGTTTGTTTATTGCCTCAATTCCTCATCACTTATCAGATCATGGAGACGATGCTATTTTTTGGCGTCGTGCTTATTGGATGTTTTACAATATGCAGCGGATCAGTTTCAAGCACATCGCGATTTTGTGTGATCGCAAATCGAGTCGGGAGCAGTGGGGTTGGGAGCCAACGCCTGCTTGCTTTCAGATCAAATGCTGCAGCTTCTCCAGTTTCCGTGGAAGTGAGCTACGGAGATATGGACCCCTCCGCGGCTGGTTGGAGCCCCTGGAAGACTATTGGAGCTCCGTTGGCCAGTCCGCCGCTCTCCAATCCTGTGTGTGAAATGACAGAACAAAATCAAACCCAGGTTTGTCTCTTTTATTACCTGATGAATGGGGGGGGGGGGGGGTCACAAGTTAAGGAGAGGGTAATATAATTATGAAAGTGACATCACCTTCTTCCTCTACTCCTCCTCCTTCTTCTTTGTCTTCTTCCCTTCTCCATTTTCCCTTTCTTCCTTTTCTTATATTTTCTTCTTCTTCTTCTGCTTCTCCTTCAAGTTCTCCTTTTTCTTTCGAATTTAGCGCTAATAACGAGAACACAAATTTAAATAAAAGTTTATACAAAATTAATATAAACAAAAAAATGGGAAAGAACTTATCTCACGTACAATTAATTAAAGCAATAATGACATGTTCATTCTTGAACTGATTTTTAGATATCGTGTGAATTCTAATTTGAAATGTGCAACTCAAAACAGTTTTTACATTGATTTAAAGCCCCACTGTCCTACTTGTAGCTACTTGCTCCCTCTATATAGAAAACTTCCCCAATCGGTGCCTGTTGGTCCCCCATGATCCTCTATTTCTAATGTTAGTTGAGAGCTGAGTTGATGAGATAGCCACCTGTCAGTGACCTCGCTGTGTGGTCTAATTCCTCCTAGCCACCCCGAGTTTTAAGACTTCTAAAAATACACGTCTATATTGAAATAGTATGATTTCCTGATCGTTCCCGATCTTTTTTGGACGACAAAATTAAACTGACTATTCTTTTTTAATATCATGATTATAAATATTTGACGCACAAGTAAATAATGCCTATTTATTAATCTATATCTGAATTATATATGTTTAGGGAGCAAAACAAGTTGTTTTGATCCTTGATTAGGTCAGCATTTTCAAGTTCACTGCTCCCGACCAATTCCAAGATTTGTGTAAAATCATCTCAGACTGTATCAAGCAGTAAGGCCATCGAAAGCTTGAATCACATAAAACATCAAGTAAAGGTACACTGTTGGCCATATTAATGGTGGAATAATTATTTTGACCCTTATTTATGAAATGATTTTTACAATGATTTATTCCTAATAGATCTAGATAAAAGTATACATTCTAAGATTTCATTGAATAATAATTTGTGAGTGTTTGTTTTGCGTGACTGCTAAAGCATGTGTATGCTACTATGCTAATCAACTAGGGGACCTACGTCCTTAAGTCATAATTGACAGTAATGAGGATTAATGCCTCATAAAAGGACACTAATATAGCTGATCGACACGGTTTTTATTCTGGGGCCTAACAGGAACAAGGACATTGCTTAGCCACTGAATAATGACTGTACGCAGCGGGGGCTAGGGTACGTCGCCGCCCCCACAAATACCGAAAAACAAAGAAAATGCAATAAATCATCAATAATGCATTGCATTTTTTCCCGGTCCCCAACAGGAAAATTCCTCTGTAGGGCTATGCATTATGGTTCAAGGCATGCCGTCATAGAGGATTTTGTATCGTCATTACTGTTAGTTATGACTAAAGGACGTAGGTCCCGTGGTTGATTAGCATAGTAGTACACACATGCTTTAGCACTCACGCAAAAATAAACACTCGCAAATAATTATTCAATAAAATCTGAGAATGTATACTATTATTTAGATCTATTAGGAAAAAAATCATTGTCAAAATCATTCCATAAATTGGGGTAAAAATAATTATTCCACCTTTACGACCAACAGTGTATATTTTGACAGGATTTCCACCCATGTCTTGATCAGGTACTAAAATGCCCTCGCACTATTATCATTATAATGTAGATCTTTGTGCAAGCATCTGATGGGCAGGTCTACTCGGTTATTCAAGATACCATCAATTTTTTGAACTTCTCCTCGTGGAAGAAAGTTGGTTCCAACTTCATCCCGACCAGCTTGAAAAATCGATCATTGCTCGTCGATTCCGTATCTGCAGTCTGGTATCACAAAGAACGTATGATATTTGCTCGCTCTATCAGTACTTCTTCAATGCTGTATTGGTGTAAAGGTATGTACATTATAAAGAATGGGTAACCTGATAACAATAATGACGATGATGAATGATGATAATAAAAAATAAAAAAATAATGACAATAATACTAATAAATAGACATTGACTTAGTCACGCAGACAAATTGGGTGACATAACACATGTATAAACTCAAAGGGAGATTTGGTCTTTGAGAGAAAAAAACCCTCGTCCTCATTTAGTACTCAAGGATGTAGAAACAGTAGATTTGATTATGCTAACTATTACTCGGTTCAACCCTGTTACCATTAAATTAGTGACAGGAGTTGGCGAAAAACAAAACCGTCGTTCATAAAGTTAAAGTTCCGTTTATGTATTATTATACGAATATGTCGAATCGTTAAGAGCAGCAAGAAAAACGATGTTGACTCGTGAGGAGAAAATGTGCAGATGAGAATTGTAAGAACTAAGAGGTATTCTCCGAATCTGACCATGAGACGAAAAGGCTAGATTCACGACCCGACCAAGCATTATGTTTTGCAAGCGGCTTGGATGGGCCTGTGATGAGGATAACGAGTAGAAGGAGCGTTAATCCTAACCAGAGCACTTGTGGTCAGATGTTTATATTTTGGCGAAAGCAAAGAGAAGTGGAAGAAAGTTGTGTAGTAATGAGATCGACAGATCGAGAGAGAGAGAATGTTGAAACACTACACTCATTTGGAGATTTGCTACACTAGGCCGATCACTTAAAAACACGGAGTCAATGAGAAATTCGGACTTTGAAAAAAAATCCCAGCTAGCTCCATCATATTATACGTAAATTAATCAAGTAGAAACCATAATGGCAGATTGTGTAGTCTTCACCTTAAAACGGGCCACGACTAGGTGCCCTCTTCTAATAAAAAAATGAACCCCTTTACATTTGCACAGTAGCAACAATATGACAACTTTCTGGCATAAAGCTATATGACTATTTTTCTATAGGCCTATCTATGAAAATCTATACCACAAAAAGACAGTAAATCTTCACCACTTAATCTAACGTACTGTAAATAACATTTAAAAAACCTACCCAAATCTGGTTATATAAGGTACTCTTTTTATTTTTAAATAATTTTTTTCATTTGCCACAAATTTACAAACATATATTCAAGATAATTCAAATTTATAACATGAATAAAATTTACTACTCAAGATACAAATATTTGTTGAACTGTCGAGTTAACAGAAGACATACATATTTTCAATAATGGATTTCTGATATTCATGAACAACAAAGATGGAAGAAACAATATAAAAGAGACATATTATATTTTGATTATTAGGCTATATACAACTACTTTGTTGTGACCACTGCTCATGATTAAAACAAAAATAGAAATACACAATTCAGAAGAAAAAATCTTTTTATATGAACAAATTCCTGAATTAAAACCATTTTCTTTTTTTGACCTTATCACTTATCACAGTTCGAATCTGCAATACACTTTTCATTTTTGAAATAATTTATAATCGAAACTCTAAAATTATCAAAGTCGGGCTATGTTTTCTTTATTTTGCACGTATACACCATCAGTTGCCCCACAATCGGTATTAAATTCAATGCATTACTATTTGAACCTCTTAAACCAAATAATTTATCTTGTAAAATAAAATGAAAATATTATTCTATTTCCGGTTCTAGTATAAATCCAGTGTTCCAACCTATTCCAAATATGTTTAACATGCGTACAATCACATAGCAGATGTATAACTGTCTCGCTCTGTCATTACAAAATGTACATTCTTCTCCTGGGACTATATTAATTTTAAAGAGTAAATCATTCGTATATAATATTTGCTGCAAAACCTAAAACTGAAACCATCGTAAGCCGACATCAATGGTACAATTAAATCTAATGGAATAATATGTCTTCCAACTCTTGTTATTCAGGTCGAAAAGGCATTTCCATTTAAGATTTTTTTTTTTTTTAATTCACCTCTCCTTCTCTTTAATAAATTTGCATAGATATGTGAACATCCATTTTATTGTGTTGTTTTTTTAATTTAATTTTTAACTATAATTCAAACATTTTGAACCACAAAATAAACACCTAAACTATAAACAAGACCAAATAATAATACGTTTCATAACCAATGCCATTGTATCTGGTGAAAGGGGTTGTGGCACCCTGTTAAAAAAGTACATTGCTAAACCCTTCTCTAATTGCATCGCATAACCCACGATTTTCATTTTCATACAAGATAGAATGTTACGAGTTTGTCATATTGATTTGAATGAGACAGGTGTGAATATTTGCTCTACATTTCTATGCCAGTTCGAAATACCGGGAGAGAATAAGTAAGAAATCAATATTATTGCTGTGTACGTTGAACCTGTTGTGGTGGGTTTTTGTTGTTTCTTGTTACAGATAATGAACGAGCTTTCGAGTACTTGTGAGGCAGTAACATTCAATTGAATCTTATGGGACGATTCTGCATTTAATAATGAATGATACCTTGTCCTCACTAGAGAATACTTTACAAAACGACTGTCGAGAAGTTGAGTTCTCTCGATTTTTATTTTTACTTTAAAGTTAATACTGAATTGCTTGGTCGCCAGTGCTGAACGTGATGACTCTATTTATTTCAATTATCGAATCATTATTGGTTCTTTCGTAAGAAAGCGTTTTGTACTGATACAGCGCTCTTTGATGATATATAGAGAAAGATATGAGATCATATAGATTGGTTTCTCTTTTATTCTGTGAAGCATAAGTAAAATTGTAAAATGTCAAGTAAGGGATCAGGTATTGCAAATCTGAATATGAAAGTTAGAAACGGGTGTATTGAAACTAACATGCCATTGAAGCTAACTGCAGCTATAGACACCGCTTATCGTTATTCATATTAAAGATGCATAAAAAACACAAAATATAAGTGTATGCAAGGTATTCTGTTCTCTACACAGATTGATGCACGTGTAATACGTACATGGATATTTGATTGTATTATGTAATCAATATATCGGGGTAAAAAAAGTATCAATCGGCAATCTATATGACACAAATCAAGATAATATTTTTGTACCAATCTTCTGCTTGTGTTATATATGTATGGAACTTATGTGTTTCGTATATTGTTGTTGCTTTTGGTTGGATGCCAAAAACTGATGTTGAGTACTTACCGTATCTATTACATAATCTGCTTTAAAAAAAACAGATTTACATATAGTGAGATATAAGATCATTTTAATAAACCTTTTCATTATTATTGTGGTTGCGTATGAGAAGAAATTACAAATCTTCTTAAACAAGGCTTAAATCATGTACCTTCGGGACGAAGGGACGAAGAGAATTTGGTTCTTATCAAAAAAGAATATTGTTGTCTTTTTAAAATTTAAAAAAATACAAAAATACAAAAATTAAAAATTATGCCAATGGCTGACCTAAAAAAGGTGACCTTACCCCCCCCCCCTCCCCCCAACGGAACAAAATGCCAATTTCTAGACCAAACAAAAAAGGTTTCCTCTTATCCCCCCCCCCCCCCCGCTTATTCAGCGGCTGGCTGAGTTGTTGCGATTTTTTTGGGACCCCCCCCCCCCCAAAAAAAAAGTGTCCTCTTACCCCCCCCCCCTTCCGCTTATTCAGCGGGTGGCTGAGTCGTTGCGATTTTTTGGGACCCCCCCCCCCCCCCCAAAAAAAAAAAAAAAAAAAAAAAAAAAAAAAAAAAAAAAAGTGTCCCCCCCCCCGAATATTCAGCGGCTGGCTGAGTCGTTGCGAAATTTTTGGTCCGATTTTAACCTCCCCCCCTTGAAAAAATCCTGCGTACGCCACTGGATGTGAGGCCTTGGAAGGACAAGAAATCATATAGTTTTATTTTTCTTCAATTCCCAGAGGACAATTACTCCCCGAAGAATATAAAAACAATTTACTATCAGGATGGACTTCCCCTTTAATCGTCTGGGGATAATTTTCTTGGGGGGGGGGGGGGGGTCGTTCACGGGGATAGTTGTCCCTAAGTGGTAGTTTTTCTTGGGGTAATTTTCCGGGGGTGATTGTCTAGGGGTAATTGTCCTGAAACTGGTATATACGTATTGCGAAAAAAAAGAGTATATAGTTCACGAACAGCTTAATTGCACGAACGATGTTGTCGAATCACTTTTTGTAGAATTGATAAACCATAATGGTAAATATCAATTGGTGTCATATATGGACCCTACACCCTAAAGTCTAATTTGAATCTTGTTATGACATGTTCACAAATCTTTGTTAATTATTAATAATGGGGGACTGAAATATTGATATAATGATATATATATACTTCCCAGAATACGTCACAAGAGTTCATAGAAATACTTATGTTTGTACTGAGACTACCATGGAATAACTACGTAATTTGAAACTAAATTGAAGGCAATTAAATTTTGCTTTTCTTCATACAAATAATAAATACAAAAATAATGCAAAAAATAAAGTCTACATTTAAGCAAACGTTTATAACATGTTTTTTTCATTTTGATGTTTGTTTTGTAATCCCCATTTGAATTATTCCTATTCTACAGGTCTAAACGTAAACCTATATACGAATATAGATATTTATCAAAGCACTGTCCCGCCCCAGACTGTAGAGCAAATTTGAATTTACAGAAGGTCAAAATGAAGTTCTTTGTCGTCAAAATATCCAAACACCATTATAGAGCACATGATCGTGATAATGCTAACAATCTCTCTTTTTCCCCAAATCGGGTAGATAAATCATTAATTACCAAAGAACAGCCGTTAGCAAATCAGTGTAAATTTCCTTTATATTTTTGAAAAATCATAGAACCGAATATTATGGAAATGTGCTTTGGATAATATGTTACCTTTTTAGTGGCGTGGTATATTTTATTTGAGATCTCTCTTTATTAATCTATGTTTCAAAGAATAGTGTCACCATTATTTTTTCCTGTTTTTATCGATCAATCACCCAACAAACTTAATAATGTCAATAAATATTGATAAGTGATTGTCGAGGAGGTATTGTCCTGAAACATGTATATATGTATCGCGAAAAAATTAGTATATAGTTCACGAACAGCTTATTTGTACGAACGATGTTGTTGAATCAATTTTTGTAGAATTAGTAAACACTAATGGTAAATATCAATTGGTGTCATATATGGACCCTACACCCTAAAGTCTAATTTGAATTATTTTATAACATGTCTACAAATCTTAGTTCAAAATCCACTCTTTGCCAATAAAGACTACTTTTTAATAAGGGACTTAAATATTAATTTAATGTTACGTACTTCCCCGAATACGTTTCAAGAGTTTATAGAAAAACTTATGTTTGTACTAAGATTACCAATGGATAACCACGTAATTTGAAACTATAATTGAAAGGCAATTACATTTCGCCTCTCATCATAAAACAATAAATACAACAATAATGCAAAGAATAAAGTCTACATTTATGTGAATGTTTATAACATGTTATTCATGTTGGTGTTCGTTTTATAATCCCTATTTAAATTATGACTATGTTACACGTATAAACGTAGACCCAAGACGAATATAGATAGTTA
This sequence comes from Strongylocentrotus purpuratus, assembly GCF_000002235.5. Lineage (NCBI taxonomy): Eukaryota > Metazoa > Echinodermata > Echinoidea > Camarodonta > Strongylocentrotidae > Strongylocentrotus > Strongylocentrotus purpuratus. The sequence continues at coordinate 10,500,899 of NW_022145598.1, forward strand.
TCAAGGCATTGTCCCGCACCAGACTATAGGGCAAATGTAATTGTACACAAGATCAAAATGAAGTTCTTTGTCGTCAAACTGTCCAGACATCACTATAGAGCACGTGATTGTGATAATGCTAACAATATCTCTTTTCTTCCCAAATCGCGTAGATGAATCATTAATTACCAAAGAACAGCCGTTAACAAATCAGTGTAAATTTCCTTTATATATTTGGAAAATATGTTACCTAATATTATGGAAATGTGCTTTGGATAATATGTTACCTATAGTGGCGTGATGTGTTTCATTTGAGACCTCTCTTTATTCATCTTTGCAGGCGCGTACGCAGGATTTTTTTTCAAGGAGGGGGGGGGGGGGGGGGGGTTGTAAGAGGACACATTTTTTTTTTTTTGGTCTCAAAAATTTGAAAATTTGACATTTTGCTCCGTTTGGGGGGGGGGGGGGTAAGGTCACCCTTTTTAGGTCAGCCATGGGAATATTTTTTTTTTATAATTATTTTTAAAAAAAATATTTGAAAAAAACATAGAACCGAATATTATGGAAATGTGATTTGGAAAATATGTTACCTTTTTAGTGGCGTGATATGTTTCATTTGAGATCTCTCTTTATTATCTATGTTTCAAAGAATAGTGTCACCATCATTTTCCCTGTTTTTATCGATCACCCAACAAGCTGAATGTAAATAATTATTAATAAGTGATTGTCCAGGAGGTATTTTCATGAAACAGGTATTTATGTATCGCGAAAAAGGGAGTATATAGTTCACGAACAGCTTATTTGTACAACGATGTTGTTAAATGACTTTTTGTAATTGGTGTCATAAAGCCCCCCATCCCCTCTCAAGTATTATTTGAATCATGTTATAACATGTTTATAAAAATTAGTTCATAATCCACTCTTTGCCAATAAAGACTCCTTTTTTAATGAAGGACTTAAAAATTGATTTAAAGCTAAAGACCAGTTATGGTCATGCAATTGCATAGTAAAAGAAACGTTGTGAAATCGATCAGAAAAGGTTGATCATCTAGCAGTAGATGTACTGCAAGGTTCTGGAATCATCAAAATTATAAGAATTTTGGCCAAGTCTTCATAAAGTTAGAAGCACTGTACACAGAAAGATGTATATGGGACTACACACACGTGCGCGACACGTGCATATGTATCTCTCAACAGTATATAGATATACTAATTTACCAAATATATCAATTAGTAGGCGGTTTCCCGTCAAAATTGTTATCGTCATGTAATATTCAAAACATATTCTTTCACATGATTGGAAATAAGAGCTTCCATTTCATTTTTTGAGATTGGGGCGTTTCCAATACTGGTCTTTACCTTTAATGATATGTACTTCTCAGAATACGACTCCAGAGTTTATAGAAATATTTATTTATTTACAATGAAAAACCACGTAATGAGAAACTATAATTGAATGCAAATACATTTTGCTTTTCTTCATAAAAATAATAAATACAAAAATAATGCAAAGAATAGAGTCTACATTTATGCTAACGTTTATAACATGTTTTTCATGTTGGTGTTCGTTTTATAATCCCCATTTAAGTTATTTCTATTCTACAACTCTAAACGTAAGCACAAGACGAATATAGAAAGTTATCAAAGCATAATTGTCCCGCACCAGACTATAGGGCAAATTTGATTGTACACAAGGTCAAAATGAAGTTCTTTCTCGTCAAAATATCCAGACACCGTAAAACTAGACGAGGGCGTCACCTCGTGTTTCAATACGAATACCGGAGTAAAACAAGGGTGTGTCATTAGCCCGACATTATTTAATATGTTTTTAAATGATGTTGTAGATATTTTTGATACCTCAGTTAGTGAACCAGTAACGCTACATGACAAGGACTTGAACTGCATAATGTATGCAGACGATCTAGCAATTATTTCTAGATCCCCTCAAGGAATGCAATACTGTTTAGATAAATTCACTCAATATTGTAACTCTTGGATGTTGAATGTTAATGTCACCAAAACTAAAATAATGATATGTAATAAGTCAGGCAGGTTGAATGATAAGAGTGATTTTGAAATAAACGGGGAAAAACTTACCTCGGTAAAGGAAATGAAATATTTAGGCATTGTTTTTAGTAATAATGGATCGTTCAAAATGGCGACAAGGGACTTAGCGGATAAGGCCAGGAGAGCATTATTTAAACTTTATAAATCTTTCGGCAATTATACGCCCAGTATTAAAACCTTATTACACCTGTTTGATGCAACTGTACAACCAATTTTGCTTTATGGATACGAAATTTGGGGTGCTAGTGCAATAGACATGAAGAAAATTCTTCAAATAGAAACAGGGAAAACAGGACTGTATTATAAAAACGATTTTGAGAAAGTACACATTCAGTGTTGTAAAAATATCTTAGGGGTAAACCGCAAATGCAGCAATTTAGCAGTTTCAGCTGAAATTGGAAGGCATCCTCAACTTATTCAAATTGCAATAAACATGCTCAATTATTGGATACGAATACGGAGTTTGGATGAAAATGGCCTTGTCTATAAATCTTTTGAAGAAAACAAAAAATTAGTAAATAACGAACAAAGCTGTTGGTTAATGTCAATTCGGGATATCTTTAGTTCACTAAATATTTGTAATAATGGAAATGAGACCGTATTGGACCCTGAAAATATACAAATTTCTCATAAAGATTTTGTCGAGTTATGTAAACTCTGTTTGGAAAGGAGATTTGATGAACAATTAAAACTAGACTTATTTGATGATAGGGATACCCGTAAAGGAAATAAACTCAGAACCCTCAGACAATTTAAAAACTCAATCAAGCAAGAAAAGTATTTATCTCATATACCAAATATAAATTTAAGAAAAAATATCACCAAACTACGTCTAAGCGCGCACAACTTACCCATAGAAACAGGAAGGTATAAAAGGCCAGAAAAAACTCCCCCGAATCTACGATTCTGTGAAGACTGTAATATGAATCTTGTAGGAGATGAATTCCATATAATTATGAAATGTGACAAGTATAAAGATTTACGAGTAGATTTTATAGAAACAATTAGTAATCTGGAAGAAAATGTTTGTAATTTGGATGGTCAAGAAAAATTCATATTTATAATGAGATTAGACAATGAAGTTGTAATAGATAGTTTTTCTTTGTTCACCAAAAACATAATTGCAATGAGGGGTATTTTTTAGATACTATATGTTAAAACAAAGTAGTCGTGTACAATCTTATGCTTTTGTTTTAGTTCTCATTTACATATTTCGTATTGCATGACTTATTGTTTATTTAGAAAGGTGTTGTAAATGTTTTATATTATGTTTTATATATCGATTGTTGCATTACATTGTAAAGTGATTATAACTATGTCTATAAACAGAATATTGATGTACATCAATGATGTTTAATAAATACAATACAATACATGTTAATACGGGAGTAGAATAACAGGACAGTGGTCTTGGCTAATCCCTCACATCCACTTATTCACAGTGTTACACAAATCTTTTTCATATGTATCATTTGTGTATTGTATTATTTTATTAAGTACTTGGCATCACATGTGCCTGGTTAGCTAAAAGCGAACCGAATTACTGTATTCCTCGGTTCTCTGCTCCCAGCCTAACTGATTGGGGATGTGCAGGTGGACAACTACACTGGGGTTTTCCCATACTCTTATACGAATAGTGCAGCAAGTTCTTAACGTTCAAAGGTGTTGACTCCCCTCTACGAGGGACCTTCATTGAACGTCCTATCAGAAGGACAGAATGTTTTGTACTGTAACGTAGTCTGCATATATGAAACAGGGGCAGGGGCACGTTAACACAACTCTCTAGCCTCAGTCGTCCGCCTGGGCTGAATTTGAACAATACTCATGATCTTTCAAAAGACAGACAGAGGATTTTACCTGCTTAACCAACTCGCCTCCTCCGATTTTCTGTTCTTGTAAAACAGATTGTACTGTTTATTTCTGCATACATTGTAGTTTTTAACAGATGTGAAATAAATGTATTTGAATTTTGAATTTAAATAGGCACTCCAACCAACTGTACTTGGGGTCTTGTATCCGGTACTACGCTCCTTGGAACAGACGCTACGCTGATCAAGAATCCTTTCACGGCCAAGTACGAAGGATTCATGATATCTCAAAAAGGGAGGATATACCGGACATGGCAGCACGCCAGTGGCAACAGCTTTGCAGGCTGGAAAGAAATGGCTTGTTAGAACTTCTTTTTTTTATTCCGAATTATTTAGCCCGGGGGGGGGGGGGGGGGGGGACATTGTTGTACACACATGCATCCAAACAAAATGTGTTAAAAGGGTGGTTTGTAGTCGTTAAGGCGTGTGATGCATTTATGGCGTCAAATGTTTGCAAAAGGATGTTTGTTGAGTTTTTTTAAATTGCATTTTAGGTACCCTCTTTGGGCTAAAGGTTTAATTGAGAAAGACCTTAACGTTTAGGGGATACTTGTACATTGAATGTTCAAGGGGGTGAGGTGAAACGTGTTTAGGGGGTAAATTTTGACGAGAACAATTGCGGGAATGGGTGAAAAGGTGTGAATTTGACCAATGCAAATGGGTAAAAACTCGTTCAGTGGGGTTTTGGAAAAGCAGTGGATACGCACATGTGTACAATTGATTCTAACTGCCTCCCCCCCCCCCTCCGAATTATATTGTAATTCTCACTCTCATTACTTTGTATGAATGTTCACCAGGCTTCATTGTGGCTAAATTATGGAACGGATGATAGGTACACCATGTATCGCTAATTATGTTTTTCAATAATGATTTTATGCTTACTTCGTGAAGAGAGTTTTTGACAAGCCATAACATTACTAAAGGCTTGTCTGACCTATTAACAACTAATGTATGCAGAGTGGAATAAACCCTTATAGCTGCTGTTATGCATAGCAGGTGGATTAAATGTACATAAGTTAGAAGCGCATTGCTGTAAATCGGTCTATTAAAAGCCATACTGTACTAGAACCACTACCGCAAAGACCTCTCTAGTGCAATCTCAGGTCAGCTGTAGCAGTATGGTCCCGTCACTCGCTGATTCCTGGCTGCGCCATTGGTTCTCGCGTCGCGTCATCTGTCTGCGAAGTGGAAGTTAAGCCCCTTTCACACCGGATCTGCGTAGAGTTGCGTCGTGTAGCGGACCGAGTACGCCGAGATTAGGCTGCGTATTCATGAAAAAAGTTGGCGTACGATTGCGTATGGTTATGTACCCTGGGCATTACCACTGCTTACCTACGCCGTATGGGATTGGCGTACCTCCGCGTACGATTGCGTATGACAGGCGTAGGGTTGCTTACGTTTACGTAGGCCTGGCGTAAAGGGTACGTACAATGTAGGTGCAAATATAGGATCTAGGACGCATTTATACACTTTAACTGCTTAGTCGGACTGATGTAGGGTAGCGGTCGATTGCGTAGGCATAGCGTACAGTAGTATAATGTTGCGTAGTGGTGCGTAGACTCGCGTACAAAATGCGTACTTTCTGCGTCTACCGTGTGAGTCAAAAAAAGTTTACACCTAGAAAATTGCTAATTATTTTTAAAATCATCTATGTGCAGTAAATTATTATACATCTTATGAAAAAGTGTTTTATCCCAAATCATTTGGTACAATTTTTGTGTGGTATGTGTTCACGCTTGGATGAAGAGGAGACATTGTTTGCGAGAGTGCAAAAATCGACTTGCGCCAAAGTGATGCGTACAGTATGTATTATGTAAGGATTAGCGGAGTGAGAGAATGAATTGAATGTATCAAATGAAATGCATTGCATATGCTTTTTGCAGAAGCAAAGTCGCACACACATACACGCACAATTGTTCCTTGATATTTGATATGTGTGGCATGATTAATTTTGTTAGGGATGTAATTTAGATCTGCAAAGACCGAATTAATACCCAAATCTCAATTGTTTAATTCAAATATCACATACGCAACTTTGGCGCAAGTCGATTTTTGCACTCTCGCAAACAATGCCTCCTGTTCATCCAAGCGTAAACGTAAACCACACAAAGATAAAACCAAACGATTTGGCATAAAACACTTTTTCATAAGATGGATAATAATTTACTGTTCATTGATGATTTAAAAAAAAATTACCAATTTTATAGGTGTAAACTTTTTTGACTCACACTGTAGTGTCTACGCCGAAAGTACGCGATTTTGTTGCGTCCATCCCGCGTACTGCTTTGCGTCCCTCAGGGTAAAGTTACATAGGCCAGCGTTATGCAGCGTACACTCGGCGTAGTCGGCACGTAACTCTACATATGGCCAGGTGTCAAAGGGCCTTTAGGTATTAGCATTCAACTCCCTGGTATAATGTAATTTTTAAGCACTGTTGGAAAGTTGACCATGAGATGGCGCTGTGCAATAAACAGTATGCTAGGGCTGTAAGTTCATTAGTTCAATATAACTTTAAACAAGAACGTCAACCACCCCCGCCCCTTTCCTCTTTTCTTTCAGCTGCACCTCACTTCTCTGTTGTCTCGAGACCTGTCGCTCAAGTAATGGGCTACAACGGTTTTAACGGCAAGATCATGGTAGGGGGGATCGGAGTGGACAACTTCGTACACAGGTGGGTATGCCGCAAAAACAAAGAGAACTCACACCTTAATAGTAAACTAAGAATGCCTGATATTTTTTTGTACACAACAAATAAGTACTCTTTGGCGATATTTATACCATGGGTGATTACGTGCAATTTGTCCTGTCACTTGAAGCAGCACCACGTTTAACGTTCTGCACTGTTCTCTGACTGTTTAACGATCAAATCCGACCAGCTCATAAAACACAAGTGCTCTATATTTACCTTAGAGTTTGCTATGTACTTTCACTTACTGGTGACTATATAGGATTGGTATTAGAAGCAGATATTCTTATTGCAGTGTAGTAACCAATTTTTACCCCTCTAAGGACCCTTTTCTGCGTCAATGTACCATTCCATGAAAATTTGTTGCAAAGCTGGGGATCGCATATTTTCTCATTGATACACGTCTGTATAAACTCCCATTTACACACACACACACTAGCATTTTTTAAATATTTTTAAAAAGTAATTTTGTTTCATCGCTCCAAATGTGTAACACAAACAAAAACATACAATTTATTAAAATAAACGTTTTCAATAATTGATTGCTTATACATAAACATCATCAAACAAAAACCCATTTGCAGTAAATATAACTTAGCAACAAAGTAAACTTATAAGTAACTTAACATACTATATATGTCAATTGTAAATGTTATTCACTTATAAAAAAATATATCAAATCTGGAGGTTATGTTATCGGAACAATGCCTGCTCCTCTCTGCCCCCCTCCCTCACTCAAACACACCCACTCTCCCATCCACACATACACACACACACACACACGCACACACACAATATATATATATATATATATACTCAATAAGTAAGTTAACTAGGCCGCAAAATAGAGTTACACTTTTAACAAGCTCACGGTGGAGAGGGAAACAAATCTTAAATTACCACTAAGCTGCTCCAACTTTAAGAAATGTGATCCCAGCTTTTCCATTCTAATGGCTATTTTCTTTTCCTCATCCCTATACTTAAAAATGCTTTTCTTCATCTTTTCTTAAGTAGGTACTTCACATACTTCACCATGAAAATTATAGCATACACACACACACTCACACACACACGCACACACACCTCCTCCCATATTAGTTAAACCTCCTTACATTACATTGCTTTTATTCTTCCTTTTTGTTTAAGTTGAATTCAAAATCTTACATTATTTATTTTGTAAGTGCATGCTGTGATGTGATTGTACTATGTAGAACGTACTATATGTTAGTTAATATCACAGTAATATTGACTGCTATGAAAAACATAGTTGTTTTTATACGCTCAAGGGGAGGTTACATGATCGTGTTATCGCCCCCAAGGCGTGCCGAGGGGTGATAGCACGGTCATGTAACCTCCCCGAGAACCTATAAAAACAAATATGCCTCGAAAATTAAAGCAGTCATTATAACTTTTATATACCGAAAAGGGTCATAGAATACATGTGCGACTTTCCAATCATGGTAATCACGTTTGTATACACTATTGAGACCACTCAAGTTTGTGTGCTAAAATTCTTCCCATTGAGATTGCACGCATATACATAAAATGCCAAAACCTTTTGAAAAGTGCCCTAGGGCTTTTTTCAAAAGATTGTTGACCGGTTTTGGCATTTTTTTCTCAAAAGACTATTGACCGGTTTTGGTATTTTATGGGAATGGCTAAAATCACGATTCCAATTTCAACCAATCAGATGGCTGGATTTCTAAAGTGAGGAATATATCAAATTTTATTGTTATTAACTCTATTTTCTGTGTGTGATTGCGATTATCAGGTGCCTCCAGCTTACCTGTGACACAGTGGATAATCCTTGGAGTTACTGCACGTGGGGAAACTGGCATCAGACTGGGGGGGAAATTCCATTTGACAATGGAGGGATGCACAACAACTTGGTCATGAGCAGGAATGTACACTTTGGAGTCGAGATCTTTGCAGTCCACGAAACAAATGGGCAGTGAGTAAATCCAGAGACCGACGATTCTCTCATTTATAGGCCGCGATATAGAAATAGATAGTAATCAAATATTAAGGCGAGGTGTCAAAAATATCGATACCAGCAGGCTGCCGCCTCACGTATTGGCGCATCGAGGCTGCAATTACGGCCGGAGCCTGGCTGGGGCAATTATTTTTCACTTATTAGCCCAGCCGGCTTGCGCCAGGCTGGGATCTGAGGCTCGGTTTCCATTCGAAAGGCGGCAGCCGGCGCATGCTTTTGAATGCCATTTCCTACCGCCAGCGGTAGCCGGCTGAGCTAATTTAAAAAATGCAACCAGGACGCACAAGTGCAGTTAGCTGCCGCTGGCTGGTATATTTATTTTTGACGCCTCGCGGGTAATGGTATAGTAATAATGACTGCTTTGAGAGACATAGTTGTTTTTCATACGCTCAAGAAGAGGTTACATCGGTGCTATTGCACGAGGCGTGCCAAGGGTAATTGAGACACTACATGGACACCTGCACAGCACCTAGTTCAGTACGAGAATACACCCGGCGGCGCGGTGGCCTGTACTTATAGCGAAGAAGAAGAATGTATAATTCGCGCCATTGCGCGCGAACACATCACACCAATGGCATACACCCGGTACCCTACAACACAGTGGAACATTCTAAGAAATTGAAAATTTATCTACAAAATAGACCTCTTGAATCATCTGAGACGTAACTTACCCTATTCTGATGACTTCAATGAATGTCAATATAACAATGGCTGAGTTTCATTCCAAAAATAAAACTAGTTTGCAATTAGAAATAGTCCATTTCTCGATAATTTCACAAAATATATTTGCCGCCGCATTCAATATGGCGTCATTGACAGCTGATTGGCTAGTTTGGGAGTGACGTCGAACGAGCTAGATTTTTGCTGCAGTGATCCAGCGAACGAAAATGAGACAATCGGAGCAATATGGCAGACAGTTTAGCTTCAGCTAGTTTTTATTCGCGGCGAAGCGATGAAAAAATATGTCGACTTGCGCCGCCCCACAGCGCTATATAAAATACATAGGTCTAGACTCTTTATGACTGTGAGCAGCAAAGTATAGCCATACAAATCTAACAATTTATTGATTGAAATGAATATTGTAGATAAACTTACCTCACTTGTTATCTTTCCACTGTCTATGGTCCAACGCCAATACTTATAATTAGCTTCCAATAATGCCGAATGATTTCGGCAACAAACATTGCTCAGAACCGTGAACGTTTCAATTCAGTTAATGCATAAATGTAATAAAGTCGATGCGCGCGGATTTGAATTTTCTAACGCTTTAATTTAAGCGTCGTTGACTTGTAGTTTGGCCTAAAAACACACTGACATTTCGCGAAACCTACTTTGCTATGGCTATTTAATGGGCAAGTGGGGCAGTAGCCAAAAAATACTATCAATCGTGTCAAAAGTACTGTACAAAAGTACTATACCACCCCTAACTCACGGCAATGAAGTAAAGATAAATCTACCATTGATCATGTGACCTTGTTTACACCAATCAGATTGCAAGATTCTTAGAATGCGGGATATAATATAGTATTAATGACTGCTTTGAGAGAAATAGTTGTTTTATTACGCTCAAGGGAAGGTTAGAATTGTGCTATTCCCCGAGGCTTGCCGAGGGGAATAGCCCAATTGTAACCTTCCCGAGAGCGTATGAAAACAACTATTTCTCGAATATTAAAGCAGTCATTAATACTTTTATATGCCGAAAAAAAATAGACTAAAAAATGAAAAATTAAAAATTTTATCATTTTTGTCGAAGACGGGATTCGAACTCTTGCGTACAACAAGAGGTGTACCGAAAACCAACGCTTAGACCACTCGGCTATGGCCCGCCGTTAACATGCTTGGCAGTTTTTTCCAATATATACATTAAAATGGATTGAAACCGGCTTCGCGTGTGATGAATGCTTCGCAAAAGCTCCATATACGGACTCTTCTTTTACTTTTGCAATGCATATTGGCACGAACTTAGATCAAGATCTATCGGCAGATGTTGTTTTTTTGTTTTTGGAAGTTTATTTTCGTCTTCATGTCAACAATGCAAGATAAAATTGTCGGTAAGATCGATCGAGATTCAATTGTATTGAAATTACCGACCAATCCTTCGCACACATACGGCATCCTCCATCGCTCAAACCATTTTTTAACATGTAAACCTATGGGGTAACCATGGAGGCTGACCAACTTTTTTTAGTAACCATGGTTATTAAAAATATTGAAATGTTTTATGCATGGTTACCGAGAATTTTACAGGAACAGTTGAAGTTTATGAATGCAATTCGACCAATCAGATGGCTGGATTTCTTAAGTGAGGTATATAAAGCACATTATATCCCTCATGTATAGTTGTTTGCATTGCGATAGTACAGAGCACGAAAAAGGTATAGATAATTACTATTTACCTGAGATAGGTCTTTTTGTAAAGTATTTTTTTGCTGCTGCCCCACTTGCGCGACTTGTGCATTAAATAAGCATAGCAAAGTAGGTTACGCGAAATGTCAAAGTCAATGTCAATGTCAAATGAGCGCGCATCGACTGTATTACATGTACGCATGTTGTGCTTTGAAAAGCTAGCTGAAGCTAAACTGTCTGCAAAATCGGTTGTTTTAATTATGTAAAATTCACTTTAAATATACCTTATTGCCGATGTGGGATATAAAACAAATATTAACCTCCTTTACTCGGGCAATGGATACAGACTTCCTAAAGGCCGGCTCACACTATGACGAATAGAGGGGGTACCGCAAGCTACGTTAAACTACGAATTTCAATATTAAATTTCCCGCCAATCATCGTGTGTTGCCTTCAATTGTCGCTGACGAATCCGCTAGCGACCGCAGGCGGCCGAGATTATCAATCGCGTCCGTCGGCAAATTTATATCAAGTTAAACATTTTGTGGCGGCAAAGAAATTCGTTGTGATTCCGTTCAGATTCCGTTGGATACCACAACCCTCATTCCCTTGACGTTTCCATGCCGTGCGATTCCGTCTCTAGTCGTTTTGCGATCGTCACAATTTCGTTGGTATTCGTTGTCAACGACCAACGAACCCTGATGACATATTGCGGCAAGTAACGAAGTTGTAACAACCTTGGTGCGACGATGGATTGCGAATTTTCGCCGGAGGGTGACGGGTGATGACTGTTGATGGCAGGTCGTTTGCAGCATTGCTACAGTGGTCTGCGATGGTCCACGATTTTAAAATTTTAGTGCAATTTTTCACGTTTTGTGACGTCAGTTTGTTTTCAATAGACTGTCCGGCACGATGCAATTTTGAGGTTGATACCGACCCAACGTCAGCCAGCCAATCCTTTGCCAGCCGTCTGACCTCGTTCCTTGTTGCGGGCAAATTTTCAGCATGTTGACAATTTTGCCGACAGCAAAAAAATTCGTGATTCCGTTCAGATTACGTTGGAGACCGCCAATCTCAATTCCTTGACGTTTCCATGCCGTGCAATTCCGTGTCTAGTCGTTTTTATTCGTCATAATTCGTTGGTAGTCGTTGTCTTTGTCATTGTCAACGACCATCGACAGCAAAACAACGGCAAGTGACGTCACATCTCGAACCCTGGCGACACATTGCGCGGCAAGTAACGAAATTGGTGCGACGATGGATTGCGAAATTGGCCGGAGGGTGACGGTTGGTGACTGTTGATGGTGGGTCGTTTGCGAGTACCTGCGGAATTGCAACGGTGGTCTGTGATGGGCTACGATTTTGCAACGATTTCTCCGTCGAGACATCGTCATTCACCGCCCAGACAACGTACGATTTTGGTCGCTAGACTCCGTCTGCAAATCTTGCTTTTTCCACCTTTTGCCGTCGTTTTACTGCCAAAATTGTGTGATTTTCACGTTCGTCGCCTTTCGTGGGGTCTTTGCCGCTACTATGTGAGCCGGCCTTAGGAGGTACCTCACTGAGCGGCGAGTGTTTGCGAACGTAGCGAATTTGGGGTTGCACCATGGTTCGTAAAAGGTTGCAAATGGTTCGTTTAACGTTGCAATAAAGATCGAAACAGTTTTCATTGTCGCAAACAGTTTTTCTTGTCGCAAACACTTTCGCAAACATTCGCTCAAATGTTGCTAATTGTCGCTGAGCATCGCTAAAAGTCGCTAAATATCGCAAAAGCAAACTCTGAAAAGTTAGCGAATCCAAATCGCAACGTTCGTAAAAGACCCGAACATTCACAAATAGTGGCAAAGGATTAGGAAATAATTTCTAATCTTCGCAAAAACTGTTGCTCACATTTGCTTACAGTCGTTAATAGTCGCCAACTGCCAAGATTCGCAACGTTCGTAACCATTCGCCGCTCAGTGAGATACCCCCCTTTGGGGTAGTGGTAGTGTAACGCGACCATCCGACTGGACTCGATGACCCCATGATTTGAAGTAAGCCCAATACAAATCAATCATAATTTGAAGTTCGTCATGAGAAATCATGATTGTTTGTCTTTATTTTGTAGATTATGGCAAACTTGGCAGCCAGCGAGAGATACGTCCTGGAATGTCTGGAGAAAGATTCCACAAAACCTGACTGGGGCAGCGTTCACCAATAACCCTTTCCTCCTTCTCAACGAAGCTGGCTGGTGGATAGCATATGGTCTCAATTACAAAAATCAGGTGATTATTTCATTATGCAAGATTATGATAGTGATCATGGGAAATTAATTAGCGTTGGTTACATTATAGTCTGTTCTCGTTACAAGAGAGGACCACTTGTACAATATCTGCTCTTGCGACAATTGCTACTCGTTAATTTGTAATGATACCAATATTAATCCTGGACCCAAAAGCTAATCCTAATTCATACCCTAAAGTCAAATTGCAACTTTACCCTCACCCTTAACCTTTGACGAAATGAAGCCCGATGGGATTGTTGCAGGAGTTTACCTAACAGAGGGCCATGTGGTAGTCAACATTGTATCTCTGGGGCACATCTTGGCTCATGGTATGACAAACTTCTTAAAAATCTTAGAGTGAATGGAAAATGAAATCCGGATTGGTACCTATTTAAGGAGGTGAATGAAGCTGATACCTTCAAACCTTTGGAGAGTTTCTCTCCTCGATCTTTGAATTCACTCTGACCATTCCTTGCAGGTTGTTCCGGTTGAGGCTTTACGTTCCATGGACATCAGTTCGAAGAAGGTAGCCTGGACCCAAAACCTGGTCGTGTCCTGGATCATCTCTAACGACCAGGCTTCCAATATGGACTGGATTGGTGTCTACCCCAAGGGAGCAAACGACGATCAGTACCTAGACTACAGGTAGGTCTGAAAGCTCTTACTAGACGGTTAGTTTCTTGGCAGAAACTCTTGTCCGTCGCTGTGCGTAGCAGTGCGTGCACTGTGATACTAGACTGACAGAATACTGCCTATATAGGCTCTGCAATTTAGCTTCTCCGGCCGAGGCCAGAGACTGACAGAGCAAGGCTCTGCTCAAGGCAAATTTTGTGTGGTTCCTTTCATAAAGGGGATAACTTGAAAAATAATCCATCTTGGGGTAAATTTTCCAATTTCTGGAGTTTTTTTTCCTTTTTTCTTGATTGGTCCCATTGAACTGGTTTCCCTGTTTTGGGGTTTTCCTCTTTTTTATTGAGTTTTCCTCTTTCCTGGAGTGGTCTTTTTATACAGGTTTCACTCTTCGCGAGTTTTCGTGAGCGATCTTTATCTACAGGTTTCTTTATCATTATTCTCCAGGTATGTCCAGGGTGGCCTGAATCCTGGAAAGAGCGCAGTGTACATAGGGAATGTGTCCATTTCCTCATTCGTTCCCAATGGGGCTTATCAGGTTCGCTACCTGGTGAACAGTCAATTCATCAGCATTATGGAAATGGGTACGTTAAAAGCTCGTTTGTATGAGGCTTTTCCCCATATTCTTTGTTTATGACATTGCAAGTTTGTCTTTTTCTTGAACACACCTGTTTAAAAAGATTCCCCTTTTATTAACATAATATTATTACATATAATGACGATCACGCATAAATTACATGAGGATTCAATAAGTGTTTTACATACCTACGGAAAACAAGGGATATTTTTGTTGAATATATATACAAGACGGATAGAGAAAAGTGAAGGAATGACATCACCATTTCACTAACTTTCATTAAGCATTCGTACATTTGTCTTTTTATACAAACCAGAAGAACATATTAAGAACATATTTCATGCCAATTTCCACATTGATACCCAAACTATTCTTGTCTTGATCAGATGTGACCTTCTACAACGAATCCGGCGAGTCACATATGTTGCAACTTTTCCGAGGTATATACACCGGTCTGGAGGCTTCTACGGATAACATTGATGCATGTATAAATGAGGGTCTAGAGACCATAGAGATGTTTGAGGAGTGCTTCCATGCGTTCAAGATGGGAAAGGTAATTACTAACGACTGTTCACTCAGTTTTTGGTACATCATACCTTCAATAGAATTGCAAAACAATTACTGTAGAGGTGTCGTGGACGAGTGGATATGTCACCGGACTGTGGTTTACAAGGTCCGCGGTTCAAGTCCCACCACAGCACTAATGTCCTTTCTCAAGACATTGATCTACATTTGGCACTCTCCACCCAGGTGTTAAATGGGTACCCGGTAGGATGCGAAAGCTAATCTGCTTAGATAGATTAGCAAGTGTGCGCTTGTAAAAATGACGCCTGGCTGGAACGCTCCAAAGGAAGTGGAGAATGTGCGTTCATTGTGTGCGGGTAAGCCTAAATCCGATGACCGGGGTAATAATATGATCGCAGGGCCCTCAGGGAGAACAACATGAATACTGATGAGGCTACCCAGGGTAATCAAGACATATTATTATTATTATTATTATTATTATTAAAGGGTACGTGACCCAAAAAGATCGAGCCCAACGCATGACATCTGCAATTGCAACAAAAGAATTGACCCAATGTCATTTTTTTAAGAGTGGAAAATGTATACCTGAATAAAATGACATAAAGCTCATCAACTTTAGTAGGGCGTTTTGATTCTACGGTTATCTGTGAGGCGATGTTGTTTTAGCAACGAGCCCCTTTCACACCGGGACATATGTAGAGTTGCGTAGAGTTGCGTATCGACTACGCCGAGCGTACGCTGCCGTACGCTGGCATACGTGCCTATACGCTGAGGGACGCAAAGGGTACGCGAGATGGACGCAACAAATTATACATGTTTAATTTTTCGCGTACTTTCGGCGGCGTAGACACTATAGTCGCAGAAAGTCAACGCAACACTACGCATACACTAATTTACACCATGCCTACACAATAGTACGCTACCTTGCGCCTGTCCGACGAAGCATTAGAAAGCGTATAAAGGCGTTTTAGATCGTACCTGCGCACTTACGTACCCTTAACGCCAGGCCTACGTAAACGTACGTCAGCCTAAACATAACCTACGCCGAAGGAAAATTATTTTTCATGAATGCGCAGCCTCGGCGTACTCTGTACGCAATACTTCGCAACTCTACGCAAATCCAGTGTGAAAGGGGCATTAGGCACCAGGAAATGTTTCCATGGCGGCTGAATTCCCATACATCCAGTTGTGTGGTTGACGAGAGAAGCCATCCATATGATTTTTGTTTTTATCATTATTCTTTCTTTTTTTTCTTTTTTTGTATGTTCATATGTTTATGTTTTTGATATTATTTTCCTAGGTATTCCAAGGTCTACAACTTCTCGGCACAGCCCTTGAAGATGTTGCCCAGACTCTGACAAAATGTAATCTTATTTCGATCGCTAAGAAACTCCTAGGCTATATCACAGATCTCTTGGAGTGCATGGAGGGTAATTGTGTTAAGTTCGTCATCGACGTTATAGAGGAGCTTCGGATTCTGTATTTGAATAGGTATGAAATATACGGGGATATCAGGGGTGCCGAAAATAGCTTTAAGCAAAAAGCTTATCAGCAAGGAGGACTTTGTATCGGAAGATTTGTCAAGGCTTGCTTTCTGGTACACGACTCCCTGATGTCTAATGGTAGTTGGGGGGAAGTTAAACTGAATGGCACCATTAGTGGAGAAGGGGTAAAGATGATTAGGACCGGTAGAATGAATGGGGTGACTGGCACTAAGGCTGGTAGCAAGGAGGTTGTGAAGATGACTGGGAACAATAGTAGGAATGCTTTGAAGCTTATTGCCAACGGTAGAAGTGAGAACATGAAGCTGATCGAATCCGGTAGTAAGATTGGGGTGAAGCTGATTAAAACTGGTAGAAAGAAGGGTTAAATTGATTGAAAGTGGCAGAAAGGAAGGAGTGTGATAGGTGTCATTGTCGGACCTCTCATAAGATGAAAATGAGATGATGTCTTTTTTCGGGGGGGGGGGTGGGTGAGTGGGAATTACAAGGTTCAGCCTTTGGTCTATTGCTCTTTATATCAGTAGCATCAGTAATATGACACATGCTTTTGTAATTGTGTATTTTATGGAAGAGATCATAGAAGTAAATGTAAAAACCATGTATTTTGATAATTTGCTCTGAAATGCTGTGTGCCGTAAAAGTGTCCTACTGCAATGATGTTTTTCGTGTTTCTGTATAAAGTAATATTTTTGACTCATAGAATGTTTTGCAAGCAAGGATGTACGTTTTTAGAGGAATGAGGTGCAAAATAAAGCAATTTTCTTAGGTCCTCAGATGTATTGCAGTCTAGAGTATCAATTGGATGTAGGGCAGGGCAGATGATTTCCCTCACTTATAATGGATATTCATGTAACTTTGCGTCCAATAGAGCAACAACAAAATCTTTATCATATCATGTCGTAAAAAAGAGGGAGTAAATTGATAAACACTGTAACACTGGTAGAAAGAACTGGGTGAATATGATTGAAACTGGTAGTAAGGAGAGGTTGAATGTGAAGTGGTAGAAAGCAGGGGTAACTTGATTCTTATAACGCAATGTAGTAAGACTTATTTACTCAGTATTTAAATAACATGTGCCTTTTTTGTTAGCCGCATACCAATTATCCCTCTATGTATCCCTCTTAATCTCCTGATGAAAGTCATTTTTTGCCATCGAATTTCTATTGTTTTTTGCCTGTTTATATTATCATATTTTGTTCTCGCTGTATTCATAAGTTACAGAGCTGCATGCACTTCAAGCGCAGACTTACGCTGCAGCTCTTTTGCATTTGCTATGTCAATCATTCCCAACATTTTGTTGCATAAGATGTGTTATTCATTGTGATATGAAAACAAAAAATATTACCACTATGTAAAAAAGTGTTAATCTTGTAACTTATTATTATTGTACGAAAAATGCAAAAGTCAATAAATCAAATCATATTAAATCAAATTAAAGAAAGGGGTGAATCTGATTGAAACTGGTAGAAAGAAGGGGTTAATTGATTGAAACCGGTAGAAAAGTAGTGGTGAAATTGTTTGATACTACTTTTTAATCATGTGTTTTACTCCCACCTCTCCTTCCCAGTCCTAATAGAATGATAAATACCACTGATCACACCACAATAATAGTTGTGTATAATTTGTGTTAGGTAAAACCTATGTTACAGTACTGTTCTCTTTATACTGAAGTTTCCAATATTGTCCCCAAGGCTTATTTCTATTTTTAAAGTGTTATCTTACATATTGTACTTTTATGAAAATATACTCAGTTGCAATATATGATACATATCTGGTGTGTAGTAGAGCATGTATGCTTTTTATATTATTGCATTGTTCTAGCTATTAAGGAAATCATGACTTATGTTCGTAGAGATAATAGAAATAAATATGATTATGTTATTCCTTGATAATATAGAATAAATAATTCCGCTTTTAAAGTTATGCTTTGTGGGTGTTTTCTTTTAGTTAACAAGAATTTTATTTCTTTCCTACTTCTTGTTCTTTTCCTCCTCCCCTCCTACTGATTCTGCTCCTTCTTCTTCTTAAATAATGTTTGGTATAGATACAGAGAACTCAAGTCTATAATGGAAGTGATGCTATTCAAAGATTTTCAAGAATAGTAATAATAATGATAATAATAACGATGATAATGATGATAATGAATATTATGGCAATAGTAGTACGTGTAATAATAATAATGAAAATATTACTAATGATAAGAATGATAAAAATGATATTAGTAATCGATAATTTTTGTTTCAATTAATTTTATGTGAGATTAGTTCATTCCTATTATTTAGTTTACGTATATTTTTCTCATCAGGTATAATTTACTAGAAATAAGATAATACAATTGAAAATAATAATGATAATAATAACAATTATAACAATGGTTATGAAAATAATAGCAATACTTATGATAATCGTACTACTACTAATAATAATAAAATAATAATGATGATAATAAAAAATAATTGTTTTTTTTATGACATTCGTCAAGGTAAGCGATTCTCATTTTATGCGTCATCAAGTAAAGATGAAAGAAACCTGTAAATTAATCGATTATAATGATGCCGGAAAATATTATTTTTATGCGACATTTTCACAAAATATTTTTCTCTCAAATATATAGAGGCTTATTCAACACTTTCAGAAAAATATTTTACAAGTTTTATTTGACAACAAAATTATCTGACAGTTTATTCGACAAAAACTTTATTTGATAACAAATTAATTTGACACCTTATTCGATAATAAATCTATTCGACAACATTTTATTCGACACATTTTATTTGACAACAATTTTATTTGGCACATTCGACAAAAAATTTATGTGACAAAAAATTGATTTAACAAGAGTTTTATTCGACACATTTTATTTGACAAAAGTTTTATTCGACACATTTTATTTGACAAAAATTATTATTCCACAAAATTATTTGACTTTTAATTCGACAATAAAAGGTATTCAACTCCAAACAATATATTCCCCAACAAATCTATTCGGCGTACAATACATATGCATGCCACGAAAAAGTCATTCGACAAAAAGTTGATCGGCTCCAAAAGATACCTTACACCGCCACCGTGCAGTAGTGCACGCGGGGGCAACAGGCGCGTTTACGGTACGTTAGGTGCAGAGGATATGTTTGTCCTATACTTAAGGATTGATTATAAAGAATAATTTTGTTTTAAGTGCTTTTTGTTTTTGTTATTTTAATTTTCATCAATGTTATCTAATAAGAAGGAATATCAAGGTAGAAGATGTCCGACAAGTTATGGATGCACTATTTATTTGGTGTACCTTAAATTGAATTTGAATAATATCAGGAGATCTTTTCAAATTTGTTTCTAGAATGATTATAAAATGTCTTTAAGTCTTTACTTTCAACTTTATTTCTCTACTCTCCTTGTCCATGTTAGGAGATATCCCAATATACAGATACATCCCAATCACAGTTCTCCCCCATCTCTCTCTCTCTCTTTCCCTCTCCCTTTCTCTTTCTCTCTCCTCTCTCTCTCTTTTTTTCTCTCTCTCCCTCACATCTTTGCTGTTGCTATTAATTCCACTTACTCCTTAAAGATCAATATTTATTTATATTTTTGCCCCCGAAAATTTGAAAATAGCTACGGCCAACAATTCGCTCAGTGAGCGGGGGGGGGGGGGGGGGGGGGGGGGGGGGGGGGGGGAGGGGGGGGGGGTAGGGGATGGGGAGCACTAATGTGTTTTTACCTATTCTTTTTGTTTTCACCACTGCTTCCTCTAATACAACCCACCTAATACAACCTACCTCTACTATCACCCTGCCTCTCCTACCATTTTGTTACTACTACCATCCTACCACTATAACGAGTCAGGGATTTCCCGCTTTGCATTTACGGTCGGTGGGAATGAACCATACGGCGCTGTGCTTGGTGTTATGAATTATTGTATGAGCGCGATTCAGCCTTGTCTATTTATATGGTTTTCGTGGTTTTTATGGTTTCGTTAATCGTTATAATATTCCCATAGTAGGATACTGACTGAGAAGGATCATTTCGCGGTACGTACAATAATTACGTTCATACTAATGTGAAAACTAGAATTTAAGGTACTCATTTAACGCCGTCTCAATATACCTTTTGTTGTTGTTGATAATATCAGAGGTACAATTATTGTACAAATATTCTGTATGAGAGAATAAAGAATGAGGCAATAAAGAATAAATATGATTCTATTTTTTATCTTAATCGCAGAAATTGCTCTAGGATTATAGGCTTGGAAACTTAAAATGTGTAGAGACCGACTTTCGAGTGGGGAAGCCCCTCCCCAATACATCCGCATATGCATTAATAAAGGCTAGATAAAATATGTATTGGATAGAAACGATGGATTAGATACTATATAAAACCTTATTGTCGTTGAAAACATGGACAATTATAACTGTTTGCTTTCAATATAAAATTAAATTTTAAAACATCTTCAGCTGGATACATTAAGGAACCAGTAACAATGGAAACCAATTTCAAGATAACACTGGAGAGTATCTTCAGATTAGATCCTGGAGCTGATCTTACTCAGAAGCAACGATCCGAGCTGTTTAAAGCGATGACACCAACATGCCTGGTAGAAGCATTCCGACATACTGGTTTCATTGGGCTCGGGTAAGGATACTTGCTAACCATCTTTCCTTCATGTTTGTATTACAAAACTTATAGTTTCCGTCTCATTTATTTCATATCCAACATTGTACTTTGATTCATACATAATTATGCATCTTGGAATAATCGATTTAAAATAGTTTGTCTTTAATACTGCATCATAATGATAAATCAATTAATTTTCATCCAAATCTTCAAGTGATCGTTCACTTCTATTTTGCATCAGATGAACTTTTTGTTTCCAAAACGTTATGCTTGTATGAAAATGTGATTATTTATAATGATTTTGTACTTTAACTTCTTATCAATGTTTTGTTTTATTTAAATCGAAGATCCTGTTTCATGACCATTTGTACATTGTAAACATTGCGCAATTATTTTAAATAAACCACATGTAACAAACGGGATTGTCACATTCAAATGTAGAGGAGTGGGATCGCACTCTTTCAGGAATCATGTTAGAGAAACAATTCTCAAGAGAGTACGCAAATCACTCTTTGGAGCGGATTCCACTATAAGTTGGAAATGACTCAATTCCCAAACGAAGTGATCTCTAATATTCTAAACTCCCGAGATGATTTCTACTCCTTTAGATTTTAATAGAGCATTTTAAATGAGTTATTAGTCTTGAAATATATAGATTCTGACAAGGGCAAAAAGGAAATGGCATCAGGTTGTTTTTCTTTGGAAGGGGAAGGGGTGCCACATGGTCCTCCTGGAATAGCCATGACCTTTTACATATCAACTGTGCATGGTGGTGTCGTGGTATGGTGGTTCATTTACTTGACTCTCAATATAAGGATTGAGGGTTCGTTTCTCAGCCAGGCACCAACATCTTTTGGCAAGACATTAATCTACGTTTGACACCCTTCACTCCGGTATAAGTACCTGTTAATTGTTGGGGTAATAATATTTGCAGCGCCTTCATGAAGAACAGCACTGATGCTGATGAATCCTCCCTTGATAATATTATTATTATTAATATAAAAAGTTTGCCGTGGCATACAAAGTGTTGTGTATAACCAAAAGAGGATTCCTATAGGATATAGGATAACGACATTGCATACTTGTATTAGTTTTAAGTTATTCAGTTTTGTTTGAATATTCTCAAATGAATCATACACAGTTTACGTTTAGCTTATAGCCCCCGCATGACTGTTAGAAATCAGCTATATGCCACATCATTATTTATGTAGGTCTATCTGTATATTAATCGAAGTATTGTTATCTACATTTATATTTTATTTGAAGAGACCAATATGCGACCTTGCAAATGGACTCACTAAAGGAAACATTTTTCCTGCTCAAAGGCAACATGAAACTCTTAGAACAGGTATGTGTCAATACTTTTAGTTTGTAATATTCATGTATACCGAACTCGCAATTATATTTTAGTTTATGATTGCAAACTTCATCTTCTTCGGTTAACATTAAATGTTATGCATAAAATAACTCTTGATTCATTGTGATCGCATGACTTTGTTAAAGTCGAGCATATAGTCATTTGTGTTTGAATGAGTTTAGTTAACAATGCTGAAATAAAAAGTCTGATCACTTGCTGAAATCAATGTGTTAAATCTCCCATACCAAATCGGCAATTCGGTCAAAATTTGTGATGCTATAGAACTTTCTTATTCGCTGCGTAAAAAGTATTATTTAAATATATTTTTTCCCTATTTAATAAAAGGACAGACTTTTCTCTTGAAAACATGTATACTTTTAACCAACTGAGGGCTTACCGATGGCAGCTTTTCGACTCTATTTGGACTCCAAATGTCGTTCATTATTATTCATGAGCTTAAGTGCGCGCGAGTGCCCGACCATGTAGCTAAGTTCACGAAGAGTCTAGCTAGAATTTGATTATTAATTTCTTTGCCTTAATATTTATAAAGGCAAAACATAATATGTTTTATATATTATATAGAACATAGATTCGAACCCATAACAACAACGTTCTATAACAATGTTCTTACCGATTGAAAGGTGGGTTTGAATGATTATTATAACCCTATCACTAACCCTAGCAGTTACCATGTGCGCATGCGCAGATTTAGCTAGCTCATGGCTTGGAGCCCATATAGTGTCTACCGAGATGAGCGCCGGTGGGCGACTTTGTCTTGAGTTTTGCCTACAATAACCTTTACTACAACACAAAGGAATACACCTGTGCGTGCAAACATGTGCTTATTCCCGTCTTATGTAGCCCGCGGCACTTTTCTCCCAGCCGTAAGCCCTCATTTAGTTACAACTGTCCATATCCATTCGAAGGATGTATAGTTTTATAGTCGTATGGTTTATTGCGTTCTGATTGGATAAACCTTTACATTAATTCGATGAATTTATAGTTGATTAGTTGAACAGACACGTCAGCCCGCACACTGAACACTATGGCCCGAATTCACAAAGGAGGTTTGTCGAAACAAAAGGAGGTTTTTCGACAAACCTCCTTTGTGAATTCGGGCCTACACGTGCGTTCACGAGTGCTTCGTTGGATGTACAGTTGCGTAGTCGTATAGTTGTATGGTTGTATAGTTTCCTGTGTTCTGATTGGTTAAAACTAAAAATCTATTCGATGGATGTAAGGTAATATAGAGCAATGGCCTGTATGGCCCTCCATATAATACGCTACTGACTGCTGAGTATATCGCAAAAAATAAACCGGGCAGCGTATTTCTTTTTAAAGGGGCACTCACTAGAGATGAAAAATGGCACTTATGAGAATGGAAAAGGGAGATCTGTCGAAGGTAAAGGGGAACCTATCAGATTTTAATAGGGGCATTTATCAGAGGGAAACAGAGTACTTATTGGAAAGAAAAAGAGGTCACGTGTCAAAATAGGAGGGGCACATATCAAAGGTGAAAAGAGGCACTCATTAGAAGGGGAAGGGGTACCTTATGAAAAGCTAAAGCTTACTTGATATAGTAAAAGGGGGTTCGTCCTTAATGTAAAAATGGGCACTATAGGAGTACATGAAAAAGTTTACAAAAATATACAAAATAACAACGGAAAATATTACCTTATCAAATCAAATTCCATTGTTCTCCTTTAAGTGGCACTATGTTAACATCACAGCATTCTAACAGCAAACGTGATAAATATATGTTTACGTAACACTACGCCATTTATTTTTAGGCATTCCATGTATTTTGTGTAGCATGAATTATAATTTATTTAGAAAATTGCCTTATTAGGTTTCATATATCTAAATCTTCGGATGTATTATGGTACATTATATTATTTACTTTATGCATTATATATTATGTTATATATTATTATAACAACAAAAAAAGAGTGTTTCTGCTTTATATAATTTTCCTTCTGTTTTGATATATACACTGCATTGTAAATTGATTTATATGACATTTATGTTTACAAACAGAATATTGACTTGTTACATTACATAGTAAACCGATTTATATGATATGTTTACAAACAGAATATTGATTCGTTACAGTGCATTGTATTAAAGTTGATTTATATCTTTTTATACAGAATATTGATGTAAATCAATGAAGTTTAATATATACAATACAACACATAAAATCGCATCTCCAATTCATACCCTACCAGAACATGATAAATAATTGGGGTAAAACAGCCATTCTGAATTGTTAAAGCGTATTCAAAATTGCTTTTTTACCAAAAACTGAAAAAGCGCACGTGCTTTAATTTTGAGGTTAAATTAAAGTCTATGAGCTAAATTTGAGGTCAATATAGGCTAAAAGTGATTTCAAATCGCTTAAAACAGTATTAACAACAAAATACATATGTGAAAATGAATAAGGGAGGCTTAGCAGGTTAAATGTCCCTATCTAATGACATTTTAATTTGTTGTCCTAGGGGGTAGTTGACTGGGGGTAGTTGTCCGGGGGGTAGTTGTTCCAGGGGGTAGTCGTCCTAGAGGTTGGTTGCCCTATGGGGTAGTTGTCCTAGGGGTAGTTGTCCCAGGGGGTAGTCGTCCTAGAGGGTGGTTGCCCTAGGGGGTAGTTGTCCGGGGGTAGTTGTCCGGGGGTAGTTGTCCTATAGGGGGTAGTTGACTGGGGGTGGTTTTCCGGGTGGGTGGATGTCCAGGGATTAGGTGTCCGGATACGGTTTTACACTGTACACGTATTGGTATTTTCAATAAGCACAATACTATACCTGTTACGTTTTTTTTATATAGTGACTATACAACAAAACGTTTGCTTGTAATTTTTTTGCTTATTACTTTAAAAGGACATAAAATATGCGGAGCTGAGCATAATTTACTAACTTGATATTTAAATTCTTACACGTTAGCATCGTTGCGTTGTTAGTTTACTTTGTAGTTAATAAACCTTTTCAAGTGTGTACATTTATTTTAAACAGGTCATGTCTGAACATGTCAATTGGGTATATACATGTAAATATCTTCTTCATATGCTCGAATGTATGCAGAAAACTAACAATGTAACAAAATGGAGGATATCATATCAGGAAACAATATTATGAATATTTTGATACATTACTGACAATTAAACAAATTTGACAGTTTGAACAATATTGAAGATAAAACTATTTCTAAGTGACATGTGAAAATGAGGGCCTTTGAAAGGCGTGGCTTGTAATGGTAAGCCCCTCTAAAAACTTTAGTACGTGTGTTTTTGTTTTAAATAATTGTTTAATGAGAGAAATGACGAGGACAAGTTACAGGGTTAAATGAAAATAGATATTGGCAACATGTGTGTGTCCCACAGTTGAGGAGAAAAACAGGCGTACGTTAGAAACAATTAAACAAAAATTTGAGAGTCACGTTCATCAAGTGAAGTCAATATTGAATCTTTGAATTGAAGTTCGATCTGATTAATATGTTTAATCTGATTTGCTATTAATTGTTAATTGGTGTGCTAGCGGAATGGTAATCTGTTTTAACCTGGGGGAAAATAGTGTTATTTCCAGCTTGGGCGTAATGATATTGTAAATAAAAATAATACAATCGCTTACTTCGTTCAAATATAAGCAAAGTTAGTTTCATGGATAACCATATAACCCTGATGGACTATATTTACACGAGTATAAATACGGGGGATTGATGAATGAGTATGAAATATCAAAGGTACTATTTGTACACTTCAAAAGTTAAAAAAAAAAAACTTATTTTAGTATCGAATCTGATACTCTTTTCATATATTCTGAAAATGACAGACAAAAGGACGTTTAGTACAAAAAAACAAAAGAAAAAAATGTACGTTCACTACACATTGATTCATGGTCTGTGTTTTAAAACAATAATTCCTGCTTCGGGGACATTTTACGGTGTTTGTTCTTTTAATATCTTGACATTCTTTTTTTCTCTTTTATATGATGCCTCATAACGCCCTCTCCCATAATGTATATGTGCATTATAGTGTATATATATATATTTGGCATCGAATGTATCTCGATATATTACTCTGATGCAATCATATGGAGATGGAGGTGTCATAGTGTAATGGTTCATTCACCATTTAGGGTTCGAATCCCACCCTGGCACTAAAATCTATTGGCAGAGCATTGATCCACATTTGACACTCTCCACCCAGGCGTAAATGGGTACCTGGTAATTACTGGGGTAATAATAATCGCGGGCCTTCATGAAGAACAGCATAAGATGCTGTTGAGACTTTCCTTGGTAAACAAAATATTAATAGATGTACTATTTCCATTATTATATTGATGTTATCATAATCCATTATTTATGAATCGGCAGTGTTTATTCTTCATACTTTTAAAACTTTTCCTATGAGAGCTGAAATAAAGTCGATGACAAGTAATAGCCCATTTTATTTTCGCACTGTTATTGTCTGCATGATATTGATATAAACAAATATACCATGTCTTCAGAGATGTCAGAGAAGCTAGTTTGAGTTTATAGTCTGAGGGTCTGTTCTGTATGTGTATGGCCAGCCTATTAAGTCCATTACTTAAACCATCTAAGTCATTGACAAAGATATTGTTAATGTAGCTTGCACAGGGCAATCGAAACACATTCCATAGTCAGGTCGATGCCATCCCATGCACCCAACTCTCAAAACCAAGTACTCTGACTGTAAATGATAAAAAGGAGAGACAAAATGATAAAGATTTGTACCATAGAAAGTCGTCTTACGCCCTTTGATATTACAATCCTTGTTTAAAAAGCCAATAGACCCATCTCCGCAAAAAACAATTGGTTCATAGAGTAAAGGGGATGAAACTTTTATATTTGAGTGTGTGAATACTGCCCATTTTAGAGCACGAGAAAGCAAAATGTTTGCATCATCTTACAGCAAACTTAAAATTACATATAGGCACGTTTTTCTCTCTTGTGAGGGCCATAGGAGTAACACTTGAGATAAGAAGAGCAAATCTTATTTCTCGTTATATGCAGTGAGTACGCTAGCGGCACAGATAATCTGTTGAAGTATAGGCACGTTTCTCTAAAATCAAAGTTCATTATTTATCATCATCATTATGATGAAAGGGCCATGTCTTTAAAAGAAGAAGACAAAACAAAAAGAACAAAAAGAGAGAAGAAGAATATTGAATAATTGCGAAACCGATTTGATTCCTCCTTTTTCTGGTGTGGCCTCTCGTCATCCACCGTCCTCTAGAGTGCTTCAACAAAGATGCAGAGATGAATTATGGTGAGAATCTAATGTTAATGTATCAAATTTTTGAAGGTGATATGTCACCTATGCATGTATAAGTCCACTTTGAAGCGACTTTTCCAACTGGAGTGCTGAGTAGACGGCTGTGCTGCAGTATATTATGTAACTCAAATACACTGTTGGTCATAATGGTGGAATAATTATTTTTACCCCAGTTAAGGGAAGTATTTTAAAAAAATATTTATTTCTAATAGATCTAGATAATGGCATACATTCTCAGATTTTATTGAATATTAATTTGCGAGTGTTTGTTTTGCGTGACTCCTAAATCATATGTGTGCTCCTATGCTAATCAGCTAGGGAACCTACGTCCTTAAGTCAAAATTGACAGTAATAAGGATTAATGCCTCAAAAAAGGGCACTAATATAGCTGATCGACACGATTTTTATCCTGGGGCCTCACAGTAATGAGGCCATTGCTTAGCCCCTGAATCATGACTGTACGCAGTGTTTGCTAGGGTACGCGGCCCCTTCCACAAATCCCCCAAAACGAAGAAAATGCAATAAATTATCAATAATTCATTGCATTTCCCCCCGGCCCCCAACAGGAAAAATTCCTCTTTGTGGCCATGCCTTGAACCATAATGCATGGCCCTACAGAGGAATTTTTCCTGTTGGGGGCCGGGGGGAAATGCAATGAATTATTGATAATTTATTGCATTTTCTTCGTTTTGGGGGATTTGTGGAAGGGGCCGCGTACCCTAGCAAACACTGCGTACAGTCATGATTCAGGGGCTAAGCAATGGCCTTGTTACTGTAAGGCCCCAGGATAAAAATCGTGTCAATCAGCTATATATTAGTGCTCTTTTGTGAGGCATTAATCCTTATTACTGTCAATTTTGACTTAAGGACGTAGGTCCCTTAGCTGATTAGCATAGTAGCACACATATGATTAAGCAGTCACGCAAAACAAACACTCGCAAATTAATATGCAATAAAATGTGAGAATGTATGCCATTATCTAGATCTATTAGAAATAAATAATTTTCAAAAATCCTTCCCTAAACTGGGGTAAAAATAAATATTCCACCATTATGACCAACAGTGTATTACATCCATAGCACCCTCTGTAGCAGGTCGTTATATCAGACACTATGCTCGGAATGGGAGTCAGTTGATCCTTCCAGTCTCTCGTATTCCCCATTCTGATACCGTTCCGGAGCATTTGAAAAGTGACTTGATACGCGTCTAAAGAATGACCGCCAATGAAAAGCTTCTGGTTGAGGAATTTCACCTGTAAATATGAAATTTGAGATAAAAATTCAGAAGCAGTATCACCAAATATAAAGAAAACAAATAATAAAACGCACACACGCACGCGCGCCCAGAAACACGCACACAAACACACACCCCACATAAATTTATATATATATTGAGAGAGAGCGCACTATGAAGATTAGCATATATGATGCAACCATGTAATTTTATTTCCACATTTTCGGGGGTCTCCCATTTGCTGAGGGAGGACTTGGCTTGTGGCTGATCAGAAAATTAACAAGAGTAATACATATGGTATATGTGTGTGTGTGTGTGTGTGTGTGTGTATGAATGTAATAAAATCATATATCGTTGACTGATATTATATATACTTAAAAACAAATAAGACAATTAGGCCAATCAAGCATTTATGATATTAAATTCTTTGAAATCCAAAAGTGGAATGAATGCACATCACACATGTGTGCTCCTTTACCTTTCCCATCATCGACTTTTAGATCTCCATATCCAAGGCCTTATTATTGTTTTACGCTATATATATATCATTTGATTGTTTAGTTTGTACTTCTAAAGCTTGTGTTGACAATTACCCATCACACCAGACCATTTTATAATCACTTTTTTGTGTACCACTTCAAAGACCGTACCAATTACTGACGCAGTGTAGAGTGTATCAATGAAGGTCAATCTAACATGCTGCGTCAAAGACCGTAAGAGTTACTGACGCAGTGTAGAGTGTATCAATAAAGGTCACTCTAACATGCTGCGTCAAAGACCGTACCAGTTACTGACGCAGTGTAGAGTGTATCGATGAAGGTCACTCTAACATGCTACGTCAAAGACCGTACCAGTTACTGACGCAGTGTAGAGTGTATCAATGAAGCCTCGTCAGCATTGGGTACTGTGTCTTTAATTTTTTAAGATACTGACCTGTCTTAGCATACTGTTCGAGGTCTGCTTCAAGTTGTATTAATTCATCTTGTGCTCTGTTCTTTTCCTTCCCACTTGTTACCATAGATTTCCCTGTCAGCATACTTGCGGCTCCTAATACAAGTGAGACTATTGTGATGGCATACTCGACATGTCCGTCAATGATGAAAACAATCACGGCGACATGAAAGATAAACGTAAGTCCGAATAATACTTTTTTGATTGCGTTGAAAATATGACTAGGCAGAGGGAGTCTCCTTTTTCTGATATATTTTAGAAGACAGGAATTAATCTTGAATTGCCTCTGCGAAGCTCCATTTTCATGATGTTGGGATTGCTCAAAGATTTTATTCGGGAAGGTATTCTCTTCGTCGACTTTTCTACCAATGGAATAGATATTGTTATAGAGGGTCTGGTATTTGTCACAGAATTGTGTAAAGATTAGCATCAACCAAAGCACAGCAATTATGCCGTTGATATAAATAGGGCTGACGTAACTAATATTTATGATGATTCCAGTCACAGTGAGGAGAACAATTTCCACAAACAAGCTAATTGTTGCAGATAACCGGAAGAAACAAAGGATGAACACCACGGCATAACAAACAATCTTTGTCTTCTTAGTTGCCAAATTGTATGGTTCCTCCAAAACATGGCCATCATTATTAAACCAGGATATGTAAATAAATAAAACTAATAGTCCTAATAGGTATAAGATATTTGCTAGAATAAAATCTAAACCCCAAGTATACATCTTGAACTCTTCTGCACGCTGAGGGCTAAGATTCTCGTATTCGTCATATCGTAAGACATGCCAGATGAAAATAGCAAGGTACGAAAGAAAAAAAAGGATTAGGTAAACCAAGGGCGAGTACGGAGCAAAATATGAAGGTATCAATTGTATCTGTAAGATGTTTACACTCTCCTTATCACCTTTTTGGTGATTAAAGGCTCCGGCATAGATACCCCACAGTTTGTAGGCAACAACCAAGAAGATACACGGATACGTGACACAAAATGCTAGTGTTACAATGTCACAATGAATCTCTTTCTCCGGGTAGGTACGATTGTTGTTTATTTCCTTTATGCTCCAACATTTGTAGTAGGTGCTCGCTTGCAACCCGACAAGACTGTATCCAGGGATAAGTTTTATGTTGAATGGGTGGGATTCATCGATTTCTCGGCATATGACGTCATTCTTGATATCATTTGTATAAGGAGTTTGTACTCTTGATCTTACGTCCCTTGATATATTGAACAGAGTGTGTACCATGCAGATATCTGAGACGTTACCGTTGTCCACAATACTACTGTTCAGAGTAATTGAGATCGGATGGATCCCGAACTTTAAGGTACCCAATGACAACGAGTAGTTGTCATAGGGGAGACGGAGCATGAACCTTCCTCTTTTGCCAAGCCCCCATTGCCAAAGAGTTTGGTTGTATTGTACTTCATCGACAGTAGTGAAGTTGATGATGAAACGGACAAGGCTTACATAGTTGTCCGATCTATTTCCTAATGACTCAACCATGCTGTCGACTGTCCCAGCTACAGGGGTCACAGGGTGGATACATTGTGGACTCGTACTAGTTTCGTTTGACAAAGAAGTCACATTGTGTTGTGAAGTCGCTATTTGTTCCGTTCCATACCAAACGAGAATCGAGGAGACGACAATGAACAGAAATAGACCCATCACTATAACGGATATCCGTCTTCCTTTCGCCATCGTGAATCTGGTTTATAGCCTTGCAAACCTGTATTGAAAGACATAATGTTTCTATTTTGAGTCTTTTTTCATTCGTTCACGTTAATGATACTTGCTATTTCAGTGACCAAATATATTTAAAACATCTGAATCAACCATTATCATATCAGCCTTTTCCGAACTTCTCGTAGCAGGAGGTGGGGCATCCAAGCCATTGAAAGGAAAAGGAAAAAGTCAAAAAAACTAACATAAAAGAAGGGCCGCCAAAGTTTCTGGAAATCCAGTCCCGAACCCGGGAAAAAATAAAATAACGGTCCTGCCATACCGGCGCTATATCTGACAATCCTGGATCTGCCCGTTAGTACATAAATAGATAGATAGTTTATTGGTTTCCACAATATCTCATTTTACAAAGAGTTTAACAACGTATTGAAAATGATTATGATATACATGTTCATACAATACCGGTACACACTATTCACAATACTGTCCATTAGTAAGTTGAACTTAAGAGATAAAGTGGCGGAGTCTATGGAAAAGCGGAGGTTGTTGTGAATAGGCTCTTTAAACTACAAATGACATAATTAACTAAAGTAAAATTTATAAAAATATGTACAAGAATAAGATATGGTATGTAGGAAAATAGAAAATATTAGAATTAAAAAAACAAGTCACATTAAATCGCTCAAAATCAATTGTTATCCTACCTTGCTGATATCAAAGAAGGAAGAGCAGTACGCTTTATCAGCAGAATCGTTTGGTGATCACTGATCGATCTTGTTCTGTAATGTTGATTTGGAAACATTAACATCTGGTAGCATATCGTCGAACGATGTTTGTATACGGCAATCGGTACGTATGAGATAGCTTTTACATATACAAATTTATGATTCGTCCGCAGTTAGTCACGTGATATCTACTGTCAGGATCGTAATGAGCATAATTCGGAAACATTAACATATAAAAGTACGTCATCGGCCAATGAATACGGCATTCGATATTTATGAGATAGCTTTTACAGATACAAAGGTATAATTGGTCCACAGCTTGTCATGTGATATCTACTGT
The DNA here is from genome assembly GCF_000002235.5 of Strongylocentrotus purpuratus. NCBI lineage: Eukaryota > Metazoa > Echinodermata > Echinoidea > Camarodonta > Strongylocentrotidae > Strongylocentrotus > Strongylocentrotus purpuratus. The sequence goes on from NW_022145598.1 coordinate 10,533,526, forward strand.
GTGGATCGTAATTAGCATAATAGAATACCGGTCATTTATCCATGGTTTAATTGAATATATGTTAAAATGAGTATTCGCTTTGCTACGAAGTTCTCCGGTAATTCGTATTATATGTTATGCCTTTCGAGGCATTATCGTGTTGTTCCTTTGTGTAAAGATTCTTAAATGTCATCAATATGTAAACTGTTGGTCATAAAGGTGTAATACGTATCAAGTATCAAGTACCAAGTTTATTTGTCTTCCACAAATCACATGTCACAAAATATAATGGAGTATAATCATAACAGTACAATGTACATAGAATAATATTAGACGAGTAGACTTTGGTTGAAGCTTGTAAAATTAAGGCCCCTTCATATGATGTGACAAAGATTACTGCTTCATAAATACAACATCAAATAATATATGGAATATATAAAGCTATTTACAAAATACACTCAGAAAACAACTACACCAATTTTTTAAGTTATGGAATGATTTTGACAATGATTTATTCCTAACAGATCTAGATAACAGTATACATTCTCAGATTTCCTTGAATGATAATTTTGGAGTGTTTTTTTTTTGCGTGACTGCTAAATCATGTGTGTGCTACTATGTTTATAAACTAAGGGACCTACGTCCTAAAGTCATAACTGACATTAAAGGATTAATGCCTCACAAAAGGGCACTAATGTAGCACATTGATACGGTTTTGATCCTGGGGTCTCACAGTTACGAGGCCATTGCTTTGCCACTGAGTCATGACTGTACGCAGCGGGGGCTAGGGTAGGGGGCAGCCTCCATACATAAAACAAACAAAGAAAATGCAATAAATGTTCAATAATTCATTGCATTTACCCCATATCCCCAACAGAAAAAAATCCTCTGCGTGGCCATGCTTTGAACCATACTGCATGGCCGTACAGATAATTGTTTGCTGTTTGGGACCGGTGGAGGGGATGCAATGAATTATTGATAATTTATTGCATTTTTCTTTTTTAATTAAAAAAAATAGGGAGACATTTATATTTTACCTCTTGGTACTTTACCAAAACAGTGAAATGCAATCAATTACGTTATCAGATTCTACGGGGTTCGTTATATTCAATGCTGGACCTCTAGGAAAAACAGAGTCATCAAAACTGATGGATCTGAATAGAGCAATCCATCCGTATTTTTTTAAAGGGACTTGGTAACATTGTTCAAATGACAGATAGTGGTGCTAAGGTAGTGACTTCAATGCTAGATGTATAATTACAGATAATCTGAAAATTTGAGTGAAAACGGACCATTATTCATGAAACAAATTGGGAAAAACTGATCTGATCGATTCTTTAATTCTCCCAACTATATTATTACAATTTAATTACATTTCAGGTGAAAGTAAATCGGCACAAGGCAATAAAATGGCTCTACATTCCATTCCAGACATTCAAGTGTTGACAGATTTTTTATAGCCTGTTTTATGTCTTTTTTTCATGGAAAAACGGTTGGGAAAATTCAAAAATGGTTGGGAGAATTTACTGTTAATCACTGTAAGAGGGTGTCATACATTGACGCCTTCAAAGAAAATCATAAACATCTTCGTGGTTTGAGAATTTTGTGCATGTCAGAGGGTTAGCAGAGTAGAAGGAATATAGTTGGTAACTTTTTATACAAAAATTAAGCAATTTTTTCATCAACCTTCAATAATGTTACCAAGTCACTTTAAGTTATTATCATTATTTTGTGTGTTCATATGTACGAATACATGCACTTTTCTAAGGTAAAATAAAACGAAACCAAACGAAACCAAACCAATGCTATCTTCCTTTTTTCTATATGTATCAATAGTGCTAGATGAATAAACTGAAAACAGATTAGAGTTTGCTGAATTGAATTCGATTTATTTGACATTCTGAGTAAACACATGAAAAAATTATGAGCAAACAATAACATTGTAAAATGGAAAGAATATTATGGTACAAAGATTATACAAATAAAAATGTAAATGCAAATGGGGTGAGATAATGAAGAGGTCCCATTGTGTATTTAAACAACATAATAAAAGCAGAAAAATACAACAATAATATTACAAAAGAAGAATACTGTAAATAATATCGAACACTTTAAACAAATTGACAAAATGAATGTAGTGAAATGCGTTTTTTTTTTTACATCCTTTAACTCGGTAAAATCTTTGTGAAATCAAACCAAATCTATTCGTCCTAATTCTGTAACATTCTCTCCTTAAACTTTCTTCTTCTGCCATATCTGATATGGAATTGGTGCATTTAATTGTTGTAAGACAATCAGTAGTACACGAATTCATTCTCTACACATTTCAAAGAAAACAGTCGAAACCAAACATCCAAATGCTGATTTAAAAAAAAATATTTCCTGTAAAGTGAACTTTGTATTTTTTTTTTAGAGGGGGGTAAATATTGTGCAATTACGAACACGTCATTCATCGACAGATACATACAATGTACTTCGACGTGCAATGATAATATATAACCCCGTCAAGAGATTTGAGAACTTTAATGCCTGTAATTCATGGAAGTTGAGGGGGTATAAATTGTGCAATTAGGAAAATGTCACGTTTCGTAAGATAAATGTACTTAGACGTGAGATAATAACATCGATATTTCCCCGTCAAATGATTGTGAACTTCAATCCCTGTTATTCATGGAAATTATCAAAAAAGAGACACCTAGTAAGTAAACAAATTAATTCTGTCTGAAGTATTTGCTTAAGGAATACATTTATATTCACATTCTCTGTTATGTATTATATCTTCCCACATATTTTTACAGTTTAAAGGAAGTTATGTATGAATCGTCTCAAAATTCAAAAACTAACAACTACATCTCAATCGACCTACCCCAAAGGGTTCTAGGACACCTACCCCCTGGACACCCACCCCCGGGTAACCACCCCAGTCAACTACCCCTTAGGACAACTACCTCAAGGACAACCACCCTCTAGGACGACTACCCCCCCCCCCCCCAGACAACCACCCTCTACGACAACCATCCTCTAGGACAACCACCCCCGGAGAACTATCCGAGGAGGTAGTTGTCTGGGGGGTAATCGTCCTAGAAGGTGGTTGCCCTAGGGGGTAGTTCACTGGGGGTGGTTATCCGTTGGGTGGATGTCCAGGGGGTAGGTGTCCGGATACGATCCCAAAGGAATGACAACCTCTTCTAAAGTATAACTGACAACATTCTCCGAAAAAATGACAACACTCTTACCAAGTCCCGTTCATCTCCAATCTACCGCTATGGACCTTCAATATATTCTTTAAATAACACTTTTTTTTTCTACTGGTCTTTGTGATGCTCGCTATAGCTTTTGCGGTATTGTACCGTCGAATTAAGAATGAAAATGTACATTCAAAGAAGAATTTACAGATTTATCGAAATGGGAATATTGTAAGCCTTTGAAGTTTGCATTCTTATTCTTATAATCTACATATTTCTTTGTATCGGGGTAGTCGTCCTAGAGGGTGGTTGCCCTAGGGGGTAGTTGTCCTAGAGGGTGTTTATCCTAGGGATGGTTATCCGGATGGTGGTTGTCCAGGGGGTAGGTGTCCTAGAACATATATATATATATATATATATATATACTCTACTATATAGTACAATAATTGAATCAAGCATTCGTAATGAACAATAGGCTCATTTCCTACTCCATTCCCGCGGAGCCATCTATGCAGAAAGTTCGACCAAATTGAATCAGTTGGTCGCAACCATGGTGTGTATTCTTTTTGTGTGTGCTTGTGGTACAAAGTTGTATTCGCTATATTGTGCCCAACTCGAGATGGGTTGGCCAAAATCGGTATCTACATCAGTTTCTCTCTGCAATTTGTCCCCTCTTTAAAACATTTCATCTCATTTTTACTATTCGTTTGTTGAATGCAGGTAGCAGCAGCTATATTCGAGCACATGAGGAGGGGAATGCGTTCAGAATTATGCAATGATAAAATCAAATCCAATCTTCTCCGAGTAGTTCCAATTCTATTCGAGTGTCCAGCCTTCGACAGACCGGATAAAGAGTGGGGTGATCGTATCATCAGAGAAATGGCAGTAATCTTGATATGGATGCATCGAAATGCGAAGAGAAACATCGATGTGCTTGGTAAAAACAAATCAAAAGTCGCTTGAAGCATAATGTTCCCTGATATTATCTTAGGCCAGGGTCCAGCCCCCCCCCCCCCCACTCAGTGCTATTTAAGGTACGCGTATGCAGGGGCGTCGCTAGACATTTTTCAGTGGGGGGGGGTGTAGAGGCCAATGATTACCGACAAAACTAGCGACCAATTACCGACAAAATTAAATGTCCAATATCTACAAATTTAACCCTATAAACCCGGGGCCGAAGGCTAAATTGTTTTTCCTATGGACTATCTATATACTTGCATATGCGCAAATGGTCATTTTCCTCGACGACATAAATATACGAATTATTTCGTCAACTTAGTCAGCATCATAGCTGATATATTTTAATGCAGGCGCGGAGCTAGGATCTTATTTTAGGGAGGGCGGTAGTGATCAAGCGAAGTCACTTAAAGAGCGCTCATTAGGGGGTGTGGGTAATAGGCCTCTAAATTATTAGGAAAAGAAGACGATTTATTGTACCTTTATCGACTGTCAATCCTTGTCTAAATGAACTTTTTTCTCCCCCCCCCCCTTCCTCCTGCGCGAAGCGCGAAAGCTTTGACGTTTCATTAAATTATTATGAAAAGAAGACGATTTGCTGTACCGTTTCGACTCTTAATAAGCCCTATTTGGTGTACTGTTTTCGACTCTTAATCCTAATCTGAACTCAGTTGTCCCCCTTCCGCGCGAAGCGCGGAGGGTTTGGCGTTTCATTAAATTATTAGAGAAAGTAGACGATTCGTATTGAACCGTGCTCGAATCTTAATCCTTGTATGAATAACGCTCCCCCCTCCCGCGCGAAGCGCGAAAATTTTGACGTTTCATTAAATTATTAGAGAAAGAAGATGATTCGGTGTACCGTTTTCGACTCTTCATAAACCCTAATTGTCTGAATTCAGTTTTCCCCTTCCGCGCAAAGCTCGGATTTTTTGGGGGGCGTTTCATTACAATATAGAGAAAGGAAGACGATTCGTCGTACCGTTGTTGATTCTTAAACCTTGTTTGAATTTAGTTTCCCCGAAAATGTTAAACCTCTGATTTCTTTAGCTGATATTATAGGAAAGTGAAACTTCGAGAAAATACAAGTATTGTAGTTGTAGTCACTCTTGAAGTCGTCACAGCGGATAAAAAGTCACAGTTCGTAGGGAAAAAAACTTGTCGGCCGACCGACAATATACATCTCACCGACTTCAAACTTGAAACTGCATTGATATAGTACACGAGGATAGAGCAAGAATACCGACACAGCTGACCCGACATAGCAACATATTTACCCGTGTCTTTCTTGCTCCCTCGACGAGACGACTCCACCCAACAACCCCCTTCTCTCTTTTACTCCCACTCTTCCTCTCTCATGCTCTTACCTCTCCTGTCTCTCTCCTCTCTTTCAACCCCGTTTCTTTTGTTTCCCTTTTACTCTTTTTTTCCCTCTTTTTTCCCCTTTTCTTTCTTTTCCTTTCTTTCCTCTCCTCCCTCTTTTTCTTCTTTCTCTTTCTCTCTTCTCTTTTCTTTCCTTTCTTTTCCTTTCTTTCCTTCCTTTTCCTTTCTTTCTTTTCTTTTCCTTTTCTTTTTTCTTTTCTTTTCCTTTCCCTCTCTTTTTTTCCCTCCCCCTTTTCTCTTTTTTCCCGACGGCAGCGCAATTTTACCCACAATATCCTGACAGGTGGGGGGAGGTGTCGCACCCCCCACACCCCCCCCCCCCCCCCTTTGGCGACGCCCCTGCGCGTATGCATACACCCTTTGAAAGCACGCCACCTATCTCCGGTGCGTAAAGTCGATACGGGCCGGACTTTGTTACTTTACCGGAGATTTGGGGAACACGAATGCGGTCCCTCTGACCCCGGAGTGGGGGGCCGGGGGCCAGGCCATCGGACCCGCTGTCGTTCATAATTTCGATGTTACAGCACTCTTCATTAAATCGGTCAATTACAAATATTTAGTTCGTAAGGGTCTTTCCAATTATCCAATTACATTAGGTTAAAATACATTTCTTAGTCGTAAACTTAAAGCAAACTCAAAATAAATTGACTACAGTTTGTGTTTTTTAAAGGCTGATTTGAAGCATAGAATGAGTCTTGATAACGCAGACTATTGGACTACTAGAACAACTATTTTAAATCTACGAAAAAATGAATTTATCAGTCGTGAATTTAAAGAAAACTCATAATAAATTGACTACAACTGGTTGATTTTAGACTGATATGAAGCACAGAATGAGTCTTGATAGCGTAGACCATTTGACCATTAGAAAAAATATTTTATTTGCCCTTGACAGTTCGTTGGTGGAATAAGGACTCGGATCTTTTAGCCAGAGTGATTAAGGTCTACGTACAGGCATTCAGGAATGATCTAAAGTGTAATCTGGACAATGCTGCGTCGATACCACCTGATAACCCATACTTTGAGATATTTAGACAGGTTCGTATGTTTGGGAAACGGAAATGATTTATTAATAACTGTTATTGGTCGTTCTGTCTGTCTGACTTCATGTCTGTTTTCATGTGACGTATTGTCGTAATGTTGATATTCATTGGTGTGAAAGGCATTGTGATGTAGACCTATATCAACAGATCGTAACAAAGTATCAAAGTGGTAATCTGAGGCATACTGTTTGGAATAGGTTGAAAATTTTACCTTTCAACTCTTCCGGTCAGCAACCTTCACTGTTACCCTCTTGAGGTTTATTGTTGCACAGTCAGTGCAAAATGTAGCATTCATTGATACGTGTAATCCTACCCTTGAAATAAGTTCATGTGTATATAAGAAAAATGATAAGGAAATTATTAGTGCTTGAAATATGAGATCACTAAGTCTATGTGCGTGTCTCCAATCGACAGTTTAGTCAGTGGTTGTGACGTTGTCACGGATAACTCTTCCGTTTGTCGTGTACAAACATATCAATAATTTCTGTTTTTCTCCTTGGTGCCTTCTTCCTTGGGACACTACTCAAAATATTTTATGAATAGCATATTATTGTAAGTCCTCTAATGAGGATAAACCCTCCTGAATCATACATTTTTGAAAACGTGAAATATTAGTCATTTTGTGTGATTGAACAAAAGGGAAAGTTATCCGCCACTACATCCTCGAGACATTACAGATTTAGCCAATTTGAAGAGCGCAAGCTTGTAGTGATTACAACTTTAAAAAAAAAACTTTCTCATTTTGTGTCCGATTTCATTCAAACTTTTACCAGTCTATACTTCTCTGACTTGTCTACTTTCCTCGAGAGTAGTTTGATATGAAGGTAGGATTTCCCTTTAATTACGTGTCTGTGGAACTGCTCAATGCAAAATTGTCTCACTATAATGATGCAATGAGATTGAAAGAAGTTAATGGATTATTTCACTTACAGATCAAAGAATCGCCTGGGTTCAAGGTTCCAGTGACTCAGTTTTACATCCTTCAATCAGGAGAAGAAGAAACAAACAAGAAGATCGAGAATCATCTTCCTGAGCATCATCGACGGCATTTGCAACCCCCTCTCCTGGTATTTATTCAGTCATCTTATGCTTCATATTTTCTGAAGAACATTACACTAGACTACAAAAAACAATCATGAAATTATACAGTAGGCTTACGGTTGCACCACGTAAGAGGTGGGGGATTGGGGAGTCCTGAAACGGACGGTTGGTAATCTTTCTGTGTCTATAGTCTTGTTCAGATGGAGGCAAGTTACACTGCGTGGGGTAAAGGTCGTGTAAAGAGCTAGTCGGGGGTACATATAATGAGGTAGGTGTAAAGGTCGGAGTAGTGACCGTCTGAACGATGATCATGTTAGCTACGCCTACCTTTACCCCGACCTATTTACTCTTGGATTTTCCAGGAGTAACTCGCTACTAAACACTACTTGAGGGTAGTGTAAGTTGACCGTGTGGCTGCTCTCCCTTTATAATACACCAGGGGGTATCTGTGACCTTTTACGAGCCATCTATAACCAGAGATTGGCCAACTTGGTTTCACTGCAGGGTCACAACATGGAGTACATTCTTTTGTTTTGTGCTTGCTCAACAAAGCAGTATTCGCCATAATGGCACGACTGCACACAAAGGAGGTTTGTAGACAAACCTAGGTTTATGTGCGTCATATGACGCGTTTTTACGCGTTTCAGACCAAGGTTTGTCTGAACCTTGGTCTGAAAGGTATCGAAACGCGTCATATAACACACATAAACCTAGATTTGTCGACAAACCTCCTTTGTGAATTCGGGCCATTGTGTCAAACTAGAACCGGGTTGGCCAAACTCTGTGTATAATGTCTATTCGTAGGTTACGCTGGTCGGCGGAAGGTCGTGTTAACTTAATCATGGCAAGTTGGTCCGAGTAAGAGTGTGTGGACAACTTTTGTTGTAAAATAAATATACATGAGGTATTTACTGCTGCAGGGATTAGCTGACGTCGACTAGCAAAACCCCGTCTGAACAAGAATTATGTAGTCCTGGAAGGACTGGTGTAATCTTTCTTAAACTTATAGTTCTAAAGAGAACTATAGTGCCAGAAGTAGAGGATAGGTAAAAGGAGAGGCTCGACGTTTCAGATAGTCAACCTAGTTAAAACTGTTAAGACATACATATTTATATCTGTCTGTTAATTTTAATTGGATGCCCCCTTCCCACCCCTCCTAAATAGGTACTGAATATGATGCCTTGTGTACAGGATGAATGCACTTGATGGCTAAAAGTAATCGAACTACTCAATATCTCATAATAAACAAAAATCACTTTCAACTCTTTTATCTTGAACAAGAAGATAAACACATATCTCAGCAAATTGTTACTACTTGATGAAATTATATTATCGACAATGAATCAAATCTGTATCAAGATCTACTTCAACATTTATCATTTCATTCTAGATTATTCTAAAGAAACATAATAATGGTAGGTTTAATGACTTTTAACCAAAATCAGGCCGGGTAATTTCGGTCACCTCATAGCCGGGGAGGGGGGGGGAGGGGGGTAGGGGGTAGAATCCTCTGATCACACCCGTGGATTTGAGCTTATATTGACTCCCGTAATTGATTTTTTTTCTCTTCTTGTCCGCTTATGTAATTAAAAATATTTTTCCTTTATTTTTCTTTTTTTCTTTACTTTGATTCATGGTCCCCTTCCATTAGATAACCTGCTTTTTCTACTGGACGTACCTCTAAAGTGGAGAATGCTGTGTATGGACTTTGAAGATGCATGTGAGGTATGTTTAAAGTTCTATTCATAGACATGGTCAGGTCATGAAAACCGTAAAAATTCTTCTTGATTTCTCGATAAATGAAAACAAGATTGAGTGATTTTAAAGAAATTTTATATAATGAACACTATCCATATTATTCTACTTCTCATAACCATGAACTAATTTATTCAATATGTCTTTATGCAAAGGCGAATAAAAGATGAGTTGGCAATTTCATTTTTTTTTCTTGATCTAAAGGAACAAAAATGAAACTGGTCGTAGTGAAAAAGTGAACTCTCAAGGATTTGTATAGAATGTCACTATACATGTATTAAGTAATAAATATTTCTTTCATCAAAACAAAACCAGAATGTAGCTAGAGCTTTATCTTTTTGAATAACTTTCATTAATTCTTACTTTGTGGAAAAATAACTCAAAATGAACTTACATCACTTAAACATGTTAATTTAGTCCATCTGATATTCAGATAACCAAAATGATATTTCGTCTATCTCTTTCTGTGCATTTTCTTCTATTTTCTCTTGTTTTGCTGGTAAGTTATTAAACGTTATTATAGTCTTACCAAATCGCTTATCTTTCGTGCTTGAGTGATTGGACTAACTATTGCCAATATTTGTTTGCATTATAAAAAACGTTACAGAATACCGGTTATTTATCATCATCATGACCATCGAAGGTTGCATGCCCGGAAGGCTAATTTTGTTTCAAATTTTGTTTTACCCATGATACCCTAAAGCGCCACCACCAGCAGCAGACATCTCAAGTTGAGGAGGCTTTTCAGAATTTGGCAATGAACCCAGTAGCATTAAACCTGGAAATAGAATACCTTCAATTCGAAATTGACGACGACAAAGAGAAGGTTGTTGAATCGGCTATCTCGGAGGTTGAATGTAAAGATGAAACATCTCTCTTGCTCCCGTTCGCGGTCCATTTCAAGGATAACGAATCTTGGGGTGTAGATGCTGGTGGCCCCATGAAGGTAAATCTGAACACCCTTTCACAAGATCGCAACTACTCTCGAAAAATCAACCAAAGACAATTTTAATCGCTTTGTGCGTCACCTATTAAATTATGTAAACAGGACACTGACGTATTACGTAATCTGAAAATTATTTATATCGGACATACAATAGGATATTTAAATTGTCCTTGACTTGTTTTTCGAAAATAGTTGCGATCGTATGAACATAACTTTATCTATAAAGAGAACATGCAGACATGCACACATATCTGCATGTTCTCTTTATATGAAAATAAGACACAAGACAGGCTTTTAATTATTTTCAATGCAGCTCTTAAATGTCTTGAATGGTAAATAGAGCCAATTTATGGTTTTGTGACGATTTACGTTCACCTTAAATGTAATTAAATTGTAATAATATAGTTCAATTCAATTCAAGTTTATTTTTCATTTCCACAGAAATCAGAACAATATTTCATTAAAACAAAACAAAAAATTGAACAAGATAACATGTGAACAATATCATTTACAAATACTTAAACTGCATATAAACAAAATTTGAATAACATAATACAAAAAAAATTGATATTTTCTATGGAAATGGAGGGACCCATTAAAAAGTGGATACTTGTAGATTATGGGTCCCTCAAAATAACAAAGTAGCATTACACAAATTAGCTTATACAGAACAAAAAACACAAATATATTAATATAAAAGTTTGCTCTTTGTTTTTAAAATAAAAATAAAAAATAAAATAAAGTAAAGACAATGACAAGCCCGCGAAGACAGAACAGTAACAAGTAGAGACAATGCAAGACAGAGAAAGACATACAATAACAAACAAAAACGAAAATACAGCACAGACGTGGACGTAACATTTCCAAAACAACAAATCAGTTATTCTACATTCCGTATACTATTGTCAATACAAATCAGATTATCAGTAAAAAGTAAGACCGTATAAATCGATAAATCGATAACTGCGCATATAATTATTAAAGAGAAAATAAGGGGAAAGTATGCGCGTATTCTCCTCAAAATGACCAAGACAATGATGCATCGTGTATAATGTGTAAGTATTAGTGTGTGTGTGTGTGTGGGTGTCAGGGGGGGGGGGGTAAATCAAACTAATTTACTTTATATTTTAAGAACAAAAATATTTTTAATCTTTTCTTAAATGTATATAATGAAGGGGCATTTTTCAAGGAATCAGTAAAGGAATTCCACAATTTTGGGCCATCATAGATAAAAGTGTTTTTAGCGAAGGAAGTTCGAAGTAATGGCAAATGGTACTCTTCCGATTGTCTAGTTGAATGTTGATGAAAAGAGCGATTTTTTTTAAAACATAGTCTTAAAAATTTTTGGCAGCAAATCATTAGTATTTTTATACATAAATTGACCTAATTGAAGCAAATACAAATCTTTTACTTTCAGAATATTATTATCATAAAACAACGGATTAGTGTGTGCACGAAAATCTGCCTGGGAAATAATTCTAACTGCTCTCTTCTGTAACAATAAAAGTTTGTCTAAAATGTTCTGATGAGCGTTACCCCATGCGAGTAAGCCATAATTCAGATAAGGTAATGTTAAGGATGAATATAATGTTAATAATGCTGAAGATGGGAGTTGTGTTTTAAGTCTATTTAATATACCAATATTTCTCGAATTTTTTTTAGAAATGTTATCGACATGAACTTTCCATGAAAGCTTATTATCAATTATTACACCTAGAAATTTAGAATGTGTAACCTTTTCCAAATGAGTGTCATCAAAAACTAAATCAGTTGGCAAAGAATCTAGGATCCATTGAATAATTTTTTCTAATTCAAAATTTACAATTTCAACAAGAGTATTTGGATTTGTATGTGAAAAGAACAAATTTGTATCATCAGCAAATGATATAAAAGACGCCATATCTCATGATCTATAAAAATCATTAATATAAATAATAAACAAAAGCGGGCCCAGCAAACTACCTTGAGGAACCCCACAATTAATATTTCGTAAATCAGAAGTGTGACCATCCAGAAATACAAACTGTTTCCTATCGGAAAGGTAACTCCTGAACCACTCCAAGGCCTTCCCACGTATACCATAATGAGAAAGTTTATGAAGCAAAATATCGTGGTTGATCGTGTCGAAGGCCTTGGAGAAGTCCAGGAGTATTCCAACCATATGATAAGAGGAGTCGAGAGCATTAACTACCTTTTCAATAAGTGATAATAATGCATGACTCGTGCTATGTTTCTCTCTAAATCCAAATTGGGAATCACAAAAAATATTATGAACTTTCAAAAAAGCAACTGTTCTTTTATGTATAAGTTTTTCTAAAACCTTCGAAAGAGATGATAATAAAGATATCGGGCGATAATTATTTACATCTTGCTTATCACCCGTCTTAAATAGTGGAATAACTTTTGCAATTTTCATAACATTAGGTACTTCTCCATTCAAGAAAGACAAATTAAAGATATGAACCAATGGATCTACAATGAAAGGTATTATCCCTTTTAAAATAAAGTTATTAATATTATCAACACCAGAACTTTTCTTGTTTTTCAAATGAGAAACAATATCTATTATTTCAAATCTATGAGCTGGAACAAAGAAAATAGAATTTTTATTTGGGGCGTTTAAAAAATCTGTGAAAGATTTTTTTGATTGTGGTATATTATGTGCTAACGTCTCACCAATCGAAGAAAAGTGTTTATTAAAAATATTTACAATCATATCAGAATCATCGACCACTTCATTATCCCTTTTTATTTTAATAATATCATTTTTATTATGGACCAAATTCATAGCCTGTTTAAGAATTTTCCAAGTATTCTGCATATCATGTTTATAAAACTCTAAGCGATTCACGAAATAATTCTTCTTTTCGAAACAAAAAAATTCTTCTTTTCGAAACAAAAAAATTCTAATCAAAGCATTCTTATACGAAGTATATTTACTTTTAGTTCTATCTGTAAGATTTGCTTTATACTTATAGTACAACTTATTCTTTTTATTAATACTTCTTAGAAGAGATTTCGAAATCCAGGGAAGTCTAGGGGTAATTTTATAATTATTTACTTTATCTCTTTGTAAGGGAATACATGTATCTAACTCTTCATTCAAAATATCTAAAAAATTATTATACGAACTATTTACATCATCAGTGTTATAAACACTTGACCAATCTGCGTGCTCTAAACTGGCTCCAAGTCTTGCTATATTCTCTGGGGAAGCTCGACGTCTTAATGGACGAGGCCGTCCACCGTGGACTGAATTTGAAAGAGTAAACTGAGTAAAAATGGGATAATGATCAGATATATCAGAAAGTATAATGTATGAATCAGGATGTGGAATGACATTACTAAAGATATTATCAATCAATGTAGCAGAATTATTAGTTACACGAGTGGGCTTAGAAATAAGTGGGAAGAATGAATTTGAATAAGTGGGAATTTGAATAAGTTAGGATAATTAAGGAATCGATCAGATCAGTTTTTCTCAATTTTTATCATTAATAATGGTCTGCTTTCACTCAAACTTTCAAATTATCTATAATTGTACATCTAGCATTGAAGTCACTACTCTCTCATCTGAACAATGTTACCAAGTCCCTTCAATACAATTTCTGCCGAAACCCTCTTTGTACTTTCAAATTAGTTGTATGTGTGTTATATTGATTTTCTCCATAAAATTCGAGATGAAGAAACTTAATTTAACTTTGAGACATTTCAATTTCGATATTGCAATCTTTAATGGACCTTATATTTTAAAGTTAAGAAAACCAGTATTAATTAAAAGTTGTTTCCGAAGTTGGATCCTTTTTGTGAATTTGGGAGTATTTAGATATTTAAAAAAAAATTGTATTTTCCTTTTCATTTCTCGTAAAGGAATTCTTTTCCCGACTGTTCGAAGAGCTGTTCAATGTTGAGAAGCATTCCATCTTCAAGAAACTCAACGATTCTCCTTCGTGTACGACATTGTGGTTTAACAAGGTCATTATCGAAATCAAATTTCTATCTCGCAAGTTGGATTACCCATTATTACTAATCTCAATATATTGTGAATGCAAGATGATTATGTACGGAAGGTTTACGGTTTCACCATGTGAGAGAGAGGGGGAGGATTGGGGAGTCCTGAAAAGGACTGTCGGTAATCTTTCTTTCTTGGATGTGTGTGTGTAGTCCTGAAAAGGACTGTAGTAGTCTTTAAAAAGACTGTTGGTAACCTTTCTTGAGCTTATAGTTAAGGAGAAATAAAGCGCCGGTATGAGAGGATCGGTAGTAGGGGTGGCTCGACGTATTGAACAGGTTGACTATCCGTCGTCAGTAGCTACTAGTGACTTTTAGATTTGCGTGGACTGATACGTGTGGCGTCCTTTCAAGGCAGTGCATTAAAAGGACGTCGATCGTAGCAATCCACGTTGTCGTTGTGCAAATCTAAAAGTCCCTATTAGCATCAACAGGCGGGTGGCAGGGAAACACGAACGTATATTTACCCCCTCCCCTCCTTTCTCTTTTTAAAGTACTATTCTGTATAGAAACGTCCACAACGTTTCGCTTGATTTAATCTACAATGCCAATGCGCTAAAAGTTCCTATTTTGAACCCCTTAACAAAAAATTGTTTGGCCCTCTTTGCTTTACCCCCGCATTTACTTCTGGGAACCTGTCGAAACCGCCGTCCGTTTATGAATAGGGACTTTCATATTTGCAAGACGAGAACGTGGACCTCTACGTGTGACATCCTTTTAAGGCACTACCGAGCATGGTCAGTGCCTTATTAAAAAGGACGTCACATTGCCTTAAAAGGATGTCACACGTAGAGGTCCACGTTCTCGTCGTGCAAATCTAAAAGTCCCTAATGTATTGGTTTTCTAATCTGATTACTTGACCATGAGTAAGTTAGACATGTGACCCAGTGTTCAGTGAGTTGATTCGATACTCAAGCAGGCTAGCTAGAGTCCCAACGGGATCAATATATTGACCAGAAATTTACAAACTATATAATACCATGGTAACAAACCAATATTTTGCACACCCCATATACATAATGCTTGTTGGCCAAGACAAAATATGCCTTGTCAACTTGTATTTCGTGTAGGAATGTTTGTCCTGATCATGGAGATAGTATGCACCTTCATTTGGATCAAAACACCTTGCAATTGACATTTGTACCTTTTTGTATTTAAAAACTTATCATAGTATTATAAGGACCTGGACAAATTGCGATCAGTCGGGAAGCTGTTTGCTCTGATGTTCTACAAAAAGGTCATCGATGAACTTTTTGTAGAACATCAGAGCAAACAGCTTCCCGACTGATCACGATGCCGTTTCCATTTCTTTTCTACAAGAAACTGCTCGGAACTAGTTACACACCAAATTAACAATTGTAATTTTAATCGAAGGAATGCAAGTAAGTTATGACTGTGTGTCTAATATTTTGGGGCCAGGGATTTAAAGTCCTTCATTCTTGTGCCAATTTTGTTGCTAATTTGTATCGTTTTCATTCTTATTCCTGAACTGGAGAGCTCATTGATAAATTTTCTGAAAATTTTTAACATTTTAAAATGATTGTAAGTCTTTGCGAACTAACACGAGATCGAGCTTTCCCGTCTCGTTTCCCGTACGGGTTGTACCGAGTTTGTTGAAAAAAATAACTCGTTGTCAAACTCCACAAGCCCTTTGAAAGAACACACCAATGTCAATAAATGGATCTGGAATACATTAAGTGTAAGAGATTTAGCTAATGAATAGAAAACGGGGAAAAGAGAGGTGGAAGAGAAAGAGAGAGAGGGGGTGGAGAGCGAGAAAAAGAGAGATAGAGAGAAGAGAAAGAGAGAAAGAGAGAGAGAGAGAGAGAGAGAGAGAGAAAAGAGAGTTATCTATCTCATTTCCATTTTAATAAAATTTAAAGAGTAGACAACGATTTAAAATGGTTTATTGACAGGCTGACAAAATGTAGGTCAAGAGGTTGTTTACATTTTTGAGGGAAATTCACGCGCTAGGAAATGTAATACTTTGTATTACATTGGAAGGAAATGTACAAGCGTATGTACGCTTATCAAGCAAGCGCGGAAAATACCGCCAGCAAATTAAAAATAGCACGAAGGGGCTTTCATTCTAGTTATGGCTTTCATTTTGAATGGACAAGAAGAAAAATTTACGGAGTCTAAAACATTATTAGAGGATTTGGATTAATACTAAAGTTAGCACTGCACTGGAATAATTAGTTGGATATATAACGCTGAATTATTTCTTCTCGTGAGCGACCAGCGGGATTATACTCGGGTTTTGGGCTGGCCTTTGTCGTTGGGCCTGATTAGAAAGGAGAGTCCATATCATTATTTTGGCCTGGTCGCACATCACACAGTGGCATTACGGCATAGGCGGGATCGAATGCTGCGCTTTACGGACGTGGCAGTCACCGGCAGTGCACCACATCGCCGGGTGAGTCTCTCTTAGTTTAAGGGAATCGAAAACTGATCCGAGGGGAAACGGTTGCACCATTTCAATACACGAAATTGAGGCGGGTAGTTGTCTCGTAAAGGCGGTCCTTATATATTTGAAAATGCGCCCGGGAAGTGGGGAGGCTTTCTTTTGCTCATATGGTTCACTTCCTCTCACCAAGCGTGAGTTCAGTGCCATGATAAAGAGATGCATGTCATACAGAGATATGTTGGCGGCCAAATGTTGGCTATGGCGGGCTGCTCGGACGCCCAAATACAGCACATGGGTCGATGGGCTTCCTCAGCGCATCGCAGATATATTGATACGGTTGTTTAAATATGAGCAATGTTGCAAAGTACCGTTGGGGTTGATTTGATTTGATTTGATTTGATTCGCCAGGTATACGTACAAAATATAACAGAGTGAATGATGAGGTTAACGTGTCCGGGGCCCGGTGGGGTCACTCCCCTGCAAAGAGTGACACGTATGACCGTTACCACCAATGCATATAACCCCCTTTTGCGGTCAATTTCAAGGACATTTTGTGAAATTTAACCCCCTTTTTTACATCAAAACAAGGACAAAATCGTACTTTGGAATACCCCTATTTATAAGATTGTAAGGACACTTTCGCAAATTTACCCCTATTTTACCATATTTCAAGGACAAGACTCGGCTCCGAGAATTTTTCTTCCCGGTTTTCTCTTTTTCCTTCCCGGTTTTCTCTTTTCCCTTTTCCTGACCCCTATTTATCAATTTCGGGGACACCTGTGCACCCCTATTTTCTTTATTTCGAGGAATATTTTGTCCGCGGACATTGCTTGAAATTGACCCCTTTTTCCGCGATTTTGGTAACGGTCATGCGGTCCGGAAGTCACATTGAGTGACCCCACCGGGGTCCGGGGCCAATAATGTAAGGGTGAGGCCGCATACACAGGAATGAATATATGTACAACACCCAGAGGAATAAGTCCCTCGCCTCGAGAGGTTAAATAAGCTAATAATAATAATAGCAATAATAATAATAATGGTGCTACAACATGAAAATGAAAACGAAGTCAAGCAGACAACAAACATACATGCAGAACAAGAGCAAGAAAATATAATGGGATTTCAAGTTCACATTAACGCATGTTCTTTGGAATACAAAATGCTGCCCAGTCCTCTTTTCTTATTTTGTCCACAGAACAAATATGGATAGTAGGCGACTCTATCGTTTTCTGGGCCCATCGCAGGGCGGAGCGGATTGGCTGCGCCGATATGGATTTGGGGACGGTCATCCATTGTGCTGGAAAGCGGGGCCTTCGCTTGGACCAAACAAACGCATGGCTAGAGTCGATTACCAGTGGCCTGACGAAGCCGACCGTTTTAGTGTTACACGTGGGCACGAATGACATAGAGGGATGTTCGAAGAGGGCGATGGCGAATTCGGTGAACAGATTAATCACATCGAACACTGAGACGACAATAATATGGTCTGACAGCCTAGAACGGGTAGAATATAAATGCTGTAGTCCGGAAGAGCAGAAAAAATTAGACGATAGAAGGAGGGCCACGAACCGATACGCTAGCGCCTTGGCCGGCAGGAATGGGGGAAAGGCCATTCCACACCCCGACATAAGGCATAAGGATAGGGCTTTATATAGGCCGGACGGATTGCATCTCTCCAATGAGGGTTTCGACAGGTTTATCACTGACCTGAAGGAGGGCCTGTCCTATCTCGGTTCATCCAAGTAGTTAAACAATGATAATGTTACAAAACACGTTTTTCTTATATTTCAATGTTCTTATAGTTCAGTGTTCTTATATGTCAGCGTTCTTATATTTCAATGTTTAAGTCTGTTCGGGTAGCAAAGTAAATCCCGCCCAATAAACAGAACACTAAAAAGTAACCTCTTTTGGGAGTGTATTTTAAGTGATTTTAAAGTATAGCGCCTTTTGAACTAGATTTAAACGTTATCGACACGTGCCTTCATTTAAACAAAAAAGGTATTCCTGTTCACGTTTTCATTTAACCTAAAAACCACCAGTTTATTACGCGACTGGAATAACGTGATTCCACTTACCTTTGTAAGTGGAGTGTTTATGACCAAATAACCACTTGACCAGGCAACGAGTTTTTTGTCCGTTAACCGATGGTGGCGATAAATACGTAATTAATTGGTCTTGTAAGCACCTTTATCGATTGGTTTCACAGGTTATCCAAGGTTGATGGTAATAATCACGTTGCTTACACCGGCTAATCGTCTTATTGTTCTGTCCGTGAATCTCTGGTTATATTAAATTAGTAATTCGGAGGTGTCTTACACACCTCTTTAAATGGTTTCAAAGTTACCATAAATTTATTGGTTATGATCACGTGGCTCAAGCTGATTACTAATCTAAGCTGTGAATCCATGATATGTAGGTGTAAAAAATGAGTAATTATTAGGTGTCTTAAAACACCTATTTAAATGGTAGTCAAAGTTGCCAGCAGTTCCGCGGTGATAATCTCGTGACTCAAATGGAATATTAACCTAAGCTGGGCATACGTGACTTTTAGGTGTGAAAAAATTAGTAATGATTAGGTGTCTTAAAGCACCTATTTAAATGGTAGTCAAAGTTGCCATAAGTTCCGCGGTGATGATCCCGTGAGTCAAACGGATTATTAATCTAAGCTGGGCATACGTGACTTTTAGGTGTGAAAAATTAGTAATTATTAGGTGTCTTAAAACACCTATTTAAATGGTAGTCAAAGTTGCCAGCAGTTCCGCGGTGATGATCTCGTGATTTAAACGGAATATTAATCTAAGCTGGGCATACGTGACTTTTAGGTGTGAATAATTAGTCATGATTAGGTGTCTTAAAACACCTATTTGAATGATAGTCAACGTTGCCAGCAGTTCCGCGGTGATGATATCGTGACTCAAACGGATTATTTATATAAGCTGGGTATTCCGTGTTTTTCAGGTGTGAAAATGAGTTATTCTTGGGTGTCTTGATGGTTTCACAGTTACCATTTAAGTTCCGTGGTGATAATACCGTGACTGTTGGCATATTTTTATGTTCACCAGTTGATAACTGACTGTTGGCATATTTTCATTGCACCAGTTGATAACTGGAGTGTGTATATTTCCAGTTGCACCGGTTGATGACTGAGTGTTGGCATATTTCGAGTTGAACCAGCTGACACCAGTTAATTTGCATATTGAAAATGGGGTGCGTGCAGATCTATGTTTTTTAAACAATTTATCTGAATTTACAGCATATTTCTTAATTACTGATGATTTAGTTATATGCAATTCATTTCGAAAAATAATACAAATATAAATTACCAGTTATTAGGACATTTCGCTACTTCGTATAAATTACATTTAGTTAAACATGAATAAGGGAAACATTAACTATGAACTAAAATAATTTCAAATGATTCACCTCAAGTCAGCCTCGTAATATTCACGTGAATTTCAAGCAGATATTTTGACTAAAACTATCACTAACGCTTCACGTGTTTCTGTGACGCAATAATTTCGTTTATGAAGATGTAATTTCATAACCAAACAAACACGGGAATATTAGGTTTACAAACCAAGGTCTCCAAGGTAGGGATAATCACGTTATTATAATGGTGATATTGCAGTGACAATTGCGTGATTTAGTGTACGTGTGTTTTAAGTTACCTAGTGCAATAAACGTATTAACACATTTACGTAAATGTCGGGTGTTTGAAGAACGTAACTGTCCTCAAGTCGATACCTTGATATTGACGTGATTTTCACGTGATTTTGTTTATTGGGCGCAAAAAAGTTTGAGTCCGGCACCGCAAGATCATGTTTTTGTTGTTGGGATAAGAGTGCCTTATTTTGGGAGTAACAAAGTTGTGGAGAGTAAATAATGGTTATATGGGGCAGGTTTAGGTGGACATTGGTAAATGACCAGTAAATGCTTCATTTCGAAATGGGCATTAACGGTTTAGTCACTTCTTTGAGGGGAATGAATTAGGCATAATGATGTGCCGGTGTTGTGGAGAAAAGTTTATTACGATACTCTGTAGTCTGTTAGAGGGTTATAAATTAGCTAAGGGCGAAAAAGTACATGCCTGTACATGTACATTGGTTAATTTGGCCAATTGAAATGTTAATTCCACCAAAGTGTAAATAGTTAAGCATAGATATTCCACTTAGGGCACAGAAATCGTTCATTACAACAAGTTAATACGCGTCAGGGGACAAAACCTAATGAGGTATGACGTATTGTTTTCATTTACATACAGCCAATCAGAGCCCATTGGTGGTACTGATTAATGAATATTCATATAACTATCACGAGTTGACCTTATTCGCATACGCGCAATGTAAAACAGATTAAACCAATTAGCGCGTAGTGTGCACATTGCATACGCGCGCGCCAGTCGTTGAGAGCCGTTGGGAGGTCATAAGGAATGAATATTTATGAAGTGATCCCGCGCTAACCTTATGCGACATCATACTCTAACGATAGTTATCCAATCAGCATCGCGTATTACAATTGTTGCACGCGCATGCTACTGTGTGTACACCTATGGCATGGGCAAAATGGCCTTGCTAGCTAGTCGGATTGACAAGGTTTATGAATATTGACAAGGTACCTATGGCGAATTTTTGCAAATTGCCACGAAATTTTTCATGAATATGCATAAGGATCTGTTGCAATTAATTATGTAGGTTTTTTTTTTTTTTTTTTTTTTTTTTTTTTTTTTTTGTGAATGAACAACGTGTCGACAGTGAAACGCCCCGCCAAAGTTGGAAATCCGGTTGGAAATATTCCACCTCGCGTCAATGTGAAAACGCGTGTTGTGGCAGGCTAATTGCCCTAGAAAGTGCCTTGTAAGCTATTTTTCAACTCGAAAGGTACCTATGTAAAATTTTCACAAAAGTAGACAAATTTGGCATCTATAGCAAGTCTTATACCTGAATTTTCATAAAATCGGGTTCTTTTGTACATCAAGATATATTCGGGGAGATATGAGCTCGTAAAATGGACAGTGTGTGTAAAAGCCCATACCTGATTGTGCGCCCTTTTGTGGTGCGTTTTGAATACGCTTGGCCTCTATGGAGATGTCCCTCAACTTATTGTAATGTGATGACAACGTTGTGATTTGGCGGCCGATCATATATAAATATATTCTCGTTTGGCGGTAATTTGTCAAATTATGCCTCCAAATCACTAATCACATGGTACTGATAAGTTTATTGATCAATAATTGTCATCCGATAATTTTCGACCCCACTCAATTTTTACATGCGAGGGGGTTGCCAATGTATATTCAGTCGAATTTGTTCGCATGTCAATTCTTAGTTTTCCGGCCCCCATTCGATTTGAATGCGGGGGGACCTAGTTGTACCTACACATTTTCAAACTCAGAGTGTCACGCTTTAATCTTAGGCATCATCCGATCTTACAGGCGGAGAGGCTGGTATATATATACATCTATATTCTATAACTTTAGGCATCACTCGATTTTATAGGCGGGGGGCTGATATAATGACTTAATGTATATAAGTTTAGCCTAGGCATCACTCGATTTCATAGGCGGGGGGCCTAGCATAACTTTAGGCATCACTCGATTTTATAGGCGGGGGGCTGATATAATGACTTAATGTATATAAGTTTAGCCTAGGCATCACTCGATTTCATAGGCGGGGGGCCTAGCATTGCATTTGTAAGCATTTTTTATGATTCAATATATCTGGGTTATTTTGTTATGACACCCAGAAAATCAAAATGTGCAAAATAAGCGTCCATCTCAAAATGTTAATAAAGCCACGACATAAACGCAAATTTGGTTGTTTGTTATTTTTGTTAGCCGTGAATAAATCATATTTGAGGATGCATTGCTGATTGCATACAGTTAACAACTAAATTATTACTTCTTTCAATATTTTAACAATATTCAGCCAATCCAGTTTCGAAGATCTGGAACTTCTAGATCCCGGGATGGCGAAAGGCATGCAAACATTAATAGAGGCGAGTGACGATGACCTTTTCGACTACAGATTTACGGTGGATGGACCTGTGAACGAACTGGAGATCGAACTCAAACCAGGAGGCAAAGACGTGGTCGTGACCACAGCAAATGTGTAAGTGTATTATGACTCTGTCAGAAAGATTTCTACCGTTGTGTTTTTTAAGCTTCTATATAGGACATTTTCATTAGGTCGTGGAAGTAATAACAATGATAATATTCCGCTTTTATATAACGCTTGATACGTCGATGATGTCTCTAAGTGCTTTACAGATATATTATTTTCCCGGTCATCAATTTCACACACATTATTTTCTCCACTCCCTGGGGAGCATTCCAGCCAGGCGTAATTTTAAGCGTACACGTCATGCTCATCTAACCACATTAACTTTTGCATTCTACCGGGTACCGATTTAATACCAGGGTGTAGAGTGGCAAATGTAGATTAACATCTTGCCAATTAAAGGACATTAGTGCCGCTAAAGGACATTAGTGCCGCGGCAGAACTCGAACCCCGTACCTTGTGATATGTAGTCGGGTGACTTATCCACTAGACCACAACACCTATACCGTAGTTGATTGTGGATCAATTTGTCTAAAAATGTTATTTAAAAAAAAAACTTAACTGTTTATGAAATTATCTACATTAAGGGAACTTAATGTTGATTTAAATTAAGAACTCCTTTCTAGATACTAGCTCTAGAATTATTAGAATATAGATTTTATACTAACGCAAAATATCATTTCAAAACAAACGTCACATAGCATTTGGAATTTATAGCTTTGATTTTAAGTTAAAAAGTCTCTTTCTTGTGTTAAAGCACTAATTACAAGATTTCTATACCCCTATTATTAATTATGGTATCCTGAGAAGTAATTTTGAACAATAAAAGAAATGTTTAAAAAAGGCCGCGTTACATTTACTCTCGTTTCCAACCGAACCCTGAAAATGAGGAGAAACCTTAAGTCTTTCAATGAAAACCTTTCTTTTATTTTTTGAAACCCAGTCGAGAGTACATCAAGCTTTACGCCAGGCACTACACAGCATCCTCCCAGTTCGATGTATTCAGTGAGAGTTTTCGAAGCATGTTCGGTCGTTTCGGTCTTCACCAACGTTTCGCACCACAAGAGCTGTTTGTCATTATTCCAAGGAAGGGAATATGATTGGCAGGCCTTTCAAAAAGTGAGCTCCTCTTCTTCAACATTCTTTTTTTTTCCTTCTATCTTCTCTCATCAACGCACTAAAAAAAAATCACGATTGTAGAAAATTAATCTACTTTGGACAACATGGTTGCAGAAAATAAACAAAATATCGTAATTCTTTTTGTTGGAATAATGCAAAGTTGGTAGGTGCTTTTAGATTTAATAGAAGATAAAACAAAGATAATACACACTGTATTCTTGAAATTTGTTTCTTGAGAAGCAAATTTGAAATTTTGTTTGATTTTTTTTGTGGCACGGATCAATTATCTTTTCTTTGTTGGTGCTGTTGTTTATTTTCATATTTTTTTTAATTTGCCCTTCTCTACACAGAGCTTTGGTTATGAGAAAGGCTACACAGCAAACGATCGTGTGGTCAAGATGTTTTGGTCAGTGTTCCATGGTCTGAGGATGATAAAAGAGACTTTCTGATTAAGTCAAATCTCCACTGGTGATCGTTGACCGACAAATGCCTAAATGTGGACGTGCCTTTAGCATAGTGCTATATGAAAAATTGATAATATCAAGAAGATCATTTATTTCATTCTTTTTGATAATCCTTTTTAAAACATATTGTGACAAGCATTTTTTCTTATATTAATTGAGAGCTGAGATAGCCACATGTTAGTGACCACTCTGGGGATTCTAATCCCTCCTGGTCAAACTAGTACAGACGGGCTTTAAAACATACTGGGACAAGCTTTGTGCTGATTTGGCATCTTTTTGTCATTTTGACAAGACAATCCTGTTTTGGCAGGGTGTTACTTTCAAGACAACGATAGTGTCACTGTGGCCAGATGATAGTAATGCAGTCATTTCTCTCGCTCCGTTTTCAGGGCACAATGCTTTCATAATCCACCCACTGCCTTAATTTGATTATGTCGGTTGGCACTCGTTTTTCCGAAAGTCATGAATCCGAAGGTTTGAAATTCAGAAACACAGTTTTCCTATACCAGGTGGGGTCATAATTTTGAGAATGAAATTCTCAACAAAAAATCGTAATCCTGAACGAATTATACAGTGTTCTAAATGTCATTTTCGGAATTAGAAACATTCAGAATCGTGGAAATTATGAGCCCTATTTCACTGTCCAAAATACGAACCTTCAAATTCTGAACCAAATTCCAAAGTAATAGACTTTCTGATTTATGAACCTTAAAGATAAAGTTAATTTCTGGTCATGCGATTGCATTGTGAAAGAAAAGATTTGGAAAGGATCAAAAAAAGTTGACCATGTAGCATGTAAGTATATTGGTATGTACTGCAAGGTTCTGGAGTCATTACA
The DNA here is from genome assembly GCF_000002235.5 of Strongylocentrotus purpuratus. Classification (NCBI taxonomy): domain Eukaryota; kingdom Metazoa; phylum Echinodermata; class Echinoidea; order Camarodonta; family Strongylocentrotidae; genus Strongylocentrotus; species Strongylocentrotus purpuratus. The sequence goes on from NW_022145598.1 coordinate 10,558,707, forward strand.
ATCATAATAGATTTGGCCCAGTCTTGGTAAAGTAACAAGCACCGTACACAGAAATATGTATATGGGACTACACAAATGGTGTCGGGGCCCGACACCTTGATTTCCTTATTTTTCTGTGCTCTTTACTCAGCCATTATACATTTTCTACCAAAATTGTTTGGCAAATTACATTTATTTGTAATCTTTAAGATTTATTGTAAGTTGTGTTTGATTTTGTGAGAATTGATTTTTTTTTTTTTACGAGAACTCAAATTTATCTTTTATAAGAAAAATGGACATGTAGCCGATTATTCATCTTCTATGCGAATTGTTTTCAGGAGTCTTGACGGGTGCAAACCATGTACCCATTGGTGGTTTCCAGGAGATTAGTCCTAGGATGTGGCCCATGGGAGGAGACCAAGATTGTAGGGGAGAACCCCCAAAAGACATGTGCCCTGAGGTGAATACTTGTCACGGTTTCATCGTGCTTCATCTCCCGATGTACAGGAAAAGGGAGCATCTCAAAGAACGACTCATGTAGCTAATAGAGATGAAAGGGCATGGATTTCATAAACAGCGATAAATGTCGTTTCGTACAAAATTAAACTTTCTATTATGTAGTACATTCAGTCGATTTTTGTTTTCAAAATACATTATAATAACTATTCATTCAAGTGGTCTGAGGTTGAGGAATTGGTATTTATAAATAAGGTTAAAGGGGCTGTAGCATTACGAGACTATGCGTCTTTACCGACGCCCACTCGGGGAAAATCGGGTAGCCTATAGTACGACTACGGACGACGCGACCGCAGTAGGCCTACGTATTCAGCATACTAGTACGCGAAACCGAAGCGTGAGGAGAACTTCGGTCTGTTTCGCGAGCGCTGGCGCGCTGACCAAGTTAATCCAGTCCATTCGTTTACGTGCAGTTGTCCAAAAGAAGACGTAGATGGCGGCAACCAGTATTTCCCATGCTACAGCCCAGGACAAGTCCACTCCAAAAATAACATTCAGGATTCAAGATTCAAGATAATTTATTGTCATGTAAAAAATACATAAAATTTGCCTTCGGACATTTAAAAGGTGCTTTACATGTACATACAAATATAAATATATAAATACAGACAAAATAATTACATTTCAACATAACATTTAACAATCATCACAATTTTAAGAAAGGTTACATTAAAAGAATAAGATAAAACTCAGGAAAAGGCAGTGCAGTTTAAAAAGCTTGTTTTGTTTCGTTATTGATCTCGTCCATCCAGGCACCTCCACGCCGGAACACCTCTCCCGCTAACACGCATCAACACACATACAAAGACACACACGACACACCTCTATACACACCCCTATACACACCTCTAACACACACGCACAATATAATCGTACACGCCCTACACATACACACGGACACTGCAATCAACATGAGAGGTGCTCCGGTATAGAAATGCCTGGATGGAGATGATTGAGACAATAAATTATCGGAGTATAAAATAGCTATACATAGCTTTCAATAGACATACTTTCAATAGAAGCAGAAATATCAGACAAACCAATCCAAAAAAAAAAGTCTGAGCAAAATCGGATAACTAATAATAAAGTTATGATTTTTTAATGGCATAAACAACTTTGAAAACCACAAGACAAATTGGCAACTCACTCATGAGTCTGTGACGTCATTGCCTCATTATCCACTAATTGATTTCTTTATATTGATAATATAAATTTCCCATCCCCCCCCCCCCCCCCGCCCACCCCCAAGAATCTTATTTCCTCACACCAGCATCCAAGTTTATTGATAGTAATATGTTTTTGTGTTGATGCACTAATATGGAGTAATTTTTTCAGTTAATGAAAAATGTGAAGTTTGATAAACTATTCATATAAAAATCAATGATTATGAATATACAATATAAAATAGTATTAATTCTTCAAGTTCATAAAGATTTTTTGAAATGTCATGCACGCAATATGATACAAATCATATAACCTGGGCAAAGTATTGTATTTGTATTTGTATTTATTGACATTTATTTCCTTCTCAACAGTACAATATGAAACACAATGTATATTTAAATTATATATGTAACAATGATTTCAACTTAGAGTATACAGTACATAATTCAGATACGGAAGGATGCGAAAACCCGGAAAGCATAGCTTGAGTTTGGAACGCCCATAATAAGTTAACACGGGGAAATCAAGTTTTCTGAGATAAAAAGGGAAAGTAATGGATAAAAATATATAAAGCAATTGATAAATAGTGAGGGAATCACGTCACAAACTAATAACCAAACTGGCAATTTGGGTAGTGATTCTATCGTTCCATAGTTTTCATACTTTTAAAAAAATCATAACTTCATTATATTCCGTGTTTGGACTGTTTTGAAGTTATCGAGTGGGGGTAATTTTTACTAATGCCCGAACAAAATGATATGTATTATTTTTTTTTAAAGATAATGTTCTATAAGTTTTATAACATTATGTTTTATTTGTTTTATAACATGATTTTGATAATGACCGGTCATTACCATTGGATAATGACCGATTATTATCCAAATTACGTGTAAGCAAAATAAATGTCTGGTCACGTGGACGCTCTCAACCAATCATTTTATTGGAATCCACGTCGTTATGTTATAATAGGCAGTAACAAGGGATGGGATTAGATTAAAGGTGATTACAATTCGCTCATACTGTGTCAAACACGTGTTCTCTTGGAAAAAAGTGTCAAAAACAGGTTTATACAATATGTAAAATATAACTAATATTGATGATTCGGAATAAAAAATGGTATAAGAGACAAATTGTGTTCCAGCAATACGCCGTTTTGCACATTTATATACGAGAAACAAATATCAGATGTGCACCGAGAGCTTTAAAGCCCCACTGTCCTATTTGTAGCTACTTGCTCCCTCTATATAGAAAACTTCCCCAGTCGGTGCCTGTTGGTCCCCATGATCCTCATTTTCTTATGTTAGTTGAGAGCTGAGTTAATGAGATAGCCACCTGTCAGTGACCTCGCTGTGTGGTCTAATCACTTCTGGCCCAGTAGTGTTGACGGTCTTTAATATTCCTCTTCATCGTACATAGTACTATACACTAATCACTTATAAACTGATGGCGTACTGTAATTGTTGTATTCTCTTGCAGTTATGCATAAATACACCGCTAAACTGATTATCAATATGAAAATATTTTTGTGTTCTGTCAGACATAGGTGCTATTTCTCCACTATGATTATTATAATTTAGATACGAATATAATTATGACTGAATGTAAATATCATTTTGGAATAAGAAATTGTAATTGCCTCTTATGTGGTGGTGGGGAGATATAAGATTTGGATGCCATATGGTCAAATGAAATTCGATCTTTTTAGGAGCATGTATAGGTTTTTAAGATTCAGGTTTGCTAAATTGTCCTGCCTTTGTTACATTTTCCATGAACTCTTTTTTTTATATTCGTTATCATGATAAATAAGAATATGATTTAATTGTGTAACTATTAGGAGGGGTAAGCTTTCCGAAAAAAATATCTTTCTTTTTGGGGGAATCCAGCCTACCTTTTTGAGGCTAAAAATTGAAAGGGTGGTTCTGTACCTCTTTTACCATGAGAAATGATTTTGTTCATAAATATTCTATTTTATCTCAAATGGGAGAATAGACATTGTGATCCACTTTTCGGGATCCGCAAGTTAAAAGAAAGAACAAATAGAAATTTCTGCAAATTTTACACTGCGTTTAAAAAGATTGTTCTTAAAGTTGTCTTTAGTTGGAATATGAGGAATTAGTATTACGATAATATCATTCTGTCAAGTATTTTGTAAAGTATTTTGTACTCTATATCATTCATTCCCAGATTATTTTGAGTATATGTGCTATACCTAGGGCAAATTGCAAATGACTTTCATTCACATAAAGTGTGAGTGTGTGGACGGGGGGGGGGGAATAACGTTCTCATGACACATTGACACAAACTGCAAACTAGGATGAGAGGGGGAGGGGCATTCGCATAGAACCAGGAGTGTTATAGGTGACAGAGAGAGATTAATGAAATAGCCGAAAGGAGAATTGTACTTTATTAAGTCAAACAAAATAGAAATTTACATGATAAAATATCACAAATAAAGAAAGAAAAATGAACTCAAAGTTCAGTAGAAGGGGAAGCCACACCAAAATTAAAAAAGGAAAAAGAAAAGGAGAAGGAATTCATCAATTCGTCCTTGTTTTCACGAAGTGACGGTAGTGAGGAAAATCGTCACGCAAAGTGAATGCATTTTTTTCTTCACTACCGTCACTTCGTGAAAACAGCGAAGAATTGTGCCACCATCCGTAGATGTACCATGGCATTAGTAGATCTGTTGTTCGACGACATCTATCCAGGTACTTCAATCGCCAATTAACTATAAAATCGTTCTTCCTTTGATTGGCTGCAGACCTTTTTCTTTATTTTTATTTGTCCTCATTTCGCCCAGTCTGTTTACGATTTGTCCTTTCTTTAATGTCCTTTTTTCTTTTTTTCCGATTCGTCACACATAAATGTAATAGTCTATCCAGTTCTTCACCATTACCAACACATATTTGTGTGCTTTAATTGGTTAACATGTAGGTGTTATTCTTATAATGAATGATTGCATTTTCACCCCTCTACCTTTCAGTATCCACATTTCAATCCTATATGCATGGGATGGGTGTCAGTAGGAGAGGGGAAGAGCTAGGAGAGCAAGATTGGGACAGAGAGAGGAACAGAAAGAATCATAAGAGAACGTGTGACAGAGAAAGAGAGAGAGAGAGAGAGGCAGACAAAGACAAACAGACAGAGAAAGGGGATGGAAGAAGTAAAAGAGTGATTGGCATGTAGAGAGAGCGAAATAGGTCTAGTTGCAGACAGACATAGAGATAGGGAAACAGAAAACAGGAGAGAAAAGAAGAGGGAAGAGAGTGAAAGAAGAGAGGGTATCCTCACGGAAATCATCCTAAAGGAATGTTTTAAAATTCATAAAAATATTCTGAAACCAGCCATTTTACTAGCAGAAAACAAGAACATATAGAAATGTAAGATCTACTCCCATAAAACAAACAAATACCTACAAACAAACAAATAACAAGCAAACAGAGAAAAGCGATAAAACAAGAGGTGGATATTGTCCTACACATGAAAAACTCTCAAACAAAGAATGCAAAAGACAAAAAAGTAACAACATAGCATAATTCAGTTTTTGAAGCATTAAATTCTCTTTATTAATGACTGTGAATAGCCATGTTTTAAGCACGAACAATTTCCGGCCTCTTAATCTACAAAAGTCAAGATTGCGCATATAAATATCTCTAACATCAACCGTATACCACAAAGTTCACCCCCAAAAAATATTGTTATATGCACATTCTAAGAAACACATACATTTCTCTAATTATTTTTTGAGTCAAAATCCTCACTGCAACTATCCTAATATCACTATTATCACAGCTGAAGTGCAAAATCTGCAAATAACTATGTACAACCTTTAGTGTGCTATTGCGTGTCGGGGATATAGTGTGAAACTCTTCTCTTATAATCTCCTTTGGTAGAATGATTGTTCAAGACTTCATATTAAATTAAAGGGACTTGGTAACATTGTTCAGATGAAAGATAGTGGTGCTAAGGTAGTGACTTCAATGATAGATGTAAAATTAAAGATAATCTGAAAATTCGAGTGAAAACGGACCATTCGTCATGGTACAAATTGAGAAAAACTGATCTGATCGATTCCTTAATTCTCCCAACTATATTATTACAATTTAATTACATTTTAGGTGAATATAAATCGTCACAAAGCAAAAATGGCTCTACATTCCATTCTAGACATTTAAGTGTTGACAGATTTTTTTATAGCCTGTTTTATGTCTTTTTTTCATGGAAAAACGGTTGGGAAAATTCAAAAGTGGTTGGGAGAATTTACTGTTAATCACTGTTAGAGGGTGTCGTACATTGACGCCTTCAAAGAAAACTATAGATATCTTCGTGATTTGAGAATTTTTCAGGATTTTTTGCATGTCAGAGGGTTAGTACAGTAGAAGAAATATCGTAAGTAACATTTTATACACAAATTAAGCAATTTTTTCATCAACCATCAACAATGTTACAGAGTCACATTAAGTACGTTCATAGTTAAAATGTCCATTAAATTATAAACAAGTACCGATGTCCTTGCGAAAGGTGAATTGCTTCTGGTCTACAACCAGCTCGTCTACTTAAAATCAGTATTAACCAACCTCACCCCTCTTTTCTACCGGTTTCAATCAGATTCACCCCTCCTTTCTAACAGTTTTAATTAGTTTTACCGCTTTCTGTCTACCAGTTTCAATTAATTTACCCCCTTCTTTCTACCAGATTCAATCGGATTCAATCCCTCCTTACTACCAGTTTCAATCGGATTCAGCCCTTTCTTTCTATCAGCTCGATCAGATTCACCCAGTTCTTTTTAACAGTTCGTATAAGATTCACCCGTTTCTGTCTACCAGTTTCAATCAATTTACCCCTTCTTTCTACCAGATTAAATCAAATTACCCCCGCCTTTCTACCGGTGTCAATCAATTTACCCCCTCCTTTTTACAAATTTCAATCAATTTACCCCTTCTTTCTACCAGATTCAATCAATTTACCCCCTCCTTTCTACCGTTGCCAATCAATTTACCCCTTCTGTCTACCAGTTTCAATCAATTTACCCCCTCCTTTCTACCGTTGCCAATCAATTTACCCCTTCTGTCTACCAGTTTCAATCAATTTACCCCCTCCTTTCTACCGTTGCCAATCAATTTACCCCTTCTGTCTACCAGTTTCAATCAATTTACCCCCCCCCCCTCCTATTAACCGGTGTCAATCAATTGACCCCTTCTTTCTACCATATTCAATCAGATTCCGGACTCAATCAGATTCAACCCTTCCTTACTACCAATTTCAATCAGATTCACCCTTTTTTTTCTACCAGTGTGCCAGTTTCAATCGATCCACTCCCTCTTTTCTACCTATTGTGGCTCTATTGGACACAAAGTTACATACAATTTCCATTATAAACGAGAGGAGTCAACTGCCCCAACTTCCCCGTCCCCTACACCCAACTGATACTCTAGACGGCAATACATTTTAGGATACAAGAAAATGGCTTTATTCTGCACATCATTCCTCTAAAAACCTATATACTTGCTTGCAATATATTATATCAGGCAAACATATTACTTTATAAAAAAAAAATAAGACCTCGCTGCACCAGCACACTATTATGGCACAAACCATTTCGGAGTAAACTATCACAGCATACGGTGACTAAGTATACAATGTTTAGAAACATCATTTTCTAGTAACCTTAAAGGTAAAGACCAGTTACATGTATGGTCATGCGATTGCATTGTCAAAGAAACGATGTGGAATCGATCAGAAAAGGTTGATCATCTAGCATCTAGCATCTGCAAGGTTCTGGAATCATCAAAATGATTGGCCCATTCTTCGTAAAGTTACAAGCACTATACACAGAAAGATGTATATGGGACTACCCTATATCTCTCACAGTCCATGAGAAAACAAATTTACCAAATATATGAATTAGAAGGCGGTTTCCCGGCAAATTTGTTATCATCATGTATTAGTCAAAACATATTCTTTCACATGATTGATAATGAGAGCTTCCATTTCATTTTTTGAAATTGGGGCGTTTCCAATACTGGTCTTTACCTTTAAAGGTTTATTTAGATATGGCACAGTAAACCTTATTTTGTTTGTTATTCAAACGTGTAAATGAATGGCAACTGCGTGCGGCAAAGGACTTGTGCGTAATTACTGAGCTTTCTGTCATCAGATAGAGTAATGTAAAGTGTGTTGCACTTTACGTCATCATAAAAAAAACCTACTGTGGTTTTGCAACGTCAAATCTGAACGAGCATTAATACATCTACATTCATGATATATGTTCATGTCCATCTAAATATACATAAAAGAAAATACATATACGGAGATATTGCCCCATGTGTCTTCTTTTCTGTGATACTATTATTTCAGCTAAATTGGCAAGTCTATCTTAATGACAAAAAAATGACTTCTATGATTACTTCCATAAAACACAATATTACGAATGCTACGGATTAGATTTCACCCATCCTTTCTGCCAGTTTTAATCACTTTACTCCCTCTTTTCTACCAATTTCAATCAGATTGGCCCCCTGCCTTTTTCCACTTTCAATTAATTTACCCCTTCTTTTTACCATTTTCAATGAGCTTTACCCTCATCCTACTACCAGATCCGACCAACTTTATATTCTTACTACTACCGATGGAATCCATACTATTGTTCTTAGTCATCTTCACAACCTCCTTGCTGCCAGCCTGAGTGCCAGTCACCCAGTTCATTCTACCGGTTCCAATCACCTTCGCCCCTTCTCCACTAATGGTGCCATTCATTTTAACATCCCCCCTGGAGTCCCAGCTACCATTAGCCATCAGTGAGTCCTGTACCAGAAAGCAAGCCTTGATTAATCTACCGATACACATCCCTCCTTGCTGAAAAGCTCTGTGCTTAAAGCTATTATCGGCACCCCTGATATCCCCATAAATCTCATACCTATTCAAAAACAGAATCCGGAGCTCCTTGAAAGCATCGATGACGAAATTAGGACAATCACCCTCAATGCAGTGAAGGAGATCTGTGATATAGCCCAGGAGTTTTTTAGCGATCGAAAATAGATTACATTTTTTCAACGTCAGGTGAACATCTTTAAGCGCTTTGCCGAGGAGTCGTAGACCTTGGGATATCTAGGGAAAAATATCGAAAAATAAACATTTAAACATACTAACAACAACGATGATGATAATAACAATAACACAAATCAAACGAATGGCTTCTCTCGTCAACCACAAAGCTGATTGTATGGGAATTCAGCCGTCATCCGTACATTTCTTGCTGTTTCGAGCATGGCTAAGGTTGCCAAAATTAGCAAATCTTAAAGGCCCACTGCACTACTTGTAGCTACTTGCTCCCTCTATATAACAAACAATGCCTAATCGGTGACCATTGGTCCCCCATGATCCTCTTTTTCTTATGTTAACTGAGAGCTGAGTTGATGAGATAACCACCTGTCCAGTGACCTTGCAGGCCGGTGTAATCCCTCCTGTAAACTATGGCAGATAAGCTTTAATAACAATATTGCCTCACAGAAACAACCGTAGAATCAAAACGTTTTACCAATAATATATGATCCTGGTGTAATTTTATTCAGGAATACATTTTTCACTCAATGAAACGAAAACCAATGACACTGTGTCAATTATTATGTTGCAATTGCAAATCTCATGTGTTAGGCTTTTTTTCGGGTCAACTGCCCTGTACGATAATTCTTTGCAATTCTAATGAAGGTGACGTGCCAAACACTGAGGGAACAGTCGTTAGTAATTACCTGTCCCTTCTTGAACGCATAGAAGCACTTCTTAAACATCCGTATATTCGTTTGATTCTTATCCATACATGCAGCAATGTTATCCGTATGGGCCTCCAGACCGGTGTATATTCCTCGGAAAAGTTGCAACATATGTGACTCGCGGGGTTCGTTGTAGAAGGTCACATCTGATCAAGACAAGAATAGTTTGGGTAGCAGTGTGGAAACTGGCATGAAATGGGTTGTATAAAAATGGCTTGTATAAAAAGATGAATGTCGTGTGCCAGACCATTTGGTATTCCTTCAATGATATCCGGTGAAATTTTGTGTAAACAATTATGTAAGGATCGAATGCTAGATCACAGCTACACATAACCCTTAGTCCACTGCCTGGACTGGTTCTGTGTCGAGCGCCCGATCAGCTGAGAAAATAACACACCCTCAACACTAAAATGGAGACAATCCTTTGGCCTTCATTCTCATACCCTCGTTTTTCGTTATTGGGTGTATTATTTTATGGGTGTTTATAGGTGTAGGCCTATTTCGGTATGGCGCGATGAGTGGAGTCACCGCGCTGTGTGGGATGGGTGTAAGGGAGGAGGACAAAAATGATTGACTAATACAAAATAATAGAAAATGACAGAATCTGGACTACACTACCCTATGCTAGCACCCTTCCACTCCCAACGCTTCTCACCCAAAACATCTCAGCTTTTCGTTTCGTTCCTTTAACGTACCCATTTGCATGAGGCTCTTGAATTGCCTGTTCACCAGGTAGCGAACCTGATAAGCCCCGTTGGGAAGGAAGGAGAACATAGACACATTCCCTGTGTATAATGGGTTCTTTCCATGATTCAGGCCACCCTGGACATACCTGGAGAAAAATAATAAAGAAACCTGTTTATAAAGACCACTCAAGAAAGGTGGAAAACTCAAGAATAGCGAAACCTGTAAAAAAAAGGCCACTCAAGGAAAAGGGAAAATAATATCAAAACGCTTGGAGCTAAATGGATCCTATTGGAATTAAAGAAAATGCGTCAGTAATGCTCTGCACACACAAGAGATTGCGTTTCCCATATCTTTGTGCAGTCGGTATCGTTCCACCACTGGGGATTGTATTTAACTCGTGGACAGTGACAGAGACTATAGGCGACACAGTTCTCAAACTGAATCATCTCACTAACAATTTTCGTCTAATATAGTTGGAAAGATAAAATTACATAGATAGCGAGTGCAAAACACACAGCACAGTCCAATGAGCATGAACAATAACTGCCATTACGAATGCGCCCTTGCACGCACATGGCACTAAAGCAATGGCTCCCTCGCATGTACAAAGCAGTATAACGGTAGCGTGCGTACAGCCTCATGGCAGGCTATGAGTTAATTAAAGGACACCAACACACAATATGCCTTGAGCAGAGCCTAATTGCTTTGCTAGTCTCTGGTCTGGCCCGGAGAATCTAAATTACAGAGCTTATATGCAATATGCTGTCAGTCTTGGCTCACAGTACAGACAATAGGGACTTTTAGATTCGCACGAAGACAATAGGTCTATGCTACGATCGACGTCCTTTTAATGCACTGCCTTCAATGGACGTCACACGTATCAGTCCACGAAAATCTAAAAGTCCCTACTGTCACACGCGCAGCGACGGACAAGGGTTTGTGTCAGCAAACTCACAGACTACTTGGAGCTTTTAGACCTACCTGTAGTCAAGGTACTGATCGTTGTCTGCTCCCTTGGGGTAGACACCAATCCAGTCCATTTTAGAAGCCTGATCGCTAGAGATGGTCCAGGACACGAGCAGGTCCTTGGACCAGGCTACCTTCTTTGGACTGATGTCCATGGAATGTAAAGCCTCAGCCGTTACAACCTGCAAGGAATGGTCAGAGTGAATTCAAAGATCGAGAGGAACTTTCCAAAGGTTCGAATGTATCGGCGTAATTTACCTCAAGTATAGGTACCAATAATAGATTCCATTATTCATTCACTCTTAGATTTTTAAGAAGTTGTCATACCATGGGCCAAGATACGCCTCAAAGATCCACTGTTGATTACCATATGGCCCACTGTTGGGTAGACCAAAAGCGATTTTTGAACAGCTCTCAACCCAAAATTGGTTTGATTTTCGACCTGACAAGTGCTCTTGCAACATTTCCTCCGGGCTATATATCGTAAGGTTTAGGGTAAGGGTTAGGTTGCAATTAGACATTAGGGTATGCATTAAGGTTAGGTATTGGGTCCAGAATTGAAATCATGAATTTGGTTAGCGTAATAAGTTGACGCAATTGTCGCAAGAGCAAGTATCGTACAACTGGTCCTATCTATCACATGATCATAGTATCTCTCGTACCAAGAACCGACCCTGATGAAATGTCTTTGACTACCAATGATCATTATACAGTGCGTCCCAGAAAAAACGAAACCGAGAATTATCAATGTTTTATCATAACTTAGACACATTTGTAATTAATAAATGACACATATTTGGAAAGCTTAGATCCTCTTCTTTCATTTGATGCAATTTTTATGATGCATATTTCACGCATTGAGGTGTCATATGAAAGGGCAGAAACTCAACTTTCTAGAAATGTGATTTTCTCTTTTAAATTCAGATACCGTCCGCCGAATGAATTTTAGGTTTCCTCTCTTCAAATTAATTTTAATCACTCATGCGTGAAATATGCATCATATGACCTGCATCAAATGAAAGAGGAGGATCTAAGCTTTCCAAATATGTGTTATTTATTAATTATAAATGTGACCAAGTTATGATAAAAATCGATAATTCTCGGTTTCGTTTTTTCTGGGACGCACTGTACAATCTTGCATAATAAAAATAATCACCTGATTTTTGTAATTGAGACCATATGCTATCCACCAGCCAGCTTCGTTGAGACGGAGGAAAGGGTTATTGATGAACGCTGTCCGTGTCAGGTTTTGTGGAATCTTTCTCCAGACATTCCAAGAGGTTTCTCTTGTGGGCTGCCAAGTTTGCCATAATCTAGAAAATGAAGATAAACAATCATGATCTCTCTTGACGAACTTCAACTATGTATTGGGCTTGCTTCAAATCATCGGGTCATCGCGTCAAGTCGGGTGGTCGCGTTACACTATCATTCGTGAAACGAAAGCAGAAGACCGTGTGAAGATGCACGTTAATGCCTAGGTGCATTGGTGGATCCGGGGGGCCCGCCCCTCCCCCCCCCCCCCTGTCAAAAATTTGTAAAAACACGTTAATTTTACCTTTTGTGCTCACTGCCTGCCCCCCACTGAGCGAAATATTGACCGACATGATTTTCAAATTTCAGCACACTAAATTTCAACTTGATTTCAAATTTAGGGCCCCCACCCCTAAGAAATCCTGGATCCGCGCCTGCCTATAGGGTACATATAAACCGGGCCCCGTACGATTTTCCCTACCCGTCGGGTTGCCGTGGATGTAGAGACCGTACGGGAACCTTCCGATCTTAATTTCTACGGCATGTGTGGTCACATATTCTGCGGTGCCCGGGAGGTGCCTGGTGAAAATTGGTCGAGTGAAATGCAAGGCGCCCGTAAATGTGCCGGCAGGGTTTTATAGCCCACACGGAACCCTTCTAATTTCCATTTCTACGGCATTCCTCATATATGTTCTGCGGCGCCCGGGAGGTGCCCGATGAAAATTGGCGAGTAAAAATGCAAAGCACCCGAATGCCTAGGTCACATATAAACCGGGCCCGTACGATTTTCCCGTTGTATATTTTGAGATGCCGCCGTGAGGAGCCCGCACGGGCATTATTCATTTCGAATGGCCCCCGGACGGCAGACGCCCGGTGTTGTGCATTTCACAGGGGCTGTTGAGGGGCCCGTGAGAGAGCCGTAGGGTACACTTACGGCACCCTTGAGCACCGCAAGGCGCCCGTAAAGATTTTTCATGAGAATTTACCCATCAAAATCGTGAGGGGCCCGTCCGGGCACCGTCCGAAGCCCGCACGGAACTCGTAAGGTGCTCTGCGGGCCCTTGACGGGCTTTATCCGGCCTTACGGTCAGATGAAAACGCCGGGAGAATTGGGAGCATCCAACATAGGACCACGGCGCCCGTACGGCTTAAAAAACTGTCCCGGCGCCCGTCGGAACTTTACGGCAGCCGGTCGGACACCGGCCGAAAATTCCCAAAATGTCTGTTTTTACTCGCCGTACGGGCTCCGGAGTATATATGTGAAAGCCCCATTATAGGGTGCCGGCTAGGTGTCGGTCGAGTGCAGGCCGGTAAGCTAAACGGGCTCTGTTCGATGAAAATGTGCACCCCGCGGTCGTCAAGGCGCCCGTCTGGGTTTTCCGGACGGAACTTCACATTATAACAGATGTGTATCACGCTTACTTCGAATCATCGGTCTCGTGGCCTGACACATAGTCTGCTCTATCTTTGTCTCGAGGACTAATTTAATTTGGCTAAATAAGTTGGTATCATTGGCTGTTTCCCGGCCTCCAAAAGAGAGAACCGGAGGTCTCTGGATATACTCACTGCCCACTCGTTTCTTGGACTGCAAAGATCTCGACCCCAAAGTGTACATTCCTGCTCATCACCAAGTTGTTTTGCATCCCTCCGTTGTCAAAGGGAATCTTCTTCCCAGTCTGATGCCAGTTTCCCCACGTGCAGTAACTCCAAGGATTGTCCACCGTGTCACAGGTAGCCTGGGCGCACCTGATTATTGCAATCAAACACAACAAATGTTTTTAAAGGTAAAGACCAGTTTGGAAACGCCCCCTCTCAAAAAATGAAATCGAAGCTCTTATTACCAATCATGTGAAAGAATATGTTTTGACTAATACGTGATTATACAAATTTTGCCGAGAAACCGTTTCCTAATTGATATATTTGGTAAATTATTATATCTATTTGGACCTGATAGATATAACGCACGTGTCGCGCACGTGTGCGTAGTGCCATATACATCTTTCTGTGTACAGTGTTTGTAACTTTACCAAGACTGGGCCAAATTCTTATCATTTTGATGATTCCAGCAACTTGCAGTACATACCAATACTTATATGGTAGATGATTAACCTTTTCTGATCGATTCCACAACGTTTCTTTCACAATGCGATCGCATGACCATAACTGGTCTTTATCTTTAATAATAATAACAATGATATATATTAACTAGCATTCGGTACGCTCTACATAATACAACCACATCACAGCGTGTGATTACACAAATAGTGTATGATATTATACTCATCCTAAAAAAAGAACAAATAAAAGGAAAGAAATGAAAGGAAGGGAGGGTTAACTGTACTAGTAAGTAATTTGTTTTTTTACAGACGTGTGTCAATCAGATATGATTATTTACGTTTGGGAACCGAACTTTTTACGTCACCATCCGAAAGACGTGACTCAGTTTTGAACTGGGTCCTTCTTAGTCAGTTTGAAGACGAAGACAGAGAGCTCATCGAGTGAACTTGGCACTAGACCAACTCACATCTCCCTGTTTTCAAGAATTTCTAAAATTGGTCTGTGGAATTAGATGCATGATTTGACAAAAGATGGGATATTGTTCCATTCTTTAGATGCGGGTCCAGTAATGATGCGATCCCAGCAAGGCTTTATGGAATGGTACATGGACATGGAAGCAAAAAAGGGTCCATAGAGGAGCGAAATTAGAATGAGATAGTTGTGAACATGTAAATCAATCTTTAATATAGACCTGAATTTGATCATTTACAATTATATTTTCGCAAAAGAGGAAAAAAAAATGCATTTAGTACACAACACACAATGTTGTATTATATATATTTTTTACCTTCTGATAGGGTCAGGCTTGCTTTTAGATCTACACATGTTGCTTTGTTTCATGCAATGTTGCCTTTCTTTTGTATTAGTGTACACCTCTATACTAACACCTTGTGTGTTCCAAAAATGTAATAAATTATGATGTGTATGAAATTTTTAGTTTTTAATATATTAGTGATACATAACATTATTTGAGCAGTAGCAAACCAATTTGATTGGCCTTTATGGTACTCCCCTAACTGTTGAGACCAACTGTCAAGAAATATATGTTGATACCTAAACTGGCTACCGTTCACAATTGCAAAATATATTATTCATGTACCAAACAAAAAGAAAAGAAAAGTGGCAATAGCTACATTATGTCTTGCCTACCTGTGACAAAAGTAGGGTGATCCCGTGCAATATCTTCCGTATGACATGAAGCCTTTATTTCAATCAAACAAGATAATCTCTTAATATGACTATCACTACTGGTTCTTTTTAGATTCACTATATTACATGGTCTATATATATATATATATATATATATATTTCTTTATCTTTTGGAGGAGTTATATAAGGAACAAAGTAGTAACCGGAGACATTGCACGGAATTACCGATGACCAAAGAGTACTTATTTTTGTTGTGAACAAAAAAAATATCTTGCTTTCGTGTAGAGTAGTTTACTATTAAGGTGTGAGATCTCTTGTACCTGTGTACGAAGTTATCCACTCCGATTCCCCCAATCAAGATCTTGCCCTTATAAATGCTGTAGCCCATTACTTGAGCGACAGGTCTGGAGACAACAGAGAAGATAGGTGAAGCTGAAAGAAAAAAGAGGGGGTTGAGGTTCTTGTTAAAAGTGATACTGCACTGATGAACTTTCAGCCCTAGCGTTTCAAAGTTCCAAAATAAAATGTATAGCAAATACTGACTAAAGACTACAACACACTTTCAGGCTCTGGAGGGCCAAAGAGTGCAGCATTTAGATTAATAAAAATGCAAAAATCTTCTCGCTCGGTCGCTACGCTCCCTCGCATAATATCCTTCAAAATGTACAAGTAAATATTGTAGAACATCTGTATTTCCTCCCTCGTCCCTCGCATTTCGCCCCCCCCCCCCGGTCACGAAAAGAAATCGCCGCCAGTGCTTAATTTTTGTTTGTTTATGTACCTAATTTCCACTTCGCAGACAGATGACTCGACTCGAGAACCAACAGGATAGCTAGTGAATCAACGAGTGACGGGACCGTACTGCTACAGCTGACCTGAGAGGGGATTTTTCGGTAGTGCTTCTAGTACAGTATGGCTTTTAATAGACCGGTTTACTAATGTATGTCGAGCTATTATCAATAAACCTCTAGTCTAAAAAGAGGGTACCCATGGATTTTAACAAACTCAACAGACATCCTTTCCCTTGATTTTGGCCCATTTGACGCCATAAATGTGTCAAACGCCTTAAGAACCCAAAACAACCTTTTAAACACATTTGCTTGGACAACCAATGAGTTAATAACTCCTTGGTACAACAATGTATTTGACTGCCCCCCCCCCCGCCCCTAGGAAATAATTTGCAATAAGAACGTTGTTCTTACAATACATTGCTTTCCATGCTGCAAAGCTGTTGCCACTGGCGTGCTGCCAAGTCCGATACATCTTCCCTTTAGGAGATATCACGAATCCTTCATACTTGGCCGTGAAAGGATTCTTGATCAGCGTCGCATCCGTTCCAAGGAGCGCAGTACCGGCTACAAGAACCCAAGTACAGTTGGTTGGAGTGCCTATTTAAATTGAAATTTCAAATACATTTATTTCACATCTGTAAAAACTACAAATGTATTCAGAAATAAACAGGTTAAAAAATAATAGAAAACAGGTGGAGGCGAGTTGGTTTAGTTGGTAAAATCCTATGCCTGTCTATTAAAAGACCATGGGTTTGAATCCAGCCCGGGCGGATGATTGAAGCTTGTGTCGTGTGTTAACGTGTCCCTGCCCTGTTTCATAGACGCAGGCTGCGTTACATTAGAAAACAATCTGAACCTCTGAAAGTACGTTAAATGATTTCCCGGCAATGCTGGCTTAATGACAATCGCAGGGCCTGCAGGAAGCGTAGTTATTGATATTCATGTAGCTACATTTGTTAAATTGAAGACTAAATCATTCATCATAATTATTGTTGTTATTATCATTTTTGTTATAGTAATTATTATTTTCAATATTGTTATCACTTTTATTATCATTATTGTTATTATTATTATCATCGTTATTATTATTATCACTATTATTATCATCATCATCATCATCATCATCATCATCATCATCATCATTGTTATCATTATCAGGTTACCCTTTCTCTATTCATAATGTACACACCAATACAGCTTGAAGTAGTACTGATGGAGCGAGCAAAAACCATGAGTTGCTTGCGATACCAGACTGCAGATACGGAATCGACGAGCGTGGATCGCTTGGGCAAGATGACCGGGATGGAGTTGGAACCGACCTTCTTCCACCAGGAGAAGTTCAAAAAATTGAGGGTGTCTTGAATCGCCGAGTAGACCTGTCCATCGGACGCTTGCACAAAGATCTACATTATAATGATAATAGTGCGAGGGCATTTTATTACCTGATCAAGACATGGGTATAAATCTTTGTCAAATATATAATGTACTACCGAATATCACAGATTTTATACAATATTTACTTGTATATTTTGAAGAATATTTTGCGGGGGAGCGTAGCGACCGAGAGAGAAGATTTTTAGTTTTTTCATTAGTCTAAACGTTGCACTCTTGGAACCTCCAGAGCCTCAAAGTGTGTTGCAGTCTTTAGTCAATATTTGCTTTACACTTTTCGTCTGCACTTGTTTACATTTTTCGGGGGGTGAGGGGACGTGTCCCCCCCCCCCCCCCGGATTCGGGTGCATGAAGAAAATGTAATGACGTGTCGTTAGGTACCAACAGCAGTCCATACTAACATAATCATGAAGAGTATAAAATAGCTTTTAAAATAACACCCTTTTCATATTTAAAAAATCCAGGTTTCGACATTTCCTGCTTTTTTCTGAAACTGCATATTTGGAGGGCATTTTTTGCAAAGTCGGTCAGTGTTTAAAGTATATATATTTGTATTTGGCTGGAAAGGGCATATCTTTAAGTATCTAAATCCAAAAAAGGTACGGTTTGGGCCAAACAGATTGAAGCTACGGCCACAGGAAGAAAGCCGATTCCTAGAACTTTAGGGGAGCGTGGAGTTTGGCATGGCTATGTGCATTTATGAGATAAAGTTACTGCTAAAAATTTAGACGAAACAGAATTGGTGTGAGAAAGTAATGGCAGTTTTAGATTTGTAGGGGTCAATTTTTCAAAAATTTGAGAGATTTTTCACGGAGTCGGTTTCGGAATTGAATTTCGAGTAAGAAGATGGCATTTTGAAGTTCAGGTTATGCGTCGATGAAGAAAGAACATCTGTTGGACTATTTATAGGAATTTGTTAGAACTCTGTAGGATCTAGGATAGCTGAGATAGGAAGGAAGAAAGAAAATCGAAGCATGAGGTGACCTTGATGAGATGCTAGAGACTTTGCCTACGAAATTCGAAAGGAAAAGAATATGAGAAAAGCCCCTAACTAGGAATAACAAGCACTATGTGCAAAACGAATGGGATTTCTGGACGATAAGTCCTAAGAAGAATAATAGGGGTTTTTCGTTTGTCACAACCGCAAAGTCGACGTCAAAGATGTGACGTCAGGCCAAATTTGCGAACCCGTTCATCGATGATTTGAGGTTCGTCAAAAAACTAGTGCCCGGTCGTCAGAATGACGTCATCTTGCTACATCGCAGCGTAAATCGCAGCGAATAACATAAGAGAAGATGAAAGGAGGATGAAACAAAGAATAAGATAAGGAAAGACAGAAAGAGAAGGTTATGGAATGATACGAAGAAAAAAAAATAGAATAAGAGAAGATGATAGAAGGAAGAAACAAAGAATAACTTTAGGAAAAACAGAAATAGAAAGTGATAGAATGATAAAAACAAAGAATAACATAAGAGAAAGTGCCTGAAAGGAGGATAAAACAAAGAATAAGATAAGAAAAGACAGAAAGAGAAGGTTAAAAAAATGATACAAAACAAAGAATAACATTAGAGTAGATGCTAGAAGGAAGAAACAAAGAATACATTAAGGAAAGACAGCAAAAGAAAGTGATAGAATGATAAAAACAAAGAATAACATAAGAGAAGATGATAGAATGATAAAACAAAGAATAACGTAAGAGAAGATGATAGAAGGATGAAACAAAGGATAACATAAGAAAAGACAGAAAGAGAAAGTGATAGAATGAAAAAACAAAGAATAACAAAGATGAATGATAGAAAAACAAAGAATAACTAAGGAAAGACAGAAAGAGAAAGTAATAGGATGATAACAACAAACAATAACATTAGAAAAGACAGAAAGAAAAAAAATGATAAAGAACAATGGAAAGAAAGGAGAGAAAATGAAAGAAGGTAAAACAAAGAATTATGGAGCTCTCACACTCTGCCGTGTAGGCCTACCGTCCACCTGCCGGGCTATTAAAAAAACAACAGAGTCCAGAACATTGGGTTTTGGCGAACTTGTCCCCGGCCGCAAAAAAAAAATTCATGAAATTAGTTTTTTCACCGTTTCGTTGCCATCTTCTGACCGTTCTCACCGGGCGCATACCGGGTGTTGAACGTGTGCACCGGGTTTGTAGCAGCCACCTACCAGTCACTTAGCGTCCCCTCACCGCGGTGAGCGAGTCCCCGGACTGCTGACGTCATGACACGACTGCCATAAATACCCCGATTTGAACGGCAACGGTCAGTCCGCTCTCCATTTTTCATCACCGTTCTGTAACGGGTTATGAGCGTGTTGTGAACGTGTTCATACAGTGTGACCGTTTTCATAACGTATTCATACCGTCCTCATACCGTTCAACACCGTCCTCTTGCCGCTTACTTGCGGCCGGTGCCAGCCGGCCAAAGTTTTGAACATGCCCAAAACTTTCGCCGGGTCCCACCGGGTGTAAATAAGCGCCAACGCCCTATTAACGTATTGCCCGCTTTGATAACGAACCACCGTGTGCCCTCGCCGTTCTCCACCGTCCGCAGACATTTTCGCGCACGGTGGCACACGGTAGGCCTACACGGCAGAGTGTGAGAGTCACTTTACATCGTGTAGAGAACGGGCGTCGACTAAAAACGAAAAGGGTTATAAGGTAGTGAACGGGACGGGTGTCTGACGCCAATTCGCATCGTTAGAGGGCGGGAACGCCGTCGTCGTCCATACAAACGAAAAGCCCCTAATAGGGCAGAACGTGAACAAAAACGAAGCAATGACGAATTTGTCATTGCAACTACAATCGTTACAAAACGAAAAAACAATAAATGAAATTGAAAACCATGTGCATGCATTGACGCCCGTACGTGTTTCTACCTGTCAATCAAAAGAGCGTCTCCGGCTCGGAATATCCAGAGCAATTTGTGAGTAGTCTGTAGCTTCTAAAATAGTGGAGATGTGTAGTCCAAAAGAAAGGCTTACAGAACGACAAGATATACATACAAGATCAGGAAAAATCAACAAAGGACAAGATTGGCAGTGCTATTAAGCAATTTAGGGAAATAAGTATTTTGTAGACAAATGTATGAAAAATGTCAATTTTCAGTAAATCTTTTACCCAACATGTGACTTCAAAATGTTGTGACCTCGCAAAGGATTGCCTTTTACAAACTTGGTCTCAAATTAGTTGCGAGATACTTGAATGAAAAAAGTGACGAAAAGGCAAGTCGCGATCTGTAGCAGGCTCGCATCAGTCGTGGATTTTTTTACAGTGCGGGGGTCAAAATGCCCCTCAGTCAGATTCGAGTAAAAAACTATCTGAGGGTTTGGGGCATATTACCCTATGAAACCAATATAATTATTGCGCCACCTTTACAGTTGAATAGTGGAAAATACCCGAATACAAATATAGACATCTAAGTGGGAACCCTTTGTTCTTTAAAGGCTATCAATCTTTTGTGCTTAAACATGGGAAAAAACACATGGCAGACAATACAAATAATAAAAAAGCAAACCACACGTGAATTTTTATTTTCGCTTACAAAAGTGAGTACACATATTTGTTTATGTCCACATTTCAATCAAAATTTCATCTCGAAATTGCATTTTTATAACGAAGAAAACGAAAAGGCAAGTCGCGATCTGTAGCAGGCTCGCATCAGTCGTGGATTTTTTTACAGTGCGGGGGTCAAAATGCCCCTCAGTCAGATTCGAGTAAAAAACTATCTGAGGATTTGGGGCATATTACCCTATGAAACCAATATAATTATTGCGCCACCTTTACAGTTGAATAGTGGAAAATACCCGAATACAAATATAGACATCTAAGTGGGAACCCTTTGTTCTTTAAAGGCTATCAATCTTTTGTGCTTAAACATGGGAAAAAACACATGGCAGACAATACAAATAATAAAAAAGCAAACCACACGTGATTTTTATTTTCGCTTACAAAAGTGAGTATACATATTTGTTTATGTCCACATTTCAATCAAAATTTCATCTCGAAATTGCATTTTTATAACGAAGAAAAAGAAAACAAATTAAAGGCATTATTACCTTTTCCATTAAAACTGTCATGGAAATATGATAGATTTGTGCGGAATGATCTAGAAGATGAAATTACAAGTAAACAGTGCGGGGATGGGGGGGGGGGGGGGGTAGTTCGAAATGCCCCTCATACAGAATATAGTCAAAGAATATCTGAGGGTTTGCGTCATATCAACCAATATGATAACCGCGCCTACTTCACGCGTTGAATAGTGGAAAATACCCAAATACCCGATAATATAGACATCTGGGTAGAAACCCTTTGTTGTTTGAAGGCTAGCAATCTTTTGTGCGTGAACTTGAGAAGAAACACATAGCAAGAAATTACAAATAATAATTAAAAAAAAACCAAACCAGACTTGTTTTTTAATTTTCGCTTACAAAAGTGAGTACACTAATTTTTTCGTGTCCACATCATGATTTCAATCAAAGTTTCTTTTCAAACAACAAATAACATTAAAAAAAGCAAGTTTAAAGGCATTATTACCTTTTCTACCAAGACTTTAAAAAAAAAGCGATTTTGTGACAAAATTACCTTTTCTCGTTAGCCTATAACTATGTTTTTAAAACATGCTCAAAGATTGTTTCTCCGAGACTCGTACAGTGATCCCGGTGACAATAATTACTCTGGTTTTCAAAGCAAATGTAGTGTTAATAGATTTGCAAGAAGTTTTGGTTAACGTTAGGTTGATATCAGATCTTTCAACATTTAATAAAATTAAGTGCAGGATATTAACAGCAGAGCAACTGTCGCTGAAGCTTGTGTCGCCTTAAGGGCCTATACTCAATCTAACGTCATGGCTTTGTAACGAAGAACATGCTTGTTTCTGGTACGATAAAACTTGATGCATGTAGAGGTTCGATATATTATTTTGTGTTTTACATTATATCCCGAGATAATAGTTTTGTTCATGTGTTCCCTTAATTTTCTTCGATCCCACCCTCCGTGCCATAATCTTTCTCTCAGTGCCCCGCTTCAATTGTATATCCTTCTTTCTTTAATAATATTTCCATACTTAAGGCTATAATCAATATTCTACTTAATGTCGAATTTTTGTGAGATATCTATTTTGTACCAACATGACCAACATGGGCCATAGCATTTCCGCTGCCATAATTTTTCCTCAGTTGTCTTTGAATAAAATAACTAAAGGAGTAGAATCTAAGTCTGTTTTCTTAAATGCAAAATTAACTTATAAATGTTGTTGTTGTTGTTGTTGTAGGTAATAGTTTAATGGCGTTCATTCAGTATTGAATATATACGCCATATCTTCAATTTTATAAGAAAATCAGTTATACATAAGAAAACTGAGAATAAAGATTTATAATGATATAATTAATTAATCAGTAACGTAATTTATTAGGTGTCTCTGGATGGTTGGCAACTTCGTGTTTCTGCCTTTTTTAAAGCTTATAAATGGCCATCGAAACAGTGGTATAAATACTACGTTTCAAACGAACCCATACGTCTGACATGCCTTTTAAATTGCTTTAAGGTGATTCTTAAGTTCTTTACGTTGTGAGCTTGCAGAAGTTTTAAGGCGATTAAAGGTTGAAAAAATTCATTTATATCCGCAATTCAATTCCCTTTCGGCAATGAAATAAATCAATAAATAAATGGATAAATAAATAAATGTTTAAACTTACAAACTAGCCTAATACGTAAATAAGTATAGATCGGAGAACAAGAGCAAAGGGTAGACGCTTCAATGGTAGCGTCGAACAAAAATGCGTTTGTACATATTCATAAAAGGAATGGAAAGGAAGAACAGGGCGTATCGATGCACCTCCCTGCATGATCAGTACGGGCGATTTATTGGTGGTGTTATTTTGGTCACATTGTGAACTTAATTATGTCGAAGAAGAGGGGGGGGGGGGGTTGTTCGAGGGCCAAAATTAGATCAAGACATATATTAGAAGGGTAATTTTTCTCTCTACCCACTACCAGAAAACGTCTTATTTAAAGGGGAAGGGGAACCCCCTCCTTTACACGCTATTAAGTTGCAGGAATTTATTTTTGTGTTGGTATGTCAACAAAATTTATTAGAGACTAGGTTTCAAACCTCTTTGGCTGCCGGGCTTGCAAATTCTCTGGCGAAGACACCCGCTAGCTTAGTGGAGCATATGTCATGGATTCGTGCCCACAACCTATAGCTGAACAATAATACAAAATTTCTTTTTATTGTGGATTGATCTTCTTTTCCAATTGTACAATTAGTTTTCTATATATATATTTATTTTACCGAGTAGTGGTTGATTTATTTTAAAAACTGTTGTTAATAATGATATTTGTTTTTGTTTTTTATTGTAATTGAAATTAACCTAGAAAAAGAAATGACGATCAAAAGAAATCGTCAAACTTAATTCAAATGATTTTTAAATATAGTTCAACTAAAAATAGACCCCCAATTCCTCAAGTAATTAAGAAAAGAATTATAGAAAATAGGCAAGAAGAAAAGGAATTAGCGGGGGAGAGAGGCACTTTAACACTTCACTTCAGAAAATGGGACAATTTCCCACAGTTAAGGACGGCGAGGCAAATACTTCTTTCTCAGACTAGAACATGTTTGTATCTTTGAGGGATGTACAATTTTCTTTACATTTTGATATGTTATGTAAATCAATGAAGATGTATGTGTTTTTTTAAAATTTGTACTGAATGAATGCAATAAAGATTGCTACAAAACAAAAAGCATAACTGAAGAGACAATCCCATTTCTTTTCCTTTCCCGGTTTAATAGCGATAAAACACTACAAAGTGATGTACATTAGGGCCTGCATGATTCTTTTTTTTTCTCGGACAAGTTGTCTGTGAAAAACTGCTCGAGCCAGCGGAAACGGTGCATGCTTTGATAATGATAAAAATAATGATCATCATCATCATTCTAGTTCTATCACAAGAATTAGGAAAATCACGCCACCAAGCTGTTAATCGGATCTCTCATGTTTTAAAAATGCCTCATTAGCGCTAAATCCTCAAGGAAATTAGAACTTGAACACGGAGAAGATATTTAGAGATATTAATATAAAAAGAAGAGAAAAAAAAAGAAAAGGAGTTGGGAAAGAAGAAGAAGAAGAAGGTGCTATCACCTTTATAATTATATAACCCTCTCCTTGACGTGTGACTCCCCCCCCCCCCCCCCCCCCATTCATCAACTGCTTCATGGTAGAAAATGATGATTCAATGAATGGAAAAAGTAATAAAAGAGACAAACCTGGGTTTGATTTCGTTCTGTGAATCCACACACAGGGTTAGACAGCGGCAGACTGGCCATCGGAGCTCCAAGAGTTTTCCACGGACTCCACCTACTGGAGGAGGGGTCCACATCTCCGTAGCTCACTTCCACGGAAACTGGAGAAGCTGTAGCATTTGATCTAAAAGCCAGGAGGCGTTGGCTTCCAAACCCGCTGCTCCCGACTCGATTTGCGATCACACAAAATCGCGATGTGCTTGAAACTGATCCGCTGCATGATGAAAAACACCCAATAAGGACGATGCCCCAAAATAGCATCGTCTCCATGATCTGATAAGCGATCCGGAATTGATGCGACAAACAAAAAATAAAAATAAAAGCCTAATGTATTTCGCCAAACAAATGATTGCCGTCTTCCAGATCCGTCCGTCACCAGAAATGGACTGAAAATGGTTTTAGTTGAAAAATCTACTGTATATATATATGCCCGAGAGATACGAGTACATGACCAACCAGCATTGCACAATCGTTGATGGGAAACCCCAAACATTAGAAAAATAGCGCAAATACGCATGCGCATTTCTTTCCTTCTTTACACCAGATAATTTCGAAATTATACTTGTGAAAAGAATGAATTCAATAAAAAGCATGGTTTGTAGAGTTTGAGTTCCTTAAAATCATTTTGACACAGTGTCATTCGTAATCAGGTAGAAGTATAATAATTTATTTTAAAAATGCAGGTATCAAATGTAGCAAAATATAAGACAAAAACAATGAAATGGTATAAATGGTGGTGCATTATACGTACATATTCAATGAAAACAATTTAATGTGTTTTTTTAAGCTGCCACAGTTTTTAAGCTGTTTGAGATTCGGATCAATGTTTCTCCAGCTGTTTGGTCCTGTGTATGATATTGCTTTGTGGAGCAAAAACTGTCCTGGTAAGAGGAAGATGATAGTTTGCACATGAGTCACCAGAGGCTGCGATAACGATCATGCATTGGGTTCATGAATATTCATAACGTATTACTTCCAGCAATCGATTATAGAAAATTCAACATTTTTTCACTATGAATTCATAATGTACCTGTTTTTGTAGTCCTCAAAAATTGAAACTCACCAAGATTAACCTGTTCTGTTATAGTTTTTGTCATCATAACCTTTTCCAAATCACATGAGCTGTAGTCTGTGAATTTTGAGAAGAAATATGATCGACATTTTGTAACCGTGAATTAAATTTGTATTATGAACTTGGGGTACATAAAATGTATTCAGACGATTCTGCTCGGCGATTACCGATTGTAGTGTGTGTCCGGTAATATATTATGCATTGGACCGAGGTCACGACCGAGAGGTCGCGTACATCCGAGTACCCGTCCAAACTGAAACGTTTTAACATATACGGCAAGGACGTATTTATGGTACTCTCCCCCACATGAGATATGTTATGATGCTCAATCACGATCGTCTTTTAGACACATGAAGCACGTTCTTCACCACTTTTGGAGTTGTATGAGGTTTGGTTAATCTCTCTGATATAACATAAAACAAATAAAACTCCTAATAAAATTAAGTCTTCTTTGAAATGTTCAAAATTGTCATTTTCTTGACTACAACTTTTTACTAAGAAAATCTGGTTTGTGAAAACAAAAGTGATGTACTGTCAAATATTCACAAGTGCACAAATCATTTTTGTCTGATTTGCTCACATTACATATCGTCGTCAGAAAAAAACATGAAGAAACCTTTGCACACAGTACACGTAAAGAAGAAAAAACAATGAATTTAGTAGAATTCTAAACCATTTTTTATTGAATTTCTATAATCACTATAAAATAAATTCTTTTATCTTAAAACAGGAAAAGTGACACAAAAATACAATATCTACAGTATATCAGATTGTTAATAAAGATAATCATTTTTCATAAGATATCAAATTATAAATTTCTTACATTTTTATAGTACACAAAATATTTGTAAATTATTGAACTGTTACACACAATTCACTGACCTTAACGAAATCAATATATAAACTGTGGATCAGGGTTATTGCTACCCAAAAAGGAGCTACATATTTGTATAGATGACCAATTGATGATACTAGTAGAATGTTTTAAAGACTATATATGCAAAATTTAATGTTTGTATATCATGCCTTGTTTTGTTTTAGCAGTTGAATTAAGTACAGTCATACCTGTCTATAGCGACCACCCAAGGGAAACACAAAAAGTGGCCTTTATAGACGGTGGTCTTTGTAGATAGGTTCCTTAATAGTAAATGATTCAATGATAAACTATTTTTAAGGGAAATAACAAATGTGGCCTTTGTAGACAGGTGGTCTTTGTAGACAGGTGGTCACTAAAGCAGGTTTGATTGTATATCACTTCCCTTCATGATGATGATTAAACGGTTGCAATTTGTTATAGATTGCCATGATAATTTGCATCACTGTACGGCATAGAACTCTCCTTCATTCACACACAAAACAAATTAGTATAAGCACAATTTCGAAGAAGTTTGATATTTGATAACTTTGAAAATGACTGCTACAAATACACATATGAACTACAATAATAATCTACTCATTGAAAAGCTATCATCACGTTCCCACTTTACTAATGACCAACTGAATTCTCATATTCATTTCATTCAATGGAAATTACTCCATTTATAGCTAATCTATTCTACACATACTTTTTTCTTCAATTTTAAGAACATAATTTTCAAACTTTCCCATTTTTCTGCTTACTCCATGTCTTACAGTAGTTCCTGAATAGTTCTACATGATCCAGGACAAAACGTAACATAACAATAATAAAATTCATGATTGTAAATCTCTTTTGTGCTATAATTCCGCTATCAATTTAACAAATTGTATTACTTTGGCTTCAGGTCTTCATTATTTTGAAGTTGGATTACTTAACAAAACTGGCATTGCCATTTAGTAAATAATACCAATCTATGTTTGTTATGTCATTGAAAAGCTCATCTACCACATCATCAAAATATTGCATACAGTAGAACAAAATTACAATTTGAAATTTATTCAAAATGCTTTTTTCCCCCAAGGAACTGAAATTTCAAATACAGGTGATCATATCTTTTCTCATGACTGAGTATAAGATACTTAGCAATCTATAAACAACTCTTATATATAAAGCATTTACTGGGTAAAATATAATTCAAGGTAAATTACCCTTTTGAAATATACACTGTTGGTCATAATGGTGGAATAATTATTTTTACCCCAATTTATTGAATTATTTTGACAATGATTTTTTTCTTATAGATCTAGACAATAGTAAACATTCTCAGATTTTATTGAATGACAATTGGGGAGTGTTTGTTTTGCGTGACTGCTAAAGCATGTGTGTGCTACAATGCTAATCAACTAGGTGACCTACGTCCTTAAGTCATAACTGACAAGAATGGGGATTAATACCTCATAAAAGGGTACTAATATAGCACATCGACACGGTTTTGATCCTGGGGGCTCACATTAACGAGGCCATTGCTAACCCAATGAATCATGACTGTACGCAGCGGGCGCTAGGGTACGTCGATGCCCCCACAAAAACAAAAAACATAGAAAATGCAATAAATTTTCAATAATTCATTGCATTTTGCCCCGACCACCAACATAAACAAAATATTCTATGTGGGCATGCCTTGAACCATAATGCATATCCCTACAGAGTAATTTTTCCTGTTGGGGACTGGGGAAAATGTAATGAATTATTGAAAATGTATTGCATTTTCTTTTCTTTTTTTCTTTTTTTTGTGGGGGCGTCGACGTACCCTAGCGCCCGCCGCGTACAGTCATGATTCATTGGCTAAGCAATGGCCTCGTTACTGTGAGCCCCCAGGATCAAAACCGTGTCGATGTGCTATATTAGTGCCCTTTTATGAGGCATTAATCCCCATTACTGTCAGTTATTACTTAAGGACGTAGGCCCCCTAGCTGATTCGCATAGTAGCACACACATGCTTTAGCAGTCACGCTAAAACGAACACTCCCCACAATTGTCATTCAATAAAATCTGATAATGTATACTATTATCTAGATCTATTAGGAATAAAGCATTGTCAAAATCATTAGATAAATTGGGGTAAAAAAAAAAATTCCACCATTATGACCAACAGTGTATATAACCCTACATAGTACATTAAGTGGACATCATAAAAATCAAAATCCTAACCCTAACCATAACCCTAAAACCTAACCATAAACCTAACCCTAACCCTAAACCTAACCCTAACCCTAATGTCTACTTAATGACTCGTGTTCACTCCAAACGTCCCTCCAATGACGCCTTTAGTAAAATTACATATATAGAGAGAGAGATATATAACAAAATTGGGCCTTCCTTGAGAAATAAAACGTAAAAAGCACCAAATTTTCCTCCTAATGACAATGTCTACTTAATAAATAATTTTTCACTCCAAATGTCCCTCTCATCATATATACAGCTAGAGAGAGAGGGTTATAATATATTGTATGTATAGCGAATAGTATGTTATAATAAGTGCTATGCAAATCCAGATCTTTAAATTATTAAGTGTAATGGCAAACAGTAGTGACCGTGGCGTTCTGACAATGTTTAGCAGTACGATTCGATCAAGACCCTTTTCATCAGAATTCATTGTCATGAACTAACAAAAAACCCAAATTCATGCATTCTACATTTTGCCACTCTCCACCAGAGAGAGAAGAAAATGGAGAGACAGAGACAGACAGAGAGAACCAGACAGAGAGGGAGAGAGAGACAGAGACAGAGAGAGAGATGGGAGAGAGAGAGAGATTTTACTAAGGAAGTTGCTATGAGGTCTAAGTTTTTCCGTTTTTGTTTGTTTTATTTTATTCCCGCATTCTTCATTATAATAAGTAATATACAAACTAATAACTATATATTAGTTAAAAAAATTAACAAAACATTATCATATCATAGAACAATCCATTAAATACAAAAACCACATAATTGACAAATCATTTCAAATTTGAAAATGCAGAGGGAATAAATGCTCCATCTACTGATCATTCTCTGGTGGTAGAAGCCCCGTTTCATCATTAATGTCTGCATGGACTGATAGAGGGCGATTTCTATTTTCTCTTCCAAATCCCCTGCATTGTAGGGCACTGTGTACAAGGAAATAGAGAGGGAGAGAGATAAACTTAGTACATTTTATAAGATGACGTGGATCCAAATTGAAAGATTGGTTGAAAACGTACACGTGACCAGGCATTTATTTTGCCTAACAAGTAATTTGGATAGTGACCGGTCATTATCCAATGGTAATGAACGGTCATTATCAAAATCATGTTATAAAACATCATTTCATTAAAAAAATAAAACCTAATATTATCAAACAAATAATACACATAATTTTGTTCGGGCATTAGTGTAATTACCCACACTTGGTACCTTCAAACAGTCCAAACGTAGCTCGTGTGGGTGATTCTTACTAATGCCCTCACTGTTGTGTATTATTTGTATACTAATGAAACTAAATTGTAATGAATAATATTAATATTGATAATGATAATAATAATAATAATTACAATGTAATCTTGTGTTTGTAATTACTCTGGATATATGAACAAACATTGAATATAATGTAAACATAATGTGAATGTTCAAGTGATATATGTTTATTCTCACTAAACTCTTTTTGTTGGTCATGTACCATGTCACATGTACGTTTATTTTCATTTTTTGTATGTGAATAAAGCATTTAAATGCAACAAATTTCCATTTGGACCAATAA
The DNA here is from genome assembly GCF_000002235.5 of Strongylocentrotus purpuratus. NCBI lineage: Eukaryota > Metazoa > Echinodermata > Echinoidea > Camarodonta > Strongylocentrotidae > Strongylocentrotus > Strongylocentrotus purpuratus. The sequence goes on from NW_022145598.1 coordinate 10,589,439, forward strand.
ATTTGAATGGAATGGTAGGTGTACATGACACCCTGTATTAGAACAAATCCCTGTATCCCTTTTCAAGAGAAATACAAATATTAAAAAAGTAAAAGGACAACCAGTTCGCTGGATGAGCATCAGAGAGATGGTGGGATATTTTGAATTCAGTTTATGATGGGAAAAACAAAACCACCACACAAATAAACATTCAGGCTCTATTAAAGACCGTTAATACTACTGAGCCAGAAGGGATTAGACCACACAGCGAGGTCACTGACAGGTCTCATTAACTCAGCTCTCAATCAACATAAGAAAAAGAGGATCATGGGGGACCAACAGGCACCGATTGGGGAAGTTTTCTATATAGAGGGAGCAAGTAGCTACAAGTAGGGCAGTGGGGCTTAAAAACTACACCTCATGGCCATGGATAAGCCCATGGGAGCCCGACACTAATACCTTGGTAATAGTAGACGCTACCCATCCCATAAGAACAGAAAGAAAGAAGTGTATTTGATATGCCTGTGTGATAATAAGAAATGCTCTTCAATTCAAAATTTTGGAAGTGGAAAAGTAAAACTTTCTAGCTCTGTCGTGACCTCGGTAATAGTACTGATGGTGCTGCCTAATGGGATTTTATTTATACAACAATGTATTCTTCTTTTTCTAGGGAAGGGAGGGATGTAGTATTGGTATCATATTGGTATTGGTATCAGTATTGGTGTAATATTAGCATTGGTATCAGTATTAGTGTAATATTGGTATTGGTATCAGTATAAGTGCAATATTAGCATTGGTATCAGTATTAGTGTAATATTAGTATTGGTATCAGTATTGGTGTAATATCTGTATTGGTATCAGTATTAGTGTAATATCTGTATTGGTATCAGTATTAGTGTAATATTAGTATTGGTATCAGTATAAGTGTAATATTGGTATTGGTATCAATATAATATCAGTATTGGTATCAGTATTAGTGTAATATTAGTATTAGTATCAGTATTAATGTAATATTAGTATTGGTATCAGTATTAGTGTAATATTAGTATTGGTATCAGTATTGGTGTAATATCTGTATTGGTATCAGTATTAGTGTAATATCTGTATTGGTATCAGTATTAGTGTAATATTAGTATTGGTATCAGTATTAGTGTAATATCTAGTATTGGTATCAGTATTAGTGTAATATCTGTATTGGTATCAGTATTAGTGTAATATCTGTATTGGCATCAGTATTAGTATAATTTCTGTATTGGCATCAGTATTAGTATAATTTCTGTATTGGTATCAGTATTAGTGTAGTATCAGTATTGGTATCAGCATTGGTGTAATATCTGTATTGGTATCAGTATTAGTGTAGTATCAGTATTGGTATCAGCATTGGTGTAATATTACTATTGGTATCAGTATTAGTGTAATATTGGTATGGTATCAGTATTAGTGTAATATTGGTATGGTATCAGTATTAGTGTAATGTCGGTATAAGTATCAGTATTAGTGTAATATTGGTATGGTATCAGTGTTTAATAGTGTAATGTCGGTATTAGTGGTAGTATGAAATATGCCAATCTTACACTCTGCTCCTCAGGGAGGATTCATTCAGAAATCAGGGAGGTTTCTATCCATTGCATACAGCATAATACAAATAATGTTTCAAAAAATCAGGGAGGCATTACAATTTGTGTGGAGTGACATATAAAAATATAAAAAAATGTTCATGGAGGGTTGGCATCTCGGTAGTAGTAGTAGTAGCAGTAGTATTCCTTGTAGTAGTAGTGGTGATGGTGGTGGTGGTAGTAGTAGTAGTAGTAAAAGAAGTAAGTCTTAAAGGAAGAAGAAAACTTACCCTGTAATGATAATAGAGATGAATAATAAAGCAGACATGAAGAAGAAGACTGCAGTTGATAATACATCGATAGTACTGTAGTATACTCCATTCACGATTGGTAAGGCAAGAAAGCTACACAGACCATCCAATACACCAAGCAAAGCAAACAATGCTCCTAAAAAGAATAAAATCAGGGGTAGAAAAATGGACCAAAACAAAGAACAACAATTTGTATGACTTTTAATCTTTTATCATGAGACAACCTGAACTCAATTCTACTGTTTTGTTCACAACAATATTATTTTCTTAAAATAATAGATAATAGTACTTTAGTACATTGCTTAATAAACGCATGATAACACAATGGTCTGTATGCATGTTAGAAAATCACTGTATTTATGTCAAACAATAAACTACACATTAATGAAAGATTGTGTTTTCATTTAAGATTTAAATTGATCCAACTGAGTTTATTCCAGAGTTCTGGTGCTATCTTTTAAGATTAGGTCTGCACAGGAATTTGATAGAGCACTTTTAGTTATATTTGGACTCAGATTGTTTTTGGGTGCATATACTAGGACTAATGCACGAATATACACAGGTGCAATGCCATACATTTGATTACCAGAAGAAGTGGTTTATATGAAACCTTATATTTTACCATGTTCATGTTCCTGCACGACTGCTGAGAGGAATGTACGTATGACAGGAACCCCAAGGAGCCTGAACAATCCTAGAAAAGAACCTATGGAAAAGAAATATAAGAATTCAGAATTGTCTCTGATAAAATAGCTGGTACCCAACGTTAATGGAATAGCCTCAAATTATCCTTTAAAAAGCATCTATAATTGTGAAAACAATTCAACATGGTACTAATTGTCTTGCATTTGTAACAAAGGATGAAGTAGACATGGTCATATATGTGCATTGAAATTAGAATAGTTGATGAAATGAGTGAACTTACTTGCAAAGATGTGAATAGGATATTAAACAAATAAAATTAATTGCAAAGATGATATTAGTAGGAAATATGAGTGAAATTACTCGTAAAGATATGAAAAGTAGATGGAAGGTGTGAGCTTACTTGTAAAGATGTGAATATAAGGCTTCCTGAGAGAAGTTTCAACTGTTGAAAGGTAATTTTTGGCTGCCACCAAGTAAATGAAGGTCAACTCCTTAAAAACAAGTGAGAAAAAATCTTGGAACCAGCAGGATTTGAACCTGTCATCTACAGCTTGCTGGGCAGCAACTCTACCACTGGGTCATCACTGGTACATGGCACGGTCACGATGAATTGGAAACAAGTAGGCGTGGTCTTATAGCCATGTGCACTGAGATGATAATAGTAGATAGAATGTGTGAAGTACTTGCAAAGATGATAATAGTAGATAGTATGTGTGAACTTACTTGTAAAGATGAGAATAGTAGATAGAATGTGTGAATTACTTGCAAAGATGATAATAGTAGATAGAATGTGTGAACTTACTTGTAAAGATGAGAATAGTAGATAGAATGTGTGAACTTACTGTGTGAATTACTTGTAAAGATGAGAATAGTAGATAGAATGTGTGAACTTACTTGTAAAGATGATAATAGTAGATAGAATAGTGTGAATTACTTGTAAAGATGAGAATAGTAGATAGAATGTGTGAACTTACTTGTAAAGATGAGAATAGTAGATAGAATGTGTGAATTACTGTAAAGATGAGAAAGTAGATAGAATAATAAGTAGATAGAATAGTGTGAATTAATTGTAAAGATGAGAATAGTAGATAGAATGTATGAACTTACTTGTAAAGATGAGAATAGTAGATAGAATGTGTGAATTACTTGTAAAGATGATAATAGTAGATAGAACGTGTGAACTTATTGTAAAGATGAGAATAGTAGATAGAATGTGTGAACTTACTTGTAAAGATGAGAATAGTAGATAGAATGTGTGAATTACTTGTTAAGATGATAATAGTAGATAGAACGTGTGAACTTAATTGTAAAGATGAGAATAGTAGATAGAATGTGCAAATTACTTGCAAAGATGAGAATAGTAGATTGAATGTGTGAACTTACTTGTAAAGATGAGAATAGTAGATTGAATGTGTGAATTACTTGTAAGATGAGAAATAGATAGAATAGAGATGTGTGAATTACTTTCAAAGATGAAATAGTACTAAGAATGTGTGAACTTACTCGTAAAGATGAGAATAGTAGATAGAATGTGTGAACTTACTTGCAAAGATGAGTAGATTGAATGTGTGAACTTACTTGTAAAGATGATAATAGTAGATAGAATGTGTGAACTTACTTGCAAAGATGAGAATAGTAGATTGAATGTGTGAACTTACTTGTAGTAGATTGAGAATAGTGAGATTGAATGTGTGAACTTACGTGCAAAGATGAGAATAGTAGATTGAATGTGTGAATTACTTGCAAATATGAAAATAGTAGATTGAATGTGTGAATTACTTGTAAGATGAGAATAGTAGATGGAATGTGTGAACTTACATGTAAAGATGAGAATAGTAGATTGAATGTGTTTAAAAGTAACTTGCAAATATGAGAATAGTAGTAAGAATGTGTGAACTTACTTGTAAAGATGAGAAAAGTAGATAGAATGTGTTAACTTACTTGTAAAGATGAGAATAGTAGATAGAATGCGTATTAGATGGAAATAGTAGATTGAATGAGCTAATACTAAACACTAAATGCTGGGCCATTAACAAAAATTAATGGGACTTCAAATTGGCTTTAGAAGAGGAAAATATATTGAAGAAGAGATTTGAAATTATCGACAATTTTGAAATCTTTTTAATCGTGTCTTCAAATCCGGTACGAGGGGAAAGTTCACTCAGGGATCTCAGTTAAGGCATAGGGCCTACCGTAATTTTTTAAAAAGGGAAAAAACAAATCCTCTAGCTCTTTATCTTATTCTATTACATTATGTATCGTTTATCATTTTAATCAGTCTTTAATCAGTCTTCTTATCACATCCCTCGCATTCGTCCACCTTGTAACAATGAACGTGTGTTTTCTCAACAAAATAAATGAAGGATTATATTTACAACCTACTCATGATGACTTATTAATCTAAAATGACTTATTTGAATTATTTAAAATATTTGGCAAAATAAAGTTTAAATAAACCTTATTTTATACGACAAATGGATAAGCAAATTCAAGAGTAAGAATTCTTTTACAAAATCAAGCCCCGCAGGGAATATCAGCTATTGACATTGACTTAACAATTCAAATTAGATCTAGATCTATCAGTGTCTCCAAACGGAACAAAGTCAAAAGTTGTCCATAGTCTATATGGACTATGGTAATTATTCAAATCTGAAGAAATTTATGTTGCGAGAGTTAATGATAATCACTTATGATTGTCTCTTCAAACTGTTACTGATGGAGTTTTGCTGGAGAAAATTAGTAGAAGCTGAAGTAAACTGGCTATGCAAAATCTCAGACAATTTTAATAACAATAATATTTAATAGATCACATTTATAACGCGTTTCTAGGCGTAGTATATACATTTATTATGACCCCGGTCATCGGATTTAGGCTTACCTGCACACAATGTATGCATATTCTCCACTCACTGGGGAGTATTCCAGCCAGTCACCATTTTACAAGCGCGCACTTGCCCATCCAACCACATTAACTTTTGCATCCTACCGGGTATCCATTTAACACCTGGGTGGAGAGTGAAAAATATAACGTCTTGCCAAAGGATATTAGTGCCACGGCAGGACTCGAACCCTGTACCTTGATCTGCAGTCGGGTGACTTATCCACTAGAACACGCCCTAATCAAAAGTTTTTCGGGTTTACAGAAGAGTTTTTTTAGCGATTATTTGTTTATGATTATAATTATATAAAACATACGTTCTTAGTAAACATGCACAAAAACCAGGCAAAAAATTTAGTTTTTCATTTCGGGGGCTCCATTTCAAATTTTGGGGAAATTTTCGGGGGCTCTTTTTACTGGGGCTACTTTTTCATGAATTCATAAAAGGATAGGCCTACAGTTTGTTGAGATTTGTTTAGTAAGCAAAGGTTTCGGGGTACCTGCTTCATTAATTGCCTATTAAAAAAGAAACCCCTTTTTCTAGTTTAATAACTAAGATTTGATGCATTGATTTGATGCAAGAACTGTAACATAATAGACCCTAGATTGTCATTATTTCTGGCCATGAATTTCGATAATCATTTTTAAAAGTAAAATTTTCACAAGAAAATCAGACAGTCGTTTAAAAACGTAGACATTAGTAATACTTTTACTAATTCTAAGCTCAGGTTTCGTAAATCTATTCACGAAACTATATTGAAATCGCGGCAATAATGATGCAAACCAACAGATAACAATTTCAAAGTGTCAAATCTCTTCGACTCGAGCTCAGCTCAACTCACACACACTGCAGCGTAACTGCAGCGTAACTCCAGGAAGCTCCAACACCGGCATCGGACGCCTGCGCTGCCGGTGTTGGAGCTTCATTGTCATGTCACCCACATTGGAGTATTAGAGAAGTTTACAATCAGTTTGAATTTGTCAATTAAACACTGTGAAATATATATTACAAATAGAATTAATGTTAATCCATACAAAATAACACTATCGACAATAGTGAGAATAATTATGATAATGATAATAACAATATTGATGATGATAATAATAATAATCAAAAACAAAACGAAAATATTAATTAAAACGATAATTAATGACGAAATCAATGGAAGCAATTGAAAAAGAAATTTACTGGCACCAGTAAATTGATATCTGAATTAATGAATTACTGAAAATATTCTCGATATCAATTTAATAAATTGATATGAGACAAAAAGGAGAAACATAAAGTTAATATTGAACTCATAACATGTTTTTGCACATAAATTAATGAAAACGAAGCATTATTTTTCGACAGAATTTTACTAAGTTTAAACGTGTTTGTACATTATTGGAGTTAAAAAGCTGACCCATTTTCAGTGTATTTGGTCTTTCAATAAAATATTTATCGATGAACAATTTTCTTTCTGAACGAAAGGTAGGGCATAAAAACAAGTAATGAAACTTATCCCCAAGCGATTGCAAATTGCACAGCGTACATAGCCTCATTTCCCTTGGAATATTTGAATATCTACAATCGGCAGGTAATGATTGCCACAGCGAAAACAACTTAATATTGTCCGATCTCTTTTAATGAGATCGATTAAGTATCTTTCTAGACATAAAGAATGTTTGAAGATTCGATAATTAACACAATGCGAATTATCGTACATACAAGCAGACCAATACTGAGCATGAGAATCTCTCAATCGACGTTCCACAGCTTGTTTGACCCACTCGTAGCTAGTATTTGCGACATGGTAAGCCAGGTAAGGTATGGAATATGGTTCGAGTTTTTTTTTATGACCGATTTTTGTGTATACAATTTTACACGGAGATTCAGCGCGCGGACCAAGAAATGCAAGCAATGAATACGAAGCTAGAAGAGAGCGCGCGACCGCTCGTAATCGTTACGGGGGCGATTTGAGATCATTTCACTTTTTGATGTCGCCCCCGAAATCGGATTTTGAGCCTATTTTGGGGGCTGTTTATGGTGTTTCCGGGGCGAATCCGCCCTCCGCCCCCGTGCATACTTCATATAGCACAACAAGTTCACAAAGTTCACATCATCTAAATAGAAAGGTCCTTATTTAGCCAACTGATTGTCTCATCATTGAGATAGGACAAGCATCAATTATTATTATTATTATTATTATTAGGCATTTAGCTACGCTATTCATAGTACACTATATCACAGCGCTTACAATAATAACCACAAATCATAACATAACATAACATTGAACAAACAAAAAAAATAGCGAATCAAGTAGGAAATAAATAGGTTTTAAGGAGTTTCTTAAAAACATCAACTGATGCAGCAGCTTTGATACTGGAGGGAAGTTTATTCCACTCCTTAGCTGCTGCAACAGTGAATGTGCGATCTCCTGCCTTACTACGAGCCACATGAAATGTCAGTCGAAATGGGTCTGCATTGGAGCGAAGGTTTGTACGTACAGGTTGATACAACTCAAGACAGTCACTAAAATACTCTGGTGCCTGATCATGAAAAAATTTGTATACAAATAAAAGAATCTTAAAAACAATCCTCTGTTTGATTGGCAACCAATGAAGGGATGTTAGTAGAGGCATGGCATCGTGACGACGGTCTAAACGAAAAATAATACGAGCCGCCCAGTTCTGTAAACTTTGAAGTCTTCTTATATATGTTTGAGGGACTTCTGTAAGCAACCCGTTACAATAATCCAACCGGGAAAGAACATGGCTGCGAATCACATGATGACATGCATCTTCAGATACATACTTCCTAATCTGTGATACATTCTTCAACTGATATCGTACAGATTTACAAAGCTGGTCTATTTGGTTAGACATGGACATATTGCAATCAAAAATGACACCAAGGTTCTTGACCGATGTAGATGGTGCAATCTGGGTGGTTCCGAATGTAAGATTAACATCATTAATGTTTCCCAAGTTGTGTTTGGAGCCGATTACCAAAAACTCTGTCTTTTCCTCATTTAGTTTAAGCTTATTCCTTCCCATCCACATACTTATATCTGTGACACAATCTGAAAGAGTTTTTAATGCAGTATTTAAGCCATTAGGTTGCTTAGGGTTAAATGTAACATACAACTGTGTATCATCAGCGTAAGTGTGATATGAAACGTTATAATGTCTAGCGATGTCTGGGACAGGCAAAGTATATATAGTATATCCTATGGGTCCAAATACAGATCCTTGTTGATAACCGACATATTAAAATATGACGGTCAATAGTATCGAAGGCTGCTGATAGATCTAATGACAACAATAAAACTACTCGACCTTTATCCATAGCAGACAGAATATCATTTTTTACTTTGATAAGTGCGCTTTCAGTACTATGATAGGGTCTATATGCAGTTTGGTTAGGATCCCACAATCTATTTTCATTCATGTGATCCGTGAGTCTACGACAAGCAACTTTCTCAATGAGCTTTTCCAAGAAACTTAAATTTGACACAGGTCTATAATTTGACAAGCAGTCTTTATCAAGATTTTGCTTCTTGATAAGAGGTCTAATTATGGCTGACCTGGCTGCAGAAGGGAATGTACCTGTTTGTAATGATGAATTAACAATATTTGTCAACTACATGACTTACTAGGAGAAGCCAGAATAATTTTCAATAACTCATCTTCAGTTGTAGGATCTAAACACGAAAATGATTTTACATGCACTTGATTATACATATCCGGATCAAATGTAGAAATGTGCTGTTCATCATTAATGCTGCCCTGAATCTTCTTTATTTTATCACCAAAAAATGTTAAAAAGTTATTACATGTCTCAACTGAGTCGTGTACAGGAAGAGATGGTATCTTTCTATTCAACAAATAATCAACTGTCTTGTAGAGATCCTTATTTTCACACGAGGATAGAGTACTATGAAAATACGCTATCTTTGTGCGACAAATCAGATTTGATGAATAACGTTGTTTGTCCAAGAATTCATTTCGATCAACATCTGATTTAGTCTTTTTCCATTTTCGTTCTGCTCGACGTTTCTCACGACGTGCCAAATGAATGTCATCGTTGTACCACAGCATCCTTCGTCGTACAGGGCGTTCTTTTGAGGTTGGAGGGGCAGATTCGTCCAGAAGTGATTGCATAGTTTCATTGTACCACTTGAACCCAGATTCAGGATCTCCTTGGTGGTTAAAATCCAAAATTGACTCACACAAAGCTGTCAAGAATATTTCCTTGTTGATTGCTTTAAAATTTCGAGATATTGTGAGAATTTTTTGTGGTTGCGGTAAAGGTATGTCTAATTGAACATCAATAACAAAATGATCAGACATTTGTACATCATAGATATTACATTTCTTAATTAAGGATTCCGTCTCTCTTGTGAATACCAAGTCCAATGTGTGACCATGCGAATGAGTTGGACCTATGACATGCTGATGAAGACTGGCGGAGGATGTCGCTTGAAGAAAGGCACTGACGTCTGGTTTGGCAGGTAGATCCACGTGGAAGTTGAAGTCTCCAAGCACAAGTAATTTGCCTGGAAGGACTGATAAATCGGTTAGAAAACTCTCAAACTCATTCAGGAAGTCTGGAACAGTTAGTCCATTTGCAGTCGAAGGTGGTGGACGGTAGATGACAACGATGTGAAGTGTCGATGTCCTGCTGATAACATGAACGGATTCAAATGTTGTGACGTTAGAGACTGGCTTTGTAGTTAGATTAAGCTCTGACTTAAAGAGGACTGCGATACCTCCTCCATGACCAGTTTTTCGAGGTGAACTATGAAACATGTAACCCGGTGGTGTGCATTCTCCAATGACGACTTGATCGTCTTCCTTCAGCCATGACTCTGTAATGATCAGTATGTCAAGGTCATGTTCAAGAATATAATCACAAATAAGATGAACTTTATTTCTAAGGGAACGAGCATTCCACAGACACAGTTTTGTGCTAGAAGAAATGTTAGTTTTTAATCTTGGAACACTGATCAGGTTACTCTGATGATGAGTTCCCGGTTTCAGAGCATTGTTCAAAGAAGATCGGTTACATGTTGTAATACGTACTGGGATAGGTCTCTGCTTTCTCCTTCCCGCCCTTTTTCCTCTGTGGCTCTTCCATTTTCTCCTCTCATTTCTTCTCTCAATACCAAGACAGCAAATGTTCTCTCTTACCTCTCTCTGGAGTTCAGTTCTCTGTTGTCCAGGTACATTAAGCTGTAGAAGTTCATACCTGCTGTATTTTCTCGAGTTGTGTGGAGGTAAGGTAGTTGATGCATGGTTCTGCTTTTCCAAGGTCAAGTCATTGCTAATAGGCCCAGGGTTCGGGTTCACGTCACCCGCTATCAACAGTTGAAGCTGAAGAGTTGATGTAGTATTTGCATAGTATGCAAGGCGACTTCCCAGAAATTTCAGGGGCTTTAGTTTTAGCTTGTACTGTACACCACTTAACAAGCCACTGTTGAAAGTACAGTGCCCAGTGAATGCACTTCTTCCCAGGGTAGATACAAAGAGTACAAAAGTGATCAGCTTGACCAGCTCCATTGTAGATCCAAGTGACCATTCATGAGGACAATAGAGAGGCTGCTTGAGTGAACTTCACTGCATACATGCAGAATGGTGGACATATATAGTTCAACTTGTAACTTCATGCAATCCAAACTGCAAATCTATGTCCACTCTCCTTTCACTCAATATCAAGATAAACTGTCTGAAATTGGTCCAGATTAATCCCGGTGTTAAAACAAACAGACTAGTACTAAATTGATGATGCCTCTATCAAAAGTGAGGAAATAGTAAGCAAAATAAGACAGAGCTTGAAGAGGGTCAGCCTGTCAGGCGATCACCTCATAGCATGCCTACTATCAATGATATGATCCAAAGTTTGGATCTCTCCGCAGGCACAGTTTGGCAATGGATCAGCTCCAATGTTATGCAGGAAATGTTGTGCACTGCAGACTCCAGTTCTGATACGGTCAAGGTTAACCCATGCTTTTCTTGAGAGGTCGCTGCCACTTGGATTTGCACAGGGCTCTGGGACGAACTCCTTCAAGTTGATAGTAGACAAATTCCACTGCAGGTCTGACCAGCGTTTTGTTATCCAAGTGGGTAAAGTGGAGGCGGGCTTTTCAAGTGGCAGCTCAGCAGCCTGTGTTGCAAAGTTTCTTCTAGGGATACGCTGTCCTTCAAAGGCAGAGGGGGCAGGAACAAGGCATTTATCTCTGTCATGCTTTTGGGCAAGCTTAGTGTACTGCGCATCTCGTCTGAGGTGAGCTGGTGGTATGCCAGACAGTATTGGCAGGTTGCTGACAGGTGTTGCAGTGAGAGTTCCGCTGATTAGTCTCATAGCATCATTGAGGACAAAATCAACCTTGTGTACATGGGTGCTGTGGCTCCATGCAGGTGCAGCATACGCAGCGGTGGAGAAGGCAAGAGCTAGAGTGGAGGTGTGAAGGGTGGTGAAATCAGCTCCCCATCCGGTTCCTGCAAGCTTCTTTAGGAAAGACGCTCCTGCTTGGGTCTTTTGAGCTGTGGCTTTGGCATGCTCGTGGAAGGTGAGGCTTCGATCAAGAGGGACATCTAGGTACATTGGTGTGGGGTCGATATTTAGCCTAGACCCATTCAGTAAGATATTCAACTCTCGGTTGGCGCATCAGTTTGCCAGATGGAAGACGGAGGATACTGTCTTCGGTATGCTCATCTTGAGATGCCATCTGTAGACGAAATCAGCTAGCATCTTCAGGTCCTTCTCCAGTGATGTTTTGATTGCCTCAAAGCACTGCATGCATTCCCCTTGGGCGTATATCAGAGACATGGATGTTGGAAAGTATCGGGGCAAGACAGAGCCTTGCGGCACACCATTCCGGAGTCTACTCTTCCTACTGCATCCGCCGTTTGATGTTTCAAGAACAAATGACCAATCTTCTACAAGAAGCATGATGAATTTTACAATTCTTACATCTGGAATGGTCTGCAGGGTCTTGAGGTATAAAGCTACGGTGCCATACTGTGTCAAATAAGGTAGACAGGAACTGCACCAAACTTCTGTTGCTTCTGGAAAGCCGTCTCTATGTTGTTTACAAGCCGGACCACTTGGTCGGTGGTTGATTTACCTTTCCTGAAACCTGTCTGTGTAGTAGGTAGCTTCTCTTGGACAGTGTCAACGATTCTGGCAAGTAGCAGCCTTTCAAGTAGATTGTAGATGTGAGATAGCAGACTGATTGGACGATAGCTCTTGGGTTCGTCTGTAGGCTTCTTGGGCTTCAGAATGGCAATAACTTTAGCAGTCTTCTATTTTGATGGAATAGTGGATGTTGTCATGCAGGTAGAGAGAAAGGCTTGTAGCCAGGAAGTAGCTTTGTGACTCATGTTATTGCGGAACACTGTGTGGATGTTATCACTGCCTGGTGACGTGCCGGGCTTTATTGATTTCAGTGCAGTTTCAACCTCATCCAAGGTGAAGGCTTCAGATATGGAGGTTGACTCTGGAGTGGACTTGAGGAGGTTCTTTATCTCAGAGTCACAGAGCGAGAGTGGGTTTTGGCCTCTGTAATTTTATCTTGCCACTTTCCATTGTTAACTAGGACTGAAGTAATGGAGTTCCCTTAACAGAACACTGTTTTGGAGCACTGCTTCGACCAGTGTGTTTGTTTATGGTAGTCCAGGCCTTGCGACTAGAGTGGGTAAAGTTGATCTCAGAGACTTCTTCTTCTCATCCAATCTTCCTCATTTCTCCTAGTAATAGCAGCAGGTTGTTCTCTACAGCCTTTCTTTCTTCAATGGTCTTGGACTTAGTGCAGGATACATACGATCGCATTCTTCGTCCCAGCATGGAATATACGGTGTCTTTTGCTCCTGGGGATGAATAGCTTTGCCGCCTGATGTAACATGGAGCAGAAAGCAGAGTAGGAGTCATTCACATTGCTGGTGGAGGGGTTTGGCAGTAGAGATGTTATAGTTTGTTTGCGAGTTCCTGGAACTTGGGCCAGTCAGCTTTTCTGAAATTCCATCTCTTCTTTGGTAGGTTGGAGAGTTGAAGCTTCATGTTGCTTGAGATGATGATTGGACAGTGGCCAGACCTCGGGAACTTTAGAAGGACAGTTCTTGAGCAGGTGTGTCTGATGTTTGATGAAACCAGTGACAGATCGGGGCAAGTTCATGATTTGTTGCACCCTGAGTAGAATGTAGGGTTGTCCTTGCTGTCATACAGTATCACTAGCTCCTGAGATTCAAGCCATTCAAAAATGAGCTTTCCATTCGTGTTGGTCTTAAGATATCCCCAGACAGTGTTGCGACTGTTGAAATCTATGCAGACAAAAGAGTTCCGGGGCAACTTTGGGAAGAGTATGATTTCAACATCTACAGGTGGTGGCTTATAGAAGTTGCAGAAGTTGGTTCCCATAGCTTCAAAGGTGCTTCATTGTAGAGCTGAGTTCACAGGAGATCGCTCGGTGGTGGATGCTTTCAACCAGTTGATCATCCCATGTGGAAGTGTCCAAGGTGTTTCATAAAGCTGTTTGTAAAGTTACGCATGACTTTACGAACAACTTCAATATGAAGTGCCAGATAGGATGCCCAAAGTTTTTCCTGATGTTTTAACAAAGTGTTACTATATTTCCAATAACCTGAATTAAATTATAGCAAAAAATGTACTTTGTATTAAAATGCTTGTTTTATCTGCACAGTTCAACTTTAGTTGATGCAAATAAAAATTATTGAGCATCCCATTTGGCTTTTCATATTTAAGTCATTCATAAAGTCATGCATGACTTTACGAACAGCTTTATGAAACACCCCCCTGGACTGTCATCTATGTAGTAGTAGTAGTAGTAGCTGTCTGTCGCAAAGTGACAATGACCGCCTTCACTTTCATTTCATGAAGGCTGCTTGCAAAGGTGGGTAAGTACCAGTAGCTCTTGCAAGTTACTAACAGCACTCTCTCGGGGAACTGGTGGCAGTTTCACACCGGCGGGTGTGAACCACTAGAACCTGCAGTGACCGGTCAAAGGATGTCAGGAGATCCGTATTGTCAAACGCCCTCAATGCTGTCACGGTGGCATGGTTTTTTGTTAGCGTTTCCTCCTTATGCTACGGTCATAAAGATTCGTACGAAGATAATTTTGTACGAATCTCCGTTTTTCCATTGTCTTCCCGAATTTCCATTGTCTGAAAATCGTTTGTACGGCGTTCGTATCAGTTCGTAATGGCATTTGTGACCGAGGCTTTAAAAACCTCGGTCACTAATGCCACTAGTATCATCCCCAGTCGAACTACTCTCCTGACCATCTGTCTGAGTCAAACCACTCTCAGGTGAACTACTCTCAAATTATCAACCTGAGACAACCTTCCTTCAGAATTATCAATCTGAGGCAAATGTCTCTCCCAATTTAGAAGAGGATTATCTACCAAACGAACATGTTCTATTTCCTGAAGAACAAGATCAAAGACTGGTGATTTAACACACAATGCTCCTGCGGTTCCTACACAGAAAGGGGACCTAATATCTATCCTAGCCACAGAAAATCGCCAAACTGTCCCACCTATAAGAATTACACTCAATCTACGCGTGACTAACAATTTCCTAACAACTTGCCATGAACATTCTGTATCGTGCAGAACACTATAAACAACCTGAGATCCTATCTTCCCATCTACTACTGGCAATTTGCTCCTTAGCTAAAAGCTGACATGCAGCCCACAGTACCGATTGAGCTTTTATACTCTCCTCAAAGTAGTCTGCACAATGTGCATCAACAACTACAGATAATACAAACAACAGTCCACATGTGTCGGTATTATCAGGTTCTGGGCTACCAGGCAAACACTAGGGATAGTCAACCTTTCCTATCTCTGCTTTAGTACCAGAATTCCTCTTAGCCTTACTCTTGTCTACTTGACCTGCAGCAAGTAACCTATGCTTACAATTATTAGCAAGATGTTCCAAAAATAATTTTCTTAGTCACCGACAGAGATCTGGAGTCACCATTATTCCTCTTCTTATCTCCATGAGATGATTTATCTGGAAATTTCTGTTTCCTACTATCAAAATGCCTGGGCCTACCATTCCCAAATTGACCAAAATGAGCCACAACAAATGTATCAGCTAACCATTTCCGAAACCGACTGAGGCTTTCGTTCTTTCAGAAACATTGCTAAAGAGGGGCCACCCTTCTCAATGAGCTGTTGCTTTCGTTCTTTCAGAAACATTGCTAAAGAGGGGCCATTCTTCTCAATCAGCTGTTGCTTTCGTTCTTTCAGAAACATTGCTAAAGAGGGGCCATTCTTCTCAATCAGCTGTTGCTTTCGTTCTTTCAGAAACATTGCTAAAGAGGGGCCATTCTTCTCAATCAGCTGTTGCTTTCGTTCTTTCAGAAACATTGCTAAAGAGGGGCCATTCTTCTCAATGAGCTGTTGCTTTTGTTCTTTCAGAAACATTGCTAAAGAGGGGCCACCCTTCTCAATGAGCTGTTGCTTTCGTTCTTTCAGAAACATTGCTGAAGAGGGGCCATTCTTCTCAATGAGCTGTTGCTTTCGTTCTTTCAGAAACATTGCTAAAGAGGGGCCACTCTTCTCAATCAGCTGTTGCTTTCGTTCTTTCAGAAACATTGCTAAAGAGGGGCCATTCTTCTCAATCAGCTGTTGCTTTCGTTCTTTCAGAAACATTGCTAAAGAGGGGCCACCCTTCTCAATGAGCTGTTACTTTCGTTCTTTCAGAAACATTGCTAAAGTGGGGCCACCCTTCTCAATGAGCTGTTGCTTGAGCAACATGTTTATAAGACCTTCAAAGGACTTTTCTGTCTCAGACAACTCCATCCACCTATCTAATTTTACTTCTACGACGATACTCAGCAGGATCCATAAGTCAGGATGTAGTGCCGAGGAAGTGTCCTAGGTAGTGTCCTATCCTAACCAAGTACTGACTTGGAGTCTCACCTGACTCCAGAGAAAATCTAAATTTCTTACGGATATCATTACAAGTTATATTCCGTTGTAGTATTACACTTTCTCTAAAATCCACTTTATCCACCTAGTATTTTGTATTTCCTAATGCCAGCCCGAATAATTGTCTTCTCATTTTTCTATCATTATCTTTTTTAAAGTAAATTTCCCCACGGACCCCCATTGAAAATGGTTTAACACAGTCGCTAATTTAAGATAAGATTTTCCCAGCGTGTAGGCTGATTTGAAGATACCATTAAAAAAATTGGCCCAGCAAGCCGTGACTCAAGTGTTTTCCAGCACGCCGCAACCCCAGTGTGCAGTATAAGCTGATTGAATGTGTAAACTTACTTGCAAAGTTGACATTAGTAGATTGAATGTGTAAACTTAATTGCAAAGTTGACATTAGTAGATTGAATGTGTGAACTTACTTACAAAGATAGAATGTGTCAACTTACTTGCAAAGATGAAAATAGTCGATTGAATGACGTAGGTGAATGCTAACGCTAGAGTATTAGCTAGACAACTCAAGATAGAGATCTGTATTATCCACAGGTAGCCAAGTTTGCACCATTGGAAGATGCCGGCTCCACTTACTGTACCTGAAACACACAAGCAATGCAATGTAATAGCACACTGTGTAATGTCACTTTCAAAATGATTTTTCCCCAATTTGTTTAACAATTGTTCCTACATTAAACAAAAAAGGAAACTTAACTCTATCTAGCCCGGGGGGGGGGGCTTTAGAAGCCCCCCCCCCCCCCTCGACATTTTTTGCGATAATTTTTTAACGCAAGAAAATCTTGAACTGAAATTTTGTGACTTTTTTCTTTCAAGTCTTGCGCATCTTTTGGAAGAAATTTTTCGAAAATCGGACCTACCATTACAAAGTCACGTGTCCTTTTTTCTTTGCATGTCAGCCCGAAAATCGCTCATTTTTGTGATTTGTGTACAAAACATATGGAAATCTCATTTTTCAAATAAAGAGATAAAACATTGGTTATTTGGTCTTGTTTATAGTTAGGTGTTTATTTTAGGGTCAAAATAGTTGGATTATAGTTGGAAATGAAATAAAACAACAAAAACAATAGATAACATAAGGAATTTTGTGTTGTATTATTATTCCAAATGGTCTAACAAATATATGTAGTGAAAAAGAATGCTTAAATATGAATAATGTCTGATTTATGGGCACAAATGTGAATTTTATGACCTTATTTGCAAAAATTACCATAAATATGCAAATGAATGAATTTTTCAAAAAATTGACATTACCATAGTGGTCTATACACTTCACTTGACATGTATGCAAATTTTCGCGGCGATCGGTTGTTTCACGGCCGAGATCATGGGGGGGGGGCCTTAGAAGCCCCCCCCCCCCCCCCCCCCCGGGCTATGCAGTTTCAAAATAGCCCGGGCTATATAGGGTTAAGACTCTACAGTCTTGGGTTGCACATCATCTACTATAAATGAGAGAAGGAGCATATAGCAACAGAGAAAAGGTCATCCGGGATCGGAGAGGAAATACAAATTTCCTCCTATTCTTGGGAACCACTTCTATCTTTACTAATCCAATGGTTCACCTATAATAGCCGGAAAGCCGTCGTGACTCGTGAGCGATGCATATTCTAATCCATCCCTTAAAATTTAAATTGCACTGCCCCCATATTAAACATTCCATCTCATTCAGCAATAATAGAACACGCCCTTAATACTGAACACAACATTCAATGGGATGATACCCACATTATTGAGTTATCCATCTGATAGATGATTGGTCTTACCAATGCCTGGTATAGCTAGTGAAGTAGTAATATAGAATCCAATAGTTACTGAGTCCCAGCAAAAGGGTTGTCCTTGTCCATAGAGCATGGTGATCGGAATCCCACCTTGGATCACGATACCAACTAGAAGAGTCATAGCAAACATGCTCAGCAGGAGGTACAGGCGATTATCTGTTTGAAATAAAAGACAATCATGATATTAATAATACAATAATATGTTTGTATGCATATCCAGGGAATCAGCATTGATCAGTGCTGTTCTTACACGAGGGCCCTGTAAATAGATCAGATCAGCTCACATAATTATAATTCAAACTATACACTTATACCCAAGACTCTATCCTCCCCTGCCATCAGAATGCATGTTGCATTATAAACTACATGTAGTTGTTAATTCAGGCAAATCTTATCACTCCAAAATTCCAAGGTCCACAAGGTTTTGGTATGGGGTAATGAATTTGGTTCAAATGAACATATTGGAAGCATATGCGTTCCTACACTATCCATTGATCGTTTTCGCTGTTGAAATCGAGTCTAAAGTTATGAAATTATAAATAATAAACTATTTATGATGTATAGCTCCCTCTCGAGGTCAAGATATTAATTTAGCTATGAAATGATGTTTCTTGACTAAAATCGACCGATTAGCTATTCTCGTTTGGAAATTGTATATCACAACTACATATTCTGAGATTTTCATGGTCGCAGCTACCATTGTACGGCCATAGGCGCTATCTGAAATTTATCAAAATTTACCGGGAGCACCGGTAAATTTTTTAATTCAATTTTTCTCGAAAACAGAAGTGTTTTGGGGGCTAATTTTTTTAGTGCTTATAATACATCCACAGGGGCATCCAAATATATCAAATTGTAAAGATTCCCTTTCAACCCAATTTTCAAAATTTCCCAAAACTTTGCATTACCTTTAAGTCAGTAGCTAATCAACATTTATTAAATCCCCTATCGTTAATTTTGTATATATATGTTAAATTCTATGGGGAGTAGTCTAAATAGAATTTAACAAATATACAAAATTAACGGTAGGGAATTGTTAGAATTTCTACTATAATTTTATTCGCTTTCCATAATGCAACCGGTAGAATTTCCTGACCATTTTCTGTTATACCTCACTCAATTAACATAAGATTGATCCCAAAAATTGGATTTGCCAAACTTTGTGAAGTACTATAGAGTGTATGTAAAGCATTATCCTTTGTTGTCATCTGAATTTGAAATAATGTATACTCATTCAATTATTCCATCACTAATACATAATCATTTCAATCCTTCTATCATGTGATGTTTCATATTTGTTATCACCCTTTAATATAAAAAAAAAGTATACATTTTGTAGAACAAATGAAGTGAATGAACTTTTCACAAATGAATACAATATTAACCTGTTTTTACACGAAATAGATTAATGATGTCTCTGAGAACTTCAGCCAAATCTCTCCGCTCTTCTTTTGACTTGGGAACAATAGTTTCTATGAGGAGCCATGGTATTCCAGCGTTAATAAGACTCAGGACCATGGCAGTGAATGGCATCCAAAGGCTTAGCCCAAAACCAAGTGACTTGATCATGTATCCCAAGCCGATCTGCATTGCTCCTATACCAGCAAATGCGAGAATCTCCACGATGACGATTCTCACCATCCGTTGTTTCTCCGTCGTGATATCAGTGATGTACGCAAAGCACCCAGCCATAAACAAAGACATGCCTCCGCAAAGACCACAGAACACATTCACAAACAGTAGGTAACTCAGAGGAAGACAGAGATAAACAACACAGAGCTGCCCAACACACTGACCTAGGAATCCTATACACGGTAAGAGGATAGGCATTCTTCTACCGTACCGCTCACTGAGCGAACCGATGATCAAAGTAGAGAAGATACTTGGAAGTGCAGCACAAGTACAAAGATAAAGAGTCCACTTTGATGTGATCTTCTGTATTTCCTCTTCTATTTCCATAGTAGCATTGCCTTGATTACATTGTGAACCGTTCGATTGCGTTGTGTTGCCATAGAGATCTAAGCTTACACGCTGTCTGATGTACTGTCCTGAGAGTGTGGCCATACCCCCATAGCTAGCCGCAACGAGGATCACAATGAACTCAACGGTAACCCAACGCCGACGTGCCCGATCCCGTCCACATTCTGATTCTTTGATGATAGGCTCTGTCATGGCCGCCGGTCTTTCTTGAGATGTACAGTCCATCAAGTCTTCAGCCTCGTCATCCTCAAAAGTGTCCCTCTTTTCCTTTCCTGCCATGACTAATCTATCAGAAAATCGTGAAGCGTACTTCCTTGAGAATCTACGAATAAACAATGATAATAAACAGAAATAGGTCACAAATGGTAATTCAAGTTCAGTTATGAGATACTCATTATATGCGGTATAGATTAAAATCAATATCCCATGAACATTCGATTGAATTGTCTAAAATTGGTAAACAATATATATGAGAGCATTTGAATTGATCTTTATTTTATTCATCATTAAAAAAGCATAACAAACATATAAAATACAAAACATAGCATACAAGTTAAAGAGAAACATGTACAATAGAATACAACAACAAAATTATATATGAATGTGGAGGCTTTATTGGTGCTGCATGCTGCCACCAAAACAGTAATAAAGTATAATAGTAAGATTAAACAAGAACTTACCATTTGAAGTTTGATCTTTATTTTATGAATATTTAGGAGGAAGTTATTACATGAGATCCTGTCGCGCATGCGCAGTCAATATTCAAAGCTACAAATGTGGCTAATCTTAGTAGTAAGGAACAGGGAACTTACACTTAAGTTTGAAGTTTGGGTGGGTGAGGAGGGCATGTAATAACTTCCTCCTAAATATTCATAAAATAAAGATCAAGCTTCAAACGGTAAGTTCTCGTTTAATATTAATATTTCATATCATATTTCTCTGTTCGTAATTACATGAGATTTTGAAGCATAGTAGCCACATTTTGGAACAACCAACATGTACTGAAAAGTGAACACTGATTATGCAGATTGAATTGAATGCTTCTAACCAATGAATCACCATATTTGATAGTTATTGTAGTCTGTTCATACATGTGGCAAAACATTTCACATACAAAACGTCCATATATAAGACGTCATAATGTTGCAAAAACATTGTTCGTTTCTATATCTAGTTTATTCTAGCCATCTGGTTTCTTAATCCCAGTTCTATTATTTAGACAGCTGGTCTCTTAATGCCAATTCTAGTGAAATGCCTTCTGATGCAGTTCTTAAAGCAGTGTGCTATCTTGTGAGACTGCCTGGGTAAAGTTTCTCTTGTTTTCAAAAGGTTTCCTGTAGAACTTCCTGAACGTTTTCTCTGAAGACCATCCTGCTCGGGCTAGGATCTGGTCCATTGGAAGTGCTGCCTCGGCAGCTGCTGAAGTTGATGCTGCCCGCGTTGAATGAGCCTTATAAACGTTTGTATCCACACCTGCTCTTTGCAAGCAGGTCTTGATCCAACGAGATAAGGTTTGAGTTGTTACTCTATTATGAGGTCTGGTGTAACTTACAAAGAATGAGTTCTTATTCCCACGAAGTGGTCCTGTGCGCTGGACATAATGTTTCACAATACACAATCTTTTATCAGGTGGATATGCTTCCAATTTAAACTTAAAATTGGTTTTCCTGGTTTGCTTTGCTTCAAGTGTTCATCCAATTGAAAAACCACAAAGCCCCCTTTCAGGGTCATCTTGTTAGTCTTCAATATATGCAAGGTTCGCACTCTCTGTGCCGATACAAGAGCCATTAGCATACATACGTTGAGTGTTAAATCTCTGAGGTTTAAGGAGTTTACTGGAGACAATTTTTTTTAGAAAATCGAGGACTGGACTAATATTCCATATTTCTGTATATCTAGGTAAGACAGGTCTGAGTTGAAAAACACCTCTCATCAGTCTGGTTATAAGAGGGTGAGTACTTACTGTCTGTGGATAAAGCGCTACGAGCTGTATTGATCGCACTGTAGCTAATGTTCCTGTCATGGAATAAACTACTAAGGAATTCTAATACCGTTTCCACCTCGGCTTGGAGGTAACTCGTATTCCTGCTGTGGCAAAATCTTCGCCACTGTGTGATGTACACTTGGTACTGCTTGCAGGTTGATGCTCTCCATGAAGCTGTAATGATATCCACTTTTTTTCTGCTAAGTCCCCAATTCTCAAAGTGTTGCCGCATAACCTGCAACATAAGAGGTCAATATTAGCATTAAGAGGGTGGGTGGTGTTTGGCACAGGAAGGAGTAGCAAATCTTCTTGCCTCTGGATAAACAATGGCTCTCCTTCCATCATGCTAACTGAGGGAACCACGCCTGAGTGGGCCAATTAGGGACCAGAAGTAACCCTCTAGCTTTATCCTCTCTGATTTTTTGCAAGCATTTGGGGATCTGTCTTTGACACAGGAAGGAGTAGCAAAGCTTCTTGCCTCTGGATAAAAATGGCTCTCCTTCCATCATGCTAACCAACTGAGGGAACCACGCCTGAGTGGGCCAATTAGGGACCAGAAGTAACCCTCTAGTTTTATCCTCTCTGATTTTTTGCAAGCATTTGGGGATCATACAGAATGGTGGGAATGCATTGAATGCATAAGGTTTCCAATCTAGCGTAAATGCGTCAACTGCAAAAGCCCCAGGGTCTGGGTGCCAAGTGACATATTTCTCTACTTGAGCATTTAGTCTTGAGGCGAACAGGTCTATTTCTGGTACACCAAAGCGGGAAACTATTCTGTCGCACACTTGTCTGTTTAGTTTCCATTCTGTTCGATCATTAAATTTCCTGGATCTTTCATCTGCTATGGAATTGAGTCGACCAGGTACCTGGGCTGCAGTGAGCCAAATATTACGAGAAATGCACCACTGCCAAATTTCTCTTGTCATCTTGTCACACATTGCTGACTTGCAACCTCCCATGTGATTTAAAGGAGCCACTGCAGTGGTATTATCTATTCTTACCATCACATGCACGTTACGCTTATTCATGCAAAAGGATTTTATCCCCAACCCAGCAGCTAGGGTTTCCAGGAAATTTATTTCATTGTTTCTTGCCCTTTATGCCTCGAATTCATTCCAACGACCCCCTGTTTGCTTCTGGAGGTCAGTAGCTCCCCATCCAAGGCCACTGGCATCTGTGTGCAATTCTAAGTCAGGTTTTTTCCTAACAATTGGGGAGGAGGCCATAGAAACATTGTTCATCCACCACTTAAACTCCTCTTTGGCCTCAAGGGACAACTTCATCTTTCTGTCAAAATGACCCCTGTTTTGTCTGAGGGCTGCAAATTTGTCCCTTTCCATAGATCTGTAGTATAAGGGGCCATACTCAACCACCGGGAAAGTTGCTATGACCTTTCCAATCACTTGTGATACCGGCTTTCATCGAAAGGGTGCGGTGCGGTGCGGCGCGGTGTGCTCAACGCACCCATTCGATAAAAGAGGGGGGCCTTTTCTCGAAAGGGTGCGTTGAGAGCGGAGTACCGTTTTAACACACCCTTTCGATAAAAGCGGGGGGGGGGGCTTTTCTCGAAAGGGTGCGTCGACTAGTCTTTCGCATCAGTCGCTTAAAATGAGGATCTCGGACAAGGTAATAGTTGCCAATTTAAGTATATCAAAAATGTATTAAATAAAATGGAATGGTCTTGATTTCGTTATTACTATTACTAGAAAGAAGAGGAAGAAGAAGAAAAGAGGGAAACGGGGGCAAAGGGCTTTTGCCTCCTCCCTCCCCCCCCCCCCCCCCCCCGACAAATAGTAGAGAGAGAGAGAGAGAGATAGAGAGAAGGGAAAGGGAAAGGGAAAGAGAAGATAAAAGGAAAGAAAGAAGAGGAAGAAGAAGAAAATAGAGGGAAACGAGGGCAAAGGGCTTTTGCCTCCTCCCCCCCCCCCCCCCCGCCAACAAATAGTAGAGAGAGAGAGAGAGAGAGAAGGGAAAGGGAAAGGGAAAGAGAAGATAAAAGGAAAGAAAGAAGAGGAAGAAGAAGAAAAGAGGGAAACGGGGGCAAAGGGCTTTTGCCTCCTCCCTCCCCCCCCCCCCCCCCCCCGCCGACAAATAGTAGAGAGATAGAGAGAAGGGAAAGGGAAAGGGAAAGAGAAGATAAAAGTAAAGAAAGAAGAGGAAGAAGAAAAGAGGGAAACGGGGGCAAAGGGCTTTTGCCTCCTCCCCCCGCCAACAAATAAATAAGAGAGAGAGAGAAGGGAAAGGGAAAGAGAAGATAAAAGGAAAGAAAGAAGAGGAAGAAGAAGAAGAAGAAAAGAGTTAAACGGGGGCGAAGGGCTCTTGCCTCCCCCCGCCAAAAGTAAATAAGAGAGAGATAGAGAGAGAAGGGAAAGGGAAAGAGAAGATAAAGGGAAAGAAAGAAGAGGAAGAAGAATAAGAAGAAAAGAGGGAAACGGGGGCGAAGGGCTCTTGCCCCCCCCCCCCGCCAAAAATAAATAAGAGAGAGAAGGGAGAGGGAAAGAAAATATAAAAGGAAAGAAAGAAGAGGAATAAGAAGGAAAGAGGGAAACGGGGGAAGGGCGAAGGGCTCTTGCCCCCCCCCCCTCCCCCCGCCAACAAAATAAATAAGAGAGAGAGAGAGTGAAGGGCAAAGGAAAGAAAATATAAAAGAAAAGAAAGAGGAAAAAGAATAAGAAAAGAGGGAAACAGGGGCGAAGGGCTCTTGCCTCCTCCCTCCCCCCCCCCCCCCCCGCCAAAAAATAAATAAGAGGGAGAGAGAGAATCTGTTCTGATCCTGGTCCTGATCCTCAAGAGGGATATAAAGATGACCAATAAGAACGTTATCGTTCTCGAGAGAGTGTTTGTTGCTTCTAGAACATTTTAGAATTAATAAGTCCCATCACATTGCAGTTGTGGGGAGGGACTATGATTATTACCCCCTTGGATGGCTTCCCAGAGTCTGGCTTTGAAGGTTTCGACTGCGTCGCAGGCAAAGATGCTGGGGGGGGGGAAGTAAATTCCAGGCCCGTATGGTTCTTGGAAAGAAGGTGAGTCGATATATATCCGTCTTGCATCTTATGTTGGAGAAGGAGAGGGAAAGAGAAGATAAGAGGAAAGAAAGAAGAGGAAGAGGAAGAAGAATTTGTGTTCTGCCAGTGTCACAAATAGATATATAAATATGCTCATCTGACGATAATTTGATGTATAAAACCCCTCACCTTCTTAGGGCTCCGCCCCTTGGATCCAACACCAATTTGTGTCCTGCCAGTGTCACAAATAGATATAAAAATATGCTCATCTGACCGTTATTTATTGCCCAAAACCCCTGAGCTTCCGGGTGCTCCACCCCCAGACCCCACGCCAATTCGTGACCCCTGTGTCACAAATAAGGTATAAAATAATAATAATTTAATGTACAAAACTCCTGAGCTTCTGGGGGCTCCACCCCCTGGACCCAACACCAAATTGTGTCCTGCCACTGTCACAAATAAGGTATAAAATTATGCTCATCCGACGTTAATTTTGATGTTTAATACCCCTGAGCTTCTGAGGGCTCCGCCCTGTGAAAAAAACGTGTAAAAAAAAACACGTTAATTTTTTACCGTTTTTGGGAGATACCCCCCCCCCCCCCTGGCGTTCAAGGGGGGGGGGGGGTACGATTTTTCAAATTTTTGAGGGCCCCAAAAAAGATTAGTGCTCTCTAGTAATTTCGCGACTACTCCGGAACCGCGGCAGATATAAAGTTTTTCTTTCATGACTTTTTTCTTTCGAGTCTTACACATCTTTTGAAACATTTTTGTTGTTGAAAATCGGACGTATAATTGCGGAGTCACGTGACCTTTTGTTTTTGCATGTCAGCCCTAAAATCGCTCATTTTTGTGATTTATGTACCAAACATATGGAAATACCATTTATTCTTTTAAAAAAAGAGAAAACATTGGTTATTTGGTCTTGTTTCAAGTTAATGTGTTTGATTTTGGGTAAAAATAGTTGAATTGTGGTTAGAAATGAAATGAAATAACAAAATAATATAATACATAAATACAAATTATCAAAACAAGAGATAACATAGGGATAAACTGGCTCTTCCAACTTTGTTGTCGTATTATTATTCTAACGGATATATGAAGTGAAAAAGAACGCTCGAATATGAATTATATATGATTTATGGGTAAAAATGTGAATTCTCTGACCTTGTTTGCATAAATTACCATAAATATGCATTTTCGCGGCGATCGGCTGTGAAACGGCCGAGATCTTAGAAGGGGGGAGCCCCCCCCCCCCCACCCTCAAGTCCACTCCAATCACATTGAAAAAACGTATGACTTAAATCATCTCTCTCATTATTATACCGCTATAGTATTCATCTTTTTAATATTATTTATTGTCCATTAAACAAGTTCATAGAGAAAATACTTATCTCTCTGCAACATTAAAAAAGAATCTTCATTAATATGTCTTAATTTGTATTGATAGCCTTGTGGTCGCCAACAGTGGGGTAGGCAGGGGCGTATCCAAAGGGGGGTGTGGGGGTGCGACACCCCCCCCCCCCCACCTGTCAGGATATTGTCGGTAAAATTGCGCTGCCGTCGGGAAAAAAGAGAAAAGGGGGAGGGGAAAAAAGAGAGTAAAAGGGAAAGAAAAGAAAAAAAGAAAAAAGAAAAGAAAGGAAAGAAAAGAGAAGAAAAGAAAGAGAAAAACGAAAAAGAGGGAGAATAGGAAAGACAAGAGGCAAGAGCCCTTCGCCCCCGTTACCCTCTTTTCTTCTTCTTCCTCTTCTTTCTTTCCTTTTATATTCTCTTTCCATTTCCCTTTCCCTTCTCTCTCTCTCTCTCTCTCTCTCCCTTTCGCCCTTCTCCCGTTTCCCTCTTTCCTTCTTCTTCTTCTTTCTGTCCTTTTATATTTTCTTTCCCTTTCCCTTTCCCTTCTCTTTATCTCTCTCTCTCTCTCTCTCTCTACTATTTGTTGGCGGGGGGAGGAGGCAAAAGCCCTTTGCCCCCGTTTCCCTCTTTTCTTCTTCCTCTTCTTTCTTTCCTTTTATTCTCTCTCTCTCTCTCTCTCTCTCTTATTTATTTTTTGGCGGGGGGGGAGGGAGGAGACAAGAGCCCTTCGCCCTCGTTTCCCTCTTTTCTTATTCTTTTTCCTCTTCTTTCTTTTCTTTTGTATTTTCTTTCCCTCTCCCTTCTCTCTCCCTCTCTTATTTATTTTTTTGGCGGGAGGGGGGGGGGTAAGAGCCTTTCGCCCTTCCTCCCGTTTCCCTCTTTCCTTCTTCTTCTTTCTTTCCTTTTATATTTTCTTTCCTTTTCCCTATCCCTTCTCTCTCTCTCTCTCTCTCTCTCCTATTTATTTAATGGCGGGGGGGGGGGAGGAGGCAAGAGTCCTTCGCCCCCGTTTTCCTTTTTTCTTCTTTTTTTCCTTTTATATTCCTTTCCTCTTTCCCTTTCCCTTTCCCTTCTCTCTCTCTCTCTCTTTTTTTTTATTTTTTGGCGGGGGGGCAAGAGCCCTTCGCCCCCGTTTTCCTCTTTTTTCTTTCCCTTTCCCTTTCCCTTCCCTCTTTTCTTTTTATTCTTCTTCCTCTTCTTTCTTTCCTTTTATATTCTCTTTCCATTTCCCTTTCCCTTCTCTCTCTCTCTCTCTCTCTCCCTTTCGCCCTTCCCCCGTTTCCCTCTTTCCTTCTTCTTCTTCTTTCTTTCCTTTTATATTTTCTTTCCCTTTCCCTTCTCTCTATCTCTCTCTCTCTCTCTCTCTCTCTACTATTTGTTGGCGGGGGGAGGAGGCAAGAGCCCTATGCCCCCGTTTCCCTCTTTTCTTCTTCTTCCTCTTCTTTCTTTCCTTTCATCTTCTCTTTCCCTTTCCCTTCTCTCTCTGATTTATTTTTTGGCGGGGGGGGGGGGCAAGAGTCCTTCCTCCCCCCCCCCCCCGTTTCCCTCTTCTCTTCTTATTCTTCTTTCTTTCCTTTTATCTTCCCTTTCCCTTTTTTCCTTCTCTCTGTCTCCCCCATCAACATAGTAATACTAATAACGAAAGAGACCACTATGTAATCAAGACCATTCCATTTTATTTAATACATTTTCGATATACTTAAATTGGCAACTATTACCTTCTGTCCGAGATCCACATTTTAAACGACTGATGCGAAAGACTAGTCGACGCACCCTTTCGAGAAAAGCCCCCCCCCCCCCCCCCCCCCGCTTTCATCGAAAGGGTGTGTTAAAACGGAACTCCGCTCTCAACGCACCCTTTCGAGAAAAGGCCCCCCTCTTTTATCGAATGGGTGCGTTGAGCACACCACACCGCGCCGCACCGCATCGCACCCTTTCGATGAAAGCCTGTGATACCATTCGTATTGATGGGAGGAACGTGCCCATTAATTCACGGCATATAATTATCTTTCACTTCTTGTGCCTTTGCTTGAGGCAATCTAACAGTCATACTCTCAGTGTTAAGAATAAAGCCAAGAAAGGCTAGTTCACGTGTTGGGATGAGCACTGATTTTGTAGTGTGAATGATGAAACCTAATTCTGAGAGAATCTTGGTTGTTGCTCTCCCACTCTCTTTAAGCTTTTCTTTTGTCTCACCAATAATTATGGTGTTGCCCAAATATCCTATGACTGTATGACCTGCTTGTCGCAGTTCGGCAAAGACTGGCTTCAGCAATTTTGTCAACAGTCTTGGGGCTGTGCTGAGCCCATTAGGTAGGGCTGCAAATTGCCAGCGCTCACCCTGCCACATGAACCTCAAGTATTTTCTACTATGGGGGTCTACTGGAATGGAGTAATAAGCATCTTGGAGGTCGATTGATGCAAGATAACAGTGCGGAGTAATCAAGTGCTTGGCAGTGTGGATGTTAACCATCTTAAAGTGTTGTACGTTCAAACTTTGATTAAGCTCCGAGTCTAAGATCATACAATAAATTCAAATTCATACGAGTACCCCCATCTTTCTTGGGTCTCGTGAAGATGTTTGAGAGGAATTCTCCCTCTTCAAATGAGCAAGGTTCTATTACGTTTTTTGCTTGTAGAGCCAAGATTTCTTTAGTAATCTGATTCATTTCTAAAGGGCACTTTTTGTAACCATAGAGGGGCTTATTTCTTGAGGAAACCCCTTTCGAATGATCAAATTTAATCTCATTGCCTCGTACCGCTGATAGCAGAAAAAGATCTGACGTTAATTCACGCCATCTACGATAGAAATATATCAATCGACCTCCAACAGGCACAATTGAGATGCATTTTTGTTGTAATGTACATGAAGTAGAAGGAGCATTAATCTTAACATTCTCAAAACATTCATATGTCCTACTTACCTCTTTGGGTAATGGTGTAGCTATTTCCTCCTTGCTGCCTGTGGCCGCTGGAAGGATTGGGTCTGTTTCCCCATGCTCATTGTCTGGGTGTGAGGCGGAGCTATGTATGGTCTGCCTCGTTGGGTTCGCTGGCCTAAAAAAGGCCTGTCGTAGTTCCCATTTGCGGGCCTGCTACTTGGAAAAGTTTGTGATGTGCCGGTGGCACGCTTCCATCCTTGTCTGCGGTATTGAAAAATGCTGGACGCTTGCGTCCTGTACGGATGGTACTGGGGACGGGGTGTACGTTGTCCACGCACCATGCCAGATGCAGCTTTTTGTTGTCCTGTAAGATCTTTGACTCTTTTTGTTAAGTCATCGCCAAATAAGTACTGACTCAAGGTGTGGCAGGTTTGCATAGATGTGAGTACTTGGCATTTAAGTCTGGCTTGATCTGTTCTTTGCGTAAGCAGTTGATTTCAAAGTTTGTGTTACACAGCAATGCCAATGCATCCTGTTGCAGGCGCGGATCCAGGATTTTCCAATAGGGGGGGGGGGGCCGGAAATTCGAAATTCGCGCAGACCGTTATTTAAACTTACCAATACTGACAAGGTCATATTAGAAGCACTGTACTTTAATAGTGTACTGGTACCTACAAGCGGGCACAATTATTTTGGAAAGGGGACATGCTCACGTCACATCTCTTGTCCGATATCAACATTCCCCGTTTTTAAGTTATGCTCGCGCCTAATTTTTTTGACATTTCCATCAGTGGGGGCTGAAGCCTCTTGCCCCAATATCTATTTCCTGGTTTAATAATTTGGCGAGTGAGCGGAAATTTGAGCTTATGTATGTTGTGAAAAGTGTTAATTGTCACCAAAATATACGAGATAAGATATAACAAATGCATATTGGTAATTTTTAAATTTTCGGGGAAAGAGAGGCTGCAACCCCATCCCGCAATAACTGCAGGTGTTTTGAAATCAAATCAGACTCCCCAAAAAAGTATTAACCAAAACGCACGAATCCTGTTTCAAAAATCCAAACAATTTCAGCTTCAGAGGGGGGCACATCACCCCTCAGACTCCCTCTAAAAGTATTAACCGAATCGCACGAATCCAGGTAAAAAAAAAAATCAGCTTCAGAGCTAGAGAGGAACCCCCCCCCCACCTACACACACACGCACACACACACAGACACCCCCTGTGCACGCAAGCGTGAAATTAACGCTGGCGCTAATGCGTAAGCAGGGGCGGCGGAGCTATTTCCAAAGTGGAAAGCACCAACAAAAAAGGGCACCTACAAAGCAAAATCTCAAAGCGAAAATATCCATTTTTTTTAGACATTGGTATATACCCTTTCATTGTGATTCCATTATCAGGGACGATTTCAATATTTGTTTTTCTTTATATATCATACAAGATATTGCTTAAGCATCACACTTTCGGCTGGGTGTGATTGTCTGAATATTCATTTGCGAGCGAGCAAAGCGAGCGAGAAAAAATGTAAGATCTGTGAGGTCGCAGAGTGAAAAATTACATCTTATAAAGAGGAAAAAACCAAATCATGATGGGGTTATAAGCATCACGGAAGACTGAAAAAACATTGTTTTAAAGTGACATATAATTGTATCATCTATAAATGCGAGCGAGCGAGCGACCTTTTAGGGGAAATTACTCTTAGTCGCTTTAAATTAGGTGCAAGACTAATGATGAGCAGGTTAGGGGCACGTGCCCCTCCCCCCCCCCCCGTGCCTACGTGCGAAAGGGATAAAGACACTTATTAGAAAAGAAAAGGAGCATGTGTCAAGGTACAAAGAGTAATTATCAAAGGTTCAAACGGGGCACTTCTTACACCTGAAAGGAGGCACTCACCAGAAATGAGATAGGGCACTTATGAGTATGGGAAATGGGCATTTGTTGACGGAAAAGGGGCATCCATCAGAATTTGATTTATCAGAGGTGAAAAGGGGCATTTATGAAAAGGGGATAGGTCCCTTATTAGAAAGGAAAAGGGGCACGATTCAAAATAAAAGGGCAGTTAGCAAAGGTGAAAATGGGCACCCATCACAGATGAAAAGAGTACTTATCAGGAGGGGAAGGGGTACTTTTCAAAGTAAAACGAGCATCTCTCAGATTTGAATAGGGGCAATTATCGGAGGTGAAGAGCGCACTGAAGTAAAAAGAATTAACTTCTCATATATGAAAATGGTCATTTACCAGAGATGAAAAAGGACACTTTTTATTTATGAAGGGCCTCATTTTTCTAAATAGCCCTTATCAGATAGGAAAGGGGGCATATGTGTTGATGAAATGTGCGCTTATCCGAGTTAAAAAGGGGAAGGGGCACTTCTTTACAAAGTAAAAGTGGCCCTTTGGGGGGGGGAAGTACTTGAAGAGTGGGGCGAACTTTGCCCCCTACCCCTGCCACCCGGCCCACCATCTGAAAATCCAAAATGATGTTGTAGGGGCCGGGCGCGGCTTTATCATGAGTGCTTTTATGTGAACCTCTTTTTTATAAATATATTATGCTGGATTCCGACCCAGATTGCACACTCTAAAATGATAGTATGATCATCCCAATACGCTTGTAGTTCACGTATGCACCCCTTCCTCCTAATCCGTCGTTACCGTCACTGCCATTTATGTATGGCCGGCCGGCGTATTTTTTATTTACACGCTAGCGAGGGGAATTTCTCGATTAATTCCAATGAAACCGCTCGCGAAGAGTCTAGCCTAGATCGGAGAGCTCGCTAGTGCTATACGCTAGTGTGAATTTACATCCAGGAGAAAGTTTGCTTAACTTTTTCTTGAAACACTTGAACGGTTATGGAAACTGTTTGTGTTTCTAATCTCCAAATATTAACATTATTCTGCATCAAATATAAAACATTGATTTCTACTGTGATATGTAAAGGCACGAACTTACGTTAATACCTTCACATTTTTTTTTTGGTAACCAAGAAGGTGCACCATGGTAATACATTTTAACAAACACATCAACATGTTACCTAGACAACTCATCACCATAGCCATTGTAAAACCATATATTAATGATACATGTAAAATATAGATTGAAGCAATTCTCGTCAGTTGGCTGTATCCTGAGTGTGATTTATATAATGGATTTTGAGTAACATTTGCATCTACCTGTAGTTGAAGAATAGATACAGTTTATAACATCAATTAAGTTGGAGTTCAATTGGAAGGAAGTAACGAGGAATATTGAAGCAAGGGAGACTGGGAGGAAAGCAGGAAGTTAGAAATTGAGAGATTACTCGCGAGATAGCCTTGCATTAATGAATCCTTTATATAATGTTGTCTTGAGAGAAAGTAGACGATTTTTTTTTAATTGGAGATTAGTGCAAGTATTAGATATATTGGAAATAGAATTAATGAGAAAGTTATTATTTTATCAAGATCAATACATGGGGGGGGGGGGGCACCATCAACATAGGGCACTTTCTGGAATATATATAAGGTGCACCTACAAAGGGAAACATCAAAATGTAAATCTACCATATTAAGACATTGATAGACGTACGCGTAACGCATGTCACACATAGAAAAATGAGAAGAAAAGAAATAATAATGTTTTTTAAAAAGAAGATAGAGGAAAAGAAGAGAGACAGAGAGAGGTAGAGAAAGAAAGAAAGAAAGAAAAAAGGAAGAACATGAAACTTAACTTTACACTTAGGCCTACATATATTACATTTCCGACTGAGTTGGATCGACATGTGCTTAAGTAGTCTGCGGACGAAAGTACAACAATACGAAAACAGAAGTTATATGAAATTGTCTTTAAGAGAGAAAAAGAGGTTAAATTCTAAAATGAAATGAAAGGGGTTATGTTACTCTCAAGGAGGAAATTACAATTTCTATCGCTCATGACGACTATTTGGAATTTCCTAAAAAAAAGTTAAAGTTCAAGAACTTCCTGGGGCTCCGCCCCATGCAAGACTCCCGGCAACAGCAAATTATTTACACAATTTCTTGCTGTCTGCTGCCTCGAGATCACTGGAGCGAAGAAAGGTAACATATAGCAAGAATCCCTATTCAGTGAAGGATTTATCCCTTTTATTATTAAAGACCCCCGACATAGGCTCTCCCCCTGCAAAATTGGAGAGAATTTTATGTAGTTAAGCTTCTAACAACCACGCCCGTGGACCTTTTATTATTTACACAAAGGTAAAAGTGTATAGCAAGAATCCCTATTCAAGTGCGTTTCTAACTCAATGGCCCGAATTCACAAAGCAAGGTTTGAGCTCAAACCTCCTTTTGTTTCGCCAAACCTCCTCTTGTTCTTTACAAACCAGGTTTGTAAAAAAATGCGTAAAACGCGTCATATGACGTATGAAAACCAAGGTTTGTCGACAAACCTTCTTTGTGAATTCGGGCCAACGATATGGGCATCATCCCATTCAATGTTGTGTCCAGTATTACGGGTTTGTTTTGCTACTTGCTGCCTAATCTGAGGGCTCTGTTGTGCTCTTTAAAAAGAGGACACAATAGGGGAAGCGCAATTTAAATATCAAGGAATGTATTAGAATTTATTTCTAAAATGAAATGAAAGGGATATTTGACTTTCAAGAGCAATAAAAACTCTAATCCATCCCTTGAAATTTAAATTGCACTGCCCCCATTCAGTGTGGTATTTTCAAAGAGCACAAAAAGGCTTCAGATTGAAGATTCCATCTCATAAAATTGTCTATAAGAGAGAAAGAGAGTTTATTTCAAGAGAAAAAAATGAAATGAAAGGGCTATTTGACAAGGGCCCTTTCATTTCATTTTAGAAATAACCTCTCTTCCTCTCTTATAGACAATTTTCTCTCTTGAAAGTCAATAACCCTTTCATTTCATTTTAGAAATAACCTCTTTTTTTCTCCTAAAGACAATTTCTCTCTTGAAAAGGCTCTGCCAGGCCCCTCAAGCTCTGCCATGTTGTATGGATCCATTAGAAAGCAAAATAAGCCCACTCAAACTTCATAGCGATTCATCCAAATAAGAAATCCACGTAAGAGGCATTTTGAAAGTTTTAAGAAAATTCCTTCAAATTCCAGGATATTGGATGTTATTTTTCAGGAAACTCTATTTAAACGAGTGGAAGCACTGGCGGTTCTGTTTTTTTTAAACTGTAACAATTCTCCTTGGATCAGATATAGACCAAAAACAAGCCTCATTGTCTTCAGTATACAAGTGTCATTTCGGACCTTACAGCTTTCATAGAAATCGCTTCTGGACCGTCAAAGAAAAAGTTTGAGAACTCCTGGTCTACGCATTATACACATCAGGACCAACTTGACAACTTGACAAAAATTTGAGGGGGGTTCGACCCCCCCCCCCCCCCCCCCCCCCCTGCGTACGCGCCTGCATGTGCATCCCTTCCTCCTTATTCCCTTATCCATCGTTACCGTCACTACCATTTTAGTAGGGCCGGCCCGCGCATATTTTTTTACACAACTGTTTAGCCACTTTAGTCAAATATACTGTGCAAACGACTAGAGACAGAGTCTAGCATTACCCTTATCAGTTTTGTTGGATTGCTGGAGCATGATTGTGTACAATACTTTGTTTCGGGTTAAATCCCCGGGTTAAATCTATCCTCTCTTCTCTTTCATTATATTTCTGTGTTCTCCTTCAGTCTATCCTCTTCTCTTTTGTCATGTATTTCTTTCTTTTTTCTTCAATCCATCCTTTTTCTACCCCCAGTTCTCCTTCGTCATGTATTTTTTTGTTCTCCTTTATTCTAAATTTTCTAACCTCTTCTCTTTTGTTTTATGAATTTCTTTGTTTCTCCTTCAATCTATCCATTTCTCCTTCGTCGTCTTTATTTCTTTGCTTTAATCTAGATTCCCTTTCTCCTTCTTTATGTATTTCCCTGTTTTTCCTTAGTCTAGATATGTGATCCACTTAGCTCTTCAATTAAGTTCTTCCTTTGACTTATCCTCTTCTCTTTCCTTATGTATTTCCTTGTTTTTCCTTCTCCATATCCTCTCCACTATCCTTGTTTGCCCCTTTCTATCATCTTCCCTTCCCTGAGTGTACGTGCTGACGACTTAGACTCTTTCACCAGAGCATTTCTTGGAATTTTTTCGTGAAAATGGCTAAACAGTTGTGTAAAAAAAATATGCGCGGCCGGCCGGCCCGCCCCCTCCTTTTAACGACTCCCAAGCCATCAAGAATGACCCCATAATTTATGGATTACCATTCTGCCGTTCTTTGGAGGGGCCGGGCGCGGCCTTTTCAGAAGTGTTTGTACACTAACCTTTTCATGCACTACGGCTTAACATAAACAAGCATGCTAAGACTTTTTTGAAAAGAAGCATAATTTCGACTCAGTTTCGCATAACCTAAAAATAAGAATACGGCCAGTCACCCCTCCCCCCCCCCCCCCTCCCCTCAATGCATCCGCCTTTACGCACCCGGCTAATTAGTATTTATATGGACCACCCTTCCTGTATACTTCTCCCCTTGTTCTAATTAAGAAACAGTACTTCACTAGATCTAGATTTCTTTTTTTTTTTTAAACCGAAAGCTTCTACCTGTACAACTCCTCTTAAATTGTGAGTGTAAGAGACAGGCACTATAAATCCGGTTATTATCATCATGATCTGCACTTGGTATTCAAGGTATTATATTCAAGTAGCAGTAGGCCCTAGCACTATCTAAATCTAGGCCTAGGCCTAGACTAGACTATAGGTCAACAGGAAGTCATGTAAAACACAATAAACAATTCTCCATTTACAGTACTTACAGCTAGCTTGGACTGTATGACTAGTAGTAGATACGCTTGGCCAAGCGTAGTAGTACGTGTCTATGCAGGCTCCGACGTAGTGGCCGTGGATAATTCATTCACGGTATTATATAAGAAGTTGAGTAGCTGAGAGATCCCCAAATCAAGCCTCGTAAATTCAAATTTCTTCTTAAGATTATAGAAGCCTATAAGTACTATTTCACATTTGTAACATGTGTTTCTGTTACTGTGTATTAAAAGCATACTGTATAAAGTATAAGCTATACAATATGCAACCAACTTTTTCTGCAATCAAGACTCATGCAACCAACAATAAAGAGTAAAACTAAAAGTAACAGTGCTGACGGCCAGGCTGCGGACGGTACTCCCTCACCCTCCTCGTTTTGTATGTATACCAAGGAAGAAGAATCGGTTACGCAACTGACACGTACGTACGTCAGTGCAGTCAATAGGCCTACGTGGGGTATAGCTAGGTTTATGTATTCCAATGGTCTTTGATCCAATATGTCACGAGTTTGCCTTTTCATCATTACTTGTTCGGTTGATTTCACAAGTGGATGATCATATATTTCTGTGACTGTATACGTGTTTCACAAACATACGTGTTTCACAAACATTATGCTGTATACCCAGGCGCGGGGAGGGGGGGGGGGGGGGGGGGGGGGGGGGGGGGGGGGGGGGGGGGGGGGGTAAGAGGTCACTTTTTTTTTCTTTCTTTTTTTGGTCCCAAAAAATCGCATCGACTCAGCCGACCGCTGAATAAGCGGGGGGGGGGGGGGGTAAGAGGACACTTTTTTTTTTTTTGGTATCGAAATTTGAAAATTTGACATTTTGTCAAAAAAAAAAAAAAATCCAAAGGGGAGGGTTTTAGGGAAATTAAGGGGGGGTTTACACACACAAAAATACCAAAGGGAGGGGTTAACCCCCCAAACCCCCACCCCCCCCCCCCCCCCCCCCCCCCCCCCCCCCCTGTGTACGCGCCTGTGTATACCTAATCAAAATACACGTACACATGTATTTATGATGATAATTGCATGATATTATAGCAGGCACGGATCAAGGGGGCCGAGCGGGCCTTGCCCCCCCCCCCGCAAAAAAAGAGAAAGAGAGAGAGAGAGAGAGAAGGAAAAGAAGGGAAAGGAGAGAGGAGAGAAAGGGGAAAAAAGAAGAGGAAGAAGAAACTAAAATAGGGAAGAAGGAGATCGGGGGGGGCAAAAGGACTTGCCTCACTTTATGCGTTTGTTGGAAAATGACAAATTCTTAAATTTACAGCCAGGCAAGAAAATGCTTCTTGAGATGCCTACATATGCGGGGATCGGGATCATCGAGCCCCCCCCCCCCCCCACCACACTTTCTTTGAAAAAGTATATTAAAGAGAAATAGAAAGAAAGAAAGAGAGCGAGAAAGAAAAAAAATAGTGTCACATCATAATGGGGTATCAAAATATGCTCATCTGACCATGATTAAATGCCTAAAACCCAAGGGCTCTGCCCCCCTGGACCCTAGGGCCCTAAGGAGGGCCCTTAGATGCTCATATGACGGTCATTTAATGCCTAAAACCCCTGATTTCTGGGGGCTCTGCCCCCTGGACCCCACGCCAAATAGTGTCCTGCCAGTGTCACAATTAATAAGGTATCAAAAATGCTCATCTGACCGTAATTAAACCCCTAAAACCCCTGAGCTTCCGGGGGCTCTGCCCCTGGACCCAACCAAGAGCCCTTAGGCGGGCCCCCTGATACTCATCTGACCGTAAATTAAAACCTTAAATCCTTGAGCTTCCGGGGCGGACAAGGTATCAACATATGTTCATCTGACCGCAGGCGCGTAGCCAGGGGGCGGTGGGGCGGTACCCCCATAAATGCCGGCCCTAAAAAGAAAGGAGTGAAAAGGAAAAGGACGTAGGAAGAAAAGGAAATAGACAAAGAACATTTTTGAAATTCAGACAAGGATTAAGAGTCGAGAACGGTACAACGAATCGTCTTCTTTCTCTAAGGATAATGAAACGTCAAAGTTTCCGCGCTTCGCGCGGGGGAGGGGGAGGGGGAACTTAATTCAGACGAGGATAATTTTCGAGAACGGTACAACGAATTGTCTTCTTTCTATAATAATTTAATGAAACGTCGAAGCTTCCGCTCTTCGCGCGGAAGGGGGGAATTAATTCAGACAAAGATTAAGAGTCGAGAACGGTACGACGAATCTTCTTCTTTCTCTAATGATTTAATGAAACGTAAAATGAGGGAAAACTGAATTTAGACGAGGATTAAAAATCATAACGGTATACAACGAATCGTCTTCTTTCGCTAATGATTTAATGAAACGTAAAAGCTTCTGCGCTTCGCGAGGGTGGGGGAAACTAAATAATTTCGAGAGCAGAACAACGAATGGTCTTCATTCTCTAAGAATTTAATGAAACGTCGAAGTGAGGGGGAAACTAAATTAAGACAAGGATTAAGAGTCGGGAACGGTACAATGAATCGTCTTCTTTCTCTAATGATTTAATGAAACGTCGAAGCTTCCGCGCTTCGCGCGGGAGGGGGAAACCGAATTTAGATAAGGATTAAGAGTCGAGAACGGTACAACGAATCGTCTTCTTTCTCTAATGATTAAATGAAACGTAAAAGCTTGGGGGAACTGAATTTAGACGAAGATTAAGAGTCGAGAACGGTACAACGAATCCTCTTCTTTCTCTAATGATTTAATAAAACGTAAAAGCTTTCGCGCTTCTCGTGGGATGGGGGGAAACATAATTCAGACGAGGATTATTTTTGGGAATGGTACAACGA
Organism: Strongylocentrotus purpuratus; assembly: GCF_000002235.5. Taxonomy (NCBI): domain Eukaryota; kingdom Metazoa; phylum Echinodermata; class Echinoidea; order Camarodonta; family Strongylocentrotidae; genus Strongylocentrotus; species Strongylocentrotus purpuratus. Next base: position 10,628,310 of record NW_022145598.1, read on the forward strand.
ATCGTCTTCTTTCTCTAATAATTTATGGAAATGTCAAAGCTTCCGCGCTTCGCGGAGGAGGGAGGGGGAAAACTCGCCCCTCCCTGCACTCACCCACCGATCGAGAGAAGGAAGAAGAAAAGAGGGGAAGAGGAGAAATAGGAGGGGGAAAGGAAGAAAGGGAAGAGAGAGGAGAAAAAGACGGAAAAGAGAGAAATGAAAGAGAGAGGAGAGAAAAGACGGAAAAGGGGGGAAAGGAGAATAATAAGAAGGGGGAAAAATAAAGGAAGAAAGACGGAGGAGAGAAAAGGGGGGAAAGGAGAAACAGGAGGGGGAAAGAAAGAAGGGAAAGAGAGAGGAGAGAAAAAACGGAAAAGGAAGAAAGGGAGAAAGACGGAGGAGAGAAAAGGGGGAAAAGGAGAATAATAAGAAGGGGGGAAAAGAAAGGGGGGTGGTATTAAAAGAAGGTGTGAATAATATGGGGCCCTCTTGCCAGGCGTGTAGCCCCTCCCCCCCCCCCACCCCACATTGCTGTTTATATTTATACATATTTGATTGTCTATTATGTGATAGAAATACGACCATATACGAAATTAGTAGATCATTGATTGTTTTTTTACCATTATTATTAATCTTGATGGAATTAAGGAGGCTATTGTAAAATACATTTATTTATTCCCATTCTCACTGTCTCCCACAAGTCTGGAATGGGAAAAGGGTTGAGCTGTCGGGATCATCTAAATTTGGTAATCGTAAAACATGTATATTGTCTTACTATCATCTAGTAAATATTTATATTTTCTTTTCTTTCTTTCATTTGAAAAGAAAAGGGGGAAAATTGTATAAAGTATTACGAGAAATATAATTTATTCTCATCCCTGTATTATATTGCAGGTGAGACATGCAGTAGTTGTGTCACTCCTGATTATTGTTATCTTTACTCTTACACTCAATTATCGATGTTACACTATAACTTTGATTTGTTTTTCTTCCAATGTACAAAACTTGAGAATTATTCTTTGGATTGAAATCAATTTATAAGAATAATGGGATAACAACAGGGCTCAACAGCCAATCAAAATCAAGGTTTCCATGGTAGTTACCATTGATGGCAAAGTTACCGTCAATGGTAAGTTTTGTGCAACGGGGCCCTGGGGCGTCGCTAAAGGCAGGATAATATTGTCGGTAACATTGCGCCAGTGCTGTCAAGAAAAATGAGAAAAGGGGGAGGGGGAAATGAGAGGGAAAGGGAAAGAAAAAAAGAAAAGAAAAGGGAAAATGAAAGAGAAGAGAAGAAAAAAACAGAAAAAAAGAAGAGAAAAGGGAAATGAAAGAGAGAGGAGAGAGAGTGAGGGGGGGGGGGTAAGAACCTATAAGAGGAAAGGGAGGCGAGGAAGAGAGAGAGAGAGAGGAGATGTTGAGTGGAGTCATTACGTCGATGGGGGCAAGAAAGAGACGCATAGATAATTATGTTGCTGTGTCGGATCCGCTGTGACGGTATTCTTGCTCGATCCTCGTGTTTGAAGTCGGTGACATGCAGGCGCGTACGCAGGGGGTAGTTTTGGGTTTAACCCCCCCCCCCCCCTCGAGTTTTTTTTATGTGTATGTTTTATGTATGTTTTTTTGGAAACCCCCCCCCCCCTTTTGATTTTAAACCCCCCCCCCCCCCCCTTGAAAAAATCCTGCGTACGCCACTGGTGAAATGTAAATGTCGGTCGGCCTGCAAATTATTTTCCCTACAAACTGTGACTTTTTATCGGACAAAGAAATATTTTTGAAAATTCTGAAGATGATGAAGAGTCGGTACAACGAATCGTCTTCTTTCTATGATAATTTAATGAAACGTCAAAGCTTCTGCGCTTGGCGCGGGAGGGGGCGGGACTGAATTCAGACAAGGATTATGAGTCGAAAACAGTAAAACGAATCGTCTTCTTTCTCTAGTAATTGAATGAATCATCAAAGCTTCCGCGCTTTGCGCGGGAGGGGGGAAAACTGAATTCAATGAATCGTCAAAACTGAATTCGGACAAGGATTAAGAGTAGAAAACGGTACAACAAACTCAATTAAGCGTCTTCTTTCTCTATAATGATTCAATGAAACATCAAAGTATCCGCGAGCTGAATTCAGGCATGGATTAAGATCGAGTCGAGAAAGGTTCAACGAATCGCCTTCTTTCTATAATAGTAGGGACTTTTAGATTGAGTGGACGAGAACACGACGAACACCGACTGATCATGCGTGTCAACGTACTTAACTGCCCATGTTGACTACAATTAGAAATCTTTTAGATTGCACTCGACGATATACATGCATGCAGGTAGTAACACTATGAACATCACGGACAAAGAAAGAGGACAAAATATACAGTTCCTCATTCTACCCTCAACAAAAGAACAGCCCTTCACTGCTATTATGTAAAAATGTGTAGAACAGGTGAATATGCATGTGAAACCTGTTCTACTAATAGCAGGAAAGGGATGTTCCTTTGTCTATCTGAGGAACTGTATATTTTATGCGCACGCGGCATACTAATACCTTGAGCATGTAAAGGCGCTTAATAAACAAATATAAATATGTATGTATGTATGTACTAGATTTAGGAAAATCAAGGTTGACGCATTCTCGATCGCCGACTGAGACGACGTAACGCATGCGCAGTGCCTTAAAATGACATTACACGTAGCAGTCAAAGCTGTTGACGTGCAAATCTAAATGTCCCTAATAGGGACGTTTAGATTTGCACAACGACAACGTGGATTGCTACGATCGACGTCTTTTTAATGCGCTGCCTTGAATGGACGTCGCACGTATCAGTCCACGCAAATCTAAAAGTCTCTATAGTAACGTCATAGCTTCAGCGGGAGGGGCGAAACAAGAATTAAGAGTCTGGAAAGGTGCAACGAATCGTTTTCTTTCTCTAATAATTTAATAAAGTGTCAAAGCTTCCGCGCTTCGCGCGGGAGGGGGAGGGGGGAACCGAAAAATACCTTAGTTCCTGCCCCGGGTTTATAAGATTAAATTTATAGACATTGGGACATTGGCATTAATATATTTGTCGGTAATGTGTGGCTAGCCTTATGTCGGTAATCGGTGGCCTCTACAGCCCCCAACTGCGCAGCAACGAAGCAAAATATACAACGTCTTGCGACGTGACAGATCACTTTTCTCTAACTTCTAACCAATCAGAAGGCCTCGTTTTTTTTCCAGGAAGTGCCGGTGGACATTAATGCGCCAAATGTGGTTCTCAAATTGCACTGTTCAGATCCTTACTCTCGGAGGGGGTAGGAGAAAGAAGTTTTACATCATATTACTCCAGGAAGTGCCTGAAAATGCGCCTAATGTGGTTCTAAAATTCCAAATGCCTCCGAATCTAGGAGGTGGTTTTTAACCCCAACCCCCTCTCAGACCCACTGCTTGGACGCTCAGCTCCCTCGCCGCTAACGCCTTGCTCTGTCGCTTCGTACGGTGTTTCATATATTTCACCCCATGCGATTTTGTGCCCCCCCCCCCTCGGGTAAGACATTCCTGGATCCGCTACTGAAATATGGACCTTGATCCACGTCTCGAGTTTGCTTTTCCATCTTTATTTCTTCTGGGTTTCGCCAGTTGATTCAAGTTGATAAATTGTTGTAAAAAACTTTATAAACATAATACTGCACATGCATTCTGTATAGTGATAACTCGTTTACAAGTACATCACTTAACTACATGACACGTACGTATAGTAATATTATGAGTAGGCTATTCTTAGTTTTGACAGAAATCATTACAAATTAATTTCATCATTTTTAATTTTGATCGACTTACAGTGACAAAAAAAATATCGTAATGTTATGTATGGGTCAATTTGATCACTTTTTTATAGCATCAGGGCACATTATTTTGTTAATACAAGTAGGCCTATCAGATCTCCTTTGCTGATTTAGCTCGACCAAAAGAGATCAAAGGCCTATCAGTTTTGGCCAAAAAGTAGGCAAATGAACAAAAAATTTGGAAGGTCAAATAAGACTTTTTTTTAAAATCATGCAGCGCAATATTTAACATCGAAATTCGAAGCTTCCCTACAATTTGTTTTGAATAAAGCTTAATTAATTCATTAATTCTTATCTCCTATATTAGCTGGACTCCCCCCTGCACTCAGTGGTATTTAGCTAGGGTACTCTTATTCAAAATTCTAATTCTTTTTAAAAAATTAAAGCACCCCCCCCCCCCCCCTTATCTCCGGTGAGATCGAAAGTCAATGGCCGCGGGCCGGACCTTTAATTTTGTAGCGCGAAAAAGTACCCCATTTTACCAGAGATTTGGGGAACACGCGATCCCTCCGGCCCCGGTGTGTGTGTGTGTGTGTGTGTGTGTGCGAGGGTGTGTGTGTGTGTGTGTGTGCGGGGGGGGGCACATTTATGTCACCATCCTGTCCTAAGGCTACAATGAAGGCCATTTCGTGGTTGAAGAAGATGATGGAAGATGCGCCAAATTGTCTTGAGTGGGTATAAGTCTTGGCCTGCGCCAATATGTTTCATCAATATGCAAACTTTCCTCTGTGAAATGCATAATAAATTCGTTTTCAAGGGTTGCCAAGGAAAATAAATAAATAGTAGAAACAGACCATGGATAAAGAAATATACAGCTTGTTCGATTTGTTTTGAAGCATTATATTCAAAGACAGCTTTATCTTTATTATCCATATAAATAACGTCTATAATCACTCTAAGATGGGAGATAATACCAATACGGAATGCATTACGCAACGTCTAGACATAAAGGTCGAATCTCAACTTTATTTTTCTTATTCTTCTTTTACATTTCGAAGCGTTGCATGGGATCTTTAATAATCCTGTTTTTACTACATACATCAATGCCCCCATTTAAGCATTCTTTTAATCTGGTCACGCTTTGAAAAGTTTGTGGCCTAGCAATTGTCCCTACCACGATGCAGAACTCAGCGCTACAAACAATCGACAGTTCCCTCTCTTGTTCGTTTGCTAAATTCAATCAACTGAAATCTTGTTAGACCTGTTTACAATGTATTGTCATTATTCGAACTCTCTCCCTCTATCCGTCTCTCTCTCTCTCTCTCTGTCTCTGTCTCTTTCTCTTTCTCCCTTTCTCTAGCTTTTTCTCTATCTTTCTCCTTTCCCTCCTCCCCTCTCCCACTTTTTCTCTATTTCTGTCTTGTATTTCCTTTTCTCAATTTTCTGACAATGTGATAATTGCTCATTAATAATTTTCACCAATATGTATAGGTCATGGCCATTCACCAATGTTAAACAGTATAATAACAATTTCATAATGGCATTCGTATTAATGTATCATTTGAAATTTCCGTATTATGTGCATTTTACTTTTACAATGCTTCATTAAACTGAATCAACTCAATTCTCGTTCATTCGCTTACATTTTTTGTCATGAATATTGAACTCTTTTTTCTTTCTTGTTTCTTGTTTTTCTTCTCTTTATCCTTTCCCTCTCCCTCTCTTCCACTTTTCACTCTTTCTTTCTTCTTTCTTCTCAATTCACTGACAAACTGATTATCACCATTTTATAATGTACAATCATTTTTTCCCTTTTTTCCTTCATACTTTAAGTTATTACTGAATTTTTAAATCAACTGTTTTTAATGTATTTTCATATGATGCAATATGAGCAATGTACTTTAACTTATTACTGAATTTGTAAATCTACTGTTTTTAATGCATTTTTATATGATACATTGTGAGCCAATTATTGTTAGTGTTTGGACTTTTTATTTGGAATATTTGTAATAAAACCGAAATTGAAATGAATTTTTTTCTGTTGATGATCAAATAAAGAAAGCACCCTTTATAGATCAGGGAGAGTGTGAAAAAAGCACACAGTAGGAACCTTGTAATTTAAATATCAAGGGATGGATTAGAGTTTATTTCTGAAATGAAATGAAAGGGCTATTTTATTTTCAAGAGTCCTTTCACTTCATTTAAGAAATAACCTCTCTTTATATCTTAGAGACACTTTCTCTTGAAAGTAAAATAAACTCGGGAGCATCCTAGGGCTCCGCCCCAGAACCCCCGGTAGGGGCTCTTCCAGGACCCTAAAGCTGTGCCATATCGTACGGATCTATTAGAAAGCAAAATAAGCCCAATAAATAATTTGAATATTTATATATATATATATATATATATATATATTGTAACGAAACCGGTTCCTGTCGATGTTCTTCCCAGCAGCTTCTCTTGTCAGGATGCCCTTACAAAAAAAATCTATGATATTCCTATGGTACGGCTCTATGGTGAATGGTATTTCTATGATATATTATATGGTAGAATATATTTCTATGGTATACCACACAATTGCTGAATGGTGGAGTTCTATGGTCAATGATATATCATTGATGCCGTCCTATGGTGTATGGTATTTCTATGATATATTATATGGTAGACTATATTTCTGTGGTATTTCTGTTGAATGGTATCCCTATGGTGGAGGATATTTCAGTGGTAGCTCTATGGTGGATGATGACTTTATGGTATATCTATGGTGGTTATGTGACTCTATGGTGGCTCTAAAGTGAATGGTAGATCTATGGTAGCTCTATGGTGGCTGTATGGTGTATGGTATTTCTACGGTATGTTATATGGTAGAATATATTTCTATGGTATTTCTGTTGAATGGTATCCCTATGGTGGAGGATATTTCAGTGGTAGCTCTATGGTGGATGGTGACTTTATGGTATATCTATGGTGGTTATGTGACTCTATGGTGGCTCTAAAGTGAATGGTAGATCTATGGTAGCTCTATGGTGGCTGTATGGTGTATGGTATTTCTACGGTGTGTTATATGGTAAAATATATTTCTATGGTATTTCTGTTGAATGGTATCCCTATGGTGGAGGATATTTCAGTGGTAGCTCTATGGTGGATGATGACTTTATGGTATATTTATGGTGGTTGTGTGACTCTATGGTGGCTCTAAAGTGAATGGTAGATCTATGGTAGCTCTATGGTGGCTGTGTGGTGTATGGTTTTTCTACGGTATGTCATATGGTAGAATATATTTCTATGGTATTTCTGTTGAATGGTATCCCTATGGTGGAGGATATTTCAGTGGTAGCTCTATGGTGGATGATGACTTTATGGTATATTAATGTTGGTTAGTGACTCTATAATGGCTCTAAAGTGAATGGTAGATCTATGGTAGCTCTATGGTGGCTGTATGGTGCCCGGCCCCCCCCCCCCCCCCCCACTCAGGGGTCGGAATGACCGCATGCGTGTTGCCAAAATGTCCGGTAAAGGGGTACTTCTCATGCGACAAAGTCCGGCCCGAGAATTGTAAAAAAAAAAGGGGTGTATTTGACTTTTCACCCAGATATTTCTTTAAAAAGGGGGTGTTTTTTCTTTTTTTCTCTCATCTCTTTGGACTCCTGAGCAATTATTCCGAATTTAGCATTTTTCCTGATTTAGGGGGGTCTCCAAGGCAGGAAAAGCCCGCGAATAGCCCGCGAAAGGGGGGTTCGAAAATGTTGGCAGTCCTCAGTTAGGGGGTGCTTTCAAAAAGAGGGAACGAGCATATGCGTACCCTAAATAACACTGAGTGGGGGGGGGGCCGGGGTATGGTGTATGGTATTTCTACGGTATGATATTTCAGTTGACTGGTATATCCCTGTGGTATAAGATATTTTAGCAGTAGCTCTATGGTGGATGATGACTTCATGATATATTTCTAGTGGTTAGTGACTCCATGGTGGCTCTAACGTGGCACTTTTTACATAAAAAGGGCCCCTTTACTATAAAAAGTGCCCCTATTATTTTTTTTAAAGTGCCCCTTTTCCTTCGATAAGTTCCGGTTTTCCTTTGCAATAAGTGTCCATTTTCCATTATCATAAGTGCCCTTTTTCAATCTCTAGTAAGTGCCCCTTTTCAGATACGAGAAGTGCCCCTTTTCACTTTTGATAAGTGCCCCATTCACCTCTGATAATTTCCCTATTCAAATCTGAGAGGGGCCTTTCCCCTTTTAATAACTACCCCTTGTTTAACTCGGATAAGCGCACCTTATATTTTTACATGTGCCCCCTTTCCTTTCTAACAAGTGCCCCCATTTAAAAGAGAGCCCCTTCCCTTTATCATAAATGCCCCCTTTTCATCTATGAAAACAGTTACTTTTCATTCTTAAGTCCCTCTTCATTCTCATAGTCCCGTTCCATCTCTATTAAATGACCCTATTAAATTCTGAGAGGTACTCGTTTTATTTTGACAAGTGTCCCTTTTCCTCCTGATAAGTGCTCTTTTCATCTTCAATAACCGCCCCTTTTATTTTGCCCCATTTAAAAGAGAGCCCCTTCCCTTTATCATAAATGCCCCCTTCCCTTCCTAATAAATGCTCTTTTTCCTTCTTTTAAGTGCCCCATCCCCTTCCCATAATACCCCCTTTTCATCTCTTATAAGTGCCCCTTTTCTTTTCACCTCAGATAATTACCCGTTGTAATTTGACATGTGCTCCTTTTTTTTCTAATAAGTGTCACCCTTTTCGATAAGTGTCCCCTTTTCCTCTCATCACGTGCCCCTAATTTCCAGCTACTAAGAGCAATATCACCCAAAGCGCACTCGCATTTCTAGATGTTATAATTATGGTACTTATCAAAGGTCTTTTCAGTCTTCTGTTATGATAATGTAATAAACCCATCAGGATTGGGTTTTTCTTCTTTATAATTGATGTAATTTTTCGCACTGCGACCTCATAAATCTTATTTATAAAGATAAAAAAAATATTCAAATCATCCCTGATAATGTAATCACAATATAGGGGGTATATACAATTTTTTTTTTTTTAATATATATTTTCGCTTTGAGATTTCCCTTTGTAGGTGCCCTATTTATTTTCTCCAGAAAGTGCCCTTTTTGTTGGTGCCCCCCCCCCCGACCCCCCCCCCCCCCCCCCCCACTTTGGAAGTCGCTCCACTGCCTCTGTTTACACTCAATTAGTCTCAATCAATTAAAGAAATCATTAAATAAAAAATTCTAAACCAAATTGTAACAAGTAATGTATATCAGCAGAAAGTAGATAACAAGGGCTGTTTGCTGCCACCTTGTGCCCAAGATTTGAATAACTGTTCTAGCCGTTGGTCTCCAATTTCTACTCACTGAAAATGCTTCGCAAAACTCCAAAATATGTGAGGAAGAGGAAGGTGTTCAAAGGAGATCAATACCAGATATTACAGAAGAGTAACATGAATTCTGGAGAGGTGCCAGAAGAACTAACAGCTAATTCAGAGATCGAGGAAGCTTTCCCTGAATAAGTGTTTGGACAGCCCTATTTTTGGCCCTGGTCCCACATGTGAAGATCCGCGTCATTAGTGGCCCACAACTTGCAGCTGCTTTGCAAAAGGCTCACGTGTGTCTGGGAGGTATGTACTTACTATCAAACAATATTTTTAGTTTGCAAACTGTTACTTTGAGATTGTATTGCATGCTCAAGGGGTGAATGGCTCAAAAAGCCAAATCAAATGATTAAGAATAGAGTAAAGGAGGGGGTAATCGACCATCACCAGTTTTCGGCCGATCCGTTGGATGCATGGTAAAATCCCTTTAAAATCCATCGCATAACAGCATACCATATATCCCACACATACCATACCATACCAGAGTCACTGAAGAACCACATTTGCAATGGAAAATATATCCTAAAATATCACATTTTAGCGATGTAATCAGCGGTCCCGCTCCCCGAATCTGAAAAATTAAGTATCTTAGATTCTTACGCGTGTAAGGAATATGGGTACCATAAAATGAGCTTTATTTCAAGTATTTTTCAGATTTAGAGTCCGATTTTGTGTGAGTCGCAAGCTCAAAAGTATCTCATCGCATGTATTTAATCAATGCAGCCGGATACCGCAGCGCACACACGATATCTCTGTCTAATTCAGATTCCAATTTCTGATCACCGCTGAGGTAGTTTTCGGCACGGGAAGCTCCGGCTTGGGATACCTGCTCCGGCCGCTAGTGCTATAGATCAGTGGGGAAACGCATGGCGCGCTTGCTTGCTTCCTATTGACTTTGTACATGCGGCCGAAAACTGCCTCGCTAGGCCGAAAACTACCTACGAAACAGTGAAAATGGAAATGAACGTTGTCATGGCAATTCATGATTTTTTTTTCTGGGATTCTTTGTTTGTTTAAATAATAATAGTATTTACTTCATGATTTGAACAAGAAATGATAATAAATAGGAAGTAAAGAGTCCAAAAAATAGGATTTTGTCTTAAGTGGCCGAAAAACCCCTCCTTTACTCTATGGTGAATCGAAGTAGGGGCATCGGAATTGTCGTGAAATCTGTGAAAATGTGTATTTGTGTAATATACTACATGTATGTCATAACTAGCACTTTGTTATTATTTGGGGATTGTGCTTTTCAAAATATTTTCCCTGTTCCATAAAGTGTTTTGGATATCTTTTACAGGGCATCTCATTCCTCTGGAGAATTTGTCAAAGAGGAATGGGTTGAACTGCGCCATGGTCCTTGGTTGCTTCATTTGCAAGAAGGAGAGGACATTATCTTCATCAGAAAATGAAAACGAAGGACGTGGAAAGTCTGCAGAAATAAACCGCAGAGCTACTCTGGCAACAACGGAGGTTGGTTTGGCACGGGATAGCTTGTGCGACTTGCTGACCATCCTCGGAACAGCCCCACTAGTCGAAGCCCCTAGCTACAACAGGCACATAGCCACTTTATCTTCCTTATCCCAAGAGGTTAGTCACCAGCCTTGTGTTTTCTTCATTACATTATCTTCGCTGTATGTACATTTAATCCAAAATATTTTTATTTCTTAGTTATGGTCTATAGACAGTATAATACATGTACATCAATATCCCTTCTTGTCAAATCAAGGGATGAAAATTAATCAAATTTAAATATTTGTAATAGGGTCTAATAAGTAAGGGGCCTGAGGGAACTTGAAATTTACTTGTTATTTATTACAAACTCTTTTTTTTTTTGCAGACCAGTAAGGATCAGAAGAAGAAGGTGGCAGCATGCCTACGTCAAAGGGCCATGGACAAGGATCTGGCAGTGCCCTACGATGGAACATGGCATAGACGAGGTTACACATCGAATCATGGGGTGGGGGTAGTGATACCGATCGATACAGGGGAGATTTTTTGACACAGAGGGTCTATCAAAATTATGTAAACAGTTTGAGTATAGAAAGGGTTGGGTCTTCAGTGTTCTCAGCCAGAGGGACCTTGATCGCCTTCAGAGACTCCAAAACTGAGCAGCAATGCTTGTCTTTTCTGCTCCTCTACGAACTCACATACAACCTCTTTGACTTGAACTTCATTGTACATGTTTATACAATGTTTTAGAACATTTCTGTGCTGCAACTCAGTGCCTTAGTTTTTATTGTACATGTTTATACATTTTTAACTTGCCTTTCATTTTAGTCATGTTTACATACACACTATATATGACATTTTAGTTATTTAGAGGAACTAGGGTGATATATATGTGGGTATTTATTACACCTTAGTAGAATAAGTCCAAGTAATGTGTTGCAATTATGAACTTGCCTTTCATTTGAGTTTTTATTGTACATGTTTATAAATGTTTTAGAACAATCCTGTGCTGCAGGATTTTTAACTTGCCTTTCATTTTAGTCATGTACACACTGTATATGACATTTTAGTTGTTTCTTTTTAACTTGCCGATTATTTAGAGGAACTAGGGTGATATATATGTGGGTATTTATTACATTTTAGTAGAATAAGTCCAAGTAATATGTGTTGCAATTACGAACTTGCCTTTCATTTTAGTTTGTAGTGTACATGTTTATGTGATATATTTTTTACTTTCCTTTTATTTTAGTTTTTAGCATATACATGCATACAACTTTTGATATAAACTTCCAAATACATCCTGCAACTTTCATTCAATTCATTTTTTTAATAAGCGTAATGTGTGTATTGTAAGTTAACATTTAAGTTTAGATTTCTCAAAAATTCAATATATTATAGTCACCATTCTGTGTACTATAGAACGCACTACAGCCACCATTCTGCTAACCATAGATCAAGATCCAAACTACCATTCTGAATATACCATTTCAAAATGCTACAATTAAGCGTAACATTTTGTTGCATATTTTGAATGGTAGTGAATGGTAGATGAATGGTGGCTCTATAGTAGATGAATGGTGGCTCTATGGTAGATGAATGGTGGCCCTATGGTAGATGAATGGTGACTCTATGGTAGATGAATGGTGGCTCTATGGTAGATGAATGGTGGCTCTATGGTAGATGAATGGTGGCTCTATGGTAGATGAATGGTGGCTCTATGGTAGATGAATGGTGGCTCTATGGTAGATGAATGGTGGCTCTATGGTAGATGAATGGTGGCTCTATGGTAGATGAATGGTGGCTCTATGGTAGATGAATGGTGGCTCTATGGTAGATGAATGGTGGCTCTATGGTAGATGAGTGGTGACTCTATGGTAGATGAATGGTGGCTCTATGGTAGATGAATGGTGGCTCTATGGTAGATGAATGGTGGCTCTATGGTAGATGAATGATGGCTCTATGGTAGATGAATGATGACTCTATGGTGGCTCTATGGTATATGAATGGTGGCTCTATAGTAGATGAATGGTGGCTCTATGGTAGATGAATGGTGGCTCTATGGTAGATGAATGGTGGCTCTATGGTAGATGAATGGTGGCTCTATGGTAGATGAATGGTGGCTCTATGGTAGATGAATGGTGGCTCTATGGTAGATGAGTGGTGACTCTATGGTAGATGAATGGTGGCTCTATGGTAGATGAATGGTGGCTCTATGGTAGATGAATGGTGGCTCTATGGTAGATGAATGGTGGCTCTATGGTAGATGAATGATGACTCTATGGTGGCTCTATGGTATATGAATGGTGGCTCTATGGTAGAATATGTAGGTGTGGCCTAATTTGAATAAATGAATAAATTTGTCCCAATTATTAGGTGATACGTAACGAAGTCAACGTATCACCTTTTGATTTCGTCAAGATTTTTCTTTATTATTATTATTATTATTATTATTTATTTTTATTATTCTTCCTCGAATTTGTTCGCAGGATATCTCAAGACTGAATAAAGCCATTATCATGAAACTTTCAACGATGATAGATCTTAGTCTAACTTAGAACTGTGTGACTTTTCAGACAGTCAAGATCATCGTGACGTCATCCAGGCGCCATTTTGTGAAAATCAACTTATGATCATATCTTCATAAAGGAAAGCCATTTTTCATTCATATTTATCATGATTAAACTCAATATCCGTCCGGTCAATTTCAAGTCAATAAATGCGCGCAAAAATGCGCGTACGCTTATGTCCGCGCGTTTACGCGCGCGAAAAAAATTAAAATGCTCCAAATCATCCAAAATTTTTTTTACATCCGTTTCAGGCCATATGGAGCATTTGATAAAAAAATTACGCACACGCGCATGCGCGCGCATTTTCGCGCGTACTGGCATTTTGCAATATAGAATCGCCGAATTTTTTCTGTCATTATATTTGGTACATTTTTCCAAGCATTTTGATAACTTGTTCACCTTTTAATAACGCAATGAGCGTCCGTCAAAGTTGACAGCACGCGCAGATCTGCGTTATCTTTATCCACCATACATTGGCAAAAACATGCCTATACAAAATTCATTGTAACTGTTCAGAATGGATGGGAACTCCCAATATGTTTTCATATTTAGATAGATTATGAGTTGGAGATATGATTTCATGTCTCATTTGACCCTCAATTAACTCATGATGTCATCATAATGGCCTCCAAACTCAAAATTTCAATTTGCATATTATGACGTCAGCATATTTTTGGAAAATTAATTGTATCTCTGTAAATATTGATCAATTTTCTTTTAAATTTTGATATGTTCTAGCTGAGACAATTTGCTACAAGTATAGTCTCCACAATTTTTCATTTTGACTAAGGCATCAAGGCGTACTTTTGCGATTAAAGGAGGCATGTCAATTTTTCACATTTTGCGTGTATTCTCTATGGGACATGACTTTTTCTCAAAACTGGATTCTACACTCCTGTCTTTTGCGAGCGAAATCTCCCATATTTTAGCTTTGTTTTCGCTGAGCTTCGAATATGTTGTAGCTGAGACAATGAGCTATCAAAAGTGTGCACTTTATTTTTCAATTAGATGCCGGGATCATGCTCATATTTCACTTGCAAAGTAGGATTTCTGAATTCCATTTCCCGTTTACGTGTAATCGCTAGGGAGATGTTTTGGTATATCGGTAACGCACTTGACTTCCAACCTCGAGATCCCTGGTTCGATTCCGGGTGTCTCCAACACTTTTTTTTTCACTTGTTTTTTCCTTTTGACATTCACTGTACCATCTCCTTTGATTATTTAAACACGTAGATTCGCAAATAATGTCATAAATAACCTTTTTTACTTTATTATTACCCTATTTTCACTTAATCCATTACTTTTTGCGTGTAATCCCTATGGGAGATGACTTTTTTTTTCAAATCTGGATTCTACATTCCTGTCTTTTGCGAGCAATATCGCCGTTAATTCGGCTTGGATTTTGTTGATTTTTGAGTATGTTGTAGCTGAGACTATATGCTATCTAAATCAACCCTCTTTTTTTCAATAAGATGTCATGATCGCGCTTATGATCATGATCATGATCATCATGATCATCATTATCATAATGATGATAATCATTTATCAATTACATTTTCATTTCTTTGAATAAGATAAAAATCGTCAAAAGGTGTTCTTCATGATGTAAATTAGAGTCAAATGTGTAACTGGTTACTGCACAGGGTCAAAGGTCATATATTGTTTCAATCTATCTTCCCTAGATCCATGATGATCAAGGAGACACAATGTAATCTTGACATATGAATAGATCATAATGGGAGAAGCATATAAATGGGAGAAGCATTTTACAAAATAATATATCGTGTAATGCATTATTTGTTATGTAGACCATTATCATACGTATCACCTAATTCGTCTAAGTGACGAATTAAAGTCTAGTTTTAATTAGTTCTATGGTAAATGAATGGTAGATCTATGGTAGATTTGCTATGGTGTTTGTATGGTAATCTATGGTAGATTTGCTATGGTGTTTGTATGGTGTACCATAGAGATTTTTTTTGTAAGGGTGCCTTCTGCTGGTAGGTTTTCCTAGTCCGGTACCAATTTCACCGTGGATCCGTTTGGCAGAAATATACTGCCCCGTTGACGTTGACACCAGTTTGATATATTGCTCCGCACCACCTCTCGACCACCGTCTTCTACCAACCGTTGTACCGTCGTATACCACAAGCCAACTAGGCCAGTCCGCTTCTGCACCTTTCAGACGTCTATACCAGTCTGCTTGTGCATGCAACTCCAATTGGCCGCACCAGTTTGCTTCATGCACCTTCCAGACGTCTATACCAGTCTGCTTGTGCATGCAACTCCTATTGGCCGCACCAGTTTGCTTCATGCACCTCCAAACAACCAGACCGTCTGACTTCGTACAGTCAGCTTACTCGACCATGCCACTGGCTCTGCTACACAGTAGTCCCTGGTATTGTCTAATACTAGAACGTAAAAGACCCAACAAACACAACCTAGATTCTTACCATGGTCGTCACCCATGGAAAGACATGCAAACGATCATCTCAATCATTTCGTTGCACGCAATACTTTATTGGGCAAATATCCAAACATAATCTGATTGCCTTACAATGTAAGTGTGCCCAGTGGGCGACGGCAATTATGTAGACTATGACAGGAAGCGCACAAACAAGCAAGACACTTGATTTATATAGACATTTCTTATACATTTATTATTCTCGTTGGGTTTCCAATAATTACATAAACATTGATATAACTTCACTTTCCAATATCAGATTGAAACAAACCATATATCAAATGAAAGCACTAGTTTTAATCTATAAAACTAAACAAAAGAGAACAAGTAATTATTAATGGTAGAAAAGTAATAACACTAAAACTGTCAAAAACATGCACGATCAAACATTCTTGAAATTGACACGTGACTATATAGCGTCGTATATTTAACTTGAATTACGCCATCTACGCCGAAATAACTATCTACGAAATGAAACCAATTTCGTGACAATATATATATATATATATGTGTGTGTGTGTGTGTGTGTGTGGGTGTGTATATAATAAATGTCTTTGTCAAGTCAGGGAAGATAATATTAACTTTGTCAAGTCAGGTCAGATAAAATTATCTTTGTCAAGTCAGGAAAGATAAATTTATCTTTGTCAAGTCGGGGAGATCACATTATCTTGTTCAAATCAGGTCAGATAAGATTATCTGTGTCAAATCAGGTCAGATAATAACATCTTTGTCAAGTCGGGAAGATAATAGTATCCTTGTCAAATCCGGGTAGATCATTATCTTTGTCAAGTCGATGCAGATAATGTCAATGTCTAGTCAGATCCCACTGACAAAGAGAAATAATCTGCGGTTCTCCTCGCAGCTGCTTGTTGATAGGTCCAGCTCGGCGATCCGTCCAGCTGCCCGAGGTCCGACCAGGGGCGTCGCCAAAGGGGGGGGGGGGTGTGGGGGATGCGACACCCCCCCCCCCACTTGTCAGGATATTGTCGGTAAAATTGTGCTGCCGTCGGGGAAAAAAAGAGAAAAGGAAAAGAAAAGAAAGAAAGGAAAAAAAAGGATAGAAAGGAAAAGAAAGAAAAGAAAAGAAAAAAAAGAGTAAAAGGGAAAGAAAAGAAAGAAAAGAAGAAAGAAAAGAAGAAAAAAAAACGAAGAAAAAAGAGTAAAAGGGAAAGAAAAGAAACGGGGGGGGGGTGAAAGAGAGGAGAGAGGGGGGAGGTAAGAGCCTGAGAGAGGAGGAGTGGGAGTAAATAGAGAGAAGGGGTTTGTTGGCTGGAGTCGTCTCGTCGAGGGAGCAAGAAAGACATGGGTAAATATGTTGCTGTGTCGGGTCAGCTGTGTCGGTATTCTTGCTCGATCCCCGTGTACTATATCAATGCAGAAGTTTGAAGTCGGTGAGATGTATATTGTCGGTCCGCTACGACCTGTGACTTTTTATCCGCTGTGACGACTTCGAGAGTGACTACAACAATAATATTTTAATATATTTTAAAAATTAAAACTAAATTCAAACAAGGTTTAAGAGTCAACAACGGTACAACAAATCGTCTTCTTTCTCTTATAATTTAAGGAAACGTCCAAGCTTCCGCGCTTCGCGCGACAGGGGGATACTGAATTCAGACAAATAGGGCTTATTAAGAGTCGAAAACGGTACAACGAATCATCTTCTTTCTCTAATAATTTAAGGAAACGTCAAAGCTTCCGGGCTTCGCGCGGAAGGGGAAAACTTCATTTAGACGAGTCGAGAACGGTACAAAGAATCGTCTTCTTTCTCTAATAATTTAAGGAAACGTCAAAGCTTGCGCGCTTCCCGCTAAAGGGGGAAACTGAATTCAGACAATTAGGGCTTATTAAGAGTCGAAAACGGTACAACGGATCGTGTACTTCCTCTAAT
Source organism: Strongylocentrotus purpuratus (assembly GCF_000002235.5). Classification (NCBI taxonomy): domain Eukaryota; kingdom Metazoa; phylum Echinodermata; class Echinoidea; order Camarodonta; family Strongylocentrotidae; genus Strongylocentrotus; species Strongylocentrotus purpuratus. Next base: position 10,645,790 of record NW_022145598.1, read on the forward strand.
AATTTAATTAAACGTCAAAACTTCCACGCTTCACGCGGAGTGGGAGAACTCAATTCAGATAAGGATTAAGAGTCGAGAACAGTACACCGAATTGTCTGATTTTTCTCATAATTGAATGAAACGTCAAAGCTTCTGCGCTTCGCGCGGGAGGAGGGGGAGAAACTGCATTCAGAAAAGGAATATGAGTCGAGCACGGTTCAACGAATCGTCTACTTTCTCTAATAATTTAATTAAACGCCAAAACTTCCGCGCTTAGCGCGGGAGGGGGAGAAACTGAATTCAAACAAGGATTTACAGTCTTCTAATTAATCGTCAAAGCTTTCGCGCTTCGCGCGTGATTGGGGGGGGGGGGGGAACTTCATTCAGACAAGGATTAACAGTCGAGAACGGTACAATAAATCGTCTTCTTTTCCTAATAATTTAAGGAAACGTCTAAGCTTCCGCGCTTCGCGCGGAAGGCCTATTACCCACACCCCCTTAATGAGTGCGCTTCGCTTGCTCACTACCGCCCCTTCCTAAAATAAGATCCTAGCTCTACGCCTGCATTAAAATATATAGCTATGAATGCTGACTAAGTTCACGAAATAATTCGTATATTTGTGTCGTCGTGGAAAATGACCATTCGCGCATACGCAAGTACTACATATAGTCCATAGGAAAAACAATTTAGCCTTCGGCCCCGGGTTTATAAGGTTAAATGTGTAGATATTGGACATTTAATTTTGTCGGTAATCGTTGGCCTCTACACCCCCCCCCCCCCCCCCCCCACTGAAAAAGGTCTAGCGACGCCCCTGGGTCCGACTCTAGATCGGCCCATACCGCCGTCATTTGTTCAAGTTCTGATTTTGATGTCTGGCGATCTCGATTTTAGGCCTACATGTAATCTCCGATATTTTTTTGTTCTTAACTTTATTTTATGTCCAAAAGAGGCAATAATGGCTGAGGCGACTCTTCCTAATTTCAACTGCTTGATGATGATCAATTACAAGACTTGATTAATTCTGCGGACAGCAGGAACACCAGAGATTTGTTTCAATTTGTTTCAAGCCAGCAGGTCCAAGCCCCTACATTCAATATCCAGAACTGCCGCGTTGTGAACATCTACAGCAAGTAGTCTAAACTCTCACAGTCTTTGTAAATATGTTGCGAATCTGGAGTTTTATCGAATTTTATCAAAAAAGTTACTGCTTGAGTTAACTATTTATTACTTCTGCTTTTCCTGTTTTACTGGAGCACAGTTTTACTTTCCCTGTTCTACTGGAGCACAGTTTGATGAATGTATACAACAATATACATAAACTAAATAATAGGAAGCAATAATTATAGATTATTAATATTATTATTATCATTATTATTATTATTATCATTATTATTACATATTGTACTATTGCCATAATATTAATTTGTATTATTATTATCGTTTTTATTATCACTATAATTCATTACTATTGTTTAAAATATCATTATCATTACGAATCAAGAGGTGCCAGGGGGCTGGTCAGAACATAGGACTAAAGAAAATATATTTTTTTTATGAAAGAAGAAGAAGGAAAGAAGAAGGGAAAAAAAAAGAGGAAGAAAAAGATGATTTATGTTATCTAGGAATAGCATAATTACCATGACAGATTACAGTGAGTTCTATGTAATCTATAAACATAATTGAAGAAGAAGGAGGAGGAGCAGGAAAAGAACAAGAAGTAAGAAAGAAAGGAATTTGCAACCAAAAATGAAGAACTCTTGTTAACGAAAAAAGCACACCGACAAAGCATAACTTTAAAAGCGTAATTATTTATTCTAGATCATCAAGGAATAACATCATCAGAGAGAGTTCTGTTATCCCTATGAACATAAGCCATGATTTCCAAAATAGCTGGAACAATATGCATAATATAAAAAGCAAACATTTTCTACTACACACCAGGTACATGTATGTGATCATAATTATATTGCAATTGAGTATATTTTATAAAGGTACAACATGTTTAAAAACATGAAAGCTTTGCAAAACAAAACTCTGAAAGAATGAAAGACTTTTAAAAATAGAGACAAGCCTCAGGCATAATATTTAAAATTTACCTTCATACCTTGCACAAACTATACACAACATGTATTGTGATCAGTGACATTTATCATTCTATCAGGACTTGAAAGGAGGAGAGGACGAAGGGGGGGGGGGGACACATGATTAAGAATCAGTATCAACCGGTTTCAATAAAATCTAACCCTCCTTTCAGATTCAGAGATTCAGATAAAATGTTAATCGTCCATTTGGAAATTCAGTTGTTGGCATTACATAAAGGACATGAACAATATACAATAGAAAATATTATACACAAATAGATAAACAGAAACAAAATAAAGGAAACACGGATATAAGTCGTTTTTACATAGTGGAATAATATAAGAAAATAGAAAAAATAAATGGACTTACAACACTATTGAAAGAGTACAACTGCGGAGAATTCGAGAATAGTATTGTTATTATCTTTTATTATTATCGTTTTTATTATTTTTATCATTAATATTACTAATATTGTATTACTATTATTATTATTATTATTATCATCATCATTATCATTATCAACAGTATTTATTACATGTATCATTCTTTGTCACGGTTATATAGCTGAATTCTTTCTTCTTCTTGTTTCTAGCAGTTTCAATCAGATTTACGTGATCTTTCTCGAATTTTGTCTCGTTATATTGGTGTTATGTACAAGTTAAAGCATTTTGTTCCACTTAGTATTTTGCTCATTATATACAAATCTTTCATTCATTTACGTATTTCCTACTGTAACATTTTATGGGCCATTAATAAAGTAAATACTGATGGTATCTTAAGGTTGCAAAAGAGAGCAATGAAACTATGTTGTGGCTCTGGGTACTTTGATCACACTGACCCATTATTTTTCAGATTGAGAACTTTGAAAGTTACTGATATTCATTTTATGCAAATTGCAGTGTTCATGTACAGACTTAATAAAAAATAACTGCCTTTATCATTTTGTAACGATTTTACTCTAAATAGAAACATTCATAACTACCCAACCAGACAGTCTTCTGATTTTCATTTGTTTACACCAAGGAGTGCTTTAGCCCACAGATCAATTCGATATGTAGGTCCTGACATTTGGAACGCTTTGCCGCAGGAAATACGAACTTGCAATAATCTTTTGTTATTTAAAAAATACTGAAGGAATTATTTCTCTCCATATATGCTTGTTAACTTTTGAAGTACATTATGTTAGTGCTATTTTTTGTCAATGAAGATGTACATTAAGGGGCATGATTTTGTATTTTGTTTTATTTTGTAATTACAGAATGTCTTATTTTAAGCCATGTTTTATCAAACCTAATAATTACCAGATATTATCATAGGGACGTTGCGCTTCAAACATTTTTTGCTCATGCATTGTTCCTACTCTGTATTATTATTATATATTGTAACCGAATTCTATTATCTGTAAACAGTTATTTTACATGGTAAATAAATAAAACAAACAAACAAACAAACAAACAACCTCCTTGCTACCAGCCTGAGTGTCGGTCACCCCGTTCATTCTACCGGTGCCATTCAGTTTAACATACTCCAAACTACCATTGACCATCAGGGAGTCCTGTACCAGAAGACAACCCTTGACAAATCTACCGATACACAGCCCACCTTGCTGATAAGCTTTTTGCTGAAAGCTATTCATGGCACCCCTGATATCCCCGTAAATCTCATACCTATTCAAAAACAGAATCCGGAGCTCCTTAATAAAGTCAAAGACAAAACTAAGACAATTACCCAGAATGCACTTAAGGAGATCACTGATATAGCCCAGGAGTTTCTGAGTGATCGACAATATATTGCATTTTGTCAGAGTCTTGGCAACATCTTCAAGGGCTATGCCGAGGAGTTGTAGACCTTGGAAAACCTAGGTAAAAATAGACATAAACATAAACAAAAACATTAAAAATGTAAACACACTAACAACAACAACAACAACAACAATGATAATGATAATAACTACAAAAATAAAAACAAATGGCTTCTCTCGCCCACCACACATCTGGATGTATGGGAATTCAGTCGCCATGCAAACATTTCTTGCTACTTCAAGCAATGTTGCAAATCTTGATAACAACATTGCCTCACAGAAATAACCGTAGAATCAAAACGCCTTACCCAAAACGAATAATCTTGGTGTCATGTCATTTAGGAATACATTGTCCACTCAATAAATTAAAACCCAATGACATTGTGTCAATCATTTTGTTGCAATTGCATAATTCATGTGTTTGGCAAGATCTTTTCGGGTCACGTACCCTGTACAATAATTCTTTGCAATTCTAATGAAGGTGTCGACGTACCAGACACCGAGGGAACAGTAGTTTGTCCTTACCTTTCCCATCTTGAACGCATGGAAACACTCCTCAAACGTCTTGACAGTCTCTAGAGTCTCATTTATACATGCAGCAATGTTATCCGTAGGAACACCCAGACCGGTGTATATACCTCGGTAAAGTTGCATCTTTTTCGACTCGCGGGATTCGTTGTAGAAGGTCACATCTGATCAAGACAAGTATAGTTTAGGTAGCAATGTGGAGATTGGCATGAAATGTGTTGTTAAGAGCTACAAGAACCAGCAGGTCCGTGTTACTCACCACTTTTCTCTATCCGTTTTGAACATAATATATTTCACAAAAAAATATCTCTTTTTTTCTTCTTTCTAAACATTGCTTGAATCCTCATTTAATATATGCATAATCGTCATCATTGATATTACATTATGTTAATATAAGGAATTTGTTTAAACGGGTGTGTCCAAAAAAAAAAAAACTTCCAATGTCATTCATGCAAAATATGGGGAATAGCCTCATACGAACGAGCCTTTAACGTACCCATTGTCATGATGCTCTTGTATTGACTGTTCACCAGGTAGCGAACCTGATAAGTCCCGTTCGGAAGGTAAGAGGACATAGACACCTTCCCCATGTTGACTGGGTTCTTTCCAGGATTCAGGCCACCCTGGACAAACCTGGAGAATAATGATAAAGAAACCTGTATATAAAGACCACTCAAGAAAAGTGGAAAACTCAAAAAAATAGTGAAACCTGTATATAAAGACCATGCACTCAGCAAGTAGAGTGAAAAATTCAAAAATTTGCAAATTTACCCCAAGATTGATGATTTTTTTTTAAGTTACCCTCTATATTAAAGGACATAACACACACAATCTGGCTTGAGCATAGCTATGGTCTGTCAGTTTCTTCTGTCATGCTAGTCTCACAGTCTTGGAGGTTTTAATCCGGCGACCCGGGTTTGAAACCCAGTCGATGCGTTAGTGCCCTTTTGTAAGGCATTAATCCTCATTACCAGGTCCCTCGGAGAGGATCTAAAGCCGTCGGTCCTCTGGTTGCCTATACTAACAAGCATTTTTACTTTCTTAGCAGTCAGGTAAACAAATAGCACCACATAAACATCCACAACAAGACACTGTTTTGCACAGTGACGAACAAGGGCCAGTGCCAGCAAACTAACGGTAAAGATAGAGCTTTCAGACCTACCTGTAGTCTAGGTACTGATCGTTGTTTCCTCCCTTGGGGTAGACACCGATCCAGTCCATATTGGAAGCCTGGTTACTAGAGATGGACCAGGACACGACCAGGTTCTTGGACCAAGCTACCTTATTTGGACTGATGTCCATGGAATGTGAAGCCTCAACCGGAACAACCTGCAAGGAATGCATGGTCAGAATGAATTCAAAGATCGAGGAAGGAACTCCATAAAGGTTTAATTTTATCGGCTTAATTTATCTCCTCAAAAAGTTACTGATTCGTATTGGATTTTTCATGCACTCTTAGATTTTTAAGAAGTATGTCAGACCATAAGCCAAGATGTTTTGGCTCAGAGATACACTGCTGATTATCTCATGGACCTCTGTTGGATAGACCAAAAGCGATGTCGAACAGCTTTCACCTCAAAGAGGGTGCGATTTTTGACCTGACAAGCGTTCCTGCAACAATCCCCCGGGCTTTTTATCGTCAAAGGTTAAGGGTTAGGTTGCAATTCGACTTTAGGGTTCTAATTAGGGTTAGGTATAGGGTCCTGGATTTAATTAATTATGAATTTGCTTAGCATAAGAAATTGACGCGGAGCAATTGTCGCAAGAGCAAGTATCGTACAATGTGGTCCCATCTCACACACGATTACGTTATCTCTCGTAACAAGAACAAACTCAATGTAACCAATGTTAGTCAACTTCCAATGATCACTAAAAGGTCTTGAATGATAAAATAATCCGTATCCAGACCACTTCCCCCTGGACATCCACCCCTGGATAACCACTCCAAGTCAACTCCCCTTTAGGACAACTACCCCCAGACAAATCCCCCCCCCCCCGGTGACTACCCCCCCCCCCCACAGACAGTGGGTAGTTGCCCTGGGGGTAGTTGTCCTAGGGGGTAGTTGTCCTAGGGGTAGTTGACTGGGGGTGGTTATCCAGGGGGTGGCTGTCTAGGGGGTAGGTGTCCTAGAACCCAAATAATCACCTGATTTTTGTAATTGAGACCATATGCTATCCACCAGCCAGCTTCGTTGAGACGGAGGACAGGGTTATTGATAAACGCTGCCCCAGTCAGGTTTTGTGGAATCTTTCTCCAGACGTTCCAAGACTTATCCCTCCCAGGCTGCCAAGTTTGCCATAATCTACAACATGAAGACAAACAATCATGATTTCTCGAGGGGAACTTCACATTATAGCAGATGTGTATTGGGCTAACTTCAAATCGTCTGGTCATCGCGTCTAGTCGGTTGGTCGCGTTACATGACCTTTCGTGAAACGAAAACATATAATCATGTGAAGATGCACGTTAAGGAATAGACCTTTCGTACATTTGCCTTAAAGTTGTTGAAGTGTCGAGTACATTCGACCAAACAATTGTTGGTCTATTAGTACCCTTTTCACATCTATTTTTCTTAACCCCGGACTATCCTTAACCCCATACTATCCTTAACCCCATACTATTTTTTTTGCTGTTCACATCTATTTTCTTAACCCCGGACTATGTGCTTAGCCGGGGTTAAGAAATTTCACGCGATTCACACTACGTTCGCCTTAGCCCCGGACTATTCGATAGCTCATGAATACTAATGCTTTTGCTACCGCGCATGCGTAACGTGAACTGCATGCATAGCGCGCGATAAATGCAAATTCACGACCACACGACCACGCTGTCTGTGATTGGCTGTTGCTTAGCCCCGCTTCTCCTTAGCCCGGTTCGGATTCACACTACGCAGCTTAGCACCACAATTGCCCGGCTAACCCCGCAATTGCCCGGCTAACCCTGCTATTTTGCAGGGCCAGATAGTCCCGTACTATTTGTGGGGTTAGCCCACTTTGGCAAAACGTAATGTGAACAGAAAGCCGGCTAAAATTACCCCGGGTAATTGGTGGGGCTAAGGAAGGAATTGGTGGGGCTAAGAGCCCCCTTAGCCCCACCTATTTCCCGGGGTTAAGCAATATTTGGTAGATGTGAAAAGGGTATAGGTGCTGTCGGTATTGCGGCCTGATAATATTCTAGTCTATCCATGTCTAGATGGCTAATTAGTACGTTTGGCTAAATAAATTGGTCCCATGTGCCGTTTTCCGGCCTACAAACGAGAGAATCCTAGGTCTCTGGATATACTTACTGTCCACTCGTTTCTTGGACTGCAAAGATCTCGACCCCAAAGTGTACATTCCTGCTCATGACCAAGTTGTTTTGCACCCCTCCTTGGTCAAATGGAATCTTCCTGCCAGTCTGATGCCAGTTTCCCCACGTGCAGTAACTCCAAGGATTGTCCACTGTGTCACAGGTAGCCTGGGCGCACCTGATTATCGCAATCACACACAGAAAATATGTATGATAATAATCAAAAGGAGATTTAACTGTTACGAGAAGAGTGGTGTGTGTGTGTGTGTGTAACTGGGTTTTTACAGAAGTGTATTAATCAGATATGATTATTTACGTTTGGGGACCGACCTTTAACTTCTCCATCCAAAAGACGTGACTCAGTTTCGAACGGCCGGGGTCGCCTGAGCCAGTTTGTAGGCGAAGACAGAAAGCTAGACCAACTGAAATCTCCCTGTTTTCTGGATTTATGTTTTCAAGAATTTCTTAATTGGTGTTTGGAATTAGCTGATTACATGAAAGATGGGATATTGCCCCATTTTTTTAGATGCAGTTCCAGTAAATATGCGACCCCGAGCTTTGCAACAAGTTTTTATAGAATGGTACATGGACGCAGAAAAGGACCCTTAGAGGAGCGAAGATTGGAAGGAGATGGTTTGGAAAATGCACATCCATCGATCTAAAGACCTAAATTGGATCATTTACAATTACAATTTTGCCACAGAGGAACAATCTACAAGCGCCTCACTGAGCAATCTTACCAAAAACACAGAGGGAAAAGTTAGAAAGACGTGAGAGGACCTCTCCCAAGGTTTGAATGTATCTCCTGTATTTCTTTTGTCATTCAGCAACGGAAAATTTGCTCTTTTCTTTTCGCGGTTTGTTTTGGAAGGCATGACTGACCCTATCACTTCCCCTTGGCTACCTTGCCTGTTAACCATAATCTTAAAACATGTTTGCTACAAATGTTACTACACTGAAGTAAACATATCTGCTTCTAATACCAATCCTACAGTCAACAGAAAGTGAAAGTGCATAGTAAACTCTGAGGTAAATGTAGAGCACTTGTCTTTTATGAGCTGGTCGTAATTGATCGTTGAACAGCCAGAGAACAGTGTTATTTACACAAAATATCATGCATTCTTAGTTTACTATGAAGGTTTAATTTATTTTTGATTTTGCGGACATGCCCACCTGTGTACGAAGTTATCCACTCCGATTCCCCCAATCATGATCTTGCCGTTACGAATGTTGTAACCCATTACTTGAGCGACAGGTCTGGAGACAACAGAGAAGGTTGGTGAAGCTGAAAGGAAAAGAAAGGGTGCATGAGGTTCTTTTTTAAGGCGATGAACTGATGAACTTACAGCCCTATAGGGTATTGTTGATTTCACAACGCCATCTCATGGTCAACTTTCCAACAGTGCTTAACAATTACCTTATAACAGGAAGCTGGAATGCTTATACCTAACTTCCACTTCGCAGACAGAGACTCGACGAGAGAACCAACAGCGCAGCAGAACCAACAGAAGCAGCGAGTGACGGGACCATACTGCTACAACTGACCTGAGATGGCACTAGAAGGGATTTTGCGGTAGTGCTTCTAATACAGTATGTATTTAAAATACCGATCTACTAATGTATTTCAAGCAATTCGCTTCTAACCTATGTACTAAGTCAGGCAATGTTTTGTTGGGCCCACGTTTGTATAGCAATGTATTTGACTGCCCCCGGAAAATAATTCGCAATTAACTTGTTGACGACTGAATTATCTCATTCCCATAGGCTTAATACAGCGTCTACCCTGTTCCAGTAGGCAAAGGGTTAAAGCAAGTTGTTCTTACAGGCCATTGCTTTCCAGGCTTTAAAGCTGTTGCCACTGGTGTGCTGCCATGTCCGGTACATCTTCCCTTTAGGAGATATCACGAATCCTTCATACTTGGCCGTGAAAGGATTCTTGATCAGCGTAGCATCTGTTCCAATGAGCGCAGTTCCAGCGACAAGACCCCAAGTACAGCTGGTTGGAGTGCCTATTCAAATTTAGAATTCAAAAACATTTATTTCACATTAGTTAAAAACTACAATATATGCAGAAATAAACTAAGAGAACAGAAACTAGAACTGCAATCGTATTAGAACGATTGGCATGCATTGACGCCCATATTTTTACATAACAGACGAAAGGGCCTCTCTTGGACTATCCAGAGGAATTCGTTAGAAGTCTGTAGCATTTAGAATAGTGGAGATAGGTAAGCCAAAGAAAGGCTTCAATAACGGCCTGCAAAGAAAAAATGGCGCCTGGACGGTCACACATGAGTGATTTTGGAAAACGAAGCTGTCTGTCACCTTAATGGGACATTAGAAATTATGCCTATGCATTATGTTAAGGAATGTGGATAACAAAAGGGACCTAGGTAGGGCTTACAAGCACTGCGTGCATAACAAATCGGATTTGGTGAAAGAAGAACATGTCCTCACTATGAACATAAAGGACAAAGAAAGAGGACAAAATATACAGTTCCTCATTCTACCCTCAACAATTGCTGTGGTAGACAAAGGAACATCGATCCCTTCACTGCTATTATGTAAAAATGTGTAGAATAGGTGTCACATGCATATTCACCTGTTCTACACATTATTGTTGAGGGTAGAATGAGGAACTGTATATTTTGTCCTCTTTCTTTGTCCGTCATATTCATAGTGCCTGACGCGTGCCATGGCCTAAATGGCCTTCCATACTAATATAATCATGCAGGGTATAACATTTGCGTCAATAATGCCCGCCTTCACAGATTTTCAAATCCGGCTTCGAGATGACCTGCGTTTGGCCACCCAGAATATGCTTGCACAATAATATTTTAAGAAAATATGAAAACAAAGAGGGGGCGAATGGCGTTCAGAACAATGACCTCATAGCAAATACGTATTATAACTGCGCGGGAACCCAGTAGCGCGAATTTGTTACATTTGACAGCATTTTTAGCCGGGATTTTTAGATAATGCAAAAGCACTTAATATGTTATTATTTGAAATAGCTCGAATTTGAATCGTAGTAAAACAAACATCTGAAGTTATTAGCTGCTTACTATTTGTTTGACGTTTTTTAATTCTAATATTTCTTGATTCATTTTAATATACCGATTGTCCTAGAAACCAGAAAGTAATCATTTGAAATTATGCAAACTACTACTAGGAACAAGAAGATGAGGAAGAAGGGGAGGGAGATCGAAGAATCATTTCAGAGATATCAGTATTTTCGCTTTGATATAGGTATAAACATGCACATTATACATACTCCGTGGTAATTAATGCCTTAGTGATCGACACCTTTGCGTATTTGGCTTGCGTATTGCTGCATATTTATGGCAAGCCGTTTTAACATTTATTCCTTTTTCTTGATATCAAGAAATGAATTCTTGATATCAAGAAATGATTTTCTGTTATAAAGCAACGGTAAATCTGGATATCAAGAATTCGATTTCTTGACATCAGGAAATAGGAATTAATGTTATTAAAAACGGCTTGACATTAATTCGCAGCACTACGAAGCCAAATAATGAAAGGTGTGACAGAGTCATTAGAAGGAAGTAAGCAAGAGGAAAAGGAAGGAAATGTCAAGAGAGAGAGAGAGAGAGATACAATGTATATATAAAATGGCCCAGGTTCATATTCAGTTTACTGTAAATTATTAGACCCAGTAATGATGATTATTTATCTGCCATGTTATTGCCATGTGACGCTACATATAGCAGGGGGGGGGGGGTGCTCCTAAATACACACATAACAAAAACTGAAGAGGGGAGGGAGTTACCCCCCCCCCCCCCTCCTCCCTGCGTACGCGCCTGGAAGGGACCTACATGTAAATAGGGCTCACAAACTCTGCATGCAAAACGAATGGGATGTTGGTGAATGAAGAAAACGACACGAAGCGTGACGTGGCACAAAATATGGCCGTCCATACTATAAATATGATTATCCCGGGCATTAAATGGCGTCTAGAATTTCCCACTTGACACAGTGACCAGGCGTGTACACAGGGGGGGGGGGGGTTAAACCCCCCCCCTTTGGTATTTTTCTGTGCGTAAACCCCCCCCCCTCCCCCCCCCCCTTTGGATTTTTTTTGTTTTGTTTTTATTTATTAAAAAAAAAAAAAAAATTTCCAATGGCTGTCCTAAAAAAGCTGACTTTACAACCCCCCCCCCCCCCCCAACGGAGCAAAATGTCAAATTTTTAAATTTCGAGACCAAAAAAAAAAAAAAATCCTCTTACCCCCCCCCCCCCCCCCCCCTCTTATTCAGCGGTCGGCTGTGACCTCTTACCCCCCCCCCCCCCCTTGAAAAAATCCTGCGTACTCGCCTGACAGTGACATTAAGTATAATTCTTCTACGCTACAAGTGCTCTTGATAATACCTAGATTTACAGTTAATTGAAAAGATGTGCTATCATTTTTTATTTAAGGATATTCACAGATGGTGATTTTCTGACTTCTAATCGTAAGTTATTCCAGAGTTTTGGGGCTTCACAAGCAAATGCTCTATCACCTAACTTTATCTGTGCTTTGATAGGTGGGATTTATTAGGTGTTGTGGTAGAGTGGTTCATTCACTTGACTCTAAATCCAAAGGTTGAGGGTTTGAATCTCAGCCCGGTATTAATGTTGTTTAAGAAGACATTAATCCACATTTGCCACTCTCGACCCAGGTTCCCGGCAATGCTGGCCTAATGACAATCGCAGGGTCCGCAGAAAGAGTAGTATTAATATTGAGGTAGCTACCCTAGGTAAATAGAAGACCCAAGATCTATCATAATTGTTGTTATTATTAACATTATTTTTCATCATCATCATCATCATCATCATTGTTATCACTATCAACTTACCAATTCTCTATACTGTACATACCTTTACACCAATACAGCCTTGAACTAGTACTGATCGAGCGAGCAAAAACCATGAGTTGCTTGCTATACCAGACTGCAGATACGGAATCGACGAGCGTGGATCGCTTGGACAAGATGACCGGGATGGAGTTGGAACCAACTTTCTTCCACGAGGAGAAGTTCAAGAAATTAAGGGTGTCTTGAATCGCCGAGTAGACCTGCCCATCGGATGCTTGCACAAATATCTACATTATAATGATATTAATGCGAGGGCATTTTATTACCTGATCAAGACATGGGTTGAAATCTTTGTCCAATATACACCGCACTACTGAATGTGGAATTGTGAAAATAAATTGTTGTCAAATATCATTTTACTTGAAAAGGCGCTTGTTAAAGTAAAATGGGCACTTTTCAGATTGAATAGGGCAATTATAAGATGTAAATGGGCACTTATAAGAATGTGGAATGGGCACCTATATAAATTTTTAAAAAGGGCGCTTATCTGAAGTAAAAGGGGGCACCTTTTCTTTGTAAAAGGGACAGTTTGGGGATTTTGCCAAACTATAAATATGGTATTTCTTTCATTTTTCAACAACCGCATACAAAACTATTATTCATGTAAATTCATGTCATTTCAGCAACTTCTTTGTAAGTCATTAGTATCGAACTAGAAATAAATTAGGCCTACATTTTAATTTTATTTGGTGGGGGCAGTTGCTTAAAAGTAAAATGGGCCCCTCTCAGATTGAATAAGGCAGTCTGATGGAGCTGCCCCCCCCCCCCCTTCAATCAGTACGAATACGGATAAAAGAGACAAACCTGGGTTTGATTTCGTTCTGTAAATTCACACACAGGGTTCGACAGCGGCGGGATGGCCAACGGAGCTCCGAGAGTCTTCCAGGGGCTCCACCCTGCCGAGGCGGGGTCCCCATCTTCGTAGCTCACTTCCACGGAAACTGGAGAAGCCACATCATTTGATCTAAAAGCTAACAGGCCCCCAAACCCAATGCTCCCCACTCGATTTTCTATCACACAAAATCGCGATGTGCTTGAAACTGATCCGCTGCATGATGAAAAACATCCAATAAGCACGATGCCCCAAAATAGCATCGTCTCCATGATCATGATCTGATAAGTAAGTGATGAGGAATCGATGCGAGGAAAAATTAACGAATGCACAATATTAATGTAGATTTTCAGGCATTATTGATGAATTAACATATAGAAAAAAATTAATTTATTCCAGGTCCGTCTGTCACAAGAAATGGTGTGAAAATGCTTCTGGTATACACAAAGCTACTATATATAGTACATGTATTGTACAGGTATTACACAATCAGCCTGATAGATAATGCACGACCAACATGGATTTCACAATCGTTGATGTCGATGGGAATCCCAAACATCCAAAAAAAAGGCACGAAGGATGAACATTTTCTGTGTCGATAATAGTCTTTGACCACAGACTCTATATTAGACCCCTTTAATGAGGTAAGCCCAAACAGCTTGACAAGAGTCTACAGGTACAGACAATTACATGTCATATAGGTTTTTCTGTATATTATGTAACCCGTTATCAAGCAGTTTTGGCGTGCTTCATTAAAGGGTCAAAAATAGAGTCTGCGCTCAAAGACTATTATCGGCACAGGAAATGCGCATGCGTGTGCGCGTTTTTTGTGTGTGTGGATGATTGGGATTTCCCATCATCAACGATTGTGCAATGCTGGTTGTTGTGTATCAGAGATATATACTACTAAACACTTAAGTATATATCTCTATGTTGTGTATCTAGCTGTTATTCCCCCCCCCCTCTCTCTCTCTCTCTCTCTCTCTCTTCCTCTCTCTCTCTTTCTCTTCCTTTCTCTCTTCCTCCTCTCTCTCTTCCTCTCTCTCTCTCTCTCTCTCTTTCTTACCCACTATTTCTCTCTCTCTCTTCTTCTCAATCTGAGTGAACCTCTCACTCTTCACTCACTAATTAGGCTTAATCCCCCCCCCCCTCCCCCCCCCCCCCCCCCCACCCACCATCACCACACCCGTTCCTGCACAAGCCGCTATTAGATGACTTTCTTCCAAACCATACACTACCATCAAGTGAAAGAGGGCGACATTTCTATTTGCCACACGTCCAAAGATTCAATGTTCGGTCCTCGCTTCGCCTGGCGCAGAATAAACGATAACAAAAGTAAAACAATTCTTATTATTCTTATTATTTATGAGATATAACTTGAGTCTCGATCTTCATGGCAATCGTTTAAAATATTAAAAAAGTAGGCCTAGTACATGTTCTTTTATAGGATATAAGATATAGCATTATATAATTTGTGGTCTATATTCCCGAGTCCTCTCCTAAATACGGATAAAAAACAAAATTGTAAAGAGCATAGCAACAACAACAACACAACTTCGATCGACGAAATATGGTTAATACGTGATTATGTAGCCCCCCCCCCCCCCCTACTCTCTTCAGGTACACGTTTAAACCCAGCTTGCTTATAACGCGCGTGTACAGGAGAGTATTGTACGGAAATATCGCTAAGCAACACTGCAATTTTATCAGGTGTGCCCTCTTCTGTAGACTATATCAATAGACCTATACATGCTAAATTAGGGAATATATCCCATGTTTACACAGTGATCCGCCTTACATTATTGTTTGTAGGTACGCACAGCGTAATAAAAAAAAAGGTGACTGCCCATGCGCGAGCGCTGATAAGGCAGCGCGCGGGGATTGGACAGAAGTTTTGATTATGACGTCATACCTTGGTTACGTGCGCTAAATATACTCCCATTAGTTGTATACGCTAAATCTTTATTGATCTTCATACGGTTTGCAACTCTTACGAATTCTTAGCGTTTATTTGTCAATAATTGGAGGATTTTTTCAGAGATTTCTAAGATCTTGATCAAGAAACCATCGGGAAACTTATGTAAGTTCTTCCTGTCGTATTTTTATGCAAATATTTGTACTGTTTATCTCAATAAATGTGAAATAATTTGAACGTTAGCGGAGTAAAAAAAGAGAGAGCTTGAGCGCTAGTTACTTTGGCCGATCGGCTACGACCAGGGTAATAATGTGTAAAGCGCCATTGGTGTCAGAACCTAACGGATACCGGCGCTATATAAATAACCATATTATTATTATTAATATATAAATTACGCGTATGGAAACGAAGAACAATTCGTTACTTGTGTGCATAATAAGAGATAAATCGGTGAATTTTAAAAATACTGATCTGGTAGATAAATAGTTTTATTAGTTATAACTCTTTGAATCATAATAGTGTAATAATTATGAACAAGATAACGTTAAAGTCATCTATTTCTAAGCAATAATGAATAATTGTTGAAGCATAAAGCTAATGAGTAAACCCCCTTTCTCTCTCTCTCTCTCTCTCTGTTGTGTTTTTATGCAATCATAGAACACATGATATTTTAACTATTCTTGATATTTGGGAACTTTTTTAGACTTTAGAATTATGGAGGACAAACCTAACATTCCTGGGTTAACTCAGGAGACAGAACAGCAGAGCATCCAGCGCAGAGCCAACAGACCCCGCCGCCAGCCGGCCGGCGTGCCTGACGACCAGCCCACCGTTGAGATGCGCGCTGCTCTAGCAGAAGGGGCTAGTGATGCGATTGCTACGGCAACCAACCAGCTTGTCCCAGTGACTGTCCTGGACAACGGTGATGACGGGATTATCATCGAGGTAGGGATTATTTTGTTTTATTTCTATAAACACCTTAACTTAGGATTGCCAATAACTTGGGGGAAAAAACCAATAATTTAAATTTTAAAGAAAAAAAAACGATGATGATGATGATGATGATGATGATTATGATGATAATTATGATGATGATTATCACAGATTATAATAGGAGTTTGACTGAGGGTACAACTATTTTTAAACATTTAGGTAACGATAGTGATAATAGTGATGATGATGATGATGATGATAAAGTCAACGATAATGATGATAGATAGTAAGAGGGTGGATGAAGGTTTAACTTGTCATGTATGATGGTGATAATGATGGTGACGATAAGGATGATGATGATGATGAGAATGATGATAGAGAGAGAGAAGGTGGCTATTAATGATACATGTAGTTTTTATTGTGATTGTTATGATGATGATGATGGTAATGATGAGGATGATGATGATGATGATGATGATGGTAATGATGATGATGGTGATGAAGGTGATGATGATGATGATGATGGTGATGAAGGTGATGATGATGATGATGATGGTGATGATGATGAAGGTGATGGTGATGATGATGATGATGATGATGATGACGACGATAGTAATGAGTAAGTTGATATTGATATAATAATGACAATCAATTATGTTGATGGCGACGACGAAGATGATGATAACGATAATAATGACGATGATGATGATGATGATGATGATGATAAGATTATGATAAAAATTACTGTTGATAATCCCCAGAGATTGTTTGCTGCTTGCGTTGTGTTTCCCCGCCTTAGAAATACCATGACAGATATAGATTTAATATCATGTTGCTGTAAATCAAGGTTTGTTTTATTAATGTGTTCATCGTATGATAAAAGTTTTTCTCATGTATTTATTACAATCAAAACAAGTATGCTAGAGCAGGCACAACAAATATTTTTTTCTGTCTGAAAGACACCAACAAAATTGATTTCATGTTTCATTTTACTTCGTAAAGGCCGGAGAGAGCACCCGACAGAGTCTTGAACAACAGCTTGCAGTAGCAGATGCACAGCTCAAGGTAAGTTTAACATTTAGACATTTCAAGTTTTAAGTTTATTTATTTCCACTTTATCGAAAATAACACAATTGAACACAATATACATGGTAATAATTATAACTCATCATACAATATAGGAACATAAGGTATATGGTAGTAATGATGACAAAAGATACATGTACAATCATAGGTATGATAAATACATTGAAAAAGCTAAAAAAAAAAAAAAAAATGAACACATGAAATTGCAAAAAACATAATGAACACGTTATGACCTTACAGACTTTGTTATCATAGGTAGGACACGCTGAAAGGGTGAGCCTGTTTTTGTTGTTGTTACATGTCCAAAGAAACATTAATCTTTATTTGTAAGTTGGTCCATGGATCCTTATCTATAGATTTTAAATTATACGAAAATAAACGAGATGCTTAGGGAAAAAGTACATTGAATTTGTCAGATGATCAAAAAGAATATGATTAAAAATTGTTCGATTAACCTAAAACCATTGGACAGTTTGCGTCGAATTTTATGCAAAATGGGGAACCTTATCACTTGCAACGAATAAAAACTTCTCTTATAAAATATTGGATTAGGAGGTATTGCACATACCCGGCCTGAAATCGATTTGAAAGTAGGGAAAATGACGCGATGTATATTCATTATTAACTAAAGGCATCGGAACTTTCCATAATTATTATTTTGTTGAACTGTTCACAATAATATTGTTTAATTTTTGTGTGGCCTTTTTTTCACGTAGGACTTCAAAGCTCTCCAAGAAGCCGCTAAATCCCTGACCGGTTCCACAGAGGACACCCCCGCCGGAGCTCTGGCGAAGGGACTTGTGTCTGCTCGGGAGGAGAAGCAGGCAGATGTCCGCATGGTTGAGACTGAGATCCGGCAGATCCAGAGGGAGAAGGATCAGACTCAGACAACACTCAAGGTGAGGTCTTTTTTTTCTCTGATTTATTTTTCAACTTATTAATCTATTTAGTAACTTATTTTTATAATTTATTTCATTTGTTTTTTAATTTATGTATCGTTCATTCACTCATTAATTCATTTACTTATCAATTATTAGATTTTATTGGTTTATATTCATTTATGTATTCATTTATTTATCTCTTTATTCCTCACTAATTCATTCATTTACTCATTAATTTTTATTCGTTCAGTCGTTTATTTATTCTTTAATATATCTATTAATTATTTGATTTATATTTGTTCCTACCTATTTGTTTATTTATTTATTCATCTCTTTTTTTCTCACTAATTTATTCATTTACTTCTTCATTTTTATTCGTTTATTCACTCATGCATTCATGCATGTCAGTCAGTAAGTCATTTCTTCCTTCCTTCCTTTCATCATTCATTCATTCATTCATTCTTTTCACAATACAGACCTTGGAAGATCAGTTGGGTGACCTGAGGAAGGATCGTGTCTTCAAGGCGTGCAAGAAACAGCAGAGGAAGTGGTGGCACCGATTCTGCTTGTGCGGTGGAGTCGAGAATAACAACAAAGTGGGCGTCGCCCCTGATGAGGTTCGTGCATCTTCTGTTTTTGCGCCCGAAAACTGACGAAGAGTTCCATCGTTCTAGAAATAATATGAAACGTAATCATACCCACCCCTCCCCTCCCCTTCTCTCTCTCTCTCTCTCTCTCTCTCTCTCAGCTGTCTCTCTCTCTCTCTCTCTCTCTCTCTCTCACTCTCTCATTTTTCTCTCTTCCCACCTCTTTAACCATCTTCTCTTCTCTCCTCTATCTAGTGCTCTCTCTCTCTCTCTCTTTCTCTCTCTCTCTCTCTCTCTCTCTCTCTCAGATATTCCTTCCTCATTCTTCTCTCCCACACCCTCTTCATTAAAGCGCTCTTCAGTTTTCTCCTTTCTTCATTCATTAAAAAAAAAAATCAGGAATTTAGGAAAAAAGGTAGCAGTCGGCGATCATTTATTTAAACCCCCCCCCCCCCCAAAAAAAGAAGATTTTTCTTCCTTTACAAAATTATTTTCTCTACATATGTTCAGAACTTTATGTTTATACGTTTCTTTATTTGATTGTTTTTGTTATTGTTTTTCTCTTAGAATTACCAAACTGAAGAGTGGGAAACTCATTTTGCCGACCAGCTTACCAAGCAGTGTTCCACTATTCGGTAATCATTAAATTTGTTTAAATGTTTAAATATTTTTTTCTTCTAAACTATACATTTGGTTGAACAAATAGGTGTTCAAAATAATGTCTATCACAAATGCTAACTGGTTTGAAAAATAAATCATTTTCACACTTATTAAACCTAAAGATTTAAACTCATAAATAAGTAGAAAGTGCAATCATTGTCAAGTAATAGGACATTAAATTGGCAACAAGATGTTGAAAATCTTTCAAAGGAAATTCCTCTAGAGAAGTTAATGATATGAGTTTGAGTTTGAAGTTTTATTATCGAAACAAAAAGTACATCAATATAAAAATCATTAAATGCTAATCGTGTCTAGTACCACTAGCACACAAAAGTATCTTAACAATGAATAGGAATGTAATGAATTAATATGAATAACTATTGAATAAATACTTAAGCTACAAACAATTCTGCATCTAGGATAAAATATGTTCTGGGGTTAAATACAAAGCTTTGGTATGTTACACTAAATAAAAAGATAAAGAATTATATAACATAATATTTACAAAAAGAAACTTCGGTTCAAGTTCAAAACAATTATTCTATTAACATTAAAAAAGCATGTGCCTCTGAATGCCATTGAAAATTGACCTAATTACTTTAGGCCCTGATATCTGAAAAGGATAGTAATATTTTTTCAAAGTAAAAGAAGAAAACAAAATTATCCGTGCAAAGACCATTTATACAAAAGTGGTACTTTGTATAGCGGATTACCAGATTTTGCTTTAAATGGGTATTTTTTTAAAGCTCTTGGTTTTCGCTGCTTCCGTCTATAGCTCTTTGCAGAAGGACAAAGCTATCTTGGAAAGGCAGATCATCAAGCTCAAGGATGGCAGTGAAGCAGCGAATAGGATGGTGAAGGAGATGTCACAGAAGAACAAGGAGATGGCGAATGGAAGAAAGGAGGCGGAGAGGGAGAAGAAGCAGGCGGAGGGAGAGAAGGCAAAGGCGGAGAGAGAGAAGGTGAAGGCGGAGAAGGAGAAGGTGAAAGCAGAGAAGCTGATGAAGGAGATGGAGAAGAAGATGAAGCTAGAGGAGAGGAAGAGGGGGTATGTGGAGCGTCTGAATCAGGTCCTTCTGGAGAAGCTCTGTCATATGCAGCAGGACATCGCTCAAAAGACTGATGACATCGCTCAAAAGACTGATGACATCGCTCTTAACACTCAGATAATAGCTCTCAAGAATGAACAGATCAGTCAGCTCAAAGGGATCAATGACAAGTAAGAAATTTATATATACGTATTTTCTTTTTCAAAATCAAGATTTGAAACAACAGATAGCAAACACATGCCGATTCAATTGTGAAAGAAACGTTGTGGAATGGATCAGAAAAAGTTGATCATGTAGCATGACTGCAAGGTTCCGGAGTCATCAAAATGATAAGAAATTTGGCCCAGTCTTGGTAAAGTAACAAGCACTGTACACAGAAAGATGTATATGGGACTACACAAATGGTGTCGGGCCTACTTGCCTTGATTTCCTTATCATTCTATGCTCATTTATCAGCCAGTATACATTTTCTACCAAAATTGTTTGGCCAATGACATTTATTTGTAATGTTGAACATTCAGTGTAAGTTTCATTTGATTCTGTGAGAATTTATTTTCTTTTTTTACCAGAACTCAAGTTTATCTTCAACAAAATAATGTAATTGATTCCCATCAGGCTGCAAGAGATCACAGATCTGAGACTCATGCGAGAGGCCAAGACCAACGTAGACCGGGTCGTCATTGCCTGCCTCAACTTCGTCTCACCTCAAGAACTGGCCATCCAGGACCTGATGTCCTTCAACCATTCCTCAGCATCGGGTCAGACCATCCTGGAGTTTGTGGGTAAGGGTGGCTATGGTGAGGTGATGCTTGGACGTCTCAATGGAGAGAAAGACCCTGTGGCCATCAAGAGGGCGCTAGTCAAGCAGAACCTGACGGCTGAACTGGAGGAATCCGACAGGAAGCGACGCAACGTCCGCTACGAGAAGGAAGCCCAAGCTGGTCTCGTGATGTCTACCTCGCCCTACTTCCCTCGTTTCTTGGGGACCGTGATGATCAATGGAGATCACTGCCTTGTCACGGAATTCATCGGCGATAAGATCCAGGGCAAGTCCTACGTGCTCTATGATGCCATCATCCCCAGGAAAGGATGTGATCCTGAGCCGGATGTCCAGAAGTGGAACTTGGTAGCCATTGGTGAGGACATCATCAGAGGTGTGATGGCTCTCCATGGCCGCTCTCTCCTGCACAATGACATCAAGGATGACAACGTGCTTCTGGAGTACAGGAAGAACCGCTGGGTGGCAGTCATCATCGACTTGGGTATGGTGAGCATAGCGACATATCCTTACTTCTCAGGGTCCAATGGATCCATGTCAACTCACGCAAAGGGCTACTTTATCCATACCGCACCAGAAGTCCTGAAGGGCTGTGCCACTTCAGTGGCTTCTGATGTGTACTCTGTGGGCATCATCCTGGATTGCATCGGGGGATTCATCAAGGACGATAGCCTCCGCACATTGGGTGACATGTGCTGCAAGGAAGATCCTAAGGACAGGCCAGGTGACATGGAGGAGATGCTCCCTGGAGTGGTTCACATCAAGGAGAAGCACATGACAGTGGCTCGGCTGGCAGGCGAGTTGCTGGAGGCGGATACAGAGGAGGAACAGGAGTCGGAAGAGGAGGAGGAGGAGAGGGGAGATGAGGACTTCCTAACTGACTTGTCCGAGGCGGAAGAAGCAGAGGGGGAGAAGAAAGAGGGCGATGCTGAAGTAGAGGATGAAAGACGTCAAGAGGGGCTGGAAGAGGAAGTCTGGGAGGAGGGCCAAGTGGAGGAAGAAGGTGACGATGCTTGGTTGCTTCACAATGAAGGAGAGGAGCCAAATGGAGAGGAGGTGCAGAGAGGTGCAGAGGGAGAAGCAGATGCGGAGGTGGTAGAGGATGTTGCTGAGGAAGACAGGGGAGAGGCCAAAAGACACCAGGAGGTGGTTGATGAAGCAGAGGAGGAAGGGAGGGAGGAGGGTAACGAGGCAGGAGATGGGGAAGCAGAACACGGTGATGCTGGACAGGGTGTGGCAGGAGAAGAAGCTCTACAGGGCCTTGCGATGCGGAACGACGAGGGGATGGACCTTGCAGTCGAGGCCCTGCATCCCAATGCAGAGGAAGCAGAGCAGGGCGGAGAGGAGCTAATGCTGGAGGATGGAGAAGAAGGAGCCAATGAGGAGGGAGGAGGGAGAAACGACGGAGAGGTCATAGAGGAAGATGATGGGATTGGATGAAGAGGCCTAAAGTATCAGTTAGAGGAGGGGAGGATACCCTCAAGGGAGAAACAGAGAATTAGCTCAGGGCAGCACAGGAGTGACCTTTAAGCATCAGAATTATCATTTAAATGCAAAAACCTGCAAATAAGAGCACCATCATAGTTAGACCGGGGGAGGTCTTGTGAGAAAAGTGTCAACTGCTGAAAAAACGGATCATCAAATTTGATGGAGCGAGAGAAAAAGTAGGAAAACTCTATAAAAAGCAACAAAGCAACAAATTTGATGGAGGGGAGAGAAAGCAGAAAACCTCTGAAGAAAAAGAAATCAACAGATTTGGTGATGGGAGAGAAGGCAGAAAGAATCTCCAATGAACAACCTATCAACACATTTGCTGGACTGGAGAGAAAGCTGGAAAACTCTCAAAGAAGCGGCAACAAATCACAAATTTGATGGAGGGCAGAGAAAGCCAGATACACTCTCGAAGAAGCAGCAGATCAAGAAATCTGATGGAGGGGAGAGAAAGCAAGAAAACTCTCGAAAAAGCAACAGAACAACAAATTCGTTGGAGGGGAGAAAGCAAGAAAACTCTCAAAGAAACAACGAATCAACAAATCTGATCAAGGGGAGAAAGCATGAAAACTCTCAAAGAAACAACGAATCAACAAATCTGATCAAGGGGAGAAAGCATGAAAACTCTCAAAGAAGCAGCAGATCAACAAATTTGATGGAGGGAGAGAAAGCAAGAAAACTCTCAAAGAAGCAACAAATCAACTAATTTGATGGAGGGGAGAGAAAGCAAGAAAACTCTCAAAGAAGCAACAAATCAACAAATTTGATGGAGGGAGAGAAAGCAAGAAAACTCTCAAAGAAGCAACAAATCAACTAATTTGATGGAGGGGCGAGAAAGCAAGAAAACTCTCAAAGAAGCAACAACTCAACAAATTTGATGGAGGGCAGAGAAAGCAAGAAAACTCTCAAAGAAGCAACAAATCTACAAAATTGATGGAGGGCAGAAAAAGCAAGAAATCTCTCAAAGAAGCAACAAATCAACTAATTTGATGGAGGGGAGAGAAAGCAAGACAACTCTGAAAGAAGCAACAAATCAACTAATTTGATGAAGGGCAGAGAAAGCAAGAAAACTCTGAAAGAAGCAACAAATCAACTAATTTGATGAAGGGCAGAGAAAGCAAGAAAACTCTGAAAGAAGCAGCAAATCAACAAATTGATGGAGGGCAGAGAAAGCAAGAAAATCTCTGAAAGAAGCAGCAAATCAACTAATTTGATGGAGGGGAGAGAAAGCCAGAAAACTATCAAAGAAGCAACAGATCAACTAATTTGATGAAGGGCAGATAGCAGGAGAACCAATAATGAGGACAATCAGAAGAGCAAAATTGAGGAGGAAGTTCGAGAATTGCAGAGATGCCGAGTGCAGAAAGCTGCAAGACAATACGAAAAGTTAACGAGAAATAGATCAAGCAGCAATAAAAGTGCACTTGCAGGAAGAAAACTATCTAAAATTGTACCAACAATTTGAAAGGAAAGGAGAGAACTTGAAATCAAAGTACACTAAAGTGTGGCGTAATATGTAGTTCAGAGATTAGTGGGGGTGCCTGGTTGAGCTATCTCTACATCGATTCTCCTCTAAACTGGATTGGATGGAACGTCGTGAAGGAAACTACTGCAACCAAAGGAAACTAAGATTAATACGTAAACAAGCTTACCTCAAGAAATGACGTGATTTTTTTTGTTAAATTCGAATAAAAACAGTATTTTTGCAAATGTATAACAATGTTTTAATTAATTTGTATTATTATTATTGTTATGTCTCCTTTCTGCGCAAGTTTTTATCATCAAAGTGATGTTTTCATAAATTAATGATGATTGCTTTTCCACTTCACGGATTGCATTTGATTTACAATGAGAAGACAGAGACAGTGAAAAAGAGGGCAAAAAAAAAAAGATTGACATGAAAAACGGGAATAGTGTATAAGAGAGATTGAGGAGAGGGATGAGATAGAGATAAAGCGAAAGAGGGGGTTATTGAAAAAAAAGGATAGAAGAATAGAGAAAGAAAAGAAACAGAAAGGGAAACAGAAAGAAGGAAAGAAAGATATAGAAAGGGGGAAAGAGAGGAAACGAATGATCACAGAGAGAGGGTATCAATGGTAGTAAGTACCAGAAAGAGAAAAAGAGAGGGGAAAGAGACAGAGAGAAAGAGAGAGAGAGAGGGGGGGGGGGGCAGAAAGCGAGAGAGAGAGAGAGAGAGAATGAGAGAGGGAGAGAGATTGTAAGAGAGAGAAGGAAAGGATATCCTCAGCAACATGATCAACATGGAATGTTTTAAAATTCATCAGAATATTTTGAAACCAGCCATTTACATACTAGCAGGAAACAGAAACATATAGAGATTTTGGACCCTACTCTCATAAAAACAAACAAATATACACAAACAAATAAATAACAAGTAAACAAACAAAAGCTAGAAAAATAATAGCAACAAGAAGTGGATATTGTCCTATGCATGAAAAACTCTGGAACAAAGAATGCAAAACACAAAAGTAACAACAAATCAAATTAATATTTTTGTCAGCATTAAATTCTTTTTATTAATGACTGGTATTAAACCATGTTTTTAAGCACATAAAAACGTCCAGTCTCTTAATCTACAAAAGTCATGATTGCACATAATATCTACAACATCAACCATGTACCACAATTTTCAAAAACAATTTTTATATGCATATTCTACAAAAAACTCAAATTTCTCTCATTATTTTCCGAGTCAAACTCCACAATGAAACTATTTTTTCAATATCATCACACTTTTTTACATCATCTAGTCACTCTTTCACTGTTTTTCTATAATTCTGCAAAGTTTTTTCTTCTCCTTTAAGTATAAAATCTGCAAATGACTATGTACAATCTTTAGTAGGGTATGAGCTATTGCATGTCTAGAATAGTTTGAAACTCTTATCATATAATCTCCTTTGGTACAATGATTGTGCAAGACTACATATTAAATGAAAGTATGCCCATGGTGGAAATTTCCATCATATAGTTATAAACAAGTACCAATGTCATTGCGAAAGGTGAATTGCCGTTTGGTCTATTCCCTGGTCTACACCCAGTCTGTCTACTATCCACATGGTCTCATAATTTATTTAATCTACTTACCATGTGGTCTAATGAGACATTTGGTCTATCTTCTATTTGGTCTAATCTCCAATAAGTCTACAACCCTTTTGATCTATCACTCATTTGGTCTAATTACCAGTCGGTCTAATTCCTAGTTTGTCTAATGCCCATTATGTCTACTATACATACATGGTCTACTAACCATTTCATCATAATAATTATCATGGGAATAGACCAATTGGGTAGTAGACAAACAAGTTGTAGACCAAATGACTATAGACCTTGCAAAATACGAGGTTCTAGTTACAATTAAGTAAGTATACAAATTGGTGACTGTTCAAATGATTGAACAAACAAAAAATCCATGTACACAAACTGGTCAGATATCAGTTACTGAAAAAAAGAAGGAAATAACCATTGGGGCAGGCTAGAATAAAACCTCTTTAAATTGTTAGCACATTAACAATTATTTTCTATCTACACTAGACCTGTCTTCATCAGCTCGAGTTTGCAAAATAACCTGCCTTTTTTGCATCTTCATCAGCCCGCAGTTGCAATAAGCAGGATATTTGACGAGAAAATATCCCAAGAAATCTTGGTCGTTTCCAAAATATCCAGCTACTTGGGAAATAGCGGGCTAATTTGTACCCGTCCGGGCTAGTTTGTGAGCGTATCGGTCTGGTTAAGACACAATTTCGAGCTTCAGGATAATATGCCGAGTCTGAAAATAGCGGGTTATTTGGAAAACTCAAGCTGATGAGGACAGGCCTATCCCAATTTATTTGTTTAAAGGGAGACCTTGTTTTCCTAATTCCTAAACCCAAATTCAATGAAATGTCACATAGTAATAATAAACATAATAATAATATTGCACATACATTTACATAGATGGGCAAGAAGAAACCAGTATCGCATCTGGCCATGGTACATTTACAATGCCAAAAAAGCAAGGAGATAAATAGCGTATCCAACGATCACGATGAAAGTCATGAATGACTAATTTGTTAACATTCATGCTTATTTCACAACCATTAAATCAGTCAATATAAATGTCAATGCAAGGGTTTCTTTATATATTAAAAAAGTTTGATTCATTTGCAGAGAAAAGATTTATGTTTTGTACATTCTTATAATTTAAAATGGAAAACAAGTATTTCTTATTGCATAAAGTCCAATTACTGATTGAATACATGATTCTCGCTTGTAAAGATTGAATCAAACCAAATACAATAGGTTGAATACTGGAAAGTGAAATAGTTATGATAGTTTTGGAGCCAATAACATATAAGATAATGGGAAGAGTAATACTGATTATCTAAACATATTGGTGAATACCTCAAAATCCATGTTTTATTAACATCAACTGTTCAATATTAGTGTATATGGTTGGGTTTACAGATCTATGTTTTGGCATCCGAGTCAAAATTTGAATTTACTTCTGGGAAATTATATATGCAACTTGGAAATGATTACAGTAAGTTTTGTAGGAATTACTTGCCAAAAGTTTACCCAAAAGCCATATGAAATCTTCAATCCTGTTTAATCTTTGCTTTATTTGTTTCAAGGTCTCACAACAAGGCCTCACAATCTGCACGTACAAACAGGCGCGTAGCCAGGGGGGGGCGGTGGGGGCGGTCGCCCCCCCCAAAACGCCGGCCAAAAAAAAGAGAGAGAGAAAGAGGAGAAAAAAAAAAAAGAGGACGTAGGAGGAAAAAGGGAAAAGGAGTCGAGAACGGTACAACGAATCATCAAAGCTTCCACGCTTCGCGCGGGAAGGGGGGAACTGAGTTCAAATTTAGGATTAAGGGTCGGGAAAGTTACAACGAATCGTCTTCTTTCTCTTATAATTTAATGAAACGTCAAAACTTCGCACGAAAGGGGGGGGGGAGACAGAATTCAGACAATGATTAAGAGTCGAGAAAGGTACAACGAATGGTCTTCTTTCTCTAATAATTTAATAAAACGTCAAAGGTTCACGTGAGAGGGGGGAGGGACTAAATTCCGACAAGGATTATGAGTCGAGAAAAGAACAACGAATCGTCTTCTTTCAAAGCTTCCGCGCTTCGCGCGGGAGGGGGACTGAATACAGATAAGGATTATGAGTCGGGAAATTAGGTACAACGAATCGTCTCTTTGCTCTAATAGTTTAATGAAACGTCAAAGCTTCGCGTGAGAGGAGGGAGGGACTAAATTCCGACAAGGATTATGAGTCGAGAAAAGAACAACGAATCGTCTTCTTTCAAAGCTTCCGCGCTTCGCGCGGGAGGGGGACTGAATACAGATAAGGATTATGAGTCGGGAAATTAGGTACAACGAATCGTCTCTTTTCTCTAATAGTTTAATGAAACGTCAAAGCTTCGCGTGAGAGGGGGGAGGGACTGAATTCAGACAAGGATTATGAGTCGAGAAAGGTACAACGAATCGTCTTCTTTCAAAGCTTCCGCGCTTCGCGCGGGAGGGGGGAAACTCCCCCCTCCCTGCACCCACCCCCCTAGGGAGCGCGCTTCGCGCGCTCTGTAAGTGATTCGCACGCTTCGCGTGCTCATTACCGCCCCCCCTAAAATGAAATCCTGGCTACGCGCTTGCGTACAAAGCATAAACAACAGTAATTTAGAATAATAATGATATGGTGAATTAAGATTTTTTAAATGTCATGTTTGTTAAGAAAAGAGCATGCTTTGGTTGGTCCGCATTTGCTTCCAGCTTTTAAATCATAATTAAAGCCTGCATCTTCATTTTCTCAATAAATATCTACATAACAACCACAGATCCTGACAATTAAAATACAAAGTATTCTTTCATTTAAACTAGCAAAAGAATCTAGAATACAAAACATGTGTTACCTACAAAAAAGACAACACAAATAGTCTTTAAGAAAAAGAATGTTTGAAAGCAATTTCAAGATATTTCAAATGAAAACATTCCAGTTCTAGATAGGATAAAACACTCTCTATGAAAGCACATCAGAAAGCAGTTAATATCAAGATAAAACAAAAATACTATTGAATGATTTTGAGAGGTAATTCTCTAACAAATTATGCTTTTTACAACTATCATGCCTCTTACCTTTTGGACACTTCTTTTCATGTCACCACTTTTTGGTATAAAAGCTACAGTACATGTCCCTCAGCAAATCATGAAGTTGATAAAGGATACCACAAAAGACTACAGTGAAATGGTTTCTGGGGACTGTTTCACAAAGACTAAGATCAACTTTAAGTTGGACTTGAACTATGGCAGGCAATTCATGCCACTGGTTGCTCTCCCCATTGGCCTCTCAATTATGATCTTTAGATAATGTTTCTTTCTTCAATTATGAACTATCACAAAAGGTAAATTCTGTAGATTTGTGACCACAGGTGGTACGTCCCTTTAGAGACCAATGCCAGTAAATGGTGAGAGCAAACAGTGGCAGGAACAGCCTGCCATAGTTAAGTCAAACTTAAAGTTGATCTTAGTCTTTGTGAAACACTCCCCAGGTGTTTGCTGAATAAAACTAACATACGCGGAAGCATGCTCAAAGGAGCTTCACAGTCAAATACACCCTAGTTCTAATGCCCTCCCATCTTCATCCAATGGCCGTCAGCACAAAATACAGGAATATTTGGAGGGAGGCGAGGAGGAAGAACCCAGAGACGGTGCGGATGCGGTCCGGTGGAGCGGAGTTATACTTGCACGGGATGTTAACGTCACGTATGATGGGGCACTTGTTTTGCATCACAAGGGAGACCTTGTCGTCCGTGTGGGCGCAGGTTCCGTTGATGATCCTGAACGCTCCTGTTGCTGACACCCTGACAGGTTAAAGAGATTAAAGGAAGAGCTGGTTTAGTCTGTATTTCCTCACATTTCTTGTAAGTTAAAGCGGGACTGCACTACTTGTAGCTACTTGGGCCCTCTATATAGCAAACAATGCCAAGCGGTGTCCGTAGGTCACCCATGATTTCCTTTTTCTTATGTTAATTTATTGCTGATTTGATGAGATAACCACCTGTCAGTGACCATGCAGGGAGGTTTATATTCACTCCTGGCCAAACTAGTGCAGACAGGCTTTAAACGAAGAAGCTATAGTGTCACAGTCAGGTGCTTGGAACAATGGAAATGAATAGGTCATGGGTTCAATGCCCAACATGGAACTTATAGCCTTAAGCAATAGATTTTATCCTTTTTCTTATGTTAATTGAGAGCTGATTTGATGAGATAACCACCCGACAGCGACCTTGCAGGGAGGTCTAATCCCTCCTGGCCAAAATAGTGCGGATGGGGTTTAAAGCCTATGCAGTAAGAGCTATATATAAACTCACTTGTTGGTGATTCTGCAGTTGAAATTGAAGAAGAGACTCTCCTTGGTGTTCCTCCAGTTCTCAACCACCAGAAGGAAGAGATTGGTCTTTGGTAGAGCAGTCAGATAGTAGAAGCCAGACTTGCAGGGGCCAGAGATGTTTCCAGTTAGAAGACCAGTGGATCCTGAAAACATAAGATGATGGTAACGATGATAAAAATAATAATGGTTTCGACATTAATATATGATAGTAGTGAGGATAATAACGATAATGATGAATATTTTATTTTTAAAGTGCTCACTACCCCCCTCCCCCCCCCACCCCCCCCCCCCCCTTCTTGAGCAACAAAAACAATTGCATACAATCTCCCTCGAAGCAATTCTCCAAAGTTGACAGCCCTGTATTGGTATGTTAAGTATTGGAAAATCCTGGATCTTTGTCCGGTAGGTTTTAATCGTCATTGAAGTATGTGTCTTAATTGTAACCTATTTCATACCTAGAGCTGAGGTGTTAGCCTGGTAGCCAACCACATCTTGGATGCAACCACCAGAGTTTGAGAATGAGGGGATAGGACCTCGGTTATGATAGAAGTGGTATGTGTCTTAATTGTAAACCTATTTTATACCTAGAGCTGAGGTGTTAGCCTGGTAGCCAACCACATCTTGGATGCAACCACCAGAGTTTGAGAATGAGGGGATAGGACCTCGGTTATGATAGAAGTGGTATGTGTCTTAATTGTAAACCTATTTTATACCTAGAGCTGAGGTGTTAGCCTGGTAGCCAACCACATCTTGGATGCAACCACCAGAGTTTGAGAATGAGGGGATGGGACCTCGGTTATGATAGAAGTGGTATGTGTCTTAATTGTAAACCTATTTTATACCTAGAGCTGAGGTGTTAGCCTGGTAGCCAACCACATCTTGGATGCAACCACCAGAGTTTGAGAATGAGGGGATGGGACCTCGGTTACGGTAGAAGTCATCAAGGTCTTCAGGTGTCTTGGGTATGCCATCCAGAGACACCTAGATGAAGAAAAGCAAAGACAGAAAAATATTGAAGCATGCTAAAAGAGAAAATATTTACATTATATTGACTGCGTGGGCTTGAGGAGTACATGTACATCGGAAATATTAATTGAGCTAAGATCATATTGCCCTGAGTTGAAGACGATGGCAATATGCCATGGTCTTGTATATTAATGAGGTACAGGGTTCGAATCCCTGCTGCAGCACTATATAGCATCCTTTAGCAGAACTTTACTCTACATTTGCCACTCTCTATATTCCTTGAATGCAATGAGCCCTACTGGACTTAAAACTGAGGTAGTGATATATGCAAATATCTTTAGGCAGGCACATTGGGACGTTATATAATAATGTGATATGTGCTTTAGAAGAATGGCATATTATAATTAACACTTTGCCTCTCTGCATGGTCGATCGTTTGCCACAAGTGTAATTTTGCAGAAAAAAATACAAACCAATTGATGGAAGGATTGCTTTGCCCAACACAATGGCTTTAAAAAGACAGGAAATTACACACAATTATTAAAAAAAGACAGGAAATTAGCCACTTCTTGTCTCGATTAGCTCCATGACAACCCTTTTAACGCTGACATACATGTAGATCAATGTTGCACTGGAAACAGTTGAAATAACCTTGAAGCCTTTGGTACATCTAGCCCACGATAAATATAGTGAGCCACATTGAGTATATTTGTGTGGTATTTAAAGCCCCATTGCACTACATAGCTACTTGCGCCCCCTATATAGCAAACAATGCCTAATTGGTGACCATTGGTCCCCCATGATCATCTTTTTCTTATATTACTGTACTTGAGAGATGATTTAATGAGATAACCACCTGTCAGTGACCACACAGGGAGGTCTATAAGCCCTCCTAGCCAAACTAGTGCAGGTAGGCTTTAAAAGACCAGAAATTACCCATTTCCGGTCTCGATTAACTCCATGACAACCCTTTTAATACTGTGTAGATCAATCTTGTACTGGAAACAGTTGAATAATCTTGAAGCCTTTGGTATATATCTATCCCATGATGAGTTTATTTGTGTGGCAATTAAAGAGTTGAAAATATCATTTATCATTGCTAGAAAAAGATAGAAAGACAAAGCAAAGGAAACGATCGAGGCTCACCCTTGGGGCACCAGGAGAGACGCTGCAGCTCCCCTGGAAGTCAATCTGCTCCTTGCGCTGGAAGAAGCTGTGACGATAGATGAGATCGTGCATGATCTCACCCTCCTTCTTACCAAGCGGGACACGGTTGTACTTGCCCGTGTCAAGGTCGCTGATGTTCAGGAAGATGGGGTCGGTGATCAGCATCGCAAAGTTGTCAAACAGGTAACATCTGGGCAATTAAGGGAGAGGGACGGATGATGATGATTGCTGATGATATTGTAAAAATCTTCTTTTTTTTTAAATGGGAGCTCGATTTGGATTTTCTGAGTAAATGTCAAATTTATGTGCATGCGTGTATCTTTACAAATAGCTCTGTTGGTTTTCTTTAGATAATAAGTCGGTGATCAAGATTGCAAAGTTGTCAAACAGGTAACATCTGAACAAGGGAGAGGGAATGATGGTGGTGATGATGTTCCTGATGATACTGCGAAAAACTATTTTAAGTCATTTGGTCTAATTTTCATATGGTCTCATCTCCAATTAGTCTACTTCCCATTTGGTCTATTGTTCATTTAGTCTAATAACTATATAGTTAGTCTAATTTCCAGATTGTCTAATTGGAATTGATGGAAGTTAGACTAAATGGTCATTAGACCAAATGATAAGTAGACAAAATGATTTTTAGATGATGCAGATATTAGACCATATGGGAATAGACCAATTGGGTAGCAGACGAACCTATTGTTCATGCATAGACCACACAATTATAAGCAACTTTGGAAGCTAGCCCCTCCATTAAGACAGGGGTATAGTAATCAATAAGGAGGATGGCTACCAAACATTTGCTCTTTCGTCTTGTCCATATCGGTCATTGAAATGGGGTTAGGGTTGGGGTTGCTATGACATTAGGTTTAGGGGTAGGTTAAAGTATATGCACTATACAAGAACAATTTATTATCATCATCACCCCCAAATAAATACCGGCATATAAACCTGACCTACCTGGTCTGGCATCCTGGCTCTCCGTTTGGACAATTGTAGTAGTCCCCGCAGGAGTAGGGCATGTCGTCATCGCGCATGATGCTGTACACGTTCTTGTGGAAGTCGTTGTAGAGGATATCCAAAGAGGTAACAGCCTCCACCCTCTCCGATGCACACCGGGTGTTCTTGGTGTACCCCTTTGCTTCACTCTTGTAACACTTTCCTTTAGGGGGAAATGGAAATGAAAACTAGATGAATTTCATCCTTTTAGTTTAGCCAGTAAATATCACTTATTGGCATTATATGAACAAGAAATGTCATAAATTTTCCTTGCAGATGCATTTTTGTTTTGCTTCTGCATGACAAAGACATACATGTACTGTGCATGGAAGAAAAATGCTAAAAATTGTTGATGCTTTCTTTTGGAGGTTGTTTTAACATGCATCTTGTTATCTTGACAGACTGCCTGTTAAAAAACTGAATGTTGTTGTAGTTATTGTTAACCCTCATTTGAAGAACATGTATGTCATTCATCAAGGCTATTCTTTGATTCTGTGGTATTAATCGATTCTCTACTCTCATTCAAATTGTTCTAAATGCTGTCATATCATCAATATTGTATTCTACATTTCACATTTATCCATCAAGGATGTATATGTAGCTGTCATCATAACCATCAATAATGCCACCATCATCACAATTAGCATAGTAATCATCTTCATCATCATCATAACCATGCATTACCATTAGTCACCATTATCACCGTCAATGATCATCATTATCATTCTCAACACTACCGTCATCATAATCATTGTTTTCATCATCATCGTCATCATCCGTATCAGGTGATCTAACACTTACTTTGGCAACCATTGCTCCAGGGTTCATTTGATCAAAGACACAAGGCTAGGGTTAATTGCAATTGGGTTTAAGGTGATATTGAGTGTTAGAGTTATAGGTATAGGTTGGATCTGGGGTTGAAATTAGGAATTTGGTTAGTGCAGGAAATTGACTGCAGCTCGAGAACAGTCACACAGAGTATCATTATTGTCACCCTCGAACCGCTTCTCCTGCCCCTCCTGCTCCTCCTGCCCCTCCTCCTCCTATTCATCATAATCACCTTCACCATCATCACCACCACCACCATCATCATCATCATCATCATCATCACCACCACCACCACCACCACCACCACCAAAATCATCATCATCATCATCATCATCATCATCATCATCATCATCATCATCATCATCATCCCTTCTCATGGTTATCATTGCCATCACTCACTCACCCGAGATGCAGTCCTTGTTGGTTTGGCACTCGCAGCCACCGGGGAGCTTGCCCGTCAGCTTCTCGCACGACTCCCTCGTCTTGTTCTCCATGCCTTCAAAGACAGCCTGGGAGAGACTGATGATCTTGCCGACCCCCGCTGCGTCCATGTAAGCAGTGGAGATGGTGGTCTTGTCAGGGTTGACGATCACTTTGTGGAACCAGGGACGCCTGCCATACAGATAAGATAGGGCGAGTGATTTGATATAGCTAAAATCGAGGGTTCAGTGACAAAAAGACGTAACTCCACATTTTGCCAAAATGAGTCATTGATATCAAAATGTTCAACCTAACCCAAAACCCCATTGAAGTCAATGGTTAGTGAAATAGACTTAACTCCTTAAGGCCCAAGTGCTCAGTGACACATAACTCACTTTTTATCCAAATGGCCAAAATGGAGTTACGTCTTTGTGTCACTGACCCCTCAAAATATTAACAGGCGGGTAATGGTGCTATCCATTTCGGAGGGGGGGGGGGGGGGGGGCTAAAGACACAAAATCAATCCAAAATGGACTGCACAATGGTAAATAACATACAAGGAATTACTTTTACCTGATGAAATTTACATTTGCATACATACCTCCCTCTCTCTCTCACACATGGTGCAACTGCAAACCTACTGTATACATACATACTGTTAGAAATTACTTTTTTTTTGGTCTCTGTGCAATAGTTGTTTGAATGAGAAAATATCAGAGCTGCCAACCTTGTGCGACCAAAAAAAGGAATCATGATGGCAAAAAAAAGGAATTTCAAGCAAAAAAAGGAATTCATAAAAACGAAACTTACAACCACGCGCGACACACTTTCAATGCAGAAATGTTCATTCATCATGCTGTTTTTTCCATACAAGCAGGTAGTTTTGTTGGTGGTTATTTTGGTATTATCGGCATTTCATTTTTTTTGAGAATATTTTTTCTCTTCAAGTATGTTTTAAAATTAATTTTCTATTGAATTTGTGATCAAATCATCATTTTAGGGCAGTTGTTTGATGTGTGGTATGTAAAAAAAATTAATTAATTAAAAAAAAAAAAAAAAAAAAAAAAAAAATTATTAAAAAACGTATTTTATGAAGAAAAAATGTAATACCGTAATTTGGGGGGAAAAACGGAGTAATTCCGGCAAAAACGGAATGGTTGGCAGCTCTGAAATATGAGTAAAACAAGTGTGGGCATCAGTTTTACATCAAAACAACATACCTTTTGCTAGTAATCACTTGCCCTTCCATTTAGGGGTAGATTGAAATAATTATTATATTCATGTGCAAATTATACATTTACTGCCTAAAATTTACAGATGATGATAATACAGAAATGGATGAATTTGTCCAGAATTCACAATGGCACCCCTCTGTACTTACTTTGTTGGGTCATATGGTCTCCGTGACCTATGACCTGGGTATGTGCGAAACACTCCGCTGCGGCACCCTATGTACGTCCACTTGACGTCTCTCAGAAGCGGCGAGGTTCGGTTCCTCCATATTGGTTCGATTTGAGATGTGATTAAAACATCAGCTCTGAAGAAGAAAAAAAAAGGGAGGTTATTTTTCTTGCAGAAAGTGTTCTAAAAGTCTGATCATACGCACAATGCCTAGCTCATGATGGAAGCAGAGATGGAGAGAGAGGATGACAGAGAGAGAGAGAGAAGGAACGAGGGAGAGGGAAATAAAGAGAGAGAGAGAAGGAAAGAGGGAAAGGGAAAGGGAAAGAGAGAAAGAGAGAGAGGGGGGGGGGAGGGGAAGAGAAAGATAGAGCGAAGGAAAGAAAGAGAGAGTGAGCTTACATTGAAGTTGAAAGCAGAAGAGCAAAAGAGGAAAAGCAGGAAGATAAAATTACATGAAGCACAGAAAAGAGGAAAGAAACAAAATCTCATAATACGAGTAATTTCCATCACCGTTTCTTTACTTTGTTAATATCTTTTACTGGTCAAATCAAACTTTCTGTGACAGCTTTGAATGGACATTTTTCTGATGCAGCTTGAATATGGGTAATTCCATAAATTAGTGACTCACTTTGTGACATTGTTGGTGTCCCAGTTACATAGGAACCCACACATATTTGTGGCTCTGAGTAAAAATTTAAATAGTGGAGTGAGATTGTTAAGTGATTCTAGGTATGAAGATGCAATATTATGCTTGGAAATCACTTAACAATCTCACTCCACTATTTAAGTCTTTACTCAGAGCCACAAATATGTGTGGCTTCCTTATGTAACTTGGACACCAAAAATGTCACAAAGTGGGTCTCTAATTTATAGAATTACTCATATACATAATTCTAATCTTTTTTAACCGTACACACCTTGTATTCTGCTCAAACACACCGTCTGGATGATTGCAGCCCACGTCAGGGTCGTTGCCGTTGTAAAACTTGTGCGCCCTCACCGTCTTGGTGGCA
This sequence comes from Strongylocentrotus purpuratus, assembly GCF_000002235.5. NCBI lineage: Eukaryota > Metazoa > Echinodermata > Echinoidea > Camarodonta > Strongylocentrotidae > Strongylocentrotus > Strongylocentrotus purpuratus. Next base: position 10,682,743 of record NW_022145598.1, read on the forward strand.
AGATCGTCATCAAAGAGGAAATCATTCGGATTGCAGTAGCATTTTGGCGCGAAGCGGATCGACGAGAACTTGTACGATACCCGTAAATGCGGGTATTTAGGGACGTCATAATACACCTCGATATCTTCAAAGACCCCTGCAAAACAAATAAATTTATGAGCATAGAATTCACAGATCTGGGTCATTATTAAACAGAAACAGACCTAAATTAATAATTAATCAAAATGACAAACTATTATCAAATGAAAAGGGGATGACAGTTTTCTGAACCGTTCTCTGATCTACATGTTGAAGAAAAATGATTTCAGAAGGGTGGATTAACAATTAATGGCGGAAAATTGGAAAAATATCAATACAAATTTTCATTTTTGGGCAAAACAAGTGACTGAAACGATCATATTGTCAATTTGTCTACTTGTTCCGAACATCAGGGCACAATTTTACATATAACAGGCCCATCAAATCTCTTTCGATGATTATGATGATTGAAAAAATTACCCCTGACAATTTTTTCAACAGCCTACATTTGGTCCGCTTTTGACCCGTCGGCATCCTGTTCGTACAAAAATGATTTTGTGTAACTTGCCAACAAAAGCGGTTATGACTGTATTTTACCATTACTGTAATTGACTATGATTTTTGTAATGAATTGATTTGTAAACTTTCACCAGTTAAAAACCAATTTTTGAAAGGAATCATAATAAATGCTTAATTGAAAGAAAAGAAAAATTTAAATTGAATAGTTATGAAAATACAGTGTACACATCTGCCTTTTGGCACAGGAGAGAGAAAGGAGCATGTAGCAGAAATATTCAGTCAAACCTGCCTTTGTGGCCACCTGTATAGAAAGACCTCATTTTTTGTGTCCCTTGAAAATGGTTTCTCATTGAAACATGTACTAGGGAACATGTACATAAAGACCAACTGCCTATCAAGGACACTTTTCATGTTTCCCCTGAGCGGTCTTCATTATACAGGTTTCACTGTACAAAGTAATGTGTATAAGCGAGTGAATTATACCTGGTAGATCTGTTCTTGCGAGTGAGCTGTTGTACTCGATGAGGAGGTTGAAGTAGCTGGTGTTGTAGCGATCTCTGTCAGGAGGCTCCTCTAAACGTCTGAAGCTCTGTTGACAGACAGGAGAATGAAACCCAACAAAGATGAGCTGATATCAAAGGGGGTGTACCATGTCAAGACTACGTGTCTTTCCTGTGGCCTGACTCAGGGCCGATATATACTACCGACTACGGAAGACGCGACCGCAGTATTCACGTACAGTTGTCCAAAAGAAGTCGTAGATGGCGTTAACCAGTATTTGCCATGCTACACCCCCTTTAAGCTTATTAAAAAATTGTCAGCCACTCCAAATTAATTTGAAATTACTCCTATTTGATTACATAGCAAGGTTAACAATCTCTCCAAAGTTTGCAGTTTCCTTGCTAGCCATTCTCCCATGGGAGCTGTCACTTTGACTAAAATTCAAAAAACTATTTTTTTTTAAATTGTTATATAAATATAGCTACAGGTAAACTGATAAAATTGTGTAAGACATTTGATATACAAGCGCTATACAAGAACGGGCTATTATTATAGCAAGGAAAACAATCTCTTCAAAGTTTGCAGTTTCCTTGCTCATCATTCTCTCACGGGAGCTGCCATTTTCATTAAACTTGTTTTAAAGATTTGTATATACACCTGTAGATATAAAGCTACATGTAACTAATAACATGATATTCAAAATTTTCCAACTCATGGCTTTATTTACCCTATCTGTATCGGCAAGGTTGAAGGCAAAGGAGTAGACGGATTGGTTGAGAGATGTGTAGTAATATGTTGCTGGTTGCTGTAGTGTCTTCACTCCATCTGCAAAATCACCCTGTAGAGATAAATACAAGATAACTTTCTTGAAAGTAATGAAATCATATAATAAATAATGATATTTCGCATGTGTAGCGCTTAATACATGGAAAATGTCTCTATAAGCGCTTTACAGATATATTATTACCCCGGTCATCGGATTCAGGCTTGCCCGCAAACAATGTATGCACATTCTGCACTCCTTTGGGAGTATTTCAGCCAGGCGCAATTTTACAGACACTCACTTTACTGATCAATCTTTATGACTCTAGATTGATCAATACCAGTTCTGAGAAGATATAAACTTTATCTATCAAGAATATACCAAATTGTCACAATCACTTCAGGAAAAGATATAACAAAAAAATTATTCAAAATTTATGGGCAACAGTGTAGCTATATGAAACACAAAACGGGTAGAAGTGAAATTAGGGAGGAAATATAATTAAATACTACAACGATGTACACACTGTAACACCAACTTTGGGTACTCTCTTAAAGACCGTCAATACTACTGGGCCAGAAGGGATTAGACCACACAGCGAGGTCACTGACAGGTGGCTATCTCATTAACTCAGCTCTCAACTAACATAAGAAAAAGAGGATCATGGGGGACCAACAGGCACTGATTGGGTAAGTTTTCTATATACTGTAGAGGGAGCAAGTAGCTACAAGTATGACAGTGGGGCTTAAAACGGAGCAGTGAAAATACAGTAAAACCTGCTTTAGCAACCGCCTGTCTTTAAAGACCACCTACCTATAAAGACCACTTTTCATGTTTCCTGTTAGCGGTCTTTAAATACAGGTTTCACTGTAGCTATAAAACACAGGGAAGCAAAATAAGGGGGTAATGTGGACAAATGATGTAATACGAACCTTGGGTATTCCCCTAATAGCATCAGGGATGTAGAGGAAACCACTCATGCCCTGTCTCATGTCTTTCTCCACGATACTGAATGACTCTGGCTTCCCTTCCGGCTGTTCCAGCTTGGCAATGTTGATGAATATGGGATCATCCACGAGCTACGTAGGAAAACAAAATGTTAAGTTACAGTCACTGTACAAAAAATTGTTACATGATTTATGATTATATTCAAACCTGCTTTAGTGATCACCTGTATAGACAGAATACCTGTCTATTGAGACCACATTTTTTGTTTCCCTTGAAAATGGTTTCTCATTGAAACATGTACATAAAGACCGCTGCCTATAAAGAACACTTTGCGGATTTACTTTGAGCTGTCCGGCTTTATATACGTATAGCTCAGATTTCAGCTTCTAAATAATGTAAATACTGCACTTTGTGTTGAATTCATTTAAAGCCTATCTGCACTAGTTTGGCCAGGAGGGATTACACCTCCCTGCATGGTCACTGATAGGTGGTTATCTCATCAAATCAGCTCTCGATTAACATAAGAAAAAGGGGACCATAGGGGACCAATGGTCACCGATTAGGCATTGTTTGCTGTATAGAGGGAGCAAGTACACTGTAGCTACAAGTAGTACAGTGGGGCTTTAAGACCACTTTTCAGGTTTCCTTTGAGCTGTCTTTATATACATATAGCTCAGATTTCAGCTTCTAAATAATGTAAATACTGTGATTTATGTTTAATTCCTTTTAACCAACCAGTAAAACAGTGCAAAAATCAAACAAATCAGAAATCAGGTGTAAATGGGTACCTGATATGCTTGAGCACTAGCTACTTTTGCAGCTCGGCTATGACCAGGGTAATATGTGTAATACTGGTGCTATATAAATATCTGTATTATTGAAATGAATTCTTACCGCCTTGCTGGGTTTGAGCAGTGGATGGAAGATAGTCTGGGCCTCGTTGTCAATCAGGAAAGCATAGACGGATCCCCATTGCTCATTGACGATCAGGTTCTCAATCTCGTCTAGAGTGGCGTCAATACCAACCACACCTATTACACTGATATATTAAAGATAATGGAGAAGAAAAAAAACATGTAAAAATTCAGATTTGCATTTAAAGTCTTCAGCTTATAAAGTTTCTGAGCTGCATTAAAGGTTCAAAACCAGACTGAAATTAAATAAAAATATTAATATGGTTATTTATTTAGCGCCGGTATCTGTCAGGCTCTGATGCTCATGGCATTTTACACATATTACCCTAGTCACTTTACATCTTATGAAGATTTTGAAGATACACGTACATACGTGTATAAATATTTAGAAAAGTGACATAACCTATTGAGACAGGAAAATGAGAAATATAGTTGTTGAGAGGACGAGGAAGAGAGAGAAGAGGAAATGGACAGATATAGCGCTAGACAGAGAGAGAGAGAGAGAGAGAGAGAAGGGGGAGGTGGACAGATATAGCGCTAGACAGAGAGAGAGAGAGAGAGAGAGAAGGGGGAGGAGCAAATAAGGGGATAGGGAGATAGTGAGGAGAAGAAGAGGAAGAGAGAGGAGAGGCAGAGAAACAGGGAAGGGGAAAGGAGGAAGGGAAAAAGAGAGATGAGAGAGAGAGAGAGAGAGAGAAATTGAGAAGTGGAGCAACGGGGGGGGGGGGGGGGGGGGAATAGAGCAAGAGAAAGAGAGGGAAACACATAACATATGCTGAGGGAAAAACACAAATACTGCGCAAAGGGTGAGGTAGGTAATTGGCAAGGACAGAGAGGAGAAGAAAGGGTGGAAGCAGAATAAACAGAGTGACAAGATCTTGATGTTAAAGCAAGAGAAAATTGTAAGCACCTACAACAGAATTATTCTTTAAAATTACTCCATATCTTCAGTAGATAATCAAACTGTCAAATCTTTGATATTCCATGTACAGGTAGTAATCAGGTAATGGTAGGCAGAGATAAGGGGAGAAAGAAGAGTGGGAGGGGGAGGGGGATGGAGTAAAAAAATAGAGACAGGGACAACAAAAATGATATCAAAGGAAGAACAAGAACAAGAGAATTGCTATGTTGATGCAAAAGAGTCAAGGTCGGGGGAGGAGAGGCATCCCGAGACCATTCGGTTCAGTAACTAGTAAGACACAAGTAACTGCCCTATAAGCGTCTCCCCTCTCCCCCCAGCAAAAACAACAACAAACAAATCCTTGGAGAACAGGGTAATGCTATTTCTATGCAAAAGAGTCAAGGTCAGGGGCCATCCAGAGACCATTTGCCTTCAGGAACTAGGAAGACAGAAAAACCTATAGTAGCTATAGTAGCTGCCCTCTCCCCTCCTCTCTCCCCTCCACCCTCCCCTCCACCCTCCCCTCCATCTCCTTCCCTCCTCCTGCTCTCCCCCCTCCCCCTTCAAAAAACACACAACATTTAGCCTTTACCTTCCTGTAACTTGGCTAATAGCAGGGATGGCAATGGTTACCATCAACCCAAGACCCCAAGAGTCCAGGTAGGGAGCTGTCCAGAGACCATCGGTGTTCAGGGAGTTGTTGGAGAGGAACTTGAAATAATCATCCATCTGGGAGATGAGGTCCTCCCCATTCTGGAGCTTCCTCATGTTGCCACGGTGATCGCATGCCAGCTTGCCCGGAAACTCCTCCCCATCGTCCTTGGTGAGATAGCTGAAAATTCTTGCCTGGAAGAGAGAGAGAGAGAGAGATGGCAGAGAATGATTGGATTTGTTTCACAGACATGTCATTCATCAGATCTGATTATTAATGATAGTTGGGTCTTGTATGGCGCTCATGGCACATCGCCACTCCTGGCACTCCATATATCATTACCCTGGCTTTAGCATGGCTGCCATTACAGCGACCAAGCATTTTAAGTAATACATTCTCGTCAGGTACCCATTTACCTCAGCTGGCTAGAGCAATGCAAATGTACATTAATATCTTGCCAAAGGACACAAGTGCTGTGACATGAAAGGATTTGAACCCGGTTCTAATGGTTATAATGGACTTAAATGCATTTAAATGTTTGTTTTTTTCCAGCCAGTAATTAGTTTCGAACTTCTTGTGCGAGGTTTGTGCGGTTACAACCACGTATTCTTTTGACACTCTATCCGTGCCAAAGACAATAGGTACACCCTATCGAAACGTCGAGATTGAGCATGAGCGGGCCGTTTGCGGGGCCAACTAACCCTGTTGAAAGAATACATGTACATGGTGTAACCCAAAACCTTGCTCAAATCTATCATCACCAGGGAAGCCTTCAAATATCACACGTTTTAAAGCCAGTCTGTACTAGTTTGGCCAGGAGGGATTATACTTCCCTGCATGGTCACTGACAGGTGGTCATCTCACCAAATCAGCTCTCAATTACAATAAGAAAAAGAAGATCATGGGGAATCAATGGTCACCGATTAGGCATTGTTTTCTATATAGAGGGCACAAGTAGCTATAAGTAGTGCAGTGGGGCTTTAAATTGGTCACATGATTCATCTCACTCACCCTGGGGCTAGCTTTACTGTTGTCCATGGCAACCTCATCCCAAACCTTCTCCCACTGATACTTGCAGATAGGTCCGGGTACAAACCCACTACGGGTGTAGTAGCCTGCAAATATGAAAAAGTAAAAAAAAAATGAAGGTAGCTTTAATAGTATACATGTAGATATGATGACTGCTGTGAGAGGAATAGTTGTTTTAAAGGCTTAAGGAGAGAATCAATTCACTAAGATTTCTTATTTTTTCTTCATTATCTTGCTTTCACTACCACTTCTAAACAGTAGCGTTATCCTCATGGTAAATTTCTCACTCTAAATGAACACGAAAGACAAGAAGCTGGTGCCTTTGAATGTTTGAAACAGATAAATAGTGCCATACAAGTGCTGTGAATCATCATCATCATCATCATCAACAGAGATGCCAACCTTCATCACCAAAAAAAAGTATTCTTAAGAGGAAAAAACAGTATTTTTGAAAAATCTCCAAACTTAACATATCGCCCAATCGAGTAGCTTAAAAAAACCGGCAGTACCACATATACGACCCGGGATCGGAGCGCGACGTGCATACAGTACACTAGGGTTGTTCGCAAAGTGCGCAGTTTGGGGCCCCGTATCACCGTCCTGCGTGCATCGTTTGAAGACACAGGTGCACATTCGACACAAAGCCGATGATCAGAAATTAAGAAAAGCGTCAATTAAAAAATAAAAAATAAAAAACAAACGTAACAATACATACAAAAACGTACGGCCGTATTCATAGCAAAAAAACAGAACAAATACGGCAAAATCGGAACGGCTGGCATCTCTGCATCAGCCTTTGATATTTTAACGGGTCGATCGTTACCTGGCCCACATCTGACATGTTCTCCGTCCGTATCCTTCCCATCAGTCACCAGGATAATGAGGGCTTGACATCCTGTTCTTGATCTGCCTCCAAGCAGCTGAAAGGCTTTCTGAAAACCATGTCTGAGGGAAGAAGAGAAATATATTCATCAATGTCTTAAAGGGGCTCTAGCATGGGTAATACGTACTGCTCGACGCCATCTACGTCTACTTTTGGACAACTGCACGTAAACTAATGGACTTGATTAACTGGGTCAGCGCGCTAGTTTTCGCGAACGGACCAAAGTTTTCCTCACGCTTCGGTTTTGCGTATGTTGCACGCACATGACTACGTAGGCCTACTGCGCTCGCATTGTCCGTAGTCGTATTATTACCGATTGGCCTCGAGTCATGCCACGGGAAAGACACATAGTCTCTTCATGCTTCAGCCCTTTTAACTGTTCAGAACAGACATACCCATACACTGAACAATCTCTGATCCATGTTTAGGTTAGTACCAGTTTCGGTTTAGGTTGGTTAATTGATTTGTTTGTTTTACCCGACTGCTAAGAAAGTATATGCTTGTAAGTAAGCAACCAGGGGACCAACAGCTTCATGTCCTCTCTGAGGGACTCAGTAATGAGGATTAATGCCTTATCAAAGGGCACTAGAAAAAACTTGCTCGAATATTAAATTTAATGTTCAAAGCAGGAGCAATTACAGGTCAGAAAAAATTCTTCTTCTGTGATTAAAACATACTTAGAAAACAGATAGATGTACTAAAAAAAGCATGTTTTTAATAAGAGTTGTCTACAGCTACATGTAGATAACTCTTAATCTCTAATTTTTCCTAGAAAGTACTTGCCAGGCAATGTAACTTTCACATACACATAAATGAATATGGCACAGAAATCACAATGCAACTCACTTGAGTTCGCTGGTCCCGCCAGGAACAAGGTTGATTGTCTTTGAATACAGGTCTTTACGATGTGCCGTGGTGGCCGGGACCAGCGTGTCATTCTTACAGCTCTGTACTTCGGTTCTGTAATAATACCATCTAGACAAAAGAAAAGACAGAAATGTAGCTACCGGTATATGCATTCATCTGGAAAGAGATGTTGCTATATAAAGTAGAGGCTAAACATGAATAATCATAAAAGTGAGTCAGAGAGAAAGAAAGAAAATAAGAAAGAAAGAAAGAAAGAAAGAAAAAAGAAGAAAGATAGAAAGAAAAAAGGGAAAAAGGGAAAAAAAGAGCGAAGGTGGGAGGATGGGAAAAAAGCAATTGTGAGAGAAAAGAGAGCATAAGAAAGAAAGAAAGAAAGAAAGAGAGAAAGAAGGAAAAAGAAAAAGAAATAGAGAAAGAAAGGAGGAAAGAAAGACAAAAGAAAGAAATAAATAAAAGAGAAGGTGGGGGATGGGAAGAAAGCAAGAGTGAGAGAAAGAATGAGAGGAAGATTCAGAAAAAGCAGAGACTGCAGAGAAAGAAGATATAGAAAGTTCACATCTTATGCTGATCAATCAATTCACACTTTTAAAAATGTTTGGCACTAAAAATACTCTCATACAATGTCAGCCCTGTTTTTATGAAAGAAAATGAAAAGACAGCCTCAATCTTTATGTCTTTTGTAAATTTTGCACAGGTTTGGTTACAATTTCTTCCTTAATTGTCAGTTTACTGGTCTGTTAGGAACTTATTACCATTTTTCAATTTTCTAGTGTTTTTTTTCTTCTCCATTGGATTTCAAGGATTGATTTGTTTTGATTTTGATTTTATTTTATTCATCATCAATGTTCAATAACATCATGTACCGTATTATAACCACCACCTTTCCATCTCAAAAGTATCATATGTCTTTTTTGTTATGGCAATCCCAGCACAAGCCTCATGCTTCTAGGAATTTTGCCTCCTTCCCACAGTGTACATAACATTGTAAATATATATTTCGTGATATTTTCATTTTGTTTCTGTGAAAGAAAGAAATGTTTATTGAATTGAATATTAAATAAAAAAATTCAAGATGAGACTTACTTTCCCTCTCCGTCCCAGTGACTAGCCCGAGCACAGATGATGTTGACGTAATCCTGTTTGGTCAATGTATCTAAGACGGTCTTCACGACCTCTGTGGCAATCTTGAATTTCTCTCCTTTCATAGAGTAACTGTTTAAAGAAAAAGAAACCAAAAGAGAAAAAAGAAAATGGGGAGAAATGTAATTAGAACTACAATTGAATTCATCATGACTACTGCTTACATGTACATGGTGAATTTTGCATTTTTGTCTACGTTATGAAAATTTAGACGACCACCACTACCACAATCACTGCAACAAGTTTAAACACTATCACAAGAACCACCACCATATGATCACAATACCACAGCCACCAACACCATCACTACTGTCAACATCATCACAATCACCATCACCATCATCAATATTAGCAATATCATTGACACTATCATGATCATAATTACCATCATCATCATCATTATCATCATCAACATTACCAACATCATCGTCACTATCGTCACTATCATCATCACCATCATCACCATCGTCATTATCACCAACGTCATTATAATTAAATAATATTGACTGCCTTCTGGGCAATACGACATATATCACCCGAACGGAAGGTGAGGGTGATATATGACAAGTCGTATTGCCCTGAATTAGGGAGTCAATATTACTATTATTAACCACATCAGACATCTAGAGCAAACAAGAAACTCTTACTATCTTATACTCTTAAATTATGTAGGCTACACAGGGTTTCCTAGCATGAGAAGTTGCAAAAACATTGTCAAACCAGCACTGTTCATCCAGTGTTTGACAGATTTTCGATACACTGTAAACAGTTTGCCTAGGGTGTGAATGTTACGTCACAATGGAGTTCGCGCAAAGTGCGCATTTTCTAATACACGATGCGCGATGTAAATTACAACTGGCACTACATTATTGCGCACTAGTTTAACACGCATTTTGCCATTGACTTTTCAGAGCGGGCTAAAATATTTGCGCATTGGTTTTCTGTATAACCTATATTGCCCGCCAAATTACACACAAAATCCCATTGACTTTTTCTGAGCGGACTAACTTATTGTAATTTTGTTGACTTATCCATCAAACCTTGAGGGCAATAACATTTAAAAATTGCCCTGCTCAGATGTCTGATACGGTTAATAATCACCTATATCATCATTCAACCCCATCAAGCCACCACTAACCACCATCACCATTTGTCATCATCACCATCATCAACATTACCAAAATCATTGTTATCATCCTTACCACCACCACCATCACCACCAATACCCCACCCACTATCATCACAATCATATACTACCTTCATCATCACCACCATGGCATCATCACTAACACGACCACTACCACCACCACCACCACCGGTGACACGACATTTGCTCCTGCGACAATTGCTCCGGGCTTTATTTCGTCTAAGATGTAGGGTTAGGGTTAGGGTTTCAATAGGGTTTTATGTTAGGTTTAGGGTTAGGTTTAGGGTAGGGTATAGTGTTGAATCCAGGGTTGAAGTTAGCCATTCGATTAGTGTATGAAATTTACAGCGGAGCAATTGTCGCCGGAGCAAATGTCATGGAATCCCACCACCACCATCACCACCAATACCCCACTCACTATCATCACAATCATATACGACCTTCATCATCACCACCATGGCATCATCACTACCACGACCACTACCACTACCACCACCACCACCACCACCACCACCACCATCACCACCAATACCCCACTCACTATCATCACAATCATATACGACCTTCATCATCACCACCATGGCATCATCACTACCACCACCACTACCACCACCACCACCACCACCACCACCATCACCACCCACTATCATCACAATCATATACAACCTTCATCATCATCACCATGGCATCATCACTTCCACCACCACTACCACCACCACCACCACCACCACCACCACCACCATCACCACCAATACCCCACCCACTATCATCACAATCATATACGACCTTCATTATCACCACCATGGCATCATCACTTCCACCACCACTACCACCACCACCACCACCACCACCACCATCACCACCAATACCCCACCCACTATCATCACAATCATATACGACCTTCATTATCACCACCATGGCATCATCACTTCCACCACCACTACCACTACCACCACCACCACCATCACCACCCACTATCATCACAATCATATACGACCTTCATTATCACCACCATGGCATCATCACTTCCACCACCACCACCACCACCACCACCACCACCATCACCACCCACTATCATCACAATCATATACAACCTTCATCATCATCACCATGGCATCATCACTACCACCACCACCACCACCACCACAAACACCACCACCATCATCATCTCCAGCCACAATCACCACCGATCATCATTTTAATAATAATGGCAATGTAGCTACATTCCTATCGTACACACACCCATCCCAGGGGATGCTCAGGCACCTAGCTAAAAAGGACTATTATTACTACCATTACTATAACTACCGTACATGTATTAAAGTTGCCCAAAGATGCTGAAAACTAATTCAAAAAATTTCTTTATTCCAGGGATCAATCTAATATACACCTGCGTATATATAATTGAGCACACATGGCAAATGTAAATTAATCATACCTGCAATCGAGGATGATGACCACATCTTTAGGTCCGCTGGTGGCTGCGATGTACCAAGGTCTGACCCTGGGGTCATAGTCATTGTAGAACCCCACAAAGTTGGTGTCCCATTCTCGGCCAGGGTACAGTCTAACCAGACCCTCAACCGAGCCAAAATATTGCCATCTGAGGAGAATTAATGCATACGGCAGACATGAATAAATGAGCATACAAATAACCTGCTATTTTCAGACTCTGGATAATATCCCGAAGCTCAAATTTGCATCTTCACCAGACCGATACGCTCATCACAAACTATTTCGGACAGGCGCAAATTAGCCCGCTATTTCCCAAGTAGCGGAATATTTTCTCGACCAAATATCTGCTAATTGCAACTGCAGGCTGATGAAGACCCAAATTTACTGGTTAAAGATAAACTTGAGTTCTGGTAATGCAATTGCATTGTGAAAGAAAAGGTGTGGAATAGATCAGAAAAGTTGATCATATAGCATGTTAGTAATGGTGTGTAATGCAAGGTTCTGGAGTCATCAAAATCATCATAAATTTGGCAGAGTCTTGGTAAAGTAAAATTCACTTACACAGAAAGGTGTATATGGGACAACACACATGGTGTCGGGGCTAGTACTACCCTGATTTCCTTATCTTTCTATGCTCATTACTCAGCCGGTATACATTTTCTTCAAAAATTGTTTGGCACATGACATTTATTTGTAATCTTGAACATTCAGTGTAAGTTTCGTTAGATTCTGTGAGAATTCATTTTCTTTTTTTAACAGAACTCAAGTTTATCTTTAATTTGCAATTTGGATAGTTAGAATAGCGGGTTCTTTGGCAAACTCAAGCTGATGAGAACATAGCCTGCCAACAGCCAGAAGGACGTTAACCCTTTGTTTGAAAGGGTCAAGGCCCTAATGATGGGGAGAATGATAGCTCAATGGAGACTAATAGTGGAAAGAGAGAGAGAGAGAGAGAGAGAGAGAGGAAGACAGAGAAGGAGAGGATGGAAAGAGAAAAAGGGAGGGAGAGCGATAAAGATGGTGGTGATGATGAGTTGAGGATGAAGAGAATGATAGATCAATGGAGACAAATAGTGGAGAGAGAGACAGAGAGAGAGAGAGAGAGGAAGAGAAAGGAGAGGGAGAGGATCGATGGAAATGTGCAAGAGGGAGGGAGGGAGGAGAGAAAACGAGCAAGAGAGAGAGAGAGAGAGAGTGTGTGTGTCAGATAGAGTGTGAGTGAGAGAAAGAGAGAGAAAGAGAGGAGATAGGCCGGGAGGGAGGGAGCGAGCAGAAAACACTTCACTTGTTCAGTTACCTGAGGAGGTTGTCTTCGTCATGATTCTCTTTGAAGATTTCCTCTAGACCACTGGTGAAATAGGTGCTCTTGATCACACCTGAATCAGCTCTGTTTACACTGTCAGATATCTTCACGATGCTGGACGAGTAGCTCACTGGCTGCTTGAAGTACCTGGCAATGAAATTAATATACACATATCCATTATAGATGTGTTCACACTTGTCGGATGTTTTGACAAAATTTCTGGGTGATTTGTTCATTGGTTGCTTGAAATACTAGGCGATGGATAACCATAGAATCAAGACTTTTGTATTGATGAACTATAGGGAGAGGGATGGGAGGATCGAGATCAAGAGAAAGGGGAGGGGGGAGGGGGAGGGAATTATTCTTGAAATGTATATGGCAATGGAAATAATATTTTTCACAGATCTACTTACACTCTTATATCAGATATTTCATAATTCAGGATGAATACATGTAGCTCAGTGGCAGCTTGAAATACTTTGCATTGGAAATTTAATAAATATTTTCACACACAGTATGTTTCTGCTACAAACACCGGAAATTAAGGGAATTGGCTATGTAGAATTAAAAATATCAGCACTAATGCTTACTGGCATGTAAAAGTCTGTTATTACAAAAGCACACCTACTTTACATACATGTATGTGTTTGACTCTTATTTCTCAGCTGTCTTAACCCCTTAAATGTCAAAATAACAGATCATGGAATAGTTTATTACATGTGTGTCTGAATATTCCTATTGGAAAACATGACAATGGATGAATGACATCGCAATTTAACAGAATGGAGACAGGTACCAATTGCTAAATCTGAAAATACAATGCAATCTGCAAGGCACCAATTTAGGTAGCTGAAGCGTAAAGCCTAACTTGCTCCTCAAAAGACTCTATACAATGATCGTGAATTGATGGGAATAACAAAATATAAAGGGATTTATGACAATTTTGTGTATGGATCATATCATTCAAGCATACATGCCCAGCGGCCAGTGGCGTAATGAGCAAAAACTTTGTAGGGGGGGGGGGGGGGGGGGGAGGGGGGCAGAATGGGCAAAGGTGAGAAGAAAAAAACCCTGGAAAATCAATTAATTCCAGCAAAATTTGTTAGAAATAAACGACGTCAGGATTTTATTAGGGGGGGGGGGGTAATGCCCCCAATCAGTACGCCAGTGCCATTGGAATACAAGCACAATCATATACTTTGCGATGAATAGAAAGATTTTCCTGTTTCGTTGAAACAGTTTTTTTTTTAATGAATTTTACGAACACCTTCACGGATACCATACTTTTCCTGGATTTTTTGACGACGACGTACCAGACATTGTCCGGAACAAATCTTTCCAAATTTTCCAATTTTTCAAGTTGTCATCATACTAAAGAGTAAGTATTATGAGGTTAGACATCTTTATTGCATAAATACGTAATAAAGAAGGAATTTTGATGAATCCTAGTTTAGATGTTTTCAGATCAAAGTTTGATGTCCAAACCATTGATTACACTGAGTGGTATGGATGAATTTGCTACGTACAGAAATGTTGACTCCTTACGGAAGTTTGGATTACATGACGTGGAATGTTGTAGTAGGCCATTGGTATCTACTGTTGAACGATTTTGGAGATTGGTTTTTAAGGGAACCTCATTTTACGATATATGAAGTGTCATATGAAAAGAAATTATATTTCTACAAGCTGATATCACATTTAATAGGTTTGATGATAATTTGCATAACTATTTGAGCCAAAAATGTGAATTTTTACAAGTTTTTTCCGAAAATATGAAGTGCTCCAAAATACATATTTCTCCATATTTATAGAATTTTTATGCATGGCTCCTGACTAGGAACTTTTTGAAAAACTGTCAATAAGTATGCATGGTTAATATTATGTTCAAATTTCAAGTTCATTGCTTTTCCAACAACAAAGTTGACACTTTGATATTACCTAAACTGTCTAATTATTCTTAGCAACGCTAATATAGTGAGATGAAAAATAGAGTATACTGTGTAAGCTGTTATTTTTGCAACGGTTTTATTTTCTCGAATTTATCAAAACGCAAAAATATTGCCACCACATCATTCTGGAGCGTGAAAATATCAGCATAAAATTATGTGCTTGCGTCCTTTTGATCGCCAACGCCATTTGCCTGGCCACTGCCACTACTATATTTCGTACACGTACATGTCCACACTCATGCTATACACAGCGTATTTTGTAGCAGGCGTTGCATTTGCACCAATTACAACATTCACTCAGTGATTCCACTTTCTGCAACAGCAAGTGGGGAAGTTCTCATTTTTAAAAAGTCTTATATTCTTTTGTAACCCTTGTCAGTTACAATTGGAATAATACGTACTTGGTATTTTAATCATCATTTAATATGTCTGGCCACCAATATAATAACGAGTTCTCAGAAACCAAATTAGGCTATTGGACAAATTATACATACAATAAAACATTATTCCAAGTGACAGACATGATTTGCCATCTAAAACATGTGCTTAAAGGTGAAATTCAAAGAAAATCACAAATATGTCAACTAATTTATTACTAGAAACTGGTAAGCTAACAGATGGCCATCGTACAAGTTTTAGGTCAACTACATATCGGGTGATTTATAAAAATACAACCACCTCCAATAGCAGCAGGAATATATGAGAGATTCGCCGGAAAAATAACGATGTTTTAATGACGTCACTATATGCATGGCCCTGGGAAGCGGGGATGCTGGGGGTGCTGCAGCACCCCCAGAATTTTTACAGGGGGGGCATAGCACCCCCTGCAAATTTCTTTGATATGATATATTTTAACGATTCTTTCACAAAATCATATAAAATTACTCCTCGAAGCGTTTTTTTAATTTTTTTTTTATACAAAAATAAAAAAATTGTGGTAATTTTGAAATTATGGAGATATTTTGCGAGATTTTGGGGACAAAAAAAATAAAAAAATGTCCTCTTACCCCCCCCCCCCCCCCGCTTATTCAACGGCTGGCTGAGTAGTTGCGAGATTTTTGGGACCAAAAAAAAAAAAAAAAAAAAAATGTCCTCTTACCCCCCCCCCCCCCCCCCCGCTTATTCAACGGCTGGCTGAGTCGTTGCGAAAATTTCGCGCAATACATATCTCAGCGGCTCCGGTGAAAAAATCGTTCCCAGGACCCTGACTATATGGACCAATACTGCCCAAGCAGCCGACATCCCATAAAGAATGAACATAATTTTTGTATTGCTGCATTTGTCATTAAAAATTATAACCATGCGCAGGGTTTAGAGTGAGGGATTAGATTATACATTTAGCCCGCCGGTAGTGAAGTAAGAGAAAGAACTCAAGAGAAGAACACAGGCACTGCAAATGTGTGAGATGTCATGGGACATCGTCTGCTTGTGCAAATCATGTCCATATTGTGATCTCACACATCTCAGCAGCGTTCGGAGAGCTCTTCAGGTGCTATGCCGGGGCTGTATTTAAGCATTTTATAATTTGATAATCATTACTTCGAATGTTTCCAAGCATTGAATTTTGATAACCTTGTCAAATCAAAGTTTCAACTTTGCAATAATGAAAATAATGTAAATTATTTTTTTAAATCAATGAATACTTTAAGTGCATGGTGTAATTCAGAACTTTTACTCTACCCCCTCGAGAAGAGGGTCGCTATTCATGATACAAAATTGGGGTCGTTATTCATAATATGAGAAAAGGATTGCTATTCATAATACGAGAAGGTCATTATTCATAAGGACCGCTATTCGTAATCAAAGAAGAGACTCGCTATTCATAATACTGAAAGAGGGTTGCTGTTCATAAAAATTAAATAAGCAAACAAAATGTTAATAAGAAAGGGAAATATTGGATGGGGGTGCCCCCACAGCTTTGGCGTAACTAGGGGGGGGAACAACAAATGGCCCCAAATAATTGTTGAAATCGTTTATTGAAAACATACATTTCAGAACAAATAAAGAAAAAAAGCGTGCCCCAATAATGTACGCGACCCGTCACCCCACCCACACCCCCCCCCCCCACCCTTCCCATCAGTCCGACCACCCTGCCCCATTTGGCTGCAGTATACCTTTGGTGCAAGTACATATTATTATTACTAACAATTTTTGTTAAAGTAGTTCATACTATTTAAACTCTTTGGTCACTTATCATTAGGTCTTCATAACCGCTCTTGAGCCCGTGTTTGATCTGTATTCGTCATTATATCCTGCCCCCTTGTTGCTATGAGAGTTAGATATGGCCACTCCAAAAATAAAACAAAATTTCTCACTGCATTTTTTATTTTATTTTGTTGCACTAGACTTTATCCCCCCCCCCCCCCCATTACCACACCACCACCCCCAAACCCCAACATAAAAGACGGTAAATGTTAGGTTCATATTCAGATTGCATTACCTCTTTGTACTCTATGTGACGCAAAAACCTTCAAGGTCCGAAAGTGTTCAAGCCCTCTATCCCCCAAAACAAAACACAAATTTAAAGTGTCCCCTCCCCACCCCATCCCTCTTGGGGCAGTAACTAGGCTTATGGTCCGGTCCAACTCGGTTTGTTTTCGATGTTAGGAATGTTTTTAAAAAAAGATTGTGGATAAATAAAGTTAGGTTAATTACTATTATTACTAGCATCATGAGGTATGATAATTCCTGGAAAAACGAAACTCTTTGTTGGCTAAATTGAAGAGCTTTTGGGGGCCTGATCCTTGACTTCTGGCACTGGCTATTGCTAAGGCGAAATAATTTGTAGGTCCATACATGTAGATCCTATTAAAAACTATACTTTCCACAAAAAAATTATTGTCATGTACACAATTACTAGTTTCTAAAATAGCAAACTCACTCCTTAAATATCAGGGACGGATCCAGGGGGGGGGGGACAGGGGGCACATGACCCCCCCCCCCCCCCGGCCCAAATAATTATGTTAAAACCAGCCCCAAAAATGCACTGAAAAACAGTACAGTGCAATTTTTGGGGGACCCCCCCAAAAAAAAAATTCCTCTAACCCCCCCCCCCCCCCCCCCCCCTGCTTATTCAGCGGCTGGCTGAGTCGTTGCGATTTTGTGGCGGACTAAAACAAAAATATATATATATGTTCTCTTACCCCCGTGTGCCCCTCATGTGTTCCCCCCCCCCCCCCCCCCCCCGGGAAGAAATTCCTGGATCCGCCCCTGAATATGACTATGATAATGGGCCTGCTTGTTCTACTTAAAGGTAATACAAAGTTTTGGTATGGGGTCATGAATTTGGTTCAAATGAAAATAATGGAAGCAAATGCGATTCTACAATATTAAGTGATCGTTGTCGCGGTTGAAAACGAGTCTAAAGTTTTGAAATTGTAAATAATAAACTCTTTATGTTGTATAACTCCCTCTCAAGGTCAAAATATTAATTAAGCTAAAACAATGTTTCTTGACTAAAGTCGACCGATTAGCTCTTCCCGTTTGGAAATTATATATCACAACTACATATTCTGAGATTTTCATGGTCGCAGCTAACATTGTACGGCCGTATAGGCGCTATTTGCAATTTATCAAAATTTACCGGGAGCACTGGTAAATTTTTATATTCAATTTTTCTCGAAAGCATAAGTGTTTTAGGGGCTCATTTTTCTAGTGCTTATAATACATCCACAGGGGCATCCAAATATATCCAAATGGTAAAGAATCACTATCCACCCGATTTCAAAATTTCCCAAAACTTTGTATTACCTTTAATGTCTCAGTGGCATAGCCAGGATAAGATCTGACAAGATTCTGACAAGATCTTAACTAAAATAGTACAACAGTAACTAGATAGATAAACATTATACTTCATTCTTAAATAATGATACAACAATAATGGTTCAAGATTTTATTCATATATTACAAGTTGTAAAACATATACAATTTCAATTGAAATTATAGATACAGTAACAAAGCATGATAATAATTCATTCTTAAAAAGGTAGATTCCTGAAATGACACCTTTTACTCCCACAATTTTCTTTTGTACTCTAACTCTATTGCTTTAGCGGTTACGTTCTTTAAGATTTTTGTCTTGTCTATTGAGACCATTAGGGTTTTCAAATGTTGAGTGCTATGGATGGAAGTGCTTCGGTTAGAGGAGGGGGTTTTGTAGTCAGTATTTTGTGATGTGTCTGAATCTGAACTGGATGAGGGGTCCGTTCTGAGAGAGATGGATTCTACAGTCAGACTTCCTTCACGTTTTCGTTTATTATGGCGTTTCTTGCCATACATGACTGTCCGAAACTCCTCGTCCAGGTTGAAACTGTCAACCTCCGGAGCGAAAGTCGTCATGATTGGGGGTTAGGGGAGTGGCAGGAAAATCAAATCCCGCTGTGCGTGTTCTAAAAGTGTGTGTATAGAAAACCCAGATTTTATTTGCCTACAGTGTATCTTATTCTGTATATTCCAATTCACCATGTTTATAGATCCAATATCCTGAACATATATATTCACAATGAAACCAACTTCCAGAAGAAAAGTATAATTTTCCAGTATAACATCAGTGAAACAGATGTTAAGAAACGGGATGAGAACGTCATTATTTTGGTTCATTTATTGTGTAACATTTGCGTAATTATTAGGTTGAAAGCGGGTTACAGTAATTACATATTTCCTCTTCGATGTAAATTCAACGTGAATGAAGAACATGATTCATCCCAAGTCAGCCTCTTAACATTCACATGAATTTCACGCAGATTTTTTGACTAAAACTATCACTAACGCTTCACATGTTTCTGTGACGCGATTCTAAAACTTCTAAAGGATGTGATAATTTTGTTTATGAAGATGTAATTTCATAACCAAACAAAAACGGGAGTATTAGGTTCACAAACTATGGTCTCCCAAGTTAGGGATATAATCACGTTATAATGGTGATATTCCAGTGACGATTGCGTGATTTAGTGTACATGTTTTTTAAGTGACCTAGTGCAAAAAACGTGTTAACACAATCACGTAAATGTCAAGTGTTTGAAGGATGTAAATTTGTTCTAGTCGATACCGTGATTTTCATGTCAATTTGTTTATTGGGATGTATAATTTGACAATAAAATTGCAGTTTAAAGGGATCGTTTAACAATGTTAAATCTGAGATACACGGCCCTACGTATTATCAGTGTCTGTGATATGGTGTAATATTGAAGCCCTAAAAAAATTGCGCTTCAAAATGATCAAGAAGTGCCTCAAAAAAGTAAAAATCTTTGAGTGACCGGTTTTACCATACTCGTTTTCCCCAATAGACTGTAGTGTTATGAAAACTGTCAGGCGAACGTTTTTCAAAATTTGTAATTCCAATCATAAATATCTTGATAATCAGACAGGCGATCGGCTTGTAAAAGTCATGGGGTTCCTGACTGACCTAAAGGTTTACAATTATCATTGCATCATGAGCTAAATCCAGAATTTTATTTCAGAATCTCAGACAAAGTTACAGAATCCCTTAAAGCTAATATCAAAGTGTCAACTTTAGGGCCATATAACTTTGTTGTTAAACAAAGCAATGAAATTGGAATTTTGATATAATATTAACCGTACTTATGGGCAGTTTTTTCAAAAGGTTCCAAGTCAGTAATCATCATAATTTTATAAATGTGGAAAAATACGTATTTTGGGGCAATTCATATTTTCTGAAGAACTTGTAAAAATTCAGATTTTTGGCTCAAAATTGTTATGCAAATTATCCTCAAACCTGTCAAATGATATATCAGCTTGTAGGAAATGTAACTCCGTTTCATATGACACCTCGCATATATGATGTAATGAGGTTCCCTTAAAAAGTAATCTCCAAAATTGTTCCACATATTACATGTAGTTGTACATGGCGGTCATTTTGAAGTGAGTGAGAACGGGTCTTTAATTAGTTTGGCTCAAATGCATTGTAAAACAATAGCGCAAAAATCTAGTTAAAGATGTTTAAAAAGTAAATGAAAATATGGATATATTCATGTGCAACCATATTTATTTAAATCAATGCGAATTAAGCTAAGTTGAGGTCTTACTAGTTTGAAGAGATTAGATTATTGCAGATCAAGTGGTTTTTAGGTTTTTCCATTAAGTATTACCGGTAGGTTGTTTACTGATGTTTTAGGTTACAAGTAAAATGAAATAAGCTTTAGGTTCTTAAAGAAAATACAATGTGTACATGTAAAGAAATGTATAAAGTGCTATTTTTAATAAAGCAGTTGATTATTCAGCTTACATACTTTAGTGTAATTATGGAGCTAAATAGTTATTATGCAAAGAAATTACACAAGACAACTGTAACTTTAATAGTGAGGTCATACATGTATTTATTTAATGTGACACGAGAAGCATTAGTTGTTCTTTAACAATATGTTATTTTCTCTCTGTTTTGATTACAGTTTGAACGATTTGGAACTGACATTGTACAATAGTGATTAAGAAGATCAATGGAGTACTTGTATAAGCTTTGTGGAATGCTAGTTGTCTTTATGACCCTGATTGAACCAGCTGATACGCCAGCAATAGATCCAAATGACAACAACATTTTGGCTACACCCTATAGCAATGATGCTTTCACCATACTCTCCTGTATATGTGTTGTTTTCCTAATCGTCAAATGCATGCAATCATAGGAAAGTGAAAAGTATGCCGCAGACCTGCCGCAGACCTGCCGCAGACCTGCCGCAGACTTTCAGTACGCCACAGGAACAGTCTGCGGTAGGTCTGCCACAGGAAATCCCATTAAAGTCTAATAGGGCCAATTGAAACCAATCATCTCATGCATATTCATAATTACTTTACACGTGTGACAGAAAAATACATTTATCATGATTTGTTAAGCAAATTAAGACGATGCACATCATTTTTGTGATTTCTATTTTCCTTTTGTCATTATTAACCAATAGATTATTTTGTCTGATCATGTTACAATTACATTCACGTTTAAGCAATAGATATATTGATTACTAACCAAGAAACTATGATTACTAACCAAGAAACAGTATACATATTTAGTATATATATGTGTACGAGCCTGTGTCACTTTAAATGTTACTCTTGAATACACTTCAAATGATCAATGTGATGAAGTTAATTCAATTGAGAATAGAATATACCTAATTGGTAATATCGATATCTATTGGTATTACCTAATTGGTAATATCGATATTGCCAATATCGATTATGAAGTATCAATCAGTTTATCAATCAGTGTTAGTACTTTTCTCAGTCTATCATCTACAAATGTATGCATTTTTTAAAGGTCTTCCTTTTGCTAACTTAATTTTTGGGGTAAACAGATCACAGAACGTTCATATTTTTGTCACAGTCTATCATCTATATATTTTTAAAAGGTCTTTCTTTTGCAAACATCTTGAAACAAGGCTGATTATGGAGTTACAAGAACGACATTTAGGATTCTATATGGAAATAAGTAGTTTGTAACAAATTTTATCTGACCATTTGCTTTTGTGGATAAGATCAATCCAAGTACCTTTTTTAAAGACAACATAATAGACTGAACAATTTTGTTGATCAGAGGATGAATTTGCTATGTGTGTTAATCTTCAACAGATCATATAAATGTATAATCTTATATGATGTTGTTCAGATGTTATTCAGCAGTCATCCAAAGAATGATCAACTGTGCTAAGAGTGAATTTGGTTTACATGTTTTTGTATTTCAACAATTTCCCCACCTTGTACTTCGACAGTATTTGATTTTTGTTTTGTTTTGGGTGTATCAACATAACTATCAACTTTGTTTATATTTAAGCACTCATATTCATTTGTAATCTAATATGATTTTGTTCAGATGTTATTCAGCAGTCATCCAAAGAATGATCAACTGTGCTAAGAGTGAATTTGGTTTACAAGTGTTTGTATTTCAACAATATCCCCACCTTGTACTTTTACAGTATTTGATTTTTGCTTGTTTTGGGATTATCAACATAACAATCAACTTTGTTTATATTTAAGCACTCATATTCACTTGTAATCTAATATGATTTTGTTCAGATGTTATTCAGCAATCATCCAAAGAATGATCAACTGTGCTAAGAGTGAATTGGGTTTACAAGTGTTTGTAATTTAATAGTATCTATTTGTGACTGTTCAGCAATCAATAACATTAACAAATTTCTGTTACATATTTTATCATTTTAAGATGAGCATATGGACAGGCATGTACATGTACATGTAAGTCTAAAAGATGGAGGACATTTATAACACCTTGTTCTTATGTGAAAGATGAAAGACCTCTTTTTATAGGAATACAGATCATAGAATATACAGTGTAAGTGTTTTTTTCTCATAGTCTATCATCTATGCATTTTTGAAAGGTCTTCCTTATGCAAACATCAAATGATATACAATGTTGTCCAGACGCTGTTCAACAGTCAACCAAAGAATTATCAATTGTGCTAATTAAGTCTGACTTGGGTATTTCATCAATTGTACCTCTTTGTAATTTACATATCTTATATTATATCATATTTTTCAGATGAACCAAAGATTGATCTATTGTATTGAGCCTAAATTTGTTGTGTGCATGTGTATGTTCAATAAATAAACTAAAGTAAAATAATAACAAATAAAATAAAGTATATATAAACGCCACTAATAGATTGTATCTACATGTATTTCTAATTTTACACTGCAAAACTGTATGATTTGGCCCAGTGATCAATATCATACAGTGATCAGCTGTGTCAAGATTGACTTTTCTGTATTAAAGTGCCTCTTCATTTCCCAACAATAGTATCAATTCAGCAATCAATAAAATACACATTTTTCTGTTACATTTAATAATTTTATGATGAGCACATGGACAGGTACAGGCATGTAAAGGTACGTTCAAGCGATGTTTTGAAGCTAGAATCACAAAAATCAATCACAAATCAAAACGCTGTTAAAAACACTGTTACTGCGGGAGAGCGTTCAAGCGATTTTTATCAATGCTGATTCTCGCTCATTTCAAGCCCAGGCACTGCTCATCACACTGTAGTTTGACCCAGGAAGTATAGGTCAACTTTGCCGCACGCTTTCTGAATTTGTTTATGGTCAACTGTCAGTCAAACCATGCAGAAGCAGGCCACAATAATGACATTATAGAGTCATGATTGAGATCTCTGTTTGTTCAAGCAATTTTTAGCGAGCGTGATTCTGCAGAATCACACTACAAAACGCATCTTTTTCAGCGTTTCATGTTTGCGTTTTTAAACACATTTATTTTTACGACCTACAAAAAATTGCTTGAACACAACCGTGTTTTTAACTAAACGTCTTTGAAAACCATGTTTCTAGGGTGAAAAAGTGTCGCTTGAACATGCCTATAGTCTAAAAGATGTACCCAACAGCATTGTACGTTGTGATACATTAATAAATCAGAAAATGTCATAAAACTAAATACGAATTAAATGTGATGTCTTTGGAAAGCGAGTCGGAAAAATCAGAATCTCTGTACACACTTTCATTGAGCTGAGAGAGCTTGGTGAATGTAAAATTATCATTGGTTGAGTTCATGAAACTGTCATATAAGTCCACCACTTTCTCCACAATTTTCTGAAGAAAAAAGAAGAAAAAAAGAAACTGACAAATTTATATTCAACTCTCAATATGCACTGTACAGCACAAGGCAGGGTGTGGGTAATTGATCTAAACTGCTTTTTGTAAAAGTACTATTAAACTAGAAAGAGAACTAACGACACAATCTCATGTCTAAAGATAAAATTGGCACAACCTACAAAAGCTAAAACAAGCACAACCTACAAGAGCTAAAATAAGCACGTTCACCCCCCCCCCCCCCCCCCCCCCTATTTGAGAGCCAGGTGCTATATCTTAAGTACACAAGACCAAAAATGTGCTCCCCCTCTCTTTTGTTGTTGTTGCTTATCAGATGACCTTTTTTAAAGCTTAATTGTCAGTGTATTTAAAATATACTGTGCCCCTCTTTAACAAAATCTTGGATCCATTTCTCTTTATGGGTCACAATGAATAGCTACATGTATACCACTCACTCTAGCAGCTCGTTCTTTCCTGACGAAGTAGTCCCCTATGAGGGCCTTCGATCCCTCGTTTCACCGTCTCGTTGCCATTTTTCTGTGGTAGGGTGTAGTTGGCAGTATCAAAAAAATGCTGTGTGTGATGGGACTGCTGACCTTCACTTGGAGCTGAAGAGATAAAAAGAGAAAGAAAGAAGAAAAGATGAGGATTGTAATATGGGTCGATGTCTTTGGTAACTGGGTGGAGAGAGAGAGATATAGATATGGATGGGACAGAGAGAGAGAGAGAGAGAAGAGTAGAGAAAGAGAAAAGATAGAAAGAGAAAGAATATGGATGAAGGGTGAACTTCTGAAACTAGATAATAAGAAAGTGGAGAATCACCTCTATAGACAAAGGCCATAGAATAGGAAGGAGAGAGAGAGAGAGAGTACAAAAGAACGAAAGTAAAGTATTCCTTTACAGAGACAAAGACGAGTACAAAAAAGTATTGTAAAGGACTGGAAGAAGAATACAGTTGAGACAGACAGAGAATAATAGAATATGGGGAAATAAAGGGAATAGGAAAAGTTTATAGTTAATTCTAAGTGTTTGTCTTGGTGTACCAATTATATTTTCAGCTAAGTTTCTTATTAAAAAGGGAGCATATTATCACGGAAATGCAAGATAAAACACAACACTTATTATAAGATGGGTAGAAGAATCCCTGCAATCTGATTGGTCAATTACCATGTAATTATTTTTACTGGATGCACGCGATATCGGCGATCGATACCACCGATATCAGCGATCGATACCACCGATATCAGCGATCGATACCACCGATATCCTTTTTTTTTTCTTTTTAGGTGGTCTGTCGTTTTCGACAGATCACCTATTGTTTTCGTCAGAATTTTCTTTATTTATTTATTTATTATTCTTTATTTTTATTTCTTCCCGTTTTTTGTTTATCGGTTAACTCAAGATCGGTTGTGTTAATTTCTTTCAATTTTGACACAGTCATAGGTCATTGTCATGAGACGTGACAGGAACATTTTCAAGGTCATCAGGTCATCGTGACGTCATCCAGGCGCCATTTTGTGAAATCACGTTATCCATCATATCTTCGTGATGCATAAGCAAAGGTCATTCATATTCATATCACATATACTTCAGGTCAAGGGGCAACAGGTCATGTCATCGAAGGTCACATAAAGGTCACGACGCGGGCGTACGCGTGCGTCAAAATTTAAAAATGCTCAAAATCACTTAACTATTAAAGGAGAGTACGAATCAGGTCATTTTAAGCATTTCAAAATTTTCCGTCCGTACGTGTCAACGCGCGGAAAAGGTCAAATTCATTTTTTTTTACATGATTTAGATTCATCTTACCATAAATTTACATTAATTTCAGTCACTCTTGACGTTTCATAAGGCCGTGAGCGCGCGTCAAAGTTCAAAATCCGCGCGTACTGCTATGGGCAATATAATGCAAATTTGATCAAAAACATCCCATTTTAAAAATCAAAATAGCTCTTCAGATGGTCAATTGACCCCAACTTTTATATCATGGTTGGAAAAAGCATGAGTTGGAGATATGATTTCATGTCTCATTTGACCCTCAATTAACTCATGACGTCATCATAATGGCCTCCGAACTCAAAATTTCAATTTGCATATTATGACGTCAGCATATTTTTGTAAAATTGATTGTATCTCTGTAAATATTGATCAATTTTCTTTCAGATTTTGATATGTTCTACCTGAGAATATTCTCTACAAATGCAGTATCACTATCACGATATTTCATTTTGACAATGGCATCATGGCGTATTTTTGCAATTAAAGGAGGCATGTCAATTTTTCACATTTTGCGTGTATTCTCTATGGGACATGACTTTTTCTCAAAACTGGATTCTACATTCTCATCTTTCGCGAGCAATATCTCCGTCGTTTTATCTTTGTTTACGCTGAGCTTTGAGTATGTTGTAGCTGAGACAATAAGCTATCGTAAGTGTGCCCTTTATTTTTCGATCAGATGCCAAGATCATGCTCATATTTCACTTACAATGTGGGATTTGAGAATTCCATTTTCCGTTTACGTGTAATCGCTATGGGAAATGTTTTGGTATATCGGTAACGCACTTGACTTCCGACCTCGAGGTCCCTGGTTCGAGTCCGGGAGTCTCCAACAATTTTTTTCCATTTTTTGTTGTTGTTGACTCTTTAATGATCATAAAATTGAAAACAGACCACCTAATTCATCCCCATGACGAATTAAATTTCTAGTTTCAATAATTTTTTTTAAATATAATTTTTTTTTTAATGATTTTTTTTATATTTTTTTGGTGATAATTATTTGTTTTTTCATGTTTTTTGATAATTATAATCTGTTTAAAAAAAATTTAAAATTCTATTTTTTTTTTTTTTTTTTAAGTTCACAGTTTAATGTGCACTGACAATTTTTTTTAATTTTTTTTTTAAATTTCATGATAAGTTAATAATCATGCGTCCGGTAAAAAAAAAAAAAACGGACACATGATTTTGCCATGCATCCGGTAAATCTGTAAAATAACAAAATGTTGTATTTTTGACAATTTTGGGGGCCCCATCTTATAAAACAGATGATGCACAGGTTTAATTCGTTGGTCGGTGGAATTGTGTGCATGCGATACCTTTGAATTTGGTCTAAAACTATTCAAAGGTACCTTGTGCACACAATCCCTACCGACGCACTCAAACCTGTGCATCATTTGTACACATGTACATGGACAACATAATTCTGAACGAGTGTTGCCCAGTTCTCCACATGAGCAGCTAGCGTCCCATCCTCCGCATCTTTACTGTACAGTAGCTATGTAGAACTCCCCATACGTCTCCCTGTTGCACGGTCTTCCAAACATCACCATCGACACCACCACTGGCCAAATTTAAGAGTGTCCTACTAATGAATTGAGATTTGAGTACCAAATGGTTCAGAATATGATGTACATGCTGGAGTTTGTGCAGCCTTGTATCTTTTAAACATGATTTTTTTACATGATTTAGATTCATCTTACCATAAATTTACATTAATTTCAGTCACTCTTGACGTTTCATAAGGCCGTGAGCGCGCGTCAAAGTTCAAAATCCGCGCGTACTGCTATGGGCAATATAATGCAAATTTGATCAAAAACATCCCATTTTAAAAATCAAAATAGCTCTTCAGATGGTCAATTGACCCCAACTTTTATATCATGGTTGGAAAAAGCATGAGTTGGAGATATGATTTCATGTCTCATTTGACCCTCAATTAACTCATGACGTCATCATAATGGCCTCCGAACTCAAAATTTCAATTTGCATATTATGACGTCAGCATATTTTTGTAAAATTGATTGTATCTCTGTAAATATTGATCAATTTTCTTTCAGATTTTGATATGTTCTACCTGAGAATATTCTCTACAAATGCAGTATCACTATCACGATATTTCATTTTGACAATGGCATCATGGCGTATTTTTGCAATTAAAGGAGGCATGTCAATTTTTCACATTTTGCGTGTATTCTCTATGGGACATGACTTTTTCTCAAAACTGGATTCTACATTCTCATCTTTCGCGAGCAATATCTCCGTCGTTTTATCTTTGTTTACGCTGAGCTTTGAGTATGTTGTAGCTGAGACAATAAGCTATCGTAAGTGTGCCCTTTATTTTTCGATCAGATGCCAAGATCATGCTCATATTTCACTTACAATGTGGGATTTGAGAATTCCATTTTCCGTTTACGTGTAATCGCTATGGGAAATGTTTTGGTATATCGGTAACGCACTTGACTTCCGACCTCGAGGTCCCTGGTTCGAGTCCGGGAGTCTCCAACAATTTTTTTCCATTTTTTGTTGTTGTTGACTCTTTAATGATCATAAAATTGAAAACAGACCACCTAATTCATCCCCATGACGAATTAAATTTCTAGTTTCAATAATTTTTTTTAAATATAATTTTTTTTTAATGATTTTTTTTATATTTTTTTGGTGATAATTATTTGTTTTTTCATGTTTTTTGATAATTATAATCTGTTTAAAAAAAATTTAAAATTCTATTTTTTTTTTTTTTTTTTAAGTTCACAGTTTAATGTGCACTGACAATTTTTTTTAATTTTTTTTTTAAATTTCATGATAAGTTAATAATCATGCGTCCGGTAAAAAAAAAAAAAACGGACACATGATTTTGCCATGCATCCGGTAAATCTGTAAAATAACAAAATGTTGTATTTTTGACAATTTTGGGGGCCCCATCTTATAAAACAGATGATGCACAGGTTTAATTCGTTGGTCGGTGGAATTGTGTGCATGCGATACCTTTGAATTTGGTCTAAAACTATTCAAAGGTACCTTGTGCACACAATCCCTACCGACGCACTCAAACCTGTGCATCATTTGTACACATGTACATGGACAACATAATTCTGAACGAGTGTTGCCCAGTTCTCCACATGAGCAGCTAGCGTCCCATCCTCCGCATCTTTACTGTACAGTAGCTATGTAGAACTCCCCATACGTCTCCCTGTTGCACGGTCTTCCAAACATCACCATCGACACCACCACTGGCCAAATTTAAGAGTGTCCTACTAATGAATTGAGATTTGAGTACCAAATGGTTCAGAATATGATGTACATGCTGGAGTTTGTGCAGCCTTGTATCTTTTAAATTGCCAAAGTCATAATAGCCAGAGTTGGCAGATTTTTGGACTTTGCCAGAGTTGGCAGATTTTCGGAATATGCCAGAGCTAGCAAGATTTGGGACTTTGGTCAATTTGGCATATGACATGTATTTGGACATTAGTAATTAGTGTTTAGTAATTAGCTGAAAAGAGACATAATTAATTGCCATCTTTAAACTGGCAGGGCTAGTTTGGTGGAATTAAATAGTTTCGGCATGGTACTGGTTGGCAAATTTTATAGTTGCAATTGGTCAAAGTGGCGAATTTATAGTGGTTAAGCCACTGTGACAAAATGTTGGACTTTGCCAGACCTGTCAAGATTTGGGGCTTAACCAAAAATTGGCAAGGTTAATGGGGTGTTTGCACAACATTTATAGTTTTGATTATGTGAAGTACCATAGACTTCTCCAAAAAAAATAAACTTTTGAACTTTGTCACCTGTGCCTTATAATACTGTATATGAGGCATCCTGTAGATTTAGATTAAGATTTAGGTTTAAGTGTAACTCTTAGTTTATTTTTAGTACCTCAACAATTTGAACATACAGTATTCTATGCCTGTAGTAACGTAAGGTATAACGTTAGTTCAATCTGTAAGATAGTGGATGCCTTGTTAATGTATATATAGGGGACAAATGCAACCATACTTTTATTTGAATTAAAAGTGCCTTTGCTCTCATGTGTAAATAGAATGTAAATGGTTGATCTATATGAGTGCACTGTTAAAAGCAACCTGGATTGTGAATCTGTTAACTCACAAACACTCCCTCTTGGCACTCAGAGACGTGTACGTTGTACAGTATTAAAAAAACTTTGATTAACTACTTAGAGTTTTACATGTATTACATTTACAGCTCAAAACAATTTGTGACAATTACCAATATTAATGTTAGTGCTGGGAGTTAACGTATGAGTTAGGCTCAAACGCCTCATTGTTAGATGAAATCTATTCTTATTTATTCACTTGAACAATTTAGGCCGACGGATTCGTTCTTCGATCATACTGTACATGTAGTAACTTAAGGTATAACGTCAAACTGTATGAAAGTGAATGCCTCGTTAATGTATCTATAGAGGATGAATGCAGCCAGACCATTATTAATGATAAAATTCTCCCAACTATAATATAATTATGATTTAAGTTAATTTTAGGTAAATGTACATTGTCACAAAGCAATAAATTGGCTCTACTGTATAACATTCCAAACATTTAAGTGTTTAAAGCGTGTTTTAAAAAGCCTGCTTTATGTCTAAGTATTTCAATGGAAAAAACTGTTGGGAAAATTCAAAAATTGGTTGGGAGAATTTACTGTTAGAGGGTGTCGCACAGTGACGCCTTCAAAGAAAACCATAAATATCTTTGTGGTTTGAAGAAAAAAAAATTAGGATTAACCCATTGGTTAATACAGTAGATTTCATACAAAAATTATGCAGTTTTTTCATCAACCTTAAACAATGTTACCACGTCTACTTTAACTCACACACACTCTCTCTCTTGGCACTCAGAGGTTGTACATTAAAGAAACTTTGATTAATTACTACAGTAAGAAGTTCTTAGAGTTTACTACATTTACAATTACAGTTCAAAACAATAAGCGAGTTCGTAATTAGGATTTGCGCATGGGCAGATAAAGGTCATTCGTACCCAAATTGTAAAACTATTGAGACAATTACTTGGATAGTGCTCATGAAAGTTATGTAATCAGTATTTATTTATGCACCAACATTACATTTATCTGATATACAGGTGGAAGTATTCTTCTCAAGAGGCAAACAAAAGGTATTCATGAAGCACCTCCATCACTTCGGCAGTGATTATTCTAAAATGCACACATGGGAAGTATCCATCGTGTCCAAGATCTGTGGATATTTTGGGGTCATGCGTTCCAGAGCTATATACGAACTCGCTTATTTATGACAACTATCGGATAAGTGCTGGGCGTTTGGCTTGAATGCCTTGTTATTGTTCTGATGAAATCTATTAATATTATAAAGTGTTACCAATTGTTATTTATTCACTTGAACAATTTATGCCGACGGATTCATTCTTACAGTGTATGTCAAGTTACATGTACAGATACATGTCATTTGTTACAGTAGTTACTGGTAATTGGTACTTTTACATCTTCTTTAGATAACATGATAACAGAATTTAGAGAAATAAATCACCATCTGGTTTTGATTCAGACACTTCTGTCATCGTGCCTTTAGATTGCTTGCTACCCTACGGGAAGATTGTGACAGAGGACGTGAGAGAAAGTGCCCTAAGTTACAAGTGTGTAATGTGTTTGACTGCGTGTACAGTAGGTCTACAGGACACCAAGTGTGCCCTACATGTAGCTGTCACATTCAATTCAATTTTGTATTCACTCATTAAAACCACTTAAAATACAAAATACAAAACTATAAAATTACACACATCTTGAAAATAAATAGATTTCTACAAGTGAAGCTTGGTTTAAAAATGAGTTGGGACAAATGAAAGATTAAAATCTTGTCAATTTCATCCCCACAATAAAAAACAAGAACATCACAACTGACACAAGTTAGTCTACATTACCCTAGATCTAGTCTAAACGTTGAGGACAAAAAATACATTACACAACCCCAATATCAGGTGTTTGTAGAGAAAGAGAGAGAGAGAGAAGAGTGAACATGACATGGAAGAAAATGATTGGCTTGAGAATTTGATGAATGAACTTAAGGCAAAGGAATCAAGATAGGCCTACATCGTACAGGTTTGCAGTAGATCTAGGTCTAGATTAGACAGCAATAACCATCTGATTTGGGTCATTTCTTTAATAAAACTGACATTTGTTGTCATTCCCCAATACAGATGGCAACCCAGAGATCTCGTACCGTGGGGGTAAATTAGAGCCACAGCGTAACAGCTTTTCGTTACCGACATTTCTCCCCCGATTTTCTTTATTTAGATCTAATTTCCTGATTTCTAAATCAGATGTAAATTAGGTCGGTCTATATATCTCCTAATTACAGTTTTCAAAATTTGCTAACCTATTATAGAATGTGAAATTTTCGGACTTACTTATATGAATTATCCAATTTGTTCCTCAGAACCGCGAAGCACTTACATTCATGCATTCGAAATATTACCCGGCGGCCGATATATTTCCGGGTCCACCTACCAAAACATAGCCAATGGCCAATCAGAGCACTCGTTTCGTGGGAGTTCGTTGGTCAAGCCGGGCCGACTCGTATGTAGCTACGGTAGCTATTGGACGTTCGAAAAGAAAAAATTAATATTCATCAACTAAAACCAAGACGGATAATGTTGACGACGAGACTTTCTCGGATTAATCATTAATTTAGGATCTAAATGAGCAAGCTATCGTAAGTCAAATAAGCTATATATATGTTATTTTTAATTAGACTCTAATTATTGTCATATTATTGCAGCATGTGTGAGGATGTAAAGAGTGAAAATCTCGTAGCAATTTAGCATATCTCATTCATCGCGGTCCTGCCGAACCGGCATTGGTTCCGTACAGTCCCGATAGGACAATCTTCAGTCTCTATAATCGGAGGTCTAGTGGAGCCAGATGTAGTCTCAGTGGGACAACCGACGATTAGAGAGACTGAAGTTTTCGGTCTAGGTCTAGATCTATATCTAGACCTAGAGTCTATGTCTTACTTGTTAGACCGAAATTTCTGTCTCTTTCGTTCGTTAGCCTCAAAGAGAGGAGCCAACCAAAACAGACTCTTTTCAGAGGCTAACGAACGAAAGAGACAGAAAATTCGGTCTAGTCTAGCCTAGTCCCTAGAAATCTACATGTACATCATAGACCTAGATCTACATCATACATGTTTGCAACACACGACAGTATCAATCAAAGAAGTTGCTGGCTATCCAATCCCGCACCCAGCTCTACCAGAACTCATTTTCC
Organism: Strongylocentrotus purpuratus; assembly: GCF_000002235.5. Lineage (NCBI taxonomy): Eukaryota > Metazoa > Echinodermata > Echinoidea > Camarodonta > Strongylocentrotidae > Strongylocentrotus > Strongylocentrotus purpuratus. Next base: position 10,716,326 of record NW_022145598.1, read on the forward strand.
CCTCGGACAGTAACTGCGTGGAATGCACTTTCAAAGATCACCCTTGACGTTACTTCATGCACTGGACCGGAGGCCGAGGGCTTCAAGGGAGCGCTTCCACCCAGCATCTAGACCAAGAACTAGAGAGTTTATTCCTCAGCACTAGTCTATCTAGGTCTAGATCTACATCCTAACTTATGGATCCTAGGCCTATGTATCGTCGTAGAAGTAGAAGTAGGCCTAGAAGTTTGTCGTGCAGATAGTTAGGTCTAGAGAATTTGAGTTTGGTACGAGTCTTAGGATTAATTAATCATGCCTACAGATTACTGATACTTTAGAGAATAATTCAGATCTTAACTCACCTCGTTGAAGAAATACAAGCTAAATTGTAAGTGAGGAACGATGTGGAGATGAGCCAGGCCAGCTCATCATGCAATATGCCAGGCTCAGCTCATGCACAGCTAGCTAGCTAGCTGTCGACATATCAGATATGGATTGAATCCAAATAGAGTGCGAATATCGAATTGTACTTGTGACGTGAGCGCGAGTAGTCCAGATTCAGTCCGTTCTTTCTTTTTATCCTGGCGCGGCCCCCACACACACAGCGCGGTCTCTCCACTGATCGCGCAATCCCCAAACAAATTTCCGTCCACACGGTACAGAGGCTGGATCGACTAGACTAGAGCCCGAGCCGATCTGAGATCGAGAGCCCCAGGGTTCAGGTCAAAGGTTGACCAATTATGAATGACACGGGAGGGCTGCGATTTGTGAATAATTAAGTCATTGATCTATCGGTTGTTGTGTTATTCAGCAGGTCTGGTATTTACCTCTTTACAACTAGACTTGTAAAGAGAGGAGAATCTAGCGCTCCTATAAAGGCTAGTTGAGCTAGTGATTGATTGTTGACTTGATTTTGGTGGCAAAGTGATATACGTACCCCTTTAGGCGCGTTTATCGGGGCTTGCCACTAGATATGTCGTACCCCACTATCACTATGAACATGACTGACAATGAAAGCGGACAAAATATACAGTTCCCAGGTACACAAAGGAACATCCCTTCACTGCTATTATATAAAAATGTGTAGAACAGGTGTCACATGCATATTCACCTTTTTACATAATAGCAGTGAAGGGATGTTCCTTTGTCTACCTGAGGAACTGTATATTTTGTCCGCTTTCTTTGTTCGTCATATTCATAGTGTATCATACCCCACTATCGAACCCCACTATACGATCGTGATTTGCGGGATGTCGCGTTTATCGACTCTTCACGATTCACAATAAAGGCCTTGTCTCTTCGCAGCTGCTCAGCGCTATTTCTCCGAACCGGAAACTAGCCTGGGAATTCCTATTTGTATGTGAGGTTCAAAACAGCTTTGCGTTTATCGATCTCTCAGAAACGTGATTCTGGCTGTATGTCACATTCAAAACACACCTTTTTGCGTCTTTAGATATGCCCATAATTATCTAAAGCCCTTTAAAAAAGGCTTTGCGTTTATCACCTTCTAAATTTGCTTGAAAGACGTTTGAGAAACCTGATTCTAGCCAAAAATTTGGTCGATAAACGCAACCCTAGTCTTACTGAAATACACCCCTCTTCTTACCTCTCCTCCTATCTCTCTATATAGTTCCTCATCGTTCTATTAATCCCCCTATTCCGCCACAATACCAATGGCACCTTAAAAGTAAACTTGACATTTTACAGGCCTACTTGATGGTCTACAAAATAATCACTCGGAAATTAACATTCAGTATAAATTTAGTGGCTGTTATATTGCTCTGTGCAAATATGCACACAAGATGGGATACTTCTTTTTTTTTAAACCGAGTGGTGGTTAATCTATTAAATTGTTGTTGTATAATAATTTTTTCTTCTTCTTGTAATTAAAATTAACCCGCCTCGAAAATGAATTTATCAAATTAAAATTCAATCCATAATTTGAAGAGACAATCCCTTTTTCCTATCCTGATGAGCGATACAACAGTCGGGTTTGAGTTTGACTGATTACCATAAATCAATAAACAACAAAATGCATGATTTTTCAAAGGCACCGAACTTGATTTTTTTTTCCCGAGCTAGAAAGTAATGGTAGTGTTACGAAAGTCCATCTGGATTTTTCTCGAGAGCGATAAAGGGCAGGAAACATGCTACATGCTGACGGCAAACTACAGTCGCTCCGGACTTCACGAGAAAGAATGGTATGATATGATTCGTTAAAATTTTCGCTATGAACATAGTGATATCGATGTACATTGCGCCTACATAATTCATTTTTCAGATAACTTATCTGTGAAAAACTGCTCAAGCGAGCGGAAACCGGGCAGATTCTCAAGAAAAAAGAGAACTGGAAGAAGAAAAAAAAAAAAAGGAAGAGAGAAAGGGAATGGAAGAGGGAAAAGAGTGATTGACATGCAAGAGGAAAAGTGGCAGACAGACAGAGAAAAAGAGAGAAAGGAAGAGAGTGAGAGAGCGAGAGACAAGGAGCTCAGTAGAGGATATCCTCACCAACATGATCAATATGGAATGTTTTAAAATTCATCGGCACATTTTGAAACCAGCTATTCTACTATAGCAGGAAACAGGAACATATAGAGATGTTGGACCTACTCCCATAAAGCAAACAAACATACACGAACAAACAAATAACAAGCAAACAAACAAAAGCAAAACAAAAAAAGTAATAGCAACAAGAGGTGAATATTGCATGAAAAACTCTTGGAACAAAGAATGCAAAAGACAAATGTAACAACAAATCAAATTAATATTTTTGTCAGCATTAAATTCTTTTTATTAAGGACTGGTATTAAACCATGTTTTTAAGCACATAAAAATGTCCAATCTCTTAATCTACAAAAGTCATGATTGCACATAATATCTACAACATCAACCATGTACCACAATTTTCAAAAACAATTTTTATATGCATATTCTACAAAAAACTCAAATTTCTCTCATTATTTTCCGAGTCAAACTCCACAATGAAACTATTTTTTCAATATCATCACACTTTTTTACATCATCTAGTCACTCTTTCACTGTTTTTCTATAATTCTGCAAAGTTTTTTCTTCTCCTTTAAGTATAAAATCTGCAAATGACTATGTACAATCTTTAGTAGGGTATGAGCTATTGCATGTCTAGAATAGTTTGAAACTCTTATCATATAATCTCCTTTAGTACAATGATTGTGCAAGACTACATATTAAATGAAAGTATGCTCATGGTGGAAATTTCCATCATATAGTTATAAACAAGTACCAATTTCCTTGCGAAAGGTGATTCGCCGTTTGGTTTACAACCTGCTCATCTATTACCCAATTCTATTCCCATATGGTCTACTCCCTAACCATCTATTATCCATAGGGTCTCATAACCATTTGGTCTACTTTCTATTTGGTCTAATCTCCAATAAGTTTACAACCCATTTGGTCTATCACTCATTTGCTCTAATTGCCAGTCGGTCTCTTTCCCAGTTTGTCTAATGCCCAGTTTGTCTACTATCTATATGGTCTAATAATCATTTAATCATAAATAATAATAATCATGAAGACCAAATTGGGTATAGTAGACGAACTAGTTGTAGACCAAACGACTATAAACCTTGCAAAATACGAGATTCCAACTACAATTTTTTAAAGCAAGTATACAAATTGGTGACTGTCCTGTTCAAACAATTGAACAAATAAAAAATCCAACATACAAAATATCTGTTACTGAAAAAAAGAAGAGAAAAAAGAAGAAGAGGAAATGACAATTGGGACAGGCTAGAATAAAACCTCTTTAAATTGTAAGCACACTAAAGATTATTTTCTACTTATGGTGAGACAAGTGAAATAAGTATCCAAAATTATTTACTCAAATGAGAATTTTTTTTCCTAATTCCTAAACCCAAATTCAATCTTTGTTACATTTAATTAAAGTTCATATAATAATAATATATATAATATTGCACATAAATATACATAGATGGGCAAGAAGAAAACAGTATTGCATCCACGGAACGTTTGAAATGCCAGAAAAGCAAGGCTTCAAAGTTAAATAGCTTATCAAACGATCACGATGAAAGTCATGAATGACTAATTTGTTAACATTCATGCTTATTTCACAACCATTAAATCAGTCAATATAAATGTCAATGCAAGGGTTTCTTTATATATTAAAAAAGTTTGATTCATTTGCAGAGAAAAGATTTATGTTTTGTTCATTCTTATAATTTAAAATGGAAAACAAGTATTTCTTATTGCATAAAGTCCAATTACTGATTGAATACATGATTCTCGCTTGTAAAGATTGAATCAAACCAAATACAATAGGTTGAATACTGGAAAGTGAAATAGTTATGATAGTTTTGGAGCCAATAACATATAAGATAATGGGAAGAGTAATACTGATTACCTAAAAATATTGGTGAATACCTCAAAATCCACGTTTTATTAACATCAACTGTTCAATATTAGTGTATTTGGTTGGGTTTACAGATCTATGTTTTGGCATCCGAGTCAAAATTTGAATTTACTTCTGGGAAATTATATATGCAACTTGGAAATGATTACAGTAAGTTTTGTAGGAATTAATTGCCAAAAGTTTACCCAAAAGCCATATGAAATCTTCAATCCTGTTTAATCTTTGCTTTATTTGTTTCAAGGTCTCACAACAAGGCCTCACAATCTGCACGTACAAAGCATAAACAACAGTAATTTAGAATAATAATGATATGGTGAATTAAGGTTTTTTAAATGTCATGTTTGTTAAGAAAAGAGCATGCTTTGGTTGGTCCGCATTTGCTTCCAGCTTTTAAATCATAATTAAAGCCTGCATCTTCATTTCCTCAATAAATATCTACATAACAACCACAGATCCTGACAATCAAAACACAAAGCATTCCTTCATTTAAAATAAAAAAGAATCTAGAATACAAAACAATTTACCTACAAAAAAAGACAACACAAATAGTCTCTAAGAAAAAATGTTTGAAAGCAATTTCAAAATATTTCATATGAAAACATTCCAGTTCTAGAAAGCACATCAGAAAGCAATTAATCATCAAGGTTGAAAAAATACTATTGAATGATGTTGAGTGGTAATTCTCTAACTTCCCCCTAAAATCCTATCAAGAGATAAAGAGCATTTTGAATTCTACTTGAATATCACTTGCAACCATGTTTTTTTCTTCTAATATATATTTAAAATAAAATTTAAGCTGAACAATAGTCTAAAATCATCAAAGATCTCTGATTTAAAGTACAATTCATCTTTTTTCTTTGGATGCTTCTTTTCATGTTCGTACATTATAGTAAGCTACATGTGCCTCAGCAAAAAAAGGAGTTGATATTGCAAAGTCATAAGAGACATACATGTAGGATACCACACAAGACCGCAGTGAGATGGTTTCTGGTGTTTTGCTGAATAAAAATAACATAAGCGGAAACATGCTCAAAGGAGCTTCGAGATCGACCCTTCATCTATCTTCATCCTATTGCTGTCAGTACAAAATACAAGAATATTTGAAGAGAGGCGAGGAGGAGGAGCCCGGTAACGGTGCGGATGCGGTCCGGTGGAGCGGAGTTATACTTGCACGGGATGTTAACGTCACGTATGATGGGGCACTTGTTCTGCATCACAAGGGAGACCTTGTCGTCCGTGTGGGCGCAGGTTCCGTTGATGATCCTGAACGCTCCTGTTGCTGACACCCTGACAGGTTAAAGAGATTAAAGGAAGAGCTGGTTTAGTCTGTATTTCCTCACATTTCTTGTAAGTTAAAGCGGGACTGCACTACTTGTAGCTACTTGGGCCCTCTATATAGCAAACAATGCCAAGCGGTGTCCGTTGGTCACCCATGATTTCCTTTTTCTTATGTTAATTGAGAGCTGATTTGATGAGATAACCACCTGTCAGTGACCATGCAGGGAGGTTTATATTCACTCCTGGCCAAACTAGTGCAGACAGGCTTTAAACAAAGAAGCTATAGTGTCACAGTCAGGTGCTTGGAACAATGGAAATGAATAGGTCATGGGTTCAATGCCCAACATGGAACTTATAGCCTTAAGCAATAGATTTTATCCCTTTTCTTATGTTAATTGAGAGCTGATTTGATGAGATAACCACCCGACAGCGACCTTGCAGGGAGGTCTAATCCCTCCTGGCCAAAATAGTGCGGATGGGGTTTAAAGCCTATGCAGTAAGAGCTATATATAAACTCACTTGTTGGTGATTCTGCAGTTGAAATTGAAGAAGAGACTCTCCTTGGTGTTCCTCCAGTTCTCAACCACCAGAAGGAAGAGATTGGTCTTTGGTAGAGCAGTCAGATAGTAGAAGCCAGACTTGCAGGGGCCAGAGATGTTTCCAGTTAGGAGACCAGTGGATCCTGAAAACATAAGATGATGATAACGATGATGAAAATGATAATGGTTTCGACATTAATATATGATAGTAGTGAGGATAATAATGATAATGATGAATATTTCATTTTTAAAGTGCTCACTACCCCCCTCCCTCCCCCCCCCCCTTCTTGAGCAACAAAAACAATTGCATACAATCTCCCTCGAAGCAATTCTCCAAAGTTGACAGCCCTGTATTGGTATGTTAAGTATTGGAAAATCCTGGATCTTTGTCCAGTAGGTTTTAATCGTCATTGAAGTATGTGTCTTAATTGTAAACCTATTTTATACCTAGAGCTGAGGTGTTAGCCTGGTAGCCAACCACATCTTGGATGCAACCACCAGAGTTTGAGAATGAGGGGATAAAACCTCGGTTATGATAGAAGTGGTATGTGTCTTAATTGTAAACCTATTTCATACCTAGAGCTGAGGTGTTAGCCTGGTAGCCAACCACATCTTGGATGCAACCACCAGAGTTTGAGAATGAGGGGATAGGACCTCGGTTATGATAGAAGTGGTATGTGTCTTAATTGTAAACCTATTTCATACCTAGAGCTGAGGTGTAATTAGCCTGGTAGCCAACCACATCTTGGATGCAACCACCAGAGTTTGAGAATGAGGGGATGGGACATCGGTTATGATAGAAGTGGTATGTGTCTTAATTGTAAACCTATTTCATACCTAGAGCTGAGGTGTTTGCCTGGTAGCCAACCACATCTTGGATGCAACCACCAGAGTTTGAGAATGAGGGGATGGGACCTCGGTTATGATAGAAGTGGTATGTGTCTTAATTGTAAACCTATTTTATAACTAGAGCTGAGGTGTTAGCCTGGTAGCCAACCACATCTTGGATGCAACCACCAGAGTTTGAGAATGAGGGGATAGGACCTCGGTTATGATAGAAGTGGTATGTGTCTTAATTGTAAACCTATTTTATACCTAGAGCTGAGGTGTTTGCCTGGTAGCCAACCACATCTTGGGTGCAACCACCAGAGTTTGAGAATGAGGGGATGGGACCTCGGTTACGATAGAAGTGGTATGTGTCTCAATTGTAAACCTATTTCATACCTAGAGCTGAGGTGTTAGCCTGGTAGCCAACCACATCTTGGATGCAACCACCAGAGTTTGAGAATGAGGGGATAGGACCTCGGTTATGATAGAAGTGGTATGTGTCTCAATTGTAAACCTATTTTATACCTAGAGCTGAGGTGTTAGCCTGGTAGCCAACCACATCTTGGATGCAACCACCAGAGTTTGAGAATGAGGGGATGGGACCTCGGTTACGGTAGAAGTCATCAAGGTCTTCAGGTGTCTTGGGTATGCCATCCAGAGACACCTAGATGAAGAAAAGCAAAGACAGAAAAATATTGAAGCATGCTAAAAGAGAAAACATTTATATTATATTGACTGCGTGGGCTTGAGGAGTACATGTACATCGGAAATATTAACTGAGCTAAGATCATATTCCCCTGAGTTGAAGACAATGGCAATATGGTCTAATATATTAATGAGGTACAGGGTTTGAATCCCTGCTGCAGCACTATATAGCATCCTTCGGCAGAAATTTACTCTACATTTGCCACTCTCTATACCCAGGTGTACCTGGCGGGATTTATTCCTTGAATGCAATGAGCCCTACCGGAGTTAAAACTGAGGTAGTGATATGCAAATATCCTTAGGCAGGCACATTGGGACGTTATATAATAATGTGATATGTGCTTTAGAAGAATGGCATATTATAATCAACACTTTGCCTCTCTGCATGGTCAATCACTTGCCACAAGTGTAATTTTGCAGAAAAAAATACAAACCAATTCATGGAAGGATTGCTTTGCCCAACACAATGGCTTTAAATTAAAAGACAGGAAATTACACACAATTATTAAAAAAAGACAGGAAATTACCCACTTCTTGTCTCGATTAGCTCCATGACAACCCTTTTAACGCTGACATACATGTAGATCAATGTTGCACAGGAAACAGTTGAAATAACCTTGAAGCCTTTGGTACATCTAGCCCACGATAAATATAGTGAGCCATATTGGACGTATATTTGTGTGGTATTTAAAGCCCCATTGCACACACTACATAGCTACTTGCGCCCCCTATATAGCAAACAATGCCTAATTGGTGACCATTGGTCCCCCCCATGATCATCTTTTTCTTATATTACTGTACTTGAGAGATGATTTGATGAAATAACCACCTGTCAGTGACCACACAGGGAGGTCTATAAGCTCTCCTAGCCAAACTAGTGCAGGTAGGCTTTAAAAGACCAGAAATTACCCATTTCCGGTCTCGATTAACTCCATGACAACCCTTTTAATACTGTGTAGATCAATCTTGTACTGGAAACAGTTGAATAATCTTGAAGCCTTTGGTATATCTATCCCATGATGAGTTTATTTGTGTGGCAATTAAAGAGTTGAAAATATCATTTACAATTGCTAGAAAAAGATAGAAAGACAAAGCAAAGGAAACGGTCGAGGCTCACCCTTGGGGCACCAGGAGAGACGCTGCAGCTGCCCTGGAAGTCAATCTGCTCCTTGCGCTGGAAGAAGCTGTGACGATAGATGAGATCGTGCATGATCTCCCCCTCCTTCTTACCCAGCGGGACACGGTTGTACTTGCCCGTGTCAAGGTCGCTGATGTTCAGGAAGATGGGGTCGGTGATCAGCATCGCAAAGTTGTCAAACAGGTAACATCTGGGCAATTAAGGGAGAGGGAAGGATGATTGCTGATGATATTGTAAAAATCTTCTTTTTTTTTAAATGGGAGCTCGATTTGGATTTTCTGAGTAAATGTCAAATTTATGTACATGCGTGTATGTTTACAAATACCTCTGTTGGTTTTCATTAGATAATAAGTCGGTGATCAGCATTGCAAAGTTGTCAAACATCTGGACAAGGAAGAGGGAATGATGATGATGATGTTGCTGATGATACTGTGCAAACCTATTTCAAGTCATTTGGTCTAATTTTCATATGGTCTTATCTCAATTAGTCTACTACCCATTTGGTCTATTGTTCATTTAGTCTAGTAACTATATAGTAAGTCTAATTCCCAGATTGTCTAATTGGAAAAAGTGGGAGTTAGACTAAATGGTCATTAGACCAAATGATAAGTAGACGAAATGATTTTTAGATGATGCGGATATTAGACAGGCCAAGTGTAGACCATATGGGAATAGACTAATTGGGTAAAGTAGACAAACATATTGTATATGCATAGACCAAACAGTTATAAAGCGACCTGCCCACTTTACTTTGGAAGCTAGCCCCTCGATTAAGTCAGGGGTATAGTAATCAATCGGGAGAATGGCTACCAAACATTTGCTCTCGCAGCATTTCCTCTTGTCCGTATCTGGTCATTGAAATAGGGTAAAGGTTGGGGTTACTATGACATTAGGTTTAGGGGTAGGTTAAATTTTCATGTGATATATGCAATATAAAAGAATGATTTAGTATCATCATCACCCCCAAATAATAGATTGTCTAACTGGAATTGATGGGAGTTAGACTAAATGGTCATTAGACCAAATGATACATGTAAGTAGACAAAATGATTTTTAGATGATGCGGATATTAGACGTGCTAAGTGTAGACCATATGGGAATAGACCAATTGGGTAGTAGACGAACCTATTGTACGTGCATAGACCACACAATTATAAGCAACTTTGGAAGCTAGCCCCTCCATTAAGACAGGGGTATAGTAATCAATAAGGAGGATGGCTACCAAACATTTGCTCTTTCGTCTTGTCCATATCGGTCATTGAAATGGGGTTAGGGTTGGGGTTGCTATGACATTAGGTTCAGGGGTAGGTTAAAGTATATGCACTATACAAGAACAATTTATTATCATCATCACCCCCAAATAAATACCGGCATATAAACCTGACCTACCTGGTCTGGCATCCTGGCTCTCCGTTTGGACAATTGTAGTAGTCCCCGCAGGAGTAGGGCATGTCGTCATCGCGCATGATGCTGTACACGTTCTTGTGGAAGTCATTGTAGAGGATATCCAAAGAGGTAACGGCCTCCACCCTCTCCGAGGCACAGCGGGTGTTCTTGGTGTACCCCTTTGCTTCACTCTTGTAGCACTTTCCTTTAGGGGGAAATGGAAATGAAAACTAGATGAATTTCATCCTTTTAGTTTAGCCAGTAAATATCACTTATTGGCATTATGAACAAGAAATGTCATAAATTTTCCTTGCAAATGCATTTTTGTTTTGCTTCTGCATGACAAAGTCCATACATGTACTGTACATGGAAGAAAAATGCTAAAAATTGTTGATGCTTTCTTTCGGAGGTTGTTTTAACATGCATCTTGTTATCTTGACAGACTGCCTGTTAAAAAACTGAATGTTGATGTAGTTATTGTTAACCCTCATTCGAAGAACATGTATGTCATTCATCAAGGCTAATCTTTGATTCTGTGGTACTAATCGATTCTCTACTCTCATTCAAATTGTTCTAAATCCTGTCATATCATCAATATTGTATTCTACATTTCACATTTATCCATCAAGGATGTATATGTAGCTGTCATCATAACCATCAATAATGCCACCATCATCACAATTAGCATAGTAATCATCTTCATCATCATCATCATAACCATGCATTACCATTCATCACCATAATCACCATCATCATTATCATCCTCAACACTACCGTCATCATAATCATTGTTTTCATCATCATCGTCATCATCCGTATCAGGTGATCTAACACTTACTTTGGCAACCATTGCTCCAGGGTTCATTTGATCAAAGACACAAGGCTAGGGTTAATTGCAATTGGGTTTAAGGTGATATTGAGTGTTAGAGTTGTAGGTATAGGTTGGATCTGGGGTTGAAATTAGGAATTTGGTTAGTGCAGGAAATTGACTGCAGATCGAGAATAGTCACACAGAGTATCATTATTATCACCGTCGAACCGCTTCTCCTGCCCCTCCTGCCCCTCCTCCTCCTATTCATCATAATCACCTTCACCATCATCATCATAATCACCTTCACCATCATCATCATCATCATCATCATCATCATCATCATCATCATAATCACCTTCACCATCATCATCATAATCACCTTCACCATCATCACCATCATCATCATCATCATCATCATCATCATCATAATCACCTTCACCATCATCATCATAATCACCTTCACCATCATCACCACCACCATCATCATCATCATCATCATCATCATCACCACCACCATTATCATCATCATCATCATCATCATCACCACCATCACCACCACCACCACCACCACCACCACCACCACCACCACCACCACCATCACCATCATCATCATCATCATCATCATCATCATCATCATCATCATCATCATCCCTTCTCATGGTTATCATTGCCATCACTCACTCACCCGAGATGCAGTCCTTGTTGGTTTGGCACTCGCAGCCACCGGGAAGCTTGCCCGTCAGCTTCTCGCACGACTCCCTCGTCTTGTTCTCCATGCCTTCAAAGACAGCCTGGGAGAGACTGATGATCTTCCCGACCCCCGCTGCGTCCATGTAAGCAGTGGAGATGGTGGTCTTGTCAGGGTTGACGATCACTTTGTGGAACCAGGGACGCCTGCCATACAGATAAGATAGGGTGAGTGATTTGATATAGCTAAAATCGAGGGTTCAGTGACAAAAAGACGTAACTCCACATTTTGCCAAAATGAGTCATTGATATCAAAATGTTCAGAAAAATGTGGGCTTTCCAGGAAACACAAAGACTTAACCTAACCCAACACCCCATTGAAGTCAATGGCTAGTGAAACATAGACTTAACTCCTTAAGGCCCAAGTGCTCAGTGACACATAACTCACTTTTTATCCAACTGACCCCTCGAAATATTAAAAGGCGGGTAATGGTGCTATCCATTTCGGAGGGGGGGGGGGGGGCTAAAGACACAAAATCAATCCAAAATGGACTGCTCAATGGTAAATAACATACAAGGAATTACTTTTACCTGATGAAATTTACATTTGCATACATACCTCCCTCTCTCTCTCACACATGGTGCAACTGCAAACCTACTGTATACATACATACTGTTAGAAATTACTTTTTTTTTGGTCTCTGTGCAATAGTTGTTTAAATGAGAAAATATGAGTAAAACAAGTGTGGGCATCAGTTTCACATCAAAACAACAAACCTTTTGCTAGTAATCACTTGCCCTAATTTAATTCCCATTTAGGGGTAGATTGAAATAATTATTATATTCATGTGCAAATTATACATTTACTGCCTAAAATTTACAGATGATGATAATACAGAAACGGATGAATTAGTCCAGAATTCACAATGACACCCCTCTGTACTTACTTTGTTGGGTCATATGGTCTCCGTGACCTATGACCTGGGTATGTGCGAAACACTCCGCTGCGGCACCCTATGTACGTCCACTTGACGTCTCTCAGAAGCGGCGAGGTTCGGTTCCTCCATATTGGTTCGATTTGAGATGTGATTAAAACATCAGCTCTGAAGAAGAAAAAAAAAGGGAGGTTATTTTTCTTGCAGAAAGTGTTCTAAAAGTCTGATCATACGCACAATGCCTAGCTCATGATGGAAGCAAAGATGGAGAGAGAGAGAGGATGACAGAGAGAGAGAGAGAAGGAAAGAGGGAGAGGGAAATAAAGAGAGAGAGAGAAGGAAAGAGGAAGAGGGAGAGGGAAAGGGAAAGAAAGAAAGAGAGAGAGAGAGGGGGAGGGGAAGAGAAAGATAGAGCGAAGGAAAGAAAGAGAGAGTGAGCTTACATTGAGGTTGAAAGCAGAAGAGCAAAAGAGGAAAAGCAGGAAGATAAAATTACATGAAGCACAGAAAAGAGGAAAGAAACAAAATCTCATAATAAGAGTAATTTCCATCACCGTTTCTTTACTTTGTTAATATCTTTTACTGGTCAAATCAAACTTTCTGTGACAGCTTTGAATGGACATTTTTCTGATGCAGCTTGAATATGGGTAATTCCATAAATTAGTGACTCACTTTGTGACATTGTTGGTGTCCCAGTTACATAGGAACCCACACATATTTGTGTCTCTGAGTAAAAATTTAAATAGTGGAGTGAGATTGTTACACTGTAAGTGATTCTAGGTATAAAAATGCTATATTATGCTTGGAAATCAATTTACAATCTCACTCCACTATTTAAGTCTTTACTAAGAGCCACAAATATGTGTAGCTTCCTTATGTAACTTGGACACCAAAAATGTCACAAAGTGGGTCTCTAATTTATAGAATTACTCATATACATAATTCTAATCTTTTTTAACCGTACACACCTTGTATTCTGCTCAAACACACCGTCTGGATGATTGCAGCCCACGTCAGGGTCGTTGCCGTTGTAAAACTTGTGCGCCCTCACCGTCTTGGTGGCAAGATCGTCATCAAAGAGGAAATCATTCGGATTGCAGTAGCATTTCGGCGCGAAGCGGATCGACGAGAACTTGTACGATACCCGTAAATGCGGGTATTTAGGGACGTCATAATACACCTCGATATCTTCAAAGACCCCTGCAAAACAAATAAATTTATGAGCATAGAATTCACAGTTCTGGGTCATTATTAAACAGAAACAGACCTAAATTAATAATTAATCAAAATGACAAACTATTATCAAATGAAAAGGGGATGACAGTTTTCTGAACCGTTCTCTGATCTACATGTTGAAGAAAAATGATTTCAGAAGGGTGGATTAACAATTAATGGCGGAAAATTGGAAAAATATCAATACAAATTTTCATTTTGGGGCCAAACAAGTGACTGAAATGATCATATTGTCAATTTGTCTACTTGTTCGGAACATCAGGGCACAATTTTACATATAACAGGCCCATCAAATCTCTTTCGATGATTATGATGATTGAAAAAATTACCCCTGACAAATTTTTCAACAGCCTACATTTGGTCCGCTTTTGACCCGTCGGCATCCTCTTCGTACAAAAATGATTTTGTGTAATTTGCCAACAAAAGCGGTTATTTACCATTACTGTAATTGACTATGATTTTTGTAATGAATTGATTTGTAAACTTTCACCAGTTAAAAACAAATTTTTGAAAGGAATCATAATAAATGCTTAATTGAAAGAAAAGAAAAAATTCAAATTGAATAGTTATGAAAATACAATGTACACATCTGCCTTTTGGCACCAGAGAGAGAAAGGAGCATGTAGCAGAAATATTCAGTCAAACCTGCCTTTGTGGCCACCTGTATAGAAAGACCTCATTTTTTGTGTCCCTTGAAAATGGTTTCTCATTGAAACATGTACTGAAGGAACATGTACATAAACACCAACTGCCTATCAAGAACACTTTTCATGTTTCCCCTGAGCAGTCTTCATTACACAGGTTTCACTGTACAAAGTAATTTGTTATAAGCGAGTGAATTATACCTGGTAGATCTGTTCTTGCGAGTGAGCTGTTGTACTCGATGAGGAGGTTGAAGTAGCTGGTGTTGTAGCGGTCTCTGTCAGGAGGCTCCTCTAAACGTCTGAAGCTCTGTTGACAGACAGGAGAATGAAACCCAACAAAGATGAGCTGATATCAAAGGGGGTGTAGTGTAGCATGTCAAGACTACGTGTCTTTCCTGTGGCCTGACTCAGGGCCGATATATACTACCGACTACGGAAGACGCGACCGCAGTATTCACGTACAGTTGTCCAAAAGAAGTCGTAGATGGCGTTAACCAGTATTTGCCATGCTACACCCCCTTTAAGCTTATTAAAAAATTGTCAGCCACTCCAAATTAATTTGAAATTACTCCTTTTTGATTACATAGCAAGGTTAACAATCTCTCCAAAGTTTGCAGTTTCCTTGCTAGCCATTCTCCCATGGGAGCTGTCACTTTGACTAAAATTGAAAAAAAAAAAAAAAAATTTAATTGTTATATAAATATAGCTACAGGTAAACTGATAAAATTGTGTAAGACATTTAATATACAAGCGGTATACAAGAACAGGCTATTATTATAGCAAGGAAAACAATCTCTTCAAAGTTTGCAGTTTCCTTGCTCATCATTCTCCCATGGGAGCTGCCATTTTCATTAAACTTGTTTTAAAGATTTGTATATACACCTGTAGATATAAAGCTACATGTAACTAATAACATGATATTCAAAATTTTCCAACTCATGGCTTTATTTACCCTATCTGTATCGGCAAGGTTAAAGGCAAAGGAGTAGACGGATTGGTTGAGGGATGTGTAGTAATATGTTGCTGGTTGCTGTAGTGTCTTCACTCCATCTGCAAAATCACCCTGTAGAGATAAATATAAGATAACTTTCTTGAAAGTAATGAAATCATATAATAAATAATGATATTTCGCATATGTAGCGCTTAATACATGGAAAATGTCTCTATAAGCGCTTTACAGATATATTATTACCCCGGTCATCGGATTCAGGTTTGCCCGCAAACAATGTATGCACATTCTGCACTCCTTTGGGAGTATTTCAGCCAGGCGCAATTTTACAGACACTCACTTTACTGATCAATCTTTATGACTCTAGATTGATCAATACCAGTTCTGAGAAGATATAAACTTTATCTATCAAGAATATACCAAATTGTCACAATCACTTCAGGAAAAGAAATAACAAAAAAAAAAATTCAAAATTTATGGGCAACAGTGTAGCTATATGAAACACAAAACGGGTAGAAGTGAAATTAGGGAGGAAATATAATTAAATACAACAACGATGTACACACTGTAACACCAACTTTGGGTACTCTCTTAAAGACCGTCAATACTACTGGGCCAGAAGGGATTAGACCACACAGCGAGGTCACTGACAGGTGGCTATCTCATCATTAACTCAGCTCTCAACTAACATAAGAAAAAGAGGATCATGGGGGACCAACAGGCACCGATTGGGTAAGTTTTCTATACACTGTAGAGGGAGCAAGTAGCTACAAGTAGGACAGTGGGGCTTAAAACAGAGCAGTGAAAATACAGTAAAACCTGCTTTAGCAACCGCCTGTCTTTAAAGACCACCTACCTATAAAGACCACTTTTCATGTTTCCTGTTAGCGGTCTTTAAATACAGGTTTCACTGTAGCTATAAAACACAGGGAGGCAAAATTAGGGGGGAATGTGGACAAATGATGTAATACGAACCTTGGGTATTCCCCTTATAGCATCAGGGATGTAGAGGAAACCACTCATGCCCTGTCTCATGTCTTTCTCCACGATACTGAACGACTCTGGTTTCCCTTCCGGCTGTTCCAGCTTGGCAATGTTGATGAATATGGGATCATCCACAAGCTACGTAGGAAAATAAATGTAATGTTAGAGTGACATTTAAAAAAATTGTTACGTGATTTATCATTATAGTCAAACCTGCTTTATTGACCATCTGTATAGAAAGACCACATGTCTATAAAGACCTCATTTTTGTTTCCCTTGAAAATGGTTTCTTGTTGAAACATGTACAGAGACGACCTGCCTATAAAGAACACTTTGCAGATTAACTTTGAGCTGTCCGGCTTTATATACGTATAGCTCAGATTTCAGCTTCTAAATAATGTAGATACTGCACTTTGTGTTGAATTCCTTTAAAGCCTACTTGCACTAGTTTGGCCAGGAGGGATTACGCCTCCATGCATGGTCACTGATAGGTGGTTATCTCATCAGATCAGCTCTCAATTAACCATGGGGACCATGGGGGACCAATAATAATAATAATAATAATAACTATTTCTTATATGACGCTTTTCAGGAGGGCCCTATCAAAGCGCCTTACAGATATAATACTATTACCCCGGTCATCGGATTCAAGGCTTACCCGCACACAATGTATGCACATTCTCCACTCCCTGGGGAGCATTCCAGCCAGGCAATGGTCACCGATAAGGCATTGTTTGCTTAATAGACGGCGCAAGTAGCCATAAGTAGTGCAGTGGGGCTTTAAACCAACCAGTAAAACTATGTAAAAAATTAAACAAATCTTGAAATAAAAATCCTTACCGCCTTGCTGGGTTTGAGCAATGGATGGAAGATGGTCTGGGCCTCGTTGTCAATCAGGAAAGCATAAACAGACCCCCATTGCTCATTGACGATCAGGTTCTCAATCTCGTCAAGAGTGGCGTCAATGCCTACTACACCTATTACACTGATATATTAAAGACAATGGAGAAAAAACAACACTTGTTAAATTCAGACTTACATTTTAGAGTCTTTATCTTGATGTCTTCGAGCTGCATTTAAGGTTTAAATCCAGACTGAAATTACAATAATTTACATCTTATGGAAATTATACATGTATAAATATTCAGAAAAGTGACAAAACCTATTGAGACAGGAGAATGAGGGGGGAAGGGAGAGAAAGAGAGAGAGAGAGAGAGAGAGAGAGAGAGAACAGAAAGAGAGAGAGATGGGGTGGAAAATGGAGTAAGAGGAGGGAGATAGCACAAGAGAAAAAAAATTGATGCAAGGATTGAGATTAGTTTTTAGAACAAATCGTAGAATGTATATCAGTATATGCACATACATGTATGCTGAGGGAGACATACACAAACTGAGACAGAGGGTAAGGGAAGTAATTGGCAAGGACAGAAAGGAAAGGAAAGGGTAGAAGCAGAACAAACAGAGTGGCAACATCTTAATTTTGAAGCAAAAATAGATTGTAAGCACCTGCAACAAAATTAGTCTTGAAACTTACTCCATATCTTCATTAGATAATAAAAATGTCAAATCTGTGATATACCATGTACAGGTACTCATCAGGAAATGGCAGGCAGAGAGCAGGAAAGAAAGAAAGTGGGAGGGAGAGAGGGGGAGGGAGAGAAGGAGGGAGAGAGGGGAGAGAAGGAGGGAGAGAAGGGGAGAGAAGGAGGGAGAGAAGGGGAGGGGAAGAGAAAAAATAGAGACAGGGACAACAAAATGAAAGAACAAGAACAAGACAATGCTATGTCGATTCAAAAGAGTCAAGGTCGGGGGAGGGAAGGGACAACCACAGACCATTTGCCTTCAGGAACTAGTAAGTAGAAGAACCTGTAGTAACTGTCCTATACCTGCCCCCCCCCCCCCCCTCCCCCACCACAAGACACCAGGAGTCTAGGTAGGGAGCTGTCCAAGGACGATTTGCCTACAGGAATTAGGAAGACAGAAAAACCTATAGTAACTGCCCTACACACGTCTCCTTCCCCGCCCCCTCCTCCTCCTCCCCTTCCCTCAAAAAAAAAAAAAAAAAAAAAAATCACAATTATTATCCTTTAACTTCCTGTAACTTGGCTAATAGCAGGGATGGCAATGGTCACCATCAACCCAAGACCCCAGGAGTCCAGGTAGGGAGCTGTTCACAGACCATTTGCCTTCAGGAACTGTCTCCCCCCTTCCCCTCCCTCCCCCCCCCCCCCCTCAAGAAAACAAAAACAGTATTAGCCTTTACCTTCCTGTAACTTGGCTAATAGCAGGGATGGCAATGGTCACCATCAACCCTAGACCCCAGGAGTCCAGGTAGGGAGCGGTCCAGAGACCATCGGTGTTCAGGGAGTTGTTGGAGAGGAACTTGAAGTAATCATCCATCTGGGAGATGAGGTCCTCCCCGTTCTGGAGCTTCCTCATGTTGCCACGGTGATCGCAGGCCAGCTTGCCCGGAAACTCCTCCCCATCGTCCTTGGTAAGGTAGCTGAAAATTCTTGCCTGGAAGAGAGAGCGAGAAGAGAGAGAAAGAGAGAGAGAGGGGGGAGGGGGGGGGGGGGGGGGGAGGGAGATTGATTTGGTTAGTGATTGGGTTAGTTTCACAGACATGCATTCATCAGATCTGATTATTAATACTAGTGGAGTCTTGTATGGCCCTCATGTTTGGCACATTGCCATTCCTGGCACTCCATTATCGTTACCCTAGCTTTACATGTAGCATGGCTGCCATTACAGCGCTTGAGATTTTAAGAAATAAATTCCTGCCTGGTACCCATTTACCTCACCTGGGTGCAGCATGGCAAATGTAGATTAATATCTTTCCAAAGGACATCAGTGCTGTGAAATGCATGGACTTAAACCCGGTTCTAATGGTTTTAATGGATTTCAATATTGTTTTGTGATAAGTTTCAAATTAATTTGAGCGAGTTTTGCAGTTACAACACGCATTCTTTCTACAGGATTAGTTGGCCCTCAAAATGGCCCACTCATGCTCTCTCTCTCTGCTGAAGACAGCTAACCCTGTTGAAAATATACATGGTGTAACCGCAAACCACGCTTGAATGTATCATCACCATGATGGAAGCCTTCAAAGATCACAAGTTTTAAAGCCACACCGTACTAGTTTGGCCAGGAGGGATTAGACCTCCCTGCATGGTCACTGACAGGTGGTTATCTCATCAAATATGCTCTCAATTAACATAAGAAAAAGAGGATCATGGGGGACCAATGGTCACCGATTAGGCATTGTTTTCTATATAGTGGGCGCAAGTAGCTATACATGTAAGTAGTGCAGTGGGGCTTTAAATTGGTCACATGATTAATATTTCACTCACCCTAGGGCTAGCTTTACTGTTGTCCATGGCGACCTCATCCCAAACCTTCTCCCACTGATACTTGCAGATAGGTCCGGGTACAAACCCACTGCGAGTGTAGTAGCCTGCGAATAGGGAGAAGAAAAAAAAAGTAGCTTTAACCCTAACTGTACTGGGGGGGGGGGGCCTGGGAGGCCCCCCCCCCCCTCGACATTTTCGGAGATTTCGCCGCAACCGCTTGAAATTTTGAATTGTCGTTTCATGACTTTTTTCCCTCAAGTCTTACGCACGTTTTGATACCATTTTCGTCGCAATCAGATATACCTGTGAGGTGTTACATAACAATTAGTATGCGCATGTCATCAAAAATATGCTATAATTGCATATATTCATGTACAAGCAGAAATGTGAATACAGGTTTAGATGTATTCCTTCCTAAGTGGGTGATATGAATTGATATCGAATTGCTTTTATATGTTTCTCAAAGTAACTTGATGTATTCCAGAACAAAAGAATACATAAGAAATAAAAACAATAGATATAATAAGAAATAAAAAAACAATAAAATACATAAGAAAATAAATATTTGAAAATCGCATCAAATTTGCATAAATTATCATTATTAATTACATCCAAATAAATATTATGTGTTAGAAAAGAAGTTTCATATGAATAATGAGTTTCAACGTTCAAAAAGTGAAGTTTGACACGTTTTCTGTAAAATGCATAAAATTAGCGTTTTGCATAATTAATTAGGCTATAGCGACAAAAATTTGCATATTCGCAAAAAACTAATTACACCATCTTGTTCGTTACGTAAATATCTACAAACATGCAAATTTTCGTGTTCATCGGACATCCGACGGCCGAGATCATAGGGGGGGGCCTCCCAGGCCCCCCCCCCCCCCCAGTCAGGAGGTGCTCAAAATAGCCCAGTACAGTAAGGGTTAATAGAAGTAATAGAAGTAATAGAAGTGTCGTAGTCGAGTGGTTTAAGGTCGTGGTCTGTATAGACAAACTACCCGTCTATAAAGTCATTTTTGTTTCCTTGAAACAAAGAGGGAGAGGGAGAGAGAGAGGGAGTAACATGCTGTTATCACTAACAAATCTATTGTTTTAAGGAGAGAATCATTTCACCAAGATTTTTCATTTTTCCACCATTATCTTGATTTCACTACCACTTCTAAACAGGGATTTTTGTGTCTTAGCCCTCCCCTTCACCACCAAAAAACAAAAAGTTGTATCACATTCCTCAGATGTTTTGATCAATTCAAAAAAATCTATTGCCTTGAGAAGTAATTCAATGTAAACCCAGTACAAGGGCTCTAAATGAACACAAAAGACAAGAACCCTTTGAGATTTTAACAGGTTGTTACCTGGCCCACATCTAACGTGTTCTCCGTCCGTATCCTTCCCATCAGTCACCAGGATAATGAGGGCTTGACATCCTGTTCTTGATCTACCTCCAAGAAGCTGAAAGGCTTTCTGAAAACCATGTCTGACGGAAGAAGAGATATGTATTCATCAATGTCTGTAACTGTTCACCACAGCTAGACGTTCACAGAACAATCTCTGATCCATGTTTAGGTTAGTACCAGTTTCAGTTTAGCTGCAGTTTACTATATTTCGTATTTCACGTCACTTCATCACTTCATCACATATCATACATTATAACGGAGCATACCTAAACAAAATGTGAAGGAATATGATTATTACATGTAACCTACATTTTCAAAATTATAAGACAAGTAATGATGAGGGGAAAAAGTTAAACAGTTATGTACAGAAGGCAAATTTGGAGGTGACCAGTTTCAACTTCTCCTGGACAAAATTAAATATTATTGCACATTTATTGGTATGTGTGAAACCTGGATTAAATCAAACTCATCACTATTTTTCATTGATGGCTATACTCTTGTCAATAATAGTAGGAAAAACAAAACTGGTGAAATATCTGTAAACCATAATATCTTATCTTTCTCCAAAATACATACATGTACATTGTATATGCATACATGTATATGCCAAGTAGTTACTGTATTATTACATTTTGTTAGAAAGACAAAAAAAAAAGCCTAAATTGTGTAAATAAAATTGCTTGAAATAATCAAATCAAATTTAAAGTTTAAAGCAAATACAGGTCAGACAAAATCCTTCTTTCAGTGATTAATATAAAACGCACTTAGAAAACGGATAGATGCAATAAAAAAAAGGACATGTTTTTAATAAGGGTTGTCTACAGATAACTCTTAACCTCTATTTTATCCTAGAAAGTACTTACCACGCAATGTAACTTTCACATACACGTAAATGAACATGGCACAGAAAACACAATGCAACTCACTTGAGTTCGCTGGTCCCGCCAGGAACAAGGTTGATTGTCTTTGAATACAGGTCTTTACGATGTGCCGTGGTGGCCGGGACCAGCGTGTCATTCTTACAGCTCTGTACTTCTGTTCTGTAATAATACCATCTAGATGAAAGAAAAGAAAAACATGTAGATCTTTGCATTAATCTGGAAGGAGATGTTGTTATATTAAAGTGAATAGACATATAAAGGAGAGGCTAACATAATCATAACAGTGAGTCAGAGAGAAATAGAGAGAATGAGAAAGAAAGATATAGAGAAAGAAAGAAAGAAAACAAAATGCGAGAGAAGGTGCAGGAGGGGGAGCAATTGTGAGAGAAAAGGAGAGTATAAGAAAGAAAGAGAGTATAAGAAAGAAAGAAAGAAAGAAAGAAAGAAAGAAAGAAAGAAAGAAAGAAAAAGAGAGAGAAGTTGGAGGGAGGATGGTAAGAAAGCAAGTGTGATCGAAAGAACGAAAGGGAGGGTCAGAAAAAGCAGAGGCAGAAGAAGAAGATATAGAAAGTTCACATCTTATGCTGATAACTCACTCTATACAATTCACACTTTTTATAATGTTTGCCACTAAAAATTCTCTTATACAATGTCAGCCCTTGTTTTATGAAAGAAAAGAAAAGTCAGCCCTAGCTAGTATGTTTATCTTTATGGGCTTTTGTAAATTATGCCCAGCTAGGTTTGGATATAATTTTTACTTAATTGTCAGTCTACTGGTCTGTTAGGGACTAATTTCCATTTTTCCAATTTAATTTCTATTGTTTTTTTTTCCCATTGGTTTCAAGGATTGATTTGCTTTGATTTTGATTTCATTTCATTCATCATCAATGTTCAATAATAGAGTTAACAGTAATATAACAACTACCTCCCCCACCCCCTCCCCCTCCCTCCCTGTACACCTTTGAAATCCCTTCCCTTGCAGAAAAGTACCGGTACTAAAATATTGCACGACAAAACTCCATCTAGTATCAGATATAATGCACATGTCTGACTCTCCAAACTACATTTTGTCAGGTAACTCGTAATTTTAGGAAAGAAGATTGCTACAGAACTACGACTAAATTAATAATTAGGCTACTTTCCCTCTCCACCTCATTACTAATCAATAATATTACTGATCGAGAGTAAAGCAATATACCCTCCGACACCTAGCTTCCCCCTTACATGTACATATTTAACAGCACGTCTCAGAGAAAAGAACATGGACATTCATACTGTTACTGACAGCACTACAACTTTAATTGGAAATGAGACTTACTTTCCCTCTCCGTCCCAGTGACTAGCCCTAGCACAGATGATGTTGACGTAATCCTGTTTGGTCAATGTGTCCAGGACGGTCTTCACTACCTCTGTGGCAATCTTGAATTTCTCTCCTTTCATGGAATAGCTGTTTTTAAGAAAAAGAAATCACATGGGGAGAAATGTAAGAACCACTATCGAAGCCATCATGATTACTGCTTATATGGTGAATTTTGCATTTTCTCTACGTTATGCAAATTTAGATGACCACCACCACTACCACAATCACTGCAACAACTTTAAACACTATCGCAACTACCACCATCAAATGATCACTACCACAGCCACCAAGACAATCACCAACATCATCACCATCACAATCATCATGAATATTACCAATATCAATGTCACTATCATTATCATAATCACCATAATCATTATCATAATCACCTTCATCATCATCATAATTATCATCACCTTTTTCATCATTCAACACCATCAAGCCACTACTAACCACCATCACTATTTATTATCATCACCATTACCTAAATCATCGTTATCGTCATCATCATCATCATTATCATCATCATCATTATCATCATCATCATCATCAATCATCATCATCATCATCATCATCTCTATGCCACAATCATCACTGATCATCATTGTAATAATAATGGCAATATATAGCTACATTCCTACCGTACACACACCCATCCCAGGGGATGCTCAGGCAACTAAAAAGGACTAGCTATTATTTCCATTACTATAACTACATGTATTAAAGTTGCCAAAAGATGCTGAACAGGTATTAATTCTACTATACACCTGCGTAATTGAGAACACATGGCAAATGTAAATTAATCATACCTGCAATCGAGGATGATGACCACATCTTTGGGTCCGCTGGTGGCTGCGATATACCAAGGTCTGACCCTGGGGTCATAGTCATTGTAGAACCCGACAAAGTTGGTGTCCCATTCTCGCCCGGGGTACAGTCTTACCAGACCCTCAACCGAGCCAAAATATTGCCATCTGAGGAGAATTAATGCATACGGCAGACATGAATGAGCATATAATGCCTGTATCTTCATCAGCTCGAGTTTGCCAAATAACCTGCTATTTTCAGACTTGGAATATCAAACCGAAGCTCACTATTGCGTATTCACCGGACGGATACACTCATCACAAACTAGCTCGGACGGGCGCAAATTAGCCCACTATTTCCCAAATAGCAGGGTATTTTGGAAACAAGACGAATATTTCTTGGGATATGTTCTCGACCAAATATCCCGCTAATTGCAACTGCGGGCTGATTGGGCTGATTGGGATAGTTAGAATAGCGGGTTATTTGGCAAACTCAAGCTGATGAAAACAGGTCTATAGTCTGCCAACAGCCAGAAGGGCGTTAACCCTTTCTATGGGTCAATGCCCTTTGGCTTCAAACAGACAAAATAACCTTTTTTGCATTTCTGTACATGTAGTGGGACATGAAAAATAAAAGGACGGGAGGAGAGAAAGAGGGAGGGAGGAGAGAAAGAGGGAGGGAGGAGAGAAAGCAAGCAATAGAGATCAAGAGGGAGAGATTGTCAGAGAGGGTGAGTGACAGACAGACAGAGAGAGAGAGAGAAAGAGGAAGAGAGAGAATGAGAGAGAGAGGATGGAAAGAGAAAGAGGGATGGAGAGATATAAAGATGGTGGTGATGATGAGTTGAGGATAAAGAGAATGATAGACCATTGGAGACGAATGGTGGAGAAAGACAGAGAGAGAGAGAGAGAGAGAGAGGAACAAAAAGAAGGAGAGAGGATAGACATAAGAAAGAGGAAGGGAGGAGAGATAGCAAGCGAGAGAAAGACAGAGAGACAGAGACAGAGTCACATAGAGAGTAAGTGAGAGAGAGAGAGAGAGAGAGAGAGAGAAATAGAGAGAGAGAGGATGGACAGAAAAAGAGAGAGGGAAGAGAGAAACCAAGAGACAGACAGACAAAGTCAGAAAGAGTGAGTGAGTGAGAGAAAGAGAGAGAGAGAGAGAGGGGAGGGGGAAGGGAGCGAGCAGAAAACACTTCTTTAAAAAAGAGTTGTTTAGTTAATTACCTCAAGAGGTTGTCTTCCTCA
Organism: Strongylocentrotus purpuratus; assembly: GCF_000002235.5. NCBI lineage: Eukaryota > Metazoa > Echinodermata > Echinoidea > Camarodonta > Strongylocentrotidae > Strongylocentrotus > Strongylocentrotus purpuratus. Next base: position 10,741,869 of record NW_022145598.1, read on the forward strand.
TGATTCTCTTTGAAGACTTCCTCTAGACCACTGGTAAAATAGGTGCTCTTGATCACACCTGAATCAGCTCTATTCACACTGTCAGATATCTTAACGATGCTGGACGAGTAGCTCACTGGCTGCTTGAAATACCTGGTAGAAGATATAGTATACAAGCATGTTCACACTGTTAAGATATTTTCATAATACCAGCTACTTGGAATATACATGTACTGTATGTACATCTTGGAAGGGAAAATTACTGCTTTAAATATTTTGCTATGGAAATTTGATGTTCACATTGTTACAGCATGTTTCTTCTACAAACCCAGAAAGTAAGAAAATAGGCTACCCAGAATTTTAAAAAAGCAATAATATTAATATGCCTATTGGCATGTACATGTGTATAAGTCTGTTCTAAAAAGCACAACTACTTTACATACAGGTGTGTAGTGGCTTCTATTTTTTAGCTGTTTTAACACCTTACCATGTCAAAAGAACAGAACAGATAATGGAATATAGTGTCTGGATATTCCTATGGGAAAACATGTAACAAAGGTTCCTTGACAATGGATGAATGACATATTGCAGTCTGACAGATTGGAGACAGAGCTCTATACAGGTTCCAATTGAATCTGAAAATGCAATGCATCTGAGCTCATTGGCCCGAATTCACAAAGCAAGGTTTGAGCTCAGACCAGGTTTGAGCTCAAACCTCCTTTTGTTTCGCCAAACCTCCTTTTGTTATTTACAAACCAGGTAAATAACAAAAGGAGGTTTGGCGAAACAAAAGGAGGTTTGAGCTCAAACCTGGTCTGAGCTCAAACCTTGCTTTGTGAATTCGGGCCATTACGTCTGACCCTCGTAGCTCGCAAACCCGAGTAAATGGCCATAAAGTCTGGTATTGAAATACCCCCTTCTTTGCTTGCTTCAGAGGAGGCCTAACCCAGCTGATCAACTTGTTTTCCAAACATAGCCTTTGCGCTACTTTCGATCTCTCTCTCTCTCTCTGTCTCTCTTCGACTATTTTTCTTTTAGACTGCCTACTTCAGTCTCTCTCCTCTCCTTTCTATCTATCTAGCTCTCCTCTCCTTTCTATCTATCTCTTCCTTCCCTAACTTTCTCTCTCTCAATCCCTCTCTCCTCATGTTTATTTATGTTTGTCTCTCCATTCCCCAGGTGTCTGTCTCTGTCTGTCTGTCTGTCTCTCTCTACCCCTCTCTCAGAAATGTTAATTCTCTCTCCTCTCTCTCTCTCTCTCTCTCTCTCTCTCCCCCCCCCCCCCCCCCCCCCCCCCCCCCTCTCTCTCAAAAATGTTAATTCTCTCCTCTCTCTCTCTCTCTCTCTGTCTCTCCGGTTCGCGGCTCTTTTCTTTTTCTTCTTCTTAATTCTTCTTCTTCGCCTTCTCAGTCTATAGTGGCCTAGTATTTTTATTATCTTTTACCTGTATGGCACGGCCGCCGATCCTATAGTCAGTCTCTGCAGACTTCCTTCTTGCGTTTCACTTTCTAATTATTCTCCATTTTTCTTCTCCATTTTTCATTTAAGCAATCACTAATGTCTTTCCAGGAGCCACCCTCTCCCCCATTCGATCAAGTTCTCAGTCCTCAGGTTTTTCCTGGTTGAAAAACCCCATACATAAAATTTGAGTCCTCAACTCGGGTTTTGAAACACCCCTTATCACCCGCGCATTGATAATAACAAGAAAGTTCTTTTTAACACTGCACTATTTAACGATTTTCTGTCTTGTGTCAGAAGCTTGTTATTATCTTAATAACATGTACTTTTTTTAACAGTGAATACTCTTGCAACGGAATTCTGCTTCTTAATGAGGACTAATTTCTGTGCGGATTGTTAGGGGGACACTTCGACCGCGCTCGGCTGCCCAACTCAGTGCAGGCACTTTAGGGTTACTACCATTGACCTCTAGGTCAGTGATTACTATGGCGATTTGTCAATCTCTCTACTCCCTTCCAGCAACGATCACTGGCACAACGACATTGTTGACCTGGGGATCAGTGGTTCTTGGCAGCCTCCCAATACCTCCATCCAAGCCTGGAGCAAGGGGGTATATCAATTTTGCTACGAGGACTTTACGTCATCTGCACTATTTTTGGTAGCTGAAGCATATAAGCCTCAGTCGCTTCTCAAAAGAATTGGCACAGCGATCGTGAATTGATGGGAATAACACATTATGAAGAGATTCATGACCAATTTTTCTTTTTATCATATCGTCCAAGCATATGCCCAGCGGCTAACAAGCACAAACATGTACTTCGCAATGAATATATAGATTCTCCCGTTACGTTGAAATTATTTCTTTTTAATGAATTTTACGGACACCTTATATATTTGCCTTCTCGCGGACACCGTCATTTTCCCAGGATGACTTGCAGCTATGATTTTCTGACGTCTGACGATGAAGTTTGTTTGTTATACTTTGTGAGGAACAAATCTTCCCAAATTTCCCCGTTTGTTTTAACTTAACATCGCCCTAAGAGTAAGTATTATGAAGTTAGAAATCTCTATTACATAAATAAGTAACAAAGAAGGATTTTTGATAAATCTGAGTTTAAATGTTGTGAGATCAAAATTTGCAGTGTGTACACGTGTGCATATAGTCTACATACATGTATATCAGATTTACTTAGTACAGCAAAATGTAGGTCAAAGTTCATATGATTGAATAAAATGTATCAGATTAAATAAGTGGTTATTTATGCCCCTTTTTAGCCAAACAATTAATGTAGCAGTCAAGGCATGAAATTGGGTGATTCAGAAAAGGAAACAGATTATTAATTATGCAAAGTGAAATTATTGTAATACTTTTGACAGGCATTAGACCTATCTAAGAAGATTTTAAATGCCAGTTATGCATTATAGGAAGTATGGTTTATTAATTATTTTTGCTCAAATGAAACAAAAGAGCAATATTTAGGTATATATAGTTTAAGATGTTTAAAAACTACATACAAATATGGATATTCATATATGAGCAAACATATTTTGTGAAATCAATGCAAGCTAGCTAGGCTAAGTTGAAGTCTTACTAGTTTGAAGAGATTAGACATAAATTGAGATAAGACACGTTCAAGTAGCACAATGACTATATTGCAGAGTGGTTTTTAGGTTTTTCTATTTGACACTGCGCGCATGTTTCAGGTACAAGTGAACCAAATAAGCTTTAGATTCTTAAAGAAAATACAGGTGTGTACATGCATGTAAAGAAATTTATAAACTGCTATTTTGAATAAAGCAGTTGATTATTCAGCTTACATATTTAAGCATAATTATGGAACTACTATACATGTATCGAAAATAATAATAACAAGGGATTTAAAAGATCACAACGTTTCATGTGCCGCTGCTACACTTCGTCAGGTGATAAAATGTAAGCAAGCATGTTTTATACTCTACGGGTGGACCTGACGAAGTATAGCAGCAGCACACAAAACCTTGTTGACCATACATTGCGAGACAAACGAATGTCACTTGCGATTTTATTTTTGATACTATATCCGCAATGAGTAATTTATTTAGCACTGTACATGTAGTTTATATGCAAAGAAATCACACAAGACAACTGTAATTTAGTGAGCTACACGTAGGTCATAGGCCTACATGTATTTGTTTAATGTGACACAAGAAGCATTGTTCTTTAATTAACAATAAGTATTTTCTCTCTGTTTTTATTACAGATTGAATGATTTGGAAGGGAGTACGTGCATTCCACAATAAACTTCCACCCTCCATACAATAGGCCTACGCAGTGTTATATTGGTTTTTGAGCTTGTGCATGCTACTGTGTTTAATAATGGGGGTGTACTATAAGCTTCATGGACTGCTTTTTGTCTTTATGAACTGTTATATGCTAGCAAGTTCAACGATTACATTTGTGGAAGAACCAAAGACAGATCTATCTTGCTACGTACCACATGAAAACGGAATTTTGACAACCACTGTCTCCATGCAAGACCTGCCTGCTTCTGTACCATTGGATCGGTACACTATAGCATGGTCACCGAACCCAAACGAGGATGGCACTGGTACATGGTCTATCTATGGCTCTGACTGTCCAATTTACAGACTACCGGTAGACAGCACTAAATGTTACGTACCTGCTCGTTGCAAGGCAACATTAATTTACGATCAAATTTTTATTTACTATAAGATGGAGGTTAAGAGTATAGGATTCCTCGCTGAATCGTTGGGACTCTATGCTTTCGTGATTGATCGTACGACGGGCCTGATAGTAGCAAGGTCTTCAGGCACAGCTCGTTGCAATGTCAAGTATACATGTACAGGTATCTGTGTATTAAAAATACCCACTAATGACATACACATACTACTAACCAAGGAAGCAGACCCTGATTCCACCGCCTCTTCAACTCACACACCATCTTCTTCACCATCACCCTCATCTGTAGGGGAATATCTGTCCCAGAAGTGGAGTATATTAACTTCACACATGGAGGAAACCATCAGATGGTTTACAGTACATGTAAGTGCAAATGCCCATTCATGGACTATATATAGATAAACATGTAGCTAATTATAGTGAAATTGAATGTGATACATAAAAACTGTATGTGTACTTTCTTGCCCAGATATTTTTAATGGCTTTTTTTAGTAGTGTAAATGGCAGTAAAAATAAATGATAATTTTTCACTATGGTGTTTGGGCTGTGTAAACGGCCTTTTGCCCATCTTGATCTCTATCTCTCTTCTAATTCTTCAATTATTCAATTTTTAATTTAAAACAAAAACTATTTGAACCAATTGGGGATGCACCCCTCCCCCTTATCTAAAGTACAGAACTACTGCATTATATAAACACTCTGCATTTTTTATTTTGTATTACAGACTGGCAAGTTCCTTGTAGCTACAAGTTTATTGTTATGTACCATAATCAGCATCGCATACCATGCTTTCAGAGAGATCGTCAAAGTCATACAATTTTTCTTCCCAGATGTCTACGATTACACCAGGGAATGGTTCAGAAGACTATGGAGACGGGTCCTACAACAGTATTATAATCACGGGGCACAGAGAGTAGCTCAGTAGCTCATGCTTTGAATAATTACGTATTACCGGTAACTTTTAATACCCTTATTTTTTTCGTATTTTATTTCTTATTTTCTGTTTTATTATTGTAGGGTCTGTCATGGACACATCACCTACTGATTTCGTCATCATTTTCCTAATTTTTTTATCACTTCGTCTGTCATTTACAGATTACCTATCGAGTTTGCCACCTCTTAATTACGTCAGACTTTTCTTTCTTTATATCTTTATTATTCTTTGTTTAAAAGGTGGTCTGTCATTGACAGGCTACCAGGCTATTTTGTCAGAATTTGTTTTTCTCTATATTTATTTTTAATGTTTACGTGTCCCAATTTTTTGTGCCGAGAATTAATTACTCAAAATCGGTTTAGCCAATTTTGATCAATTTTGGCACAGTCAGGTCATTGTCATAAAACATGACAGCAACCTTTTCAAGGTCATCAGGTCATCGTGACGTCATCCAGGCGCCATTTTGTGATTTTTGTTGTTGATGACATTCAAGTCATGATCATATCTTCATTACGGAAAAATCATTTCTCATTCATATTTATCATGATTAAGGTCAATAAACGCGAGTTCTTGTAATACATAGCAATATTTCAATTTCATTTATTTCCACAGATTCATAAAAGACAATATAAATTACAATCAAATATAAAAGCATTACAAAAAAAGATTAACCTGCACAGGGGGTGATAAAAAACCAGAGGTTTATCAGGGATCATCCCCTGCTTAAAATTACAATATCAAAATACAATAATTTAAAAAAAATTAAACAATAAACACATACAAAAAAGTATATAAATATTACATGCAACTCTATGTGTGGGGTGAGGTAGTGGGTTGGTGGTACCAATAAATATATAGGAAATGAATAATATACAGGAAAGAAAGAAGAAAAAAATAGTGAGAAAAATAGTAAGAAACACCGTACAAACTAAATCTTAAGACTTGGATATGAAATCAAATACCGGTATTGTTTCAACTTGAAAGAATAAAGTGATGAGCAGCTGACAATAAATGTTCCTTTGAAGAAAAGTTGTTTTAACAGAGGGCAAATAAAACTTATTTGAACTTCTTGTTTCATAAGAGTGAATTTCAGCCTTTACAATGAACGTCTCACTAAAAATACATGGCAGCTGATATTTCTTGAAAAGGAACATAAATTGAGCAAGTTTATTAGAGATTTCACATTCAAAATATTCAAGCGTTTATAATACAGGGGTGCAGTATGTGCAAGATATGGAGAGTTTGTTATTGCACGAACAGCCTTTTTCTGTAAAACCTGCAAACGGTTCGTTAAGGTAATTAAACATCCACCCCAAGCTATTTTTTGGGGGAGCAGTTTATTTACATCACAGTAAGTAATACGCTAAGACTCCGCGGAGGGCATGACGTCTCCGCGAGCCTTTGTATTCTATTGTTTTTTAATGAGATCGCCGACCGAAGTTGGTGCAGCTTTTTCCTCCTGAACCCTCCCCTCGGGGTACCGGTGCCCGGTGCCATCGTCCGCGGGAGAGTCTACTCTGTGGAATTGGCTATACTCCGCCCGAGGTCCTCCTCCGTGTCGACATCCAGGGCGAAAACAGACGCGATATGCATAATGCATGATATGCGTGACGACAGAGATACCTCATGCATATTCAACATTACATCCGTATCAAAGAGACACACGACAGATGACGAGCAACTCACATTATGTTGCGTATTAAATGCTCTATGCAAAGGGCGGGATTACCCCGAGTAAACCATCTTGCTATAGGATGTGCTTTGTACTAGCTGCACAAGCCAGAGAGATACACGGGGCTAATTCCCGTCGACGTCCAAACTTTATAGAGACCTATTTCCATTATGATTGCCGCGATTTTTATATAGTTTTCGTGAATGGAGGTATGAAATCAAAGCTTATTTTGTGATTATTACGGCCATGCTTATGAATTTTGATTATCATTTTCTAAAGGAAAGTTTTCACAAGAAAACCATTGGACTGACAGCTCAGTAGCAAGCTAACTTCAGTCAGCACACGTACAGTATACAGATACACGGTGCTCGGCCGGGGCGCTTTACCTCATGTATATTCAACATTACATCCGTATCGAAGAGACACACAACAGATGACCATCAACTCACATTATGTTGTGTATTAAATGCTTTATGCAAAGGGCGGGATTACCGCGAGTAAACCATTTTGCTATGGGATGTGCTTTGTACTAGCTGCACAGGCCAGAGAGATACACGGGGCTAATTCCCGTCGACGTCCAAACTTAGCAGCTTAGACCCCGTTCTCACTCACTTTGAGAGCGCTCCAAGTTAGACCGCTCCAGACCGCTCCAGAGGAACGGGTCTTGAGGAACGGTTTGCGAGCGTTCACACTCCGAGCAGTTTTTAAGGCTCAAACCGCTCCACGAGTCAAAGTGGTCTTGTTGCTATGGCAGCTCAGGTAGGCGGGTCAATTTTTTCGCGCGCGGAATCCAAACCGTATGTACCGTACTACATGTTTCGCATGCAACGTCACTAGCTCACTTCCGCTCAAAGTACGCTTTCCGTTCACATTGCACGTTAGAGCGCTCTGGAGCGCTCTTAATAAGACCCGCTCCTCAAGACCACCTCGGAAGGTGGACTTCTGGAGCGGTCCAGAAGTCCGCTTCCTGGACCACTTTGAGCGTTCTCACTCACCTAAGAACCGCTCCTGAGGAGCGGGTCTTAGTTAGAGCGCTCCAGAGCGCTCCAACGAAGAAAGTGAGAACGGGGTCTAAGAGACCTATTTCCATCATGATTGCCGCGATTTTTATATAGTTTTCGTGAATGGAAGTATGAAATCAAAGCTTATTTTGTGATTATTACGGCCATGTTTACTGAATTTTGATTATATCATTTTCTAAAGGAAAGTTTTCACAAGAAAACCATTGGACTGACAGCTCAGTCGCAAGCTAACTTCAGTCAACCCACGTACAGTATGCTCGGCCTGAGAGTGAGCTGCGCTAGAGTCAAAGAGTATGGGGGGGCCAAGCAGGCCAATATTTGTACAACTATACAACTACACATACGTCTATCCATCCATCGAAGAACCCGTCAACACAACAGCGTGCGGGCCTAAGTGCCATAAATTTGTTTCTTATATTTACAGTAAATTACAAGAAAGCATTAAGTAAGGTTGTGAATTGTACATTTGCATATTAATAGTTCAATATCAAGCAGACAGTAGCATGTGACTTCATGCATTGCGAAACAGTCAGTTGCGTAATGAGTAAAATTGTTTGGGGGGGGGGGGTGCAGAAAAAAATCTGCATCACCATGCACCATTCTTGCATGTTACATGAAGGCTCCAAGAAACGTTTTTCAAAGTTGGGGGGGGGGGGGTCAGTTAGATCGCAGCGGGTTTCAAGGGGCTATAAACCCCCGAAAGCTCAGGGGTTTTAGGCATTTAATTAGGGTCAGATGAGCATATTTTTAATACTTTATTTGTGACACTGGCAGGTCACTAATTGGCGTGGGGTCCATACGAAGATTTGCGTAGTGTTGCGTACCAACTACGCTGGCCTACGTTACTATATGCTGAGGGACGCAAAGCGGTACGCAAGATGGACGCAAACAATTCACCATGTTTAATTTTTTTCGCGTACTTTCGGCGTAGAAACTTGACACAGAAAGTACGCCTTTTTACGCAACACTACGCTACTGTACGCCATGCCTATGCAACAGTACGCTACCCTACGCCAGATCGACAAAGCAGTAAAAGCTTTCCACACAGTAAGCAACCGTAAGCAACCATAAGCAAACCTGTACACCAGCCTACACATAACCTACGTAAGGACTACAGTGAAGCAACATTTTTCCATTAATACGCAGCCTAATTTATGCGTAGTCGGTACGCAACACTACGCAACTCTACGCAGTTCCTGTGTGAAAGAGGCTTAAAGAATAACTAGCGGTAGAGTTTTTTTTTATGAATGGCAAATAAAGTTCTTGGTGGTTTTAATTTAGAGAGTCTCTATAATATCTATTTACACCCCTCACCCCCCTCTAGAATCCCGCGGATTTCCGCGGGTCCTGCTAGTGTATATTATAAACAACTCCCAGTACACTGGCAATTTTTTAAGATATGTAATTATGCTGCATTATTGTAGAGCGCTTAGAGACTTCTGACAAAGTAAGTGTTAGGCGCTATATAAGCACTGTAATTATTATTATTATTATCTATGTAAACTCCTAAAAATTTAGTTGAATTAACTCTGGTGAGCAACACATTATCAAATTTTACATTCAATTCATTAAAGTCACCTCCAACCTTTCTTCTCCTGAATACCATATAATTAGTTTTTTTCATATTAATTAACAACAAGTTTATTAGCAGTGAACCATATGCAAACTTTACTCAGTTCTCGGTTTAAAACCTCATTTAAATATTGCACAGTTTTCCCTGATAATAATATATTGGTGTCATCAGCAAATAAACAAAATTAAGCTGGTCTGACACAAAGTGTAGATCATTTATTTAAAAAATAAATAAAATAAAGGACCAAGAACACTGCCTTGGGGTACTCCTGTTGAAAGGATCTGTGATTTAGAACAAACAATATGTCATGCTTTAATATGGAAGGTGAATATATGGATAAAAACATGCCTACATGTATACAAAATCCATTATAGCAAGGGGACCCCCCATTTTTTTCTTCATATATGGATAGAGTATGAGTCGGAAATATGATTTCATGTCTCATTTGGCCTTTTAGTGTACTGTGACATTATCATAATGGCCTTGGAACTCAAAATACCAATTTGCATATTATTATGTGTGCATTTTTGGGGAAAATTGATTGTATCTCTGTAAATATTGATCAATTTTCTTCCAAATTTTGATATGTTGTGGCCAAGAGGAATGCTTACATTCAAGATCAGTCAACACCATTTTTCATTTGCGACATGTCAGAATTTTCTTACGGTATATGAAGTAAAGTTTGATATGGTTCCATAGCCATTTTAACCGGGTGACTCTGGGTATTGGTGCTAATACATTATTTTGTATACACTTGTCCTTATTTCATTATGTTTTAAATTCTATCCTCTAAACTACGTCTTGCTCTACTGCTACTGTTTTTTATCTACAATACATTACTTATTTTTTCCAGGAACCTATACAGTATATTCAAGCATTGCTTTTTAGTAGGTTCCTCACAATCTACCTAATCTATTATATGAATTGAGAAAAATTGAGATGTGCTCATTTATAATACAATTGTATTGTATATTTTTTAATTTTATATGTACCGGTATGTCTTTTTTTCTTGGCCCCCAAAATAGGGGTGCGTCTTATACACAGGAAATTTACAAAGTTGTTAGGAGTGGTCATTGATGATTGTTTAAACTGGAAAGAACATGTTAAAGACGTTTCATGTAAAATATTAAAAGCAATAGTTAATGTATCAAAAAAGCTAAAGATCATCCTTCATTTTATAACTAACAAGAACGCCAAAAGATATCAAACCAGAAATTCCAGTAACCTGTATGTTCCTTTTTATAATTATAACATCTCATCGCAAGCTTTGGACTTCCCTTTCTGTTGAACTTAAATCTAGCCCATCACTTAACTATATTAAAAGAAAACATAGAAAATATATTTTTAGCTCCTACTGTCATGACTATTGATCAACTTATTCCTTATTATAATGCTTGTTTCATTTAGGGTGCTTGTTTATATTCTGTTTGACTTGACTTTGTCGGTTTGTAAAGTTATATTCTGTGGTTGTAGTATACATGTATATTGTCAACTTATTATTGATCAACTTATTCCTTATTATAATGCTTGTTTTATTTAGGGTGCTTGTTTATATTCTGTTTGACTTGACTTTGTCAGTTTGTATAGTTATATTCTGTGGTTGTAGTATACATGTATATTGTCCAATTTATATATTTGTTAGGGTTCTGCCTTGAAAGGCCAATGGCCTATGTGGCTCCCTTCCAGTACTGTGATGTATGTTTATACTGTATATGCCATTACATATCATTATGTTTTTAATGGTACGCTTTTAATGGAATGTGGAAATAAGCTTGAACTTGAACTTGGAACTTGAATATAAGACTGATATTGTTAAATAAAGAATGATGATCGAACTGTGATGAGACGTACAATGTACTGCTTGATCGTGCTATATTTCACCAATTGTACATAATCATAATTTTCAAGATGCTGTTTATCTTTTTTTGTCAAGGCTGGCTTCCTGTTTGTGTATCAGTTTATACTTAACCAATCAGATTTACATGTATTTGTAATCCTATATACCAATGTTCAGCGGTCAAAACCAAAGATAACTGTGTAAAGACTGCTTTATTTCACAAATTGTACATACTGTATTTTGTAATTTTCTAAGATGCTGTTTATCAATTAACATTTAAGAAATATCTTTTTTGTCTAGGCTGTCTTCCTACAGTAGTTTACCAATCATATTCATTTGTAATCTTGTATACATGTATCATTGTTACACAGTCAAAACCAAAGATAACTGTGTTAAGACTGCATGACTTTTTTTTATGTGTATGTTTATATTTCACCAATTGTACTTATTTGTAATTTTCATATGATTTTTAATTTGGTTTATCAACATAATAGAACAATCAAATTTGCTTTTCCTACGTTCATATTAAAGGTTCAGATGTTGTTCAGATGTTGTTCAGTAGTCATATAACCAAATATTTAACAATTGTGTTGAGCCTGATATTCCTGTGTGTACAAGTACATGTACATGTATGTTCATACATAAACGTCACTAATTGTATCAATCTCTAATTTTACACTGCAACTCTGTATGATGTGGTCCAGCAATCAATATCATACAGTGATCAACTGTCAAGACCAACTTTTCCGTATAAAGTGGTTCTTCATTTCCCACAATAGTATCAACTTTTAATTGTTCAGCAATCAATTTAATACAATTTTTTCTGTTACGTATTTCATAATTTTATGATGAGCACATGGACAGGTACATGTACAGGCATGTAAGGGTGCGTTCAAGCGATGTTTTGAAGCTAGAATCACAAATCGAAACGCCGTTAAAAAACTCTGTTACTGCGGGAGACTTTCAAGCGATTTTCCATTATAACGCTGATTCTCGCTAATTTGAAGCCCAGCCACTTCTCACCACACCATGCAGTTTGACCCAGGAAGAATAGATCAACTTCGCCGCATGCTTTCTGTCTGTGTTTACAGTCGACTGTCAGTCAAACCGGAGGCAGGCCACGATCGATAATGACGTTATAGAATCATGATTGAGATCTCCGTTCGTTCAAACAATTTTTAGCGACCGTGATTCCGCAGAATCACAATACAAAACTTATTCAGCGTTTCATGTTTGTGTTTTTAAACACGTTTATTTTCACGACTGACGAAAAATTGCTTGAAAATGCTTGAACGCAACCGTGTTTTAAACTAAACGTCTTTGAATTCTAGGGTGAAAAAGTGTCGCTTGAACACGCCCATAGTCTAAAAGGTATACCTATAACAGCATTGTATCTTGTGATACATTCATAAATCAGAAAATGTCATAAAACTTACGAATTAAACGTGATGTCTTTGGGAAGCGTGTCCGAAATATCAGAATCCCTGTATACACTTTCATTGAGCTGAGAAAGCTTGGTGAACGTAAAATTATCATTGGTTGAGTTCATGAAACTGTCGTACAAGTCCACCACTTTCTCCACAATTTTCTGTAGAAAAAAGAAGAAGAAACTGACAATTTATATTTATATTAAACTCTCAATATGCAAGGTACAGCACTAGACCTGGTGTGGGTAATTGATCTAAACTGCTTTTTGTATTTAAGAAAACTACATGTAAATGCACAATCTCAAATCTGAAGATATAACTTGCTCAACCGACTATTAAAGCTAAACAAGCACTGCCCCCCCCCCTTTGAGGGGGGGGGCAGTGCAATTCAGTACAATTCAGTACAATTGTACTTCAGTACAATGTATACACAAAACTTGAGAATGATCCTACAGTATCTGTTTGGATTGAAATCAATAAAAATTTAAATTTGAATTTAATTGAACTCAGTACACAACACCCAAAATGTGCCCCCTTCTTTTTTGTTGTTGCTTATCAGAGAATTTGAGATTCAAAAGGCATAGAAATATCCAGATGACCTTAAAGCTTAATTGTTATTGCATTTCAAGAATACTGTGCCCCCTCTGTATTCATTCCTTTTTATGGGTCACAAAAAATGGCTATACATGTATCTTGCACTCACTCGAGCAGCTCTCTCTTTCCTGACAAAGTAGTCCCCTAAAAGGGCCTTGACCCGTTTCACCGTCTCGTTGCCGTTCTTCTCTTGTAGGGTGTAGTTGGCGGTATCGAAGAAGTGCTGTGTATAGTGGGACTGCAGGCCTTCACTTGTGAGCTGAGGAGAGACAGGGAAAGAGAGACGGAGAGAGAGTTAGAGAAAAAAAGATGAAGATTGTAATACAGGTTAATTGATGTGTTTGGTAACTGGGTGGAGAGAGAGAGAGAGATAGAGAGAGATGGATGGGGAGAGAGAGAGAGAGAGAGAGAAAGAGGAGAAAAGATGAGGATCATTGTAATACAAGTTGATGTATTTGGTACCTGGGTGGAGAGAGAGAGAGAGATACTCTGTATAGAAATGGGTGGGAGAGAGAGAGAGAATTAGAGTAGAGAAAGAGAACAAGATAGAAAGAGAAAGAATATGGATAAAAGGGAGAGGGAAGAGGAGAACTTTTGAGACTAGATAAGAAGAAAGTGGAGAATCATATGGACAAAGACCATGATAGAATAGGAAAGAGAGAGAAAGAGAGAGAGAGAGAGAGAGAGAGAAAGTACAAAAGTATGAAAGTAAAGTATTCCCTTAAAGAGACAGAGACATGACAGAGCTAGTACACAAATTAGAGTATTGTAGGAACAAAGGACTGGGAGAAGAAAACAGTAAATAGAGACAGACAGATAATGACAGAAAATTAGAAAATATTAAAAGGGAATGGGAAAAGATGTTTATTCATGCATAATTGTAACTGTTTATCTTAGTAAAACGATGAATTTAGTTAAGTTTCTTGTTAAAAAGGGAGCTCATTATCACTAAAATCCAAGATAAAACAAGACACTTACATGGACAATATAATTCTGTACGAGTGTTGCCCAGTTCTCGACGTGAGCAGACAGCGTCCCATCCTCCGCATCTTTACTGTAGCTGTACATATGAGACTCCCCGTACGCAGTCTCCCCGTCGCACGGTCTTCCAAACAGCACCATCGACACCACCGCTAATGCAATAATGCATCTGGAAGCCATCATGAGATTACGCTCTGTGCTTGTGGTCGATTCGCTGGCTGACTGGCTCGCTGGCTGGCTAAGGATAAAATTGCAGACACCTCCTGAACCAAACACGTTCAGTGAAGGTCTGGCATGGCGGCCGAAGCTGTTTTTCACACCCCTGTCTTTGAATTTTTACCCTGCATAGAGATAGACACAGACATGAATGTGAGAAAAGGGTTTTTGATAACTGTAAGGCTGTATAATGTATGAAAATAAGCATTGCTATTATAAATGGCTGACTTTGATGTAGCAGCATTGTGGGATAAAGAAGACAGGTGATTTTATTTTTGAAGCAGATTTAAATTGTTATGTTGAAAGAAAGGTATGTGAAGTAAATTTAAGCATAAAAGTACATACATGTACATGTACGCAAACACTTCAGTAGGAAAAATCGTTCCCAATTTTGTATCAAACAAAAATTTGTCATTCAGACAGAAATGCAGATGATTTCAAATGTCAATTTTCACATAAAAAGTACAATGGTTGCGCAAAAAGACACAATACAGGCCTATGACACAGATGTACAGTACATGTACTGTACATGTACCATGCCTACAATGTACAATGCGCTGCACTATTCAATAGGTAGTGGAATACATACAATCTTGTGCATGTTTGTGACCAGTACACTAATGTTTATCTTAAATACCGGTACAATAAACATGATCCACTGAGAGGCTCAAGTTATTTGGTGAAATAGTACCCCCCCCCCCCTCCACCACCCCTCTTTACGGTTCTCAGCATAAAATATGCAATATGCACTGACATACCTTTACATACTACAATGTATGTTCACTCTGCATGCTGCACAAAATGAAAGTTCCACAGACTGAAATTACAATGTGGCAAAAAGTGGAATGCAGTGTATATAACTGTAGATCTACACATTTCATTTCATTTCAAAGACTTTATTTTCTGCAATCAAACAAATCAGTTATACAACAAATATGGATAATTATATAAAACATAAGGTATGCAAACAATATACAAAATATAGAAACAAATGTATAATACATGAGTAAGAGTAAACTTATACGTTGGGCCATTGCGTGTATAAAGAAAGAAAGCAGAAGGTCGCCGTTATAAGCAAAAGCTTGAGTAGACGGTCAACCGAGCTAAAATAAAAATGAGATGTGAAATATTGGCAAATTAACAAGAAGAGGGGGCCATGATACTCAAATGATATATATTACAATTAAATGTGAATATAGACAGTTGTATTCAATATAAATAATTATAGAATTAGCATATGAATCTCATATTTATATGGCTACTAATATTATACGTTAATGACAGAGATAAGAGAGAAACTAAACAAAAACAAGGGTGCAAGTGGTGCGTGTGTGTGCAAGTGCAAGTGTCCTCAAGCGCCAAAATGTTGAATCATCAGTATTACTATGTAACGCAGACCAAAATTTAATGTAGTTTCTAAAGTTTTAGAAAAAACGCTTTAAATTTTTTTTTTTTTTTTTTTTTTTAAACCTTTATACATTATATTGTGAAATAATGTGTTTTTTTAGTGTAGCTTTAAATGAATAGAGAGATGTACACTGTTTAATATGTCTAGGGAGTGCATTCCAAATGTCTGGACCGTGATATCTTATGGACTTAAGCGCTAACAAAGTTTTAGGATTGTGTAAATGAAAATCAGTACAATTACGCGTTGGATATGAGTGAACATGGGAATTAGGAATAAATACGTCATGAAAAAGAGGAAGTGAATTTTGTGTGTATTTAAACATACAGATTGCTGTTTGATATAAGTGCAAATCACTCACTTTTAAAATGTTTAATCTATAAAATAACGGATTTGTATGAGCTAAGTAATTAGAACGAGTACAAATCCTAAGTGCTCTTTTTTGCAAGAGAAAAATTATATTAATCTTAGTTATACTACAGTTCCCCCAAACTACATTACAGTATGTAAAATAAGGTAACACTAATGCATTATATAATGTATAAAGTATTTTCTCGGGTACAAGATCCCTCATTTTACCAATTACCCCAACTGCCCTTGAAATTGATGTTGTAATATTATTTACATGATTATTCCAAGTAAGCTTTGAATCCAAAGTTATACCTAAAAATTTTGTCGATTTCCTTTCAACTATAGAAATATCATCAATAACAATGTTTATAACCTGATCAAAGTGTGTTTGGGAAGCACAAAAATTTATAAAACATGTTTTATCTAAATTGAGTGACAATTTATTGCATTTAAACCATGTTGAGATTTTAACTAATTCATTATTGAGAGTATAAATTAGAGTATTCAAGCATTTATGAGAATAAAATATGTTGGTGTCATCTGCGAAAAGCACGTAAGTAAGAAGTGGTGATGACTTTACTATGTCATTAATATAAATAAGAAAAAGAAGGGGGCCTAAAATTGATCCTTGTGGAACACCACATAACACATTTAAGTTAGGGGAATTAACTGACTGAAATGAAACAAATTGCTTTCGATTAACTAAATAATTCTTAAACAAGTTTAAGGCTGTGCCTCGTATACCATAATGAGTAAGTTTTTGCAACAAAATGTTATGATTCATGGTGTCGAAAGCTTTTGACAGGTCCATAAAAACCCCAATTATATGTTCCTTATTATTAAGTGTTTGAGTTATTTTATCACAAGATTGTATCAAAGCATAATCAGTAGAAAAACCTTTTCGGAATCCAAACTGATTGCAAATAAGAGTATTATTTTCTTGTAAAAAAGAATAAAGGCGTTTATAAACAATTTTTTCTAAAATCTTGGAAATGACCGGCAATAGCGAAATAGGGCGATAATTTTTTATTTGAGTTAAATCATCTTTTTTATGAATAGGAATCACTTTGGCTATCTTTAAGGAGTCCGGGAAAATGCCTGTCGATAGTGATAAATTACAAATATGAACTAGGGGAGAGGCCAAACAATAAATAATTTTTTTTAATAAATACACACTTATTCCATCATAACCGCATGATCTACTCATCTTAAACGATCCAACTATCTCTAATATTTCATTTTCATTCACTGGAATAAAAAATAATGAATTTTCATTAGCATCAAATAAATAATCCTTAAAGTTTTCATTTGAGTGTATTGTCGAGGCTAAACGTGGACCTATACTAACAAAATAGTTATTGAAAGCAGTAGCAATTGAATGAGGGTCCGTGATTTCATTACCACTTTCAACTATCATATCAGAGCATACTTTCTTTTTAGTTTTTAAGAGATCATTAATTGTTTGCCATAATACCTTTACATTCCCTTGATTAGATTCTATTTTATTTGAATAATACCGTTTACGTGATACACGAATTAAAGTTGTTAATCTATTTCTATAATGTTTATATCTATCTTTATTCTGAGCAGTTGGTTTACGCAATGATATTTTATACAAACGATTGCGAGTTAAAATTGATTTCATTAACCCCCGAGTAATCCATGGCTGTTTTATACTTATATTATCTTTTTTTTTAATAAATGGCATATTCTTATCTATATAAAAAGAGAGTTTATGCAAAAAGTTTTGATATGATAAATTAGCATCTTCAACCGAGAATATCTCGCGCCATTGTTCTTTGGACAAATCAGAAATTAAAGAATCAATAGTTTGTTCTGTTTCTTTCCTCTTTTTAACGAAAATATTTTTCCTAGTTTTCTCACTAATGACATTATAGCATATAACAAAAATAGGTAGATGATCTGATATATCTGAGTACAGAATACCATTTAAATGTTCTGCATGTATGACATTTGAGAATATATTATCAATTAATGTTTCACTTATTGTTACATTATCAATTCTAGTAGGTTTAGAAATATGGGGATAACAAGAATATAATAACATAGTATTACAAAATTTCAATATATTATTGTTTGTTTTATTAACTAAGTCTAAATTATAATCACCCATTAAATATATATGTTTATTTTCCTGCGATATCTTATTCAAAACGGAATCTATTTGATTTATGAAAGTATCTACATCACTAGTTGGTGGTCTATAAATAGTTCCTATTATCATATTTTTACTTTTACTCACACTAACTTCTATAAATAAACTTTCGGAACCTTCAATTTCTATATCAGTTCGAATTTTGAAAATAAATGTATTATTTATGTATATGGCAACACCTCCTCCTCTACCATTCTTACGGTCTTTACGTATCATTTCATAATTATAAAGATTAAACATTTCGGGTGAATTTTCATGTAACCACGTTTCTGTGATGCCAATGGCCGAAAAGGGAAAATTATTAATAGAGTCCATTAATATTTCAAAAGGAAGAAAATTTTTATTCAAGCTTCGAGCATTTATATGAAGTAAACTAAATTGATTACTAATGTTATTAGTTGGTCTTAAGGTAGATTGATCATGAATGTTATTAAAATCGAAATCAATCTTCTTATTAAATTCATTTATTGTATAATATTCACTATTGTGTTCAATTAAATTTTGGTCATCTATTAAAACATCAGGATTCATTTAATTTGAGTGACATATTAACATGGAGCGCGCAAGAGTGAAGGAGTGAAGGGTGAGCGTGCAGTGACAAGAAAGTGAGAATATCAAAAAAACATAATTCTATAGATCTATCCAAAAATAAAAAATACATAATTACAATATTGAGAAAATTATCAACAAATATCATGACCGCGGTGTCCTCAAGCAAGACTCCCGATTAATTATAACTATTATAAGTAAATCTAAACACACATCAGTGCAAATACAAAAATGACAAGATTGGACATAAACCTTCAAATTTCAATGAACAAAATCATGTTTGAAAATAACCTGATTACGTCTTGGGCAGGTCCAAGCCATTCGGACTGCGACGCACAGGACACCCAGAGACCCCAAACAAGAAACAACACATGAAACCACTCATACGGCCATCCCCCGGCACGAGTCTGCGGCCACCATGGGCCAGCTCACCCGCGGAAAGTTCCAGCTCCGACCAATCTCCCAATCAATTCCAAATGCAACCAATGCGCCGCGCGACGTACGGGACGCTGTGGTCCCGCACGTCACGCAGCACATCAACCACATCTAAAACCAACCAAAAAACTGGCCAGAACCAAAACCCCCCACAAACGAACCAGCCCACAACAGCCACAGACCCACACCAAAAGACAGCCACACAAACAATTCCACACGCTGCCACCTCCCGTTCAAAGTCTCCAAACGTCCCGCACGCCACAACCCAAACAGCTTGGACCTGCCCTCCTACAAAAGATACAAATAATACTTATATGAATGAAGCGATTTCAAAGTGTTATTACATATTCAAGAGAACATAAAATAAGCAGTCATTATTCAGTCATTATTCAAGATCTACACGTTTAAATGGTACACATTTATACTCAATTTAACAAGCAACGGACAGAAAGAAAAAAGAAAGGCGTGCCCAAGAAAGATGTGTACAATACACAGCTATACAACCTAAATGTGGGTCGCTGGGTATTTCAAAACAAATAAAATAAGGAGTTACTTGCGTGTGCTCATATTCATACAATAACATTGGAAGCGCCACGTTCGGAAAAAAACACATCGCATTGGGCTGACGAACATTGTTTGTGAACAATGCTCGCCACCCCAGAGCACCATGCCCTCCAAACGCCGCGTTGCCCCGAACTTACAACCCTAAACTCAAAATTGAATAAAAGAGCATTATTTCATGAACACAAACAAATAAAGAAGGGTTCAATGTAAAGTCCCACTTTCACATTATCTGCGTATTAGCATACAGGAAAGGCTTGCCCATGAAAGAATGGTTACACAGCTACTATACAACCTGGATGTGGGTCGCAGGGGATTTCAAATACAAAATTGAATAGGGGGTCACTAGTCTTGTATGTGTTCATTCATACAATAACATTGAAAATACGAACTGGACATCGTACAGGTACCGGAATCAGAAAAAGGCCACAATAAACACAATTGTTATCAAAATACATTTGCATAAAGGTACAAGATAAATTTAACAATCAAATCAAATTAGTGTCTTAGTATTATCACTGTTATGCATTCGTACAGAAACGTCATAATATTTGATGACTAAAAAATAAGTGAAAACTGCAAATAACACTGTGCATGTATTCTTGTCATGCTTATTTGAACAAATAACCATTATCCCTGGATCCTTAAAGGGATTATATCAGAAGGGATTCTTTCAAACAGAATGATTATTTTTGTAATCATGCCTTTGCTATAACATTGAAATATGGAATAACAGTGATTATAATAAAGATGTTTCTACAAAATCATGACATAAGTACAGAAAGCCAACCATGTACTTATTTTGCATTTTTTCATTTCTTATTTTTGATTTATATGAAATCAATATAAAATATAATGAAGCAGACATAAGCAATGAATAACACCAATTCAAAACAATACTCTTCATCTTACAGACCGGTAGGGATAGTGTCCGTGTAGTATCTCACAAGTGATGATACTAGAAAACAAGTAGACATAAGCAATGAATAACACCAATTCAAAACGATACTCTTCATCCTACAGACCGGTAGGGATAGTGTCCGTGTAGTATCTCACAAGTGATGATACTAGAAAACGAGTAGATTTAATATTAATGTTCATGGTGTTCATATTCGTGTCCAATTACAAACTTTAGACTTCAGCAATTTTGACTAGGTGGTCATGTATGCATAATTGCCTATATAATTATATAGACTAGTTCTGTTTCTTGAAATTATGAACTTATGAATTTCAGGTAAAATCAGCCTCGACAAAAGAAAATGTTTCGGCCATAATCATGAATTGAATTGTTTAAATGTGGGTCGCAGGGGATTTCAAATACAAAATTGAATAGGGGGTCACTAGTCTTGTATGTGTTCCTACATACAATAACATTGAAAGTACGAACTGGACATCGTACAAGTACCGGAATCAGAATAAGGCTACAATAAACACAATTGTTATCAAAATACATTTGCATAAAGGTACAAGATAAATTTAACAATCAAATCAAATTAGTGTCTTAGTATTATCACTGTTATGCATTCGTACAGAAACGTCATAATATATTTGATGACTAAAAAATAAGTGAAAACTGCAATTAACACTGTGCATGTATTCTTGTCATGCTTATTTGAACAAATAACCATTATCCCTGGATCCTTAAAGGGATTATAGTCATAACAGAGAATATCAGAAGGGATTGTTTCAAACAGAATAATTATTTTTTTTTTTTTTAATTATGCCCTCTCTATAACATTAAAATATGGAATAACAGTGATTATAATAAAGACGTTTCAATAAAATCATGACATAAGTACAGAAAGCCAACCATGTACTTATTTTGCATTTTTTAATTTCTTATTTTTGATTTATATGAAATTAATATAAATTATAATGAAGCAGACGTAAACAATGAATAACACTAATTCAAAACGATACTCTTCATCCTACAGACTGTTAGGGATAGTGTCCGTGTAGTATCTCACGAGTGATGATACTAGAAAACAAGTAGACATAAGCAATGAATAACACCAATTCAAAACAATACTCTTCATCCTACAGACCGGTAGGGATAGTGACCGTGTAGTATCTCACGAGTGATGATACTAGAAAACAAGTAGATTTAATATTAATGTTCATGGTGTTCATATTCGTGTCCAATTACAAACTTTAGACTTCAGCAATTTTGACTAGGTGGTCATGTATGCATAATTGCCTATATAATTATATAGACTAGTTCTGTTTCTTGAAATTATGAACTTATGAATTTCAGGTAAAATCAGCCTCGACAAAAGAAAATGTTACGGCCATAATCATGAATTGAATTGTTTGAAATTGTCTTCTTTATCAAGAGTTATTCTATCAGGTTAACCCGTTGTAATCACTGACCTGACCAGAAGATCCATTGGTTCTGTGCACCTCCATTTCTGACTGCCTTCCTGGTTTGTAACAGAACTTTAGATCCGACAACTTTGATCCTCGTTGATAGGTTTTTGTTTTTCCTCAGGTCGTATGCCACTGATGCCAATCTCCCCCTCTCTCGCTTCATCTTGGGAGGAAGATCGGTACGGATGCTGATGTAGCTAAACTGCGAAGAAGGGTCGTTTGCATCACTGCCTGGGGGTCCTGGTTGTCGGCGAGGTCGATGCACGTATGAATGAAGTAGCCGATCTCGGTCCATCATGCGGGCGAATCTGATGATGATGGCAGGTGGTTGAGACCGCTGGGGCTGGAACTGAGAACCTTCACCATGTTCACGCCGGGGCTGAGGAAGACAGTGCGCGTTGACCACGGGAATGCTTGAAGCTTCCTCTCTGGATATGTTCAGCTGCATGGAGAAGACTCGCTGAATCGTTTCGATCACGTTTTCGTTGGGATTGGCTGGAACAGGCACACCGTATACGAGCAAGTTCTGTTTCTTGAAATTATGAACTTATAAATTTCAGGTAAAATCAGCCTCGACAAAAGGAAATGTTACGGCCATAATCATGAATTGAATTGTTTGAAATTGTCTTCTTTATCAAGAGTTATTCTTTTAACCCGTTGTAATCACTGACCTGACCAGAAGATCCATTGGTTCTGTGCACCTCCATTTCTGACTGCCTTCCTGGTTTGTAACAGAACTTTAGTTCAGACAACTTTGATCCTCGTTGATAGGTTATTGTTTTTCCTCAGGTCGTATGCCACTGATGCCAATCTCCCCTCTCTCGCTTCATCTTGGGAGGAAGATCGGTACGGATGCTGATGTAGCTAAACTGCGAAGAAGGGTCATTTGCATCACTGCCTGGGGGTCCTGGTTGTCGGCGAGGTCGATGCTCGTAGGAATGAAGTAGCCGATCTCAGTCCATCATGTGGGCGAATCTGATGATGATGGCAGGTGGTTGAGACCGCTGAGGCTGGAACTGAGAACCTTCACCATGTTCACGCCGGGGCTGAGGAAGACAGTGCGCGTTGACCACGGGAATGCTTGAAGCTTCCTCTCTGGATATGTTCAGCTGCATGGAGAAGACTCGCTGAATCGTTTCGATCACGTTTTCGTTGGGATTGGCTGGAACAGGCACACCGTATACGAGCAAGTTCTGTTTCTTGAAATTATGAACTTATAAATTTCAGGTAAAATCAGCCTCGACAAAAGGAAATGTTACGGCCATAATCATGAATTGAATTGTTTGAAATTGTCTTCTTTATCAAGAGTTATTCTATTAGATTAACCCGTTGTAATCACTGACCTGACCAGAAGATCCATTGGTTCTGTGCACCTCCATTTCTGACTGCCTTTCTGGTTTGTAACAGAACTTTAGTTCCGACAACTTTGATCCTCGTTGATAGGTTTTTGTTTTTCCTCAGGTCGTATGCCACTGATGCCAATCTCCCCCTCTCTCGCTTCATCTTGGGAGGAAGATCGGTACGGATGCTGATGTAGCTAAACTGCGAAGAAGGGTCGTTTGCATCACTGCCTGGGGGTCCTGGTTGTCGGCGAGGTCGATGCTCGTAGGAATGAAGTAGCCGATCTCGGTCCATCATGCGGGCGAATCTGATGATGATGGCAGGTGGTTGAGACCGCTGGGGCTGGGACTGAGAACCTTCACCATGTTCACGCCGGGGCTGAGGAAGACGGTGCGCGTTGACCACGGGAATGCTTGAAGCTTCCTCTCTGGATATGTTCAGCTGCATGGAGAAGACTCGCTGAATCGTTTCGATCACGTTTTCGTTGGGATTGGCTGGAACAGGCACACCGTATACGAGCAAGTTCTGTTTCCGATTATGCATCTCCGCAAGTGTGACTTGGACCTCGAGTTCGTCGAGTTTTTTCTCCAGTTGGGCTCGCAATCGAGGCAAATCTTCCTTTTCAATTGAAATTAGTCGATCGGATGTTGTAGTGAGGCTTGCTTCCATATCTGATACAGTTCTTTTTGTCACCTCAAGATCATGTTTTACCGCTGAAATATCATTAACAACACGATCGAGTTTATTGTTTACTTGTGATGCCAGTTCACCGAACATTCGTTTCATTTCTGTCATGAATGTATACAGTTCGCTGGGCAGTTGAGTGGATGGAAGATGTACCGGCGATTGTGCACATTGACTGTGTTCGCTGATCCCATTCAGGTTAGAGCTTGTGTCGATTATGTCCGAAGAATCGAGCGACGGGCTTGAATCTAGCCCTGCCGGTCGCCCGGCGCGATTAACACCACTGTTGTCCATACCGCTGCGAGGCGATATGGCGCCATTTTCTGATGAATTTGAGGCGGTATCTTCTCGGTTTTTACCTCCATTGTTAGACTTATTGACATTAGCATTTCGCAGATTATATCCTGGAGTTTCCTTCCGCTTGTTCTTGTTGGAGTCCATTTTATACTTGATGCGTATTAACGTAGAATTTAGTGGTTATTCGGGAGCGTAGCTAGTGTTGTTACTCCGCCATTGAGTGTCTTACTCCGCCATTATCATGTACTGTACATGTTGATGAATGTACATTAAATTGATTAAAATGTATCATGAAACATTTTACTTTCCCTATTTCAATTTTCAAGTGTAAAGGATTATTACAGTTACCTTATTTTCTAGCCACAACAACATTTCTTGATAAAAAATGCAAGAAAAAGTACACTGTAAAAGTATGTCTACATCTTCTACAGATAAGAACATGTACATGTACTCCTTCATTGCAGTGTATAACCAATTCATATCATTCTACATGTACATGGATATTTGCATTACCATAGTATATAATTCATCCGACATTCAGAATTGGCATAAAAATGAGAGGAACAAATCAGTATTAAGTTTGAGCAATATCCAATATGACAGAATAGACTTTTTTCATACAAGGGTTGTATAAAAATATATTTTCAATGATTATTTTTAGGGTGAATACATTTTGAAGGTTGAAAGGACTAAGAAGAGGAGGCCTCTCAAGATACGTCAGAGAGTTGCCAATTTGTGTTTGAATGATCGCACCTTCAAAAATATAAATAAATTACTTTCTTATTTTTAATTGATTTTTAGTGCTCATGCAAACGTTCATTGACCTGTTTCTCTCATTTTCCTGCTCTGTTAAAATAAAATTGATAATAAGGTTGACTTTGATCCCCTTTAAAACAACACTGGAGACTCTTTGTTATATGAAAATGTGGCAAATACATGAGAAATTAACCCCTTACCACATTGACATGTACACCTGTACATGTACATGTAAAAGTCAGTTTATGTATAGAAAGAATTATTGGTAATGTACTGATTGGACACATTACAATGTGCATGTAAATGTACATTACACATGTATGTTTGCAGGCACTCATTGCCTAACAATAACCAGTCCGCTATTCCACCTGCTTCATATAAACAAACAATGTATACAATACATGTACACATCAAACTCCTGGTTCTCAATTATGCACATGTACAGTATCTATTGTACCTCCCACCGATATGAATGGTCATTATATTAGTGACGGATGGCGGCCAGACGTTAGGCATGTGGGCGCACCACTACGGAATTCCCATCATCTAAATTGATTACGATCTGGATCAATACTCCTCTAATGCCTAGGGGAGCAGAAACCTAACAGACAGCACAGGAGACTGCAGTGTGTGCACATGTTGATAGGTTTGCAGCTGGGAATTATAATGCAAAACGGAGGTTAACTGCGCTGTGTTAATAGAACAAAAACATGTATTATTGTTATTATTTTATTATTGTCTAGATACACTTTACATACATGTATGTAGGTCTAATTATACACGTTCATGCTATCAAACTACATTCATATAGTACATTTATGTTTGAATAATGAACAATAAATCAAAACTGATTGGACACATTCAAATTATGCTCAAAGAATATTTCAAACAATTAAGTGTGTGTAAGATGAAATCAGAATTTCACATTTTGCATCCTCCTGTAAGTTTAAACAATCCAATAAGATTAAAAACACCAGAAATTACTACATAACTTATCATCTACATGTAACTTGATTATGACTTGGATCACTGAACTCTACTAATGCCTAGGGGACCAGAAACTGAACATGCTGGCCGACATACTATGAAGCTTAAAGGTATAGACCAGTTTCAGAAATGCCCCCTCTCAAAAAATGAAATGGAAGCTCTTATTACCAATCATGTGAAAGAATATGTTTTGACTTATTACTAATAGACATGTACATTAATGATACAAATTTTGCCAGGAAAACCGGCTACTAATTGATATATTTGGTAAATTATCATATCGATCCGGCCTGGATAGATGTCGCGAATGCACTTCAACATTGAACATTTGGGAATATATTTTTGCTTTTTTGCAAATTTAGGTTGAAGTATTGCTTTCTACATGTACATCCTCTGAAGGCAATATTTAAACTATATTGAATGGATATTTTGTACCCAAACCCTTGAACCGCAATTTTACCACTAACGGTCTATAGTATACAGTATATATTGTGCACATGACGATTGAAGTTTGCAGCTGCACATTATCCAAGAGAAGATTAAAGGTTAATTGCGTTAGAACCAACGTACTGTACATTGTACATGATACTCAATTGTACACAATCTGAAGATTGTCTAATTTTGTGTAATACATCAAAGAAATAACATCTTTGTGATGATTTTGCATCATTTCTTCATTTACAGTGATGTAAAAAAAAAACATAAATGTAGGCCTACATGTTATCTACAGATATTCTTTGACAAAAATTGAGCATGCAAATATATTGTATGTACATGTACATGTACATGTATCATTGAGAGAACATTCTATAAAACCATTCAAGAATAATATCACTACACTTTATATCAAAATAAAGTTACATGTTGCAATGAAATACAAGCAGTGGATACAAATTGGATATATTCCACAATACAAAGAGGGAATTTCTTTGTATGTAATTCTTTAATATATACAATGTACTGTATACATTCATGTACATGTACAAGTACTGTCAACCTGTCAACCTGTCCGAAACGTCGAGTCTACTCTCCTGCTCCTGCTCTGCAACTCTACTCGCCGACTCAAGCCAGCTTCTCTCATCTACTCAACTCTCCAACTCAATCCAGTCTTCTACTCAAACCTCTCATCCTGTCTACAACTTCTGGTTTACAGTCCTTTTCAGGACTATACTCACTTCCGAAAGATACTCTTCCTTCCAACCTCCACTTTCTCGTCTTTCCATTTCACTTCTATTTCTATCCACTTTCCTTAGTCCTTCTAGGACTTTACACATGGTGTACCGTAAACCTCTTCCGCGATTACTATAAGTTAATTCATTTTTTTCTCAGAAAGAAGATCAAACATAAATTTGGTGAAATACCGGTACTTGAGAAGGCATATTTTAGCTGACTCTTTCAGATCACTGAAAAATACTGTTCCTCTATATGTAGATGGCTATGGGTACAAGATAATGGTCTAATTGCCTTGATCAAATGTAAATAGTTTCCAAGTTAAAGAATACATCCAACATGTTCTTGATTCTTACACTGTCAGTCAACAGTGATTTGTTTAATTTTGTAGTGTCCTGTTTTGGGGAATTTATACAAATACAAATGTATACAGTAATTAGAGCCAGGGGTGATAGTGAGCACTAAAAAAAAAAGGGATTCGCAGGGAAAAATTGGGGGAAAATAGGGCAAAATAGGGAAGAATAGAGAAAATAAGAGTGAAATCGGGAAAATCAGGATAAAATAGGGAAGAAAAAAAAAATTGTAAAAAAAATCAGAAAAATATTGGGAAACAGATTTAAATCGGGTTTTTATCGGGCCTGAAGAGCACTGGTCCAAGAAAAATATACTCCTGATAGGCCCCGCAACTGTTGTAATCGATTATAATTTTATACTAGGCTTCTAACTTCAGCCAACTCACTATATATAAATGTACTTGTGATCGAGGCCCCGCGCAACAGCATTGCGCGTCCTACAGCACTGACATGGGGTCTGTATCACAAATATACTTATATACTCGTTATCGAGGCCCCTCGCTACGGCATCGCGCACAATTCAACACGGCAGCGAGGCCTGTATCACGAGTATACTATACGAGTCTCCTATTCAACTCGCTATATATATACTCGTGATATAGGCCCCGCGCAACGGCGTTGCATGTTCTACAACACGGACATGGGGCCTGTATCACGACTATACTATGTACTCTTGAACAAGGCCCCATCCTATGCATTTTCAAGACGGAAAGCACAGTAGTGGGGCTTCTTTCACCGAAGTATAATTTAGGGGCTGTTTCAAGGTTTAATAGAGCTAGGAAAGGATTAAAAAGGTTTAAATTTAAATGATTAAATTTATCTGTTATTTCAATATTTTTCCTTTTTTTATATTTTGGCCCCTCTCTTTAAATTTATCTTTTATTTTAATATTTTTCATTTTTAAATGTTTTTCTTTTTTTAATATTTTGGCCCCTCTCTTTAAATTTATCTTTTATTTTAATATTTTTCCTATTTTTAATATCTCCTTTTTAAATATTTTGGCCCCCTCTCTTTAAATTTTTGTTTTATTTTAATATTTTTCCTTTTTTTAATATCTTTTCAACTGGCCCCTAGTGCACCCCCCCTCCCCTCTTCCTAGTTTTTATTTAAAAAATAAGTCCCTTTCAACCCCCCTTTAAACTCACTTTTATTTCCCTTTTAAATCCTTTCCCTCTAAAATAAACCTCGAAACACCCCTAAATACTTCGGTGAAAGAAGCCCCACTGCCGTGCTCTCCGTCATGAAAATGCAGAGGATGGGCCCTTGTTCACGGGTATACAGAATAGTCGTGATACAGGCCCCATGTCCGGGTTGTAGAACAATAAAACATGCAACGCTGTTGCGCGGGGCCTCGATCACAAAGTGAGTTGGCTGAAGACTGAAGTTAGAGGTCTAAGATGATATGTAATCGATTACAAGACGGGTAAGTTGTGGGGCCTATTTCACGATATTGCCCAGACAACATGTAAAAGTAGACAGTGAACAAGGGATTCCCCTTAATTACCAGTGCGCGGATCGATAATCCTACACACGCAGAGCGCCAAAGAAAAGGGACAATCCTTACTGTTTAGGACGCGATTTGTCGGCATTAAAGACGAAGTTGAGTTCTGGTCATGCGATTGCATTGTGAAAGAAACGGTGTGGAACCGACCAGAAAAGGTTGATCATCTAGCATATAAGCATTTGTGTTTTGCAAGGTTCTGGAATCATCAAAATGATTTAAATTTGGCCAAGTCTTGGTAAAGTTACAAACACTTGCACAGAAAGATGTATATGGGACTGCACGAACACGTGGCGTAAAAATCCGGCCCCCCCCCCCTCCCCCCGATTTTTACGATGTTACATGCATAATTTAGAATATGAAGGCATTTGAAGAGCCATGATTTTCAGGGAACATGTATTAACTGATGTTCTTCCACACTTGCATAATAAGAATGAGTAATGCTCACAAATTATTTTTCACCTCTTCCCAGAACTCAACCTTCTCTTTAATTGACAAAAATGTCAATGACCATGATGACAAAAACTTGCTTCAAGTTCAGATTGCTTTCACTCAAATGAAATAAAATTTACTTTCAGTTTCACTTTCAGATCAGACTCAGTCAGAGTCAGACTGGTCACTGGATAGATAAATTTGTTTTTTCTACATAACAATAACAATGTCCTGCATCTTTCAGCAATTATGGATTCAATCATTTATCAATTGGACTGTGCTTAAATGACAATGAGTGGACCCTGGTAATAGAATCACGCAAAACGGCAAAACCAATCATTCATATAGGCATACATAGCGCCGTTGAAGGCCCGTCCATACGTCTCGTTCATGCTATTCGTCAGGCTCCGCTACTATACGGAGAGGCTGCACGCAATGATGCAGGCTAGGCCCATGCAGCTCACCCACAGCTACCGGTATCCACAGCTAGCAGTAGCAGCAGCACATCACAGGCACAGGTTGCGTGCAGGCTAGGCGCATACCAGTAGGCATCTTGCAACAAATCACTCGCGGAACGGCCAAAACAAGACAGCATCACTTAGGTTTTTGTTTAAACCGATCACATTTTGCACGTAAGACAAAGGAAAGCAAATTTTTACTTACCGGTACCTTAAATCATGTGTGTAAACATGTTTATGATCAATATTCCAGCTCAAAATCGCAAAATCGACGTATCTTCCAAATGCATGAAGACGATAGATCTACGTGAACACCGGCATCACCGCGGCCATATTCACATCAGCTTAAGATAGCACGTAGTCTGCATTGCAGACGTACTCAATCCTTCTTTTACATTTTTTAATCTAATGTTGTTGTTTTAGTTTTTATTGACGTGTATCATTCATTTATGAATATTTACGCCAAATTCAAGTTGCATTATGAAAATTTAATGGAAGCAGTAAAGAGAAGGGGAAACAAAATTTGTCGCTGTTCAATTTTTTTTCAATTTGTAGATTCCAGACAGGCTGTCTACATAAAATCATTGACCGTTTTGTGTGTATCTCGATTCATATGTTACAGTCATGTTTCTCTCCCTCTCTCCCTCTCTCTCTCCCCTCCCTCCCTCCCTCCCTCCCTCCCTCCCTCCCTCCCTTCCTCTCTCTTATCAATTTCTGAATTCTTCAGCTGGTATATTTTGTTTTATGTAGACTAGTTACTCTGGAGCATTCAATATTTATATCATATCCAAGAAAAATGTAAAAGAAATGCAAGAAGAAATAAAACATTGATCACATCACTGGAAAGTGAATGGAATGATAGTCAAACTTTATTTGGCCACAGAAATATACCAGTTTATGAAATTATTTTACCTTTTCCACCAAAAAAGATGAATATAGAGCAACATACTATATCAAATCAGAGTGCAAATAATAATTTTCTGTTTACACATATATTATTATATTATGCATGTGCAACACAATCCTCTTTGCACTCATTTAGGTGCAGTTTCACATAATAAAATCAAATATCCCGTTAAATAATGCATAAATACAATGTTGTATCAAATACTGGTAAATGTAGCAAAGGCACTTGATCCAGTATTCATAAAGTCCATACTTTTTCCATGCAGTAACACTGAGTGCATGTTTAAGCCTGTACCAATTGGGTAGACAAGTGTACTGAATAATGGACTGCTAAGTTTCAACTTTTTCACTTTGCCATAATTCTGTGATTACATGGAGAGAAAACATTCATATCATTATGACAACAAAAATCACATCATGACTGAATTCATTTCCCTTTCATTTTGTCATATAATTACAGCAAATATATAATAAAAAAAAGTGCTCCCAAAATCAGCATAGGCCTAAGTTAATTGTGTACCTTAATAAATACAAGCTCCAGTGTGTTTCAACTTCAAAGATAATATACCGGTATGTGTCACCTATTGCCATGGTCGCAACTTGCCGTGCACCTGTCTGCGCTCGGTCTGCGTCCGGTCTACGATAGATTTCGCAGAAAGTCCCGGCACAGATCTGCACATGCAAAACGATGCAAAGTAAGTTGTGACCATGGCAAATAATATCTCGTTCAAAGCAATGCACAACTGTAATTTTCTAAGTCTATATCCCTTTAGTGAGTAACTCCAAACTGCAAATGTCAAAACATGATCCATCAAATCATACAATTGCAAGTGAATAATCCAAATAAACCAATTGACTATTCTCATTCATGTTAATGACAGTAATATATATCAAATTCTCAATCTGAAAACATATTAGACATGTACACTTGTTAATCATTAATGCATTGTTTCGTGAATCTCTTGAAGCGGTAAACAAAAATGTAAAAAAATGCAGAAACCATATAAAAACTATGTCAGAATACACATTATTTATGAATCTCAATGAAATCAATGATGGTGAAGCAATATTTACAAGAGAGCCCAGAATGAAGCTGGTAGAGAGAGAGAAAGGGAGGGAGGGAGAGAGAGAGGGAGAGAGAGAGGAAGGGAGGGAGGGAGAGGGAGAAAGAGAGGGAGGGAGAGAGAGGGAGAGAGAGGGGGAAGGGTACAGATAAAGAGATAGAGATAGATAGATGGGCAAATAGATAGAGAGAGAGAGAGAGAGAGAAAGAAAGAGAGAGAGAGAGAAGGAATGAGAGACAGGGAATACAAGCAAAAGATGAAAGAGAGAAAAATGAGAGACATAAGGGAGATTGACAAAGAAACTTATAGTATTAAAACATGAACAATTGTTTGATGAAATAAATAAGTAAAGTAGACTGGATCGATGAAAGAGTATAGTTGGAGGAAACAATGATACTCAATCTTTCTTTGTTTTAAAAAACAGAGGAAGTTGAGATGAAAAGAGGCACAAATTAGCAAAGTATATAATTATTAATTTCTATGGTCTATTAATGCCCAAATGTTATCAAATTTGTCACAGATTAAATATCCTTCCAACCAATCTTCAATTTCTTTTTACTTTTCACTGAAGTTTTGGAGCATACTCTTTATGAGTCTATGTACAGAGATAAGGAATGTCTCATGGTAGGTTCCATCTTCATATGGACATTAAAACTTCATTCAAACAAAAAGAGATTTGAGTAAAAGTAGAGAAATCAGAGAAAACACAATGGTTCTATAGTTTGAGAAAATCAGACAAATATGAAAGTTATACATTTTCAAGTTAAGACCATTACCAGTTTGGAAAATCTTTCAATGCCTATTTGGTTATAAACCGGTAGGTAATATCATACATGTAAATGGGAAATTTTCTATTTGCTATTTTCTATGAATCATTGGGGGATATTTATATCATCAGTTTGGAGTCTGAAGGCATTATAAAACTCATATACTTTTAAAGATTTAACATCAATCAGGCTCTGATAAGATTATATCTTTATACATACTCCTATCAAAGAATGTCAGAATCAGTTACATTGCAACAGCTAAGAAAAGAGCTACTTTAAACAATTTTGAATTATAAAGAAATGGGAAATATCTTCAAGAATGGCATCACACTAGCATAGCTCAACATTTTCAAAAAAGGTTCATTATCTTGTATTCTCAGATTTACTGTTTCAACCTAAGCCAACTTAAATGGTTAATTTCTCTTTGAAAGAAGTTTGTTGAATAAGTGGGTCAAATTAAGACAGACATATTTATCACAAATCAAGTACAGCATTATATTATAGAAAAACCAATGTGAGTCACCAATATACAGATAAAGATAGTCTAACTTTTACAAAATTCAAATAATTTAACACCTTGTCATAAAATTTACAGAACATCAGTATAAACAATCAATTCCAATTTATCTGAATATTGGAACACTACAATGAATCAACATTGCAGAATTTATATAAATGAATCTTTAATTGCAGTAGATTTTTTGGGGAAAAAAAGAAGCAATATGTACAAAAGACCCATCCAAATAGAACATAGTGCTGAATTTCCTCAAGACATAACAAATACTGTCAATATTGCAAACAAAACCGAAGTTAATATAAGGCATTACTATGTAATCATAACATAAACATATATAAAAACTTCTGTTACAAGTAGCAGAACCTATTCTTGCCAGTTTTATCTTGATATTTCACTGAGTTACATGGACGGAATACACATTGTCTTTGAGCAATTCAAGGAACAAATTACAAGCAATTAAATATGTTGACATTAAAGGCAATCCTTAGGGACTTTCTATGTGCAATGCATCACAGTTTGCTTACGCAGGACATGGTGGAGTTCCCAATTAATGGGTGTACAATTCCAGCATGTAGCAACGATAGCACACAAAAAAAAGGGGGAAAAAAAGGGGGAAAAAAAAATGCCAAGTCATCGTCTTATTCTTGACTACTGAAAGCATGGCCTTTCCTTCTGGAGAATGTATGAGTGTGAAGTTTGGTTTTGGAGAAGAATTATAATTGCTATTGATATTATTTTCGCATATAATTGAAACGGACATGCAAGAAGTAAGACAGTATCATACAATTGAAAGACGAAATTGGAGATAAAAAGTGGTCTCGGAACACTGGTTATTTTTCAAAGATAAAATAAAATACATAAGAGATAAAATCATGCTCAGAATACCAGCCTTGCTTTTATATCACAATGTCGCCATGATCACAGCAAAATCTGGGCCCCGTTTCATGAAACTTATTGTTAATAACAAATGCTGACTTTCTATGACTAATTTGCTGTCAGCCAATCAAATGCCATGATTTCAGTAGCTTAGAACAGTTAATGTAGTTTGTTATTGATAACAGGTTTTATGAAACAGGGCTCTGATCCACAAAATGTGTGCCAAGTTTTTACAGCACTTGTGCAAGATATTACTCCCTCTTTTCATAATAGACTACACCACAGCTAAACAACATTTCAGTGCACTGGGATAGTCCATTTAGGTAAAGTGGGGGTGTTTCTGAAGTTGGACATCACTTGTCCTGTAAGAAGTTTAAGATGCATCTTAAAACACTCATGCAAAAGGTAAGAAATACTCTCCTCTTTCC
Source organism: Strongylocentrotus purpuratus (assembly GCF_000002235.5). Classification (NCBI taxonomy): domain Eukaryota; kingdom Metazoa; phylum Echinodermata; class Echinoidea; order Camarodonta; family Strongylocentrotidae; genus Strongylocentrotus; species Strongylocentrotus purpuratus. The sequence continues at coordinate 10,776,623 of NW_022145598.1, forward strand.
CACTCCTTTATTCAAATTCCCTTGGTCCAACGCCAAAAACTATTTCAGTGTGGAAGGTTCCATTATGTAATAGCAGGGTCTTTCAGAAGATGAAGATATAATGTATATCAAACATCAAGTTAATATCACTGCATCACAATCCAGTACTGCAAAGAGTACACCCTTTGTTCACAAAAGACTGTTACTACACCACGCAATGATAAAGTATACTGGAATAATCCATTACGTGATAGCAGGGGTGTTTCAAAGAATGAAGATAATGCGTAGGGTCATGACATTGCCAATTCATCAACTTTTACTAAGCCCTGGCAAATGCCCCCTCCATTCACAATAGACTACTCCTATACCTGAGTCTATTTCAGTGAGCTGGAAGAGTCAACTATTAGATACTAGGGGTGTTTCACAGCATGAAGATGACATGCGTAAGATAAGGTAGCCAATCCATCAGGTTGACTTCTGCAATCAGCTCCCCTCTATTAACAATAGACTGCTCCAGCACCTGAAGCTATTTCAGTGTATAATGGAAGAGTCCATTTTAAGATAGGGGTGTTTCACAGGATGAAGATGCCATGCGTAAAATTAGGTTATTGATACATCAGGTTTCACCGAGGCAAAAATATTCCCTCTGTTCACAATAGATTGTTCCAACACCAATGCCTATTTCAGTGAGCTCGAAGAGTCCATTACGTGATAGCAGGGGTGTTTTAGGAGATGGAAATGACGTGTCCAGTTAGATTAAAGTCTGGTTCTCCATTCGGATAGCCATTCATGCCGTGCTCATCTGGCAGGAAGACTGGAGGTTGCGGAGGTATCGGCATATTTCTGGATAACAAGCAAAAAAATACGAAAAAACATTAACGGGTCAACTTTAAAAGGAAAAACAGGATAGATGTAGAGACGACACTCCAAGATACAGACATACATGTACATGTACATAAAATCTACCAACTGAACAACAGATTTGCTCATCACCACATAAGATTCATGTTTCCTTTGAAAAAGTAAAAAGTAAAGGAACTTAATGCTTGCTTGTTTAAAGGGATTGGGTATCTTTGCCTCAGATTCTAAACAGAATCCTGGATTTAGCCCATGCAGCAATGATAATCATAAACCTTTAGGCCTGTCAGGAATCCCATGACTTTTACAAGCCAATCCCCTGTCTGATTATCAAGATATTTATGATTTGAAATCGAAATCAAATTTTCCGTTTTCCTAACACTTTTTATCACACTGCAGTCTAGTGTGGAAAATTGGTATGGTAAAACCAGTCACTCAAAGATTTTTCTTTTTTGAGGCACTTCATGATCATTTTGGCGCGCAATTGTTTAGGGCTTCAATATTACACCATATCACAGACACTGATAACAGGTAGGGGCATGCATCTCAGATTTAACATTGTTAAATGATGCCTTTAAACATATACCTGGATGGTCGTTCTAAATCTGTATAGCTCTTTCGACCAAGGGTGAGGCTATCCAGGGGGTTCGTTCTGGTTCCATGAGGGGCTGAGGCAGGCATGTGGGACTTGGCCACCACCGCATCAAACTTCTTCTTGCCCCCGACCATGCCGGGCATCATGTAGACCTTGTTTAGGGCGGCCGTCCGATTCCAGCGGGAGCCATTGGGTGGCAAGACAGGGGGAAGCTCACGTTCTACGCAAAATAGAGGGCGATATAATATTAAAGCGATTTCCAAATTTGATTCAGGTACATTCAAGTTATCTTGGTTTGTTTTTTATTCAGCTATAAAAACATGGTCAACATTCAAATTTCTAACAATGAGCAATACAAAAAGTCTGTTTTTAGGAAGTAATATCCAATATACAATGAAATAAGTTTCAAACATTTTGAACGAGAAAATGCATAATGGACTATTTTCCTAAGTTTGCCTCAAGAGATTCCTAGTTCTTGGAGGAAGGTTGGCAGGTATGCAGTTGGTGGGCTATAGGTCTGTTTTCATCAGCTTGAGTTTGCCAAATAACCCGCTTATTTATGGACTCAAAATTCTAGAATAGCGGGATATTTGGGAAATAAGACCAAGAATTCTTGGGATAATTTCTCGACCAAATATCCAACTAATTGCAACTGCGGGCTGATGAAGACGCAAATTAACTGGCTAATAAAATAGCGGGTTATCTGGCAAACTCGAGCTGATGAAGGGGGCCTTATGAGATTAAATCAACAGTGTGCTTACGTGGTTGCATAATGTATTCTTGATTGCTCTCCATGATCCTAGTGGCATCTTCTATCCGTTGCCGTTTCTTAGCGTCTTTCGCTTCCTTCCAGCTCATCAAGAAGTTCTTCTCTGTATCACTGACTTCTCTTCCATCCAAAATAGCTGCAAGAAAAGATAAATTAAACAAAATACACAAAAACAATGATTGATAAAGACGCAAAGTAGTGGGCTTTCACTGGGAATTCGGCACCATTTGGGTGATAACCCAATAATAGGTGTTGTCAAACACCAGGATAAGCCTTCAGTTTTATGACTAACATGCCTTATGCAATGCTTTGCATTTTCCACCCATTCCCCCATATGGTGAAGTCATTATGTTACGTTTCCCTCATCCAAGGACTCTTCTAGAGACTGGGGGTATTGCTTGATCGGACTACGGGTTTGCTGTGTGCAGACTTTTACACCTATTAATGGGATTCCCACCAAGTCTGGTGTCAGCAAATTATGGCCTTTTGCACATTGAAACCGACGACCCTCTCCCTTTAAGTCTGAATAGAACATCTTGATTCATCACCATCCTACTATGTACCTCCTTCAATGTGAATGTTTTGATCAAGGATTATGACTATCATCGTCCAGAGCTGCCAACCTTGTGCGACCAAAAAAAGGAACCATGATGGCAAAAAAAAAGGAATTTCAATTAAAAAAAAGGAATTCATAAAATTGAAACTTACAACTACGCGCGACACACTTCAAATGCAGAAATGTCCATTCCTCATGCTGTTTTTTCCATACAAGCAGGTATTTTTTTTGTTATTTGGGTATTATATATCGGCATTTCATTCGTTTTGAGAATGTTTTTCTCTTCAAGTATGTTTTAAACTTAGTTTTATAATGAATTTGTGATCAAATCATCATTTTAGGCCAGTTGTTTAACGTGCGGTAGACCGATGTAAAAAAAAAAAAAAAAGTATTTTATGAAGAAAAAACGTAGTACCGGAATTTGGAGGAAAAAACAGAGTAATTCCGGCAAAAACGGAATGGTTGGCAGCTCTGATCGTCCCACCCCTATCATACGATTCTTCCCTACGAGAATCAACGGGAAACATCAGAAGAAGAACTCTAAAACATCAACTTTATCAAATTTATAGCATTTCCAACCATAACCAATAACATATTTACACATGCCAGTGATCTCACATAATACAGGAAGAGATACTGTTTATATCATGTCATTTCCATTCTGGAATCATGATTAGAAGTAAATTGGAGGTAAATAATATCCCTAAATGTTCAGAGGCAAACCTAATAGCTCAAGAGGAAATGATTAAAAATGTCATGAATGTAACAAGGATCTATAATTTAAGTGTTCAACAAGTAACTGTAACAAGGGGTTCTCTCTCTCTCTCTCTGTATTTTTGTTTTCTACCATAGAAAAAGGAAAGACTGGTTCTCCTTTCTCACCCAATTTACTGTTCATGACGATCACTCTGTCCCTGTACTTTGCCTTGTTGCAGACGGGGTTGCCCACCAGCTCCAGCCTCCAGATCTTGGGCCAGGAGCCGATGAGAGCGGAGAGTGCCCTCATGTCCCGGAGCTTGTTGTCCGACGCCACAAACTGCATGATGTTACGCAGGATGCCCAGCTCCGAGATGTCGTCCAGGCCGTTGCCGCTTATGTTCAACACTTGGAGGCCCATCTGCAAAAACACATTTATGTGGTACACTTGTTCATTTATTAAAATAATAATGCTTTATTGCATTCTAATGAGCACTAAATAAAAACATTCAAACACTTAAAATCTTCCTGTCGTCCAGGCCGTTGCCACTTATGTTCAATACTTGGAGGCCCATCTGAGGAAGCATTCATTTTCAAAGAGATCATAATAATAATAATAATAATAATAATATTCGGTTCTTGTATAGCGCATATCACATTTGAACGTCTCTATGTGCTTCTAAATTTGGAAATTATTACCCAGCTTTAGCCTAGCTGCCATTATGGCGCTCTAGCATTTCAAGGAATTAATTCCTGCTACATGTTGGTACCCATTTACCTCACCTGGGTCAAGTGTGGCAAATGTAGATTAATGTCTTGAGATAGGATATTAGTGCCGCGCGGCGGGACTCAAATTGCAGACCATGTGATCCACAGTCCGGTGACATATCCACTCGACCACGATCGACACCTCATACATGTGCTTCAACTTGTAACATGATGTAACAATTGTTTATTAAAAAATAATGCATTATTGCATTCTAATGAGCACTACATGTAAATAAAAACACCTAAAAACTTCCTGTTTGAGCTTTATATCAGTCGTACGAATAGCAAAAATAAATTAAAAATGTCAGGGTATTTGGGCTACCCGTCCGAGAAGTGATGAATTTATTTGACTTACCGATAATGCTACCAGCGTCCTTGGTTCGAACAGTAACCGTTCCCCCGAAGGTAACCTTTGGTGCTCCATATGAAGTTCTTTCAACTCCTGTAACTTCTCCAGACCCTCTAAGACTGCTATTTTATTGCCTCCAACATATCTGAGAAATAATGGGGGAAAACAAACACAAAAATTGTTGAAGATCAGTTGCAATAATCATGAAAGAAACAGAAATTAATGACTTTTGGGGGGATCGAATTCTAGGACCAGTGAATGGAGGCATTTTACATGCTAAAAAGCCACCACAGTCGATCATCCATTGGATATACTGTTTGGACACCACACAAAATATGAGAGACCAACTACATGTACTTTCATTGGGGGTCAATTAATGCAAATCCCTGATTTTACCTGATTTGAGGGTGACACGACATTTGCCCCTGCGACAATTGCTCCGGGCTTTATTTCATCTAAGATGTAGGGTTAGGGTTAGGGTTTCAATAGGGTTTTATGTTAGGTTTAGGGTTAGGTTTAGGGTAGGGTATAGTGTTGAATCCAGGGTTGAAGTTAGCCATTCGATTAGTGTATGAAATTTACAGCGGAGCAATTGTCGCCGGAGCAAATGTCATGGAATCGATTTGAGCAGTCCCTTACATTTCCCTAATTGGAAAAAAAAGAGAGATTTGTTTTGGGTTCTTTCCCTAATATCAAGGATAGCAGGAAAATATGTTTTACATGTACCAGTAATAATGTATTATTTAAAGGCTATAGGTCTTAACACCACAATATACATGTAACATTTGAATAGTTTTTATCATAATTTGTATACAGTGAACCTACATGTAGATGAAGATCACAGGATAATACAACTATACATATACATATGTGTACATGTATAACAGTTGATAGTCATTGCAATCTATTTCTTGCCTTTTCCACATGACACAAATTGCTTTTTGATGTCATTCCAGGGTCAGCATTCAAATGTATAGAAGTTACCTACATGTACATGTACATGTAGCAGTGACAGTCTGAGTTCAATGAATGCATGTGGATAACTCATAATGGGGTGTGAAAGTTCAAAGTGATATACTTACAATTTAGATAGTTTGTGTAGAGGAGTAAGATTTTCCAATCTGGTAATCTGGTTGTTCTGAAGATAGAGATGAGTGAGATTTCCAGCAAAGCCAAGATTCTTGATCACTGAGATGTTGTTATCGTAGAGATAGAGGACGGAGAGGCTGCGACACTGAGAGAGATCATCCTGAAATGTAACATAAAAAATTGTGTATTCAGCTTTAAATCAAGGCATGAAACAATATTTGAAACGTAAATAGGAGATTTCCAGTAAAGCACGCTTTTTTTTATCACTGAGATCGTTTTATCAAATGTAGACACTAAACCAAGGTGAAATAAAAATTTTAAAAACAAGAAAGAATAACAGATGAAGAGGATAAGGAACTAAACAAGAACAAAAATCAAGAACAATATGACTACAAAAGTAAGAAAAATCGTTCCCATAAAGTAAGATTACATACTGTAAGTGTAAGTGATTCAACAATCACCAATAGGCTACATGTACATGTACATGTACATGTACATGTATGAACACAAGACATCTAAACTGTTATTAAAAAAGAAGTACAAGGTATGTGAGAAGAATAGCATGCTCCGGATAAAAATTTAAAAAAAGGAAAAAAAGGTAATAATTGTCTACCATTCAAATCCTCTCAAGCCTACCATTTCAATCTTCACACTGAAAGTACATGTACAGTGTACATCTATTGATCAATGTTTTCTTTCCTTTTGTAGTAATTGTTGCTTTAGGCTCAAGCTTCTTCAAGTGCCATCTTTTCCCTTCTCTACTTTTATTTTCTTTCAAATAAAAGAAAAAAAAAGAAAGAAAGTCAGTAGATCTGTTTACCTCTTCTGTAACTGAGAAGCTCAAATGTATATTTGCTCAGCACTTCTCTCTGGTGTAACTTTCAAATGGCTATGAAAGAACTAGACTTTTCTTGTTTACATTAGACCATGTGAATTTGACTTGAAGTGTTTATTTTTGGAGCTATTGTTCCAAAACATGTCACACAACTCACTATCCATTTACACGGACTCACAATTTTGTGTCTTTAATGCCATGCCAAATATCTGCCTGCTGAAATGTCACATCCAAAATGTGAACAAGATTTGGTTTGTTTTGGGCTGTTATGGAAATAGGAAACTGTGGGTTTTCTTGGGGGGGGGGGGGGAGATGCGGTGACACGACATTTGCTCCTGCGACAATTGCTCCGGGCTTTATTTCGTCTAAGATGTAGGGTTAGGGTTAGGGTTTCAATAGGGTTTTATGTTAGGTTTAGGGTTAGGTTTAGGGTAGGGTATAGTGTTGAATCCAGGGTTGAAGTTAGCCATTCGATTAGTGTATGAAATTTACAGCGGAGCAATTGTCGCCGGAGCAAATGTCATGGAATCGGAGATGCCCCCTTTTTATAGACATTTCTAGATTTTAAACATTTTTACAACTCTATAGGTACAAGACATAAACAGAAAAAAAAACTCCACAACACAATTTTCAAAACTTTTTTAATTGAAATTAATACTATCAATTAATGATGTATTATTGTACATGTACTTACGATCTCGTCAATGCTCTTCTCGGAGAAGTAGAGATGCGTCAGTTTCTTGAGATACGTTGACAACCCCTCGTCTTTCTTCTTCCGTGCGCTTGCGGACGAACGGGCAATCAGATCTATAGTCAGTTTCACCATCTTGGCAAGATCGTCGTCTGACACAACCTATAGGTGTTCATGTAGTTTATAAAAGAGGATTCTGCAGTTCTACTCTTTTTCAAATGTTCTTAATTATTTAAAACTTTGTTATCTTGATGTACACATGCTGGTGATTCTGGGGACTTCTGTACAGATCTGGGAGTGGTTCCCTTCTAGAAAATTACTTTTGTTGATGTGGGTTGCTCCAGATCTTGCCATTTTTGTTGGAAGGTCACTTTAAAGGCAAGATAGAGGTCTAATCGAAGTAGCTCTCATGAAGATTGGATCCAGATTTGTTGGTCACAAATATTAGGTAATCATGCACATCTCCGATGAGCTAAAACTGGTACTGTAGCATACCTGATAACAAAAAAAACAGCAGGTATAAAATGGAATGAAAGTACATGTATGGTAACAAATATTGCATTTTTTTTTTTAACTACACATCCATAATTTCCTGTTTATTCCTACTTTATTCTTGGAAGTTACAAAGTCATCAACATTCTTATCTCATGCAATTTGTATTTAGGTGGTCTGTCATCAATAGAGCACCTATTTTAACTCAAAATTCTCTCTCCCATAAAAAAATAAGGTCAACACATCAGTGCCCCCTGGATACCACAATGATAAAGTGATAATTTGGTATTAATTCTGATCTTAATATACATGTAGATCTTCGCCCCATCTTATAAAGAGTTGTGATTGATCCAACTCAATCAAGCCCTCCAATCAATCCTCAGTTTGCAGTCTCCTATCTCTTTAAATAAACACATAGTTGCGAAATAGCGGAGGAAGAAGAACAACAACAACAACAACAAGATAAGTATCAATCGCAAAAGTATTTTATACAGTAGGTTTGCGGTTGCACCATGTGTGAGAGAGAGAGAGATTTTTGAGGAGTCCTGAAAAGGACTCTGACTTGGTAATCTTTCTTGGAGGAGTGTAGTCCTGAAAAGGACTGTTTGTTATCTTTCTTAGCATATAGTTCTTAGAAGAACTATAGCGCTTGGAGAGGATGAGTAGCTCGACGTTTCGAACAGGTTGACTATCCGTCGTCAGGAGAGAAAGTATTTTAGTTTATAGTTGCGATTAACATCACCTCTTTCTACGACGAGGCCCTATAATCATAACTGAATAACAAAAGATTCCCCCCAAACATAACACACATCAGGTGCATTATAATTTGAATCGAGAGTTGAATGTCACTTGTTGTAACAGGCCAAACTCCATCCAAACCATTTCTTCCTGCAAACCTTTACTGAACAGTCTGGGAGAACATTGAAATGGGAAGGTCTTTCAACATTATTTTTTCGCAACATTGATTTTCATGGCAAAAATCAATACCCCTCCAGCGATTCGAACTGCAACAACAGTTTTCAAATACATGTGGTTTAATTGTGCATGAAGAATACAAAGACTGTTAATGATTTTCAGGGCAGATATATTTGCTCTTGATAAAAGAAGATGTTGAGTGGACAGTCAAATAACTACATGTACATGTACAATCGTATGCATTGATGATGATGAATAGGGTTTTTTGCAACGTAAGCAATTTTAGCTGTGTCAGTTGTGAAGAAAAAAAAACAACAACACACTTTTCATTATTTAGATCTTCACCCAATTCACATTTTTGCATGTTCTTTCATGTCGCTCATTTCTCATTTAAAATACTTACGAGACCCCTTTATAAAATATACATGTACATGTAGTATTGATAAAAGTTTCCTCTCACTCAGCTTTTCAAAAACTTAATAAAAATTGATAGAGCTAGTGTTTTGTTTTCTATATTTATTTGTATTTATTCATAAGAAAATTTTGTAACATTTAATAATAAAAACATGCATGATTATCCCCTTCATGTGGAACCAAAACAGATGGGCAAAAGGGACTATGAGTTGCTTCATTTGCTTGAGAATCGTTTTCCTGAAGTGTCCTGTCATTCCCATCTTTTCATTGTGAAAAAAATTGTTGTTTTAAAAGTTTTACAAATATTTATATGGTAGTACAAAATACAAAAAATTTCAATATTCAAATTACAAAATGTATTTTCTGTACACTATATACAATGTACATTGTATTCACAAAGAAAAGCAATTTGTGTGGCCTTGTTCATTATCCTTTGTTTTAAATACTGCATGTGTCAAATGTCAGCCACTCCCGCCACTCATCCTCTCCAAGCGCTATAGTTCTCCTTAGAACTATATGCTAAGAAAGATAACCAACAGTCTTTTTTAAGACTATACCAACAGTCCTTTTCAGGACTACACACCCTCAAGAAAGATAACCGAGAGTCCTTTTCAGGACTTGCTAATCCTCCCTCTCTCTCTCTCTCACATGGTGCACCCGCAAGCCTACTTTAGTACTGTATATCTACATCACCATGCAAGCCAATACTTACAAGCAGCATCTAAATGTCAGATTGTAAGCTTTGTTTTATAAAATCCATTTGACTGTTCTCATTTTGATTTTCTTAATCTTTTTACTTGATCTACTGACATTTAAAAACTGGTTATCTTTGAAATAAAGAGTGTAATGCTGAAATGTAGAATCTCGATTACATTTAATAGGTCTTTATATGTTACCATGCACCACAGAACAACCAAAATGTCACATACCGGTAGTGTGATTTTCAATAAGAGCTCAATAAAGGTGTATTGGGTAAAGTTGGTCAAGTTTTTCTTTAGTATTTCCTGAAAGAGTATGTACTTTCCTCTATCTATTTTAATGTAAAGGTTTGAAAGCACAAAATGATCTGCAAGTGGTATTTTTGGCAGTTTTGGTAGACCTATGATTGTCTGATATTGAGTTTGTTGTAATCTCGTTGTGACTCTGGTTACTGGACTCTTTTAACTATAACTATAACTTTAGAATGGAGTAAGCTGTTGCATTGATATCAATACTTGGCCATAAGACTAAGATCGACTTTAAGTTGGACTTAACTATGGCAAGCCGTACTTGGTACTTGGTTGGGTAATCCCTTTGGCAGCTCACTCAGGAAGCTATACAGGGATGGTAGGTGAGGCGAGTGACTACAAGGAGTGTCATGAATTGCTGGAATGGTGTGTGGACCCATGTTCATGCCACTATTTGCGCTGAGAATCTCCTTTTTTTTTTTTAAATCAGACCTCATTTAATGAAGCATGTCTGGCAACTTTTTAGTTGTTTTGTGATGCCTGGTCACATATTTCTAAAAGGAATTTACTCAACAAGCACGACAAGTATAACTGATTAAAGAGACTCCAATATAAAAATCATTTAAATGTGGACATTATTAATTAATTCAAAGTTATATATTGATATTTCTTTCATCAAATTTTCAGACTACCCAAAAAAAAACATGAAAATGATTTCCATAAATTAATGGAAGTTATTCTTTGAACTTGACTCGAAGACATGGCATGGCTGTTTCTGACTTAGATTTCATGAATACAGCTAAGTGAATGATAAAATAATTGATTTGGAAGTTGATATATCATTAGCAATATTTCTGATCGAGATGAGGTTTAACTAGCAACAGATAGCATCTGTATATTTCAGTTCCAACGTAATTACCAAATAGACATTGCCTATTTTTTATTCTAGATGATTTCATCTTTTCGTTTTGGGGTATCAATTTGACAGGGATATGCTCTTTTTTTCAGAAAATAATCAATTTTTAATTCTGGAATATGGGGAAAAGGAATGTGACGTTTGATGACCAAATATTGGCACGGAGTTCATCATGTAGGCCTATCACTTTTCATCACAAGTTCCTGAAGACATTTTTGTGTCAGTCAAAAATTGCATCCTTACTCAGTTTTGCAAGTTGCTAACTGAAGGCTTCAGCTAACGTCGAAGAAGGTAGACTAGATCTAGTATAGAAATTAGAATCTAGATCTAGACTCTAGTTTGAAACTGAAAATGAAGATTAAGTTCAAAATGTTGTGTGTGCGCATTGCCATTGCAAGATATTTGAACTGATCATGCTTATATTTCACTTCTGTATAGCTCTCCACACAGGCGGGTGTATGCTAAATAACATGTATGGTTTGAAGATATCAATTTCGTATGTCATTAATCGCCGAGCTTGTAATTAAAGCAGTATTAAAGTCCAGCCCGCGCCAACGACACCAGACGAGATGGGACATCAGAGCCGGGCCGAGTCCAGTCCGGAATTATTACGGGACCGCACCCGCGTCTCATCACACTTACAGACCACAGACACACAATCGCTCTGCACTGCAGTGTCACATAAACTCACCCAGAACAAGTCAAAAAATAATAAATCTCGTTATGTTATAGAAGAAAAAACAACGTAAACAAATTCAATTTTAGAACACAACAAATCACATAATTCTTAAATACGTCAATTACCATGAATTGATGATAATGATGACTTTACGGTTGTTGCTCTTCGATCGGGTTTGGCGAGCTCGAGCGTCTAAAATAACCATGGTAAACTATTTTTCGCTGGGTGCAAATTTTACTGCATAAAACCCTATGGAGCACAGCGCTAGAGAGAGCAGCGAAATATTAACACTGCATTCGTGGACAAGAATGACAAGATGGCAACTTGCATCGGAGAAACTGATTTTCCTCCTTATGTCATAAAATGTATGAATGACACCCATTTTCTTGTGGCAGGGGGTGGAGGAGAATCCAAGACAGGTGTACCCAATGCCCTGGTAAGCTGAATACTGGAACATCTCTTTGTCATTATAAATTAGATTTCCTAGTTTAATTTTGCCATTGTTAAGTCCCATTCATTAGTTTATATGTTAGCTCACAAAAATCGTATAACTTTATGTATTTTAGACCAAATTCACTTATTTTCTTATTTCTATTAATTAATGAACGAATATCTCAATCTCCCTGCTTAATTAAGTTTCTCAATACATTTGAATGAATGAAAATCCAACAGGCTAAACCTACATTATAGAAGCAGTGACCGGGAATTACAGGCCAACGCCTTCTACCCGTACCTGATGATGATGATGATGATGATGATGATTAAATGGAGGAATGCTGAGTGAGAACTGAGAAGTGAGATTGAGAATGAGATGAGGTCATGTCAAACTCGGAGACGGAGACAGAGACGTAGAGAGAGGGAGGGGGGTATACTATGAGAAGTAGGTAGGGGCGCTGGTCCGAGGATAAAGATCGTGCGCATAAAGGGGTATCGTCTTCGTAAACGTGGACAGACGCGTCCTAAAATATACGGATCATCGATTCTCATTTCCAATCCACACACATGTAGCTAGCCGTAGGGCGATGCGAAAACGGATTCCGCGATGATACTCTGTAGTGACTTGACCTTTGGAGAACTTTGCATTTGTAAATATTATTGTCTTGTCTTTATTGTGTGGCTTGAAGTCTAGCCTTTTATTCCATTGTCACTCATTTCTTTAGTGACACCTGTTGCATTACTAGAGTGCCACAAATACTTACTCTGGCAAGCACATTCCATACCCTATGGGTTGGGATGTGCAACCACCTAATGTACTGGTATAGCTTATACTGTACAGGGACATTACACTTGCTTGCTTTATTTGCCACACCTATTTTGATCACTTCTCCTGAGCTGTTCATATAGAGCACACCTATTCTAGAGAGTCGATCGATCAACAGCAAAGCTAATTCAGCTTCTTAATTCTTGTCCTATTTCTTCGCTTGTTTCTCTACTCGGTTCTGAGGCCTTATTACTTTATAGAGATTATAAGTTTCTTCTTCTTTACTTAATTCGCGAAGAAGCGTCATTACCTTGTACATGGTCTTACATATTCTTTCTACGGGTGCTGTGCAATATTTGAACTACTACTTGTGATATAATATATGTTCCAAGTATCTGTACTCAACAGGTGTTTCTACGAGACAAGGTAGGAAAGAAATCTATTTCTATTTCTTTTATTTAGGTGAATTAAATTCCCTAAACTGGTGACCCCGACGTGATTCGAACACGCAACCTTCTGATACCTACATCACTTACCAAACTACGAGAGTTCCTCGGGCTGATCAATTTCTACAGACGGTTCATTCCGCGGTGTGCAGAAGTACTCCAGCCTCTCACGGATCTGTTGAAAAATAGATTGAAGAAGAACCAACCAATCACCCTAGGTGAACAAGAACTTTCTGCTTTCAATCAGGCTAAAGATCAGTTAGCTAACGCTGCAGTTTTAGTTCATCCTAGAATTGATGTTCCTCTATGCCTGTTGGTTGATGCATCTGATGTGGGAGTTGGGGGAACTATCCAACAGCTGGTAGATGGTATTTGGCAACCGTTGGCTTTCTTTTCTAAGAGACTACAGCCTGCCGAGACTAAGTACAGCACTTTCGGTCGGGAACTGTTAGCAGCCTACCTCGGTGTAAAGCACTTTCGACATCTACTTGAAGGTCGCACATTTACCATCTACACGGATCACAAACCTCTCACCCATGCTTTGAATTCAAAGCCTGACCGACACTCACCTCGTGAAATCCGCCAGCTTGATTTCATATCCCAATACACATCTGAGATACACCACATAGCAGGAAGGGAGAACACAGCAGCAGACGCTCTCTCCCGTCTGTGTATCGACAGAGTTGATTCATCCTCGGTCATAGATTTTGCAGCCATTGCGAAAGATCAAGAGGATGATAGTGAGGTACAGGACTCCTCGCTTCAGCTCAAGTCTATATCGCTTCCTGGTTCTCTTACTACCATGCTATGTGATGTTTCGACAGGTGTTGCTAGACCCCTTGTTCCAGTCAAACACAGACGAGCTATTTTTGACGCCCTCCACGGACTATCCCATCCTGGGATCAGGGCCACTCAAAAGCTCATCACGGAACGTTTCGTTTGGCCTGGTATTAATCATGATATCAGGAAATGGGCCAAAACATGTCTTGAATGCCAGAGATGCAAGGTGCATAAACACACAAAAGTTCCACTTGGCACTTTTACCTCACCTGATGCGCGTTTCTCTCATGTGCACATCGATCTTGTAGGCCCACTTCCTACTTCAGAGGGTAACACGTACCTTCTTACTTGTGTGGATCGTTACACCAGATGGCCAGAAGCTATACCTATCCCAGATATCACTGCGGATACTGTAGCACGTACTTTTGTGGCCAGATGGGTAGCGGTGTTTGGTGCTCCAACTACTCTTACTACAGACAGGGGTAGACAATTTGAGTCAGCACTCTTCCTTGCTCTCACTAATCTTCTTGGCACTAAACGCATTCGCACAACAGCATACCATCCAGCAGCCAATGGGCTTGTTGAGCGTTTTCACAGGCAACTCAAAGCCTCTCTCAAGGCGCATAACACAGTCCGTTGGACTGAGGTCCTTCCCTTGGTATTGCTGGGTATACGTACAGCTATCAAGTCTGATCTGGGATGTTCCGCAGCAGAACTCGTTTTTGGTACTACGGTCATGCTACCGGCCCAATTTGTGTCTCCTTCACAGACTGACTCTGCTGGCGATCCAGCTAATTACGCCCACAGACTGAAGAGACTGATGCGTGAATTACATCCCACCCCTACTCGCAAACAACGAGCTACCCCTACACAGGTACACCCAGAGTTGCATTCCTCATCCCACGTCTTTTTGAGGGTTGATGCAGTCAAGGGGCCCCTTCAACCTCCTTACAGGGGGCCTTTTCGAGTCCTTCAACGCTCTGACAAGTTTTTTACTATTGATTACAATGGTAAACGTGAAACTGTCAGTGTTGAGAGACTTAAACCAGCTTTCATGGAGCAAGATCTCCCTGCTCAATCTAAGAAGGGTCAAGATCCACCTATCCAAGTCCCTCGGCAATCCAACTCCGCAGACTTAGCACTGGATCCTGCTCCATTAGCACTGGATCCTGCTCCGTTAGCACTGGATCCTGCTCCGTTAGCACTGGATCCTGCTCCGTTAGCACTGGATCCTGCACCGTTAGCATTGGATCCTGCACTGAAGCAGAACACTCCTGAGATTCGAAAGACCAGGTCTGGTCGTCAAGTTAGATGGCCAGTGAGGTTCGTGGATTTTTTCGAAGTCGGGTGAAGCATATTAAACTTACTGTGTTTCAGCAGTATTACCATATTTTCGTATTTTCAAGTCAACATGCATGTAGGTCTATATTTCCTCATCGATTTGTTGCTACTTTTCATTCGACAACAAATCTAGAGGGGAGCTACTGTAGTGACTTGACCTTTGGAGAACTTTGCATTTGTAAATATTATTGTCTTGTCTTTATTGTGTGGCTTGAAGTCTAGCCTTTTATTCCATTGTCACTCATTTCTTTAGTGACACCTGTTGCATTACTAGAGTGCCACAAATACTTACTCTGGCAAGCACATTCCATACCCTATGGGTTGGGATGTGCAACCACCTAATGTACTGGTATAGCTTATACTGTACAGGGACATTACACTTGCTTGCTTTATTTGCCACACCTATTTTGATCACTTCTCCTGAGCTGTTCATATAGAGCACACCTATTCTAGAGAGTCGATCGATCAACAGCAAAGCTAATTCAGCTTCTTAATTCTTGTCCTATTTCTTCGCTTGTTTCTCTACTCGGTTCTGAGGCCTTATTACTTTATAGAGATTATAAGTTTCTTCTTCTTTACTTAATTCGCGAAGAAGCGTCATTACCTTGTACATGGTCTTACATATTCTTTCTACGGGTGCTGTGCAATATTTGAACTACTACTTGTGATATAATATATGTTCCAAGTATCTGTACTCAACAGGTGTTTCTACGAGACAAGGTAGGAAAGAAATCTATTTCTATTTCTTTTATTTAGGTGAATTAAATTCCCTAAAACTCCATGATGCTCCATGATGCATTCTACATTGACTTTGCACAGAGAATTTCACGTTAAAAGCAATATACCCTCGGGAAGACATGACAACCAATAAATTGTAGATGGTGAACTGGGGATAGGCTATTTTAGTATGCAGAATCCGTTTTTTCGAATTGTCAGCGTGCGCATCGGGAACCCTACACCCGCAGAGCGCAGAAAATGTCTGCGAAAATGCGGATGATCCTTATTTTTCAGGACGCGATTTGACTGCATTTCCGAGGATAACATTGTTTATGCGGACGATACTCATTCTCAGACCAGAAAGAAAGTTTACACATCAAACAAGAATTTAGAAGTTAAACGTATGAATTAAAAATTAAAAGTTTGTCAAAATCAGAAGCCTTCCTCTTCCGAAATCAGAAATCAAAATACATTATGAAAAGCATATCATTATTTATGGGTCCTCTGAAGAAAAAAAACTTCCTTAATCTTACATTTTTTTAAATTTACATATTAATCATATTTTGTGTTGAAAGTAGTTATGCACTTTGTCAGAGAAATGCCCATACATAAAATGATTACAACTTTCCAAAATTCATAATTATTTTTCGTCAGATTTCATTTACGGTAAACTTTCACCAGTCTACTTCTCTGTTGAATTTCCCTTTAACATAGGCATGACTCCCCTCTTTTTAATGACTGCTTGATCTATTTTCTGCAAATCAACCCATTTTCGAGTAGATCTATACTTGTTCCACAATTTGTATGGATATTTGATATTCCATACACAACTGTATGCCAAGGTATATAGTAAACACATTGTAAACATATCTGCAATGCGGAATCCAAAAATGTTGAATTCAGAAGTGTCAAAATGATGAAATGGGAACATGCCACAGAACTACTTAATTTGTACTGTGTTAAAATGAATTGCCATCCCTTGTCTTCCACTCACCTATGTGGGACAGTCGTGAATTTATTGCTGCACTGGTGCAAAACAAACGCCAAATCGTTATAAGGAAGATTTGATTTACTCAAATTTGCTAGATTACCAGATTCAGGGACTTTTCAAACTATTACTCTGCTACAAATTTTGGATATCCAAGTTAAAAATGATATATTTTAAATAATTATTTCCCTCTCTCTTTGAGTATGATCTACCCTGGACTAGTCTTGGCTCACACACACACACACACACACACCCACACACACACACAAACCTATTGGAGCCTAGTCTGCACATAAAGCTATGCAGGGGTACAACATTATTCCCAATAATATCTAATACCTGTGTATTGATCTCCTAATTATCTGTTTCACGGTCTCGCCCATTAGGAAATATTTGAAGTGGAGTTAGGAAGCAGTGGCATCGCTATCCAGTCAAAATGCAGGTTCAACACGGACAACGGAGATGACCAGAGTGCTATCATGAATGCCGCCTTGAGGTAATTCAAACATTCTTGTATATCGAGTGGCGTAGCAGGGGTCTAGACATCTAGGGTGTCCATGGGGGTGTTTCACAAAGATCCTAAAGTTGGACTTAAAAATTATGGAAAGCCGTTAGCCCCTTTGAAAATATTTTGTAAAAATTATTTTAAAGGCATAAAATGTTGATTCAAATCATTCATATTTTCTATTATAAAGGAGATTTCATGTTGTTGATGTGGAATTTATGCAAAATTAAAAAATACTTGAATTTCTGCTTTTGAATATCTTTTATTTTAAGGCTACAAATGGCTCTCCAAAATGTTAAAGTCCAACTTAGAGTTAAGTTGGACTTAGGATCTTTGTGAAACACCCCCTGGACACCCTAGATGTCTAAACCGTTTAGGAAACGCAGAATTTGATTTTGATTTCCAATCATAAATATCTTGATAATCAGACAGGTGATCGGCTTGTAAAAGTCACATGGTTCCTGACTGACCTAAAGGTTTATAATTATCTTTGCAGCATGAGCTTAATCCAGGATTTTGTTTCAGAATCTGAGACAAAGTTACTGAGTCACTTTAAAAATCTTCTTATAGGTACGATGGTAAAGAGTACCTGATGGCGGCTAGTAAGAATGAAAGATGTCAGATGTACCAGATGAACAAGACGGTGAAATCACTCATCGCTCAGACAATGGGAAGGGATGATGAAGAAAAAGAAGAGAAAGGGAAGGAGAGTAAAGAGGATGAAGGTGAGAATAGAAGATTTTTTTTTTTTTTTTAATAATTATTATTATTATCATATGCATTATGGTATGGGTGATACATGTATCAACTTTCATTGGAATGGAATAAATATGTTCCATATGTATTGTAATTGGTAGGTTTATTTGTAATTTTTTTGTTTTGTTTAATATGTAATTGTTTATCATTGTATTTTGTTTGTTATAGCGCTTAGCGACTTTAGTAGTAAGCGCTTTACAAGCTGTGTTTTTATTATTATTATTATTATTATCTGTTGAAAATGTTATTGGAAAATACCAAGCAAAGTGATAATGAATCAAAAGTCATGTTGGAAAGAAGAGGAAAATGCTTCTTTTTTTGGGGGGGGGGGGGGGGGAATCCTCGAATAGGGGTGCGCCTTATAGTTTTGTGATTTGCTTTCTAGTACTGCGATGCACTGTTAGAACCTGGAACCATCTTGCGGGTCCTATTGTCAAAATCATTAGTCCATCTGCATTCAGACTTCAGTGAGGCTACACTGCCAGTCATTCGTGTGATATGCAGCCTCCTGTTGGGCTTCATATGCCATGAACACAGAGGCATATTTTACTTGCATATGACACACTCACATTTTATTGTACAATCGAGAAAATGCTATTATTTACTGAAAGGGAGTGTAGCTTGGCAAATATTGGTTAATGCCATCTACGTCTTCTTTTGGACAACTGCATGTGAACGAATTATCGTATTATACCTGATTGGCCCAAGTCAGGCTACACTCCCTTTAAGGGAGGCATCTCACACTGCATATCACCATCCTGGGATAGGCTCTAGGAGCTGCTTAAAGCCCCACTGCACTACTTATAGCTACCGGTACTTGCGCCCTCTATATAGCAAACAATGCATAATCTGTGACCATTGGTCCCCAATGATCCCCTTTTTCTTACGTTACTTGAGAGCTGATTTGATGAGATAACCATAGTCAGTGACCATGCAGGGAGGTCTAATCCCTCCTGGCCAAACTAGTGTAGACAGATTTAAAGCCAGGGATTATTAAATATTTCAAGGTTTCAAGATTTGCAGAGTGTTAGCTTAGTCTTCATTTTTGTGACCTTGCAAGAAAAAAGAAAGAAAAAACAAATAAGAACCATCAATAAGATTAGATTTCAACTTGATTTTTTAATTTTGTTATAGTCACTCTCAGGAAAAGAAAAAAGAAGTCGTCTGAATCAAATGGCAAGAAGAAATCGGGGGCTCCACCTGGCAGACAACTGGTCCATTTTGATGTCAAGCGTCTTCAGTCGGTTCAGACGGATTTTAGCCCGACCGATTCGAGCCAGAATGCTGTCTGCTTCTCCCCAAACGGGATGTACTTTGTCACAGGCGGTGTCGACGGTCACATACGAATGTGGACGGTAAGTTCCTATTTAGGGATGGAATCCCTTGGGTAAAATTTACATACAGTGTACATAATAATAATAATATTTGGTTCTTGTATAGCCCATATTACCAGTGGCGTAGACAGGTTCGTACACCTGGGGGGGATGACTGGGCTAGTGAGGGCGCGAAGCGCCCGAGCGAGGGAGCGAAGCGACCGAGCGGGGGGATGGTGTGGGAGGGGGGTGTCCCCCCTCCCACGGTAGGGATCTTTTGCAATTTTGAACTTGAAATCGTGCAATCTGATGCATACTTAATGAGGTAAAATAACACACACAAGCGTGCACTCACACACACACACGCATACACACATTCTCACATCAGGGCCTTTGTGGGGCACCTGATTGTGGGGTATTTCTGTGCGTTCCAGATATACCTTGTGGTCCCCTACTAGTGGGGTATGTACAACCTGGCGATAACAACCCGGCGGTGTGCTTACGATGTTACCATAAAAAAGTGTGCAAGTTTTAGCACACGCTCACAAAAAGTCATTTATGGGGTACCACTTCTAATGCCCCGCAGGGCATAGGACACCGAATATACAGTCATTTGAAAGACTTTACTCTGTGGGGTCCTGAAAAAATACCCCACAAAGTAAAAATGCCTCACAAGGGGTATGTGAAGCGCACATAAAACCCCACAAGAATGCTGAAGTGAGAGCTCACACACACACACACACACACACACATACTACGCCTTGAATGGACAGACATACATCGACAAGATCTACACACCGTGGCATACGAATACAGAATGGACTGACACATAGTATTGCATATTGAACCATCATGTTTGGGCTCTCAAATTGTCAGTCGACAGTGACAGGCGGGTGATTACATCGAAAATCATTTTCGAGATCATTTCCCCAGATGTGGACGGCAGCTCATACAATCCCACAAACTCTTCATGTACATCCAGATTGTCATCAACGTGGCGGAAGCAGATAGCTTCTTGTTCGACTCCAGTGATGTCCTGTGTCCCATCAACCATTACTCCGAACGGTCCATCTTTCGCAATCTGTGCCGCAAGTGTTCTTACTATGTCTGCACCGAACATCTGGATCATCTCTTCTTGGGCCTGTGGAGATGTGAAGCTGATTGACCGCTTGAGATATCTGTCAAGTCCTTCATCATCATCGCGGAAGACGTTCAGCAACTGTTGGAAGTTTCCCTCCTCAGCTGTGTGGCCTCTAAATGACAGACCCTGTCGCAGAAGGAATCGCAAGCTCTTGAAGACCTTCATCAGTGCTCGTTGAGCTGTTTCCTGCTGTTGACGGCGGTTGGCGTCCATTTTGACATCGATTTTAGCCTCAGGTTTCAAGGAAATCGCTGCCTTTGCGACTCTGTGACAATTTGAAGCCTGGTGGCTCTCAAATCTGGGTGATGCCTTTTTCCAGTTACAAAAGCCGATTGAAACAAATGCTGGTTCTTTGTTCTTGGCCAATTTCAAGAGTCCGCGTTTTTCTGCCTGTGCACAGTAGAAACACAGTACCCGTTTCAGGGAGGGTTCGTAATGGATCCAGGGGTAGCTTTTGTACCATTTGGCCTGAAACAGAATTTTCTGCGTTTTAGTTTCTACTACGGGAATGGAAGAAGTAGGGGGGTGATTGGGGCTTACCCAGTCGTCAAAACCGGCATCAGCTTCATCATCATCTTTCGCCTCAGATGCTCCATCACCCTCAACGGCACTGTCTTCTGGTTGAACTTCAGGAAGAACAGGCCTATCTCCAACATCATCCTATTTTGATGTAGACAGCTGTTCGTCATCATGTTCTTCTTTCTCATTGTGCTTGAAAAAAGAAGTGATCTTTGATGTTTTCAACTTCTTATTATGAGCCATCCTAGAATCCTAAATCAATTCACGCTGTGAATTTTGTAAGTGACACACTCACATATATTTCCCCCTTAAAAAGTTAAGGAAGACAAGGCCTCCTGCTGAGCGGACTCACCACGTGTTTTTGTTTTCTAGTTAACTGCCTTAGCGCGTTCCTTCTCTCCCCGCAAATGCGCACATAACACGGCGTACGCTCGTAATCCGCATCCCTGATTTTCGATAGCTTCTTTCACACGTTAAAAGCCAATCTTGTGGTTATCTTGTGGTTATCTTGTGGTTTGCAATCTTAGAGGTATCTTGTGGTTATCTTGTGGTTTGCCCCATTTGAACACGCAAAACTCGTGGTTATCTTTTGGTTTCCACACCACGAGATTGCACGCACTGCAAAATATGCGCGATTAATCTTGTGGTTATCTTGTGGTTTCCAAACCACAAGATAACCACAAAATACTTGTAAGATTTTCTTTTTTTTTACCGTCTGAATTGGCTTTCACCGTGTGAATGCGGCTAATAACAATAAACACAATTACAATAATGATGAGGATTATTATTATCATCATCATAATTATTATTATTATTAATATTATAATTGTTATCATTATTATTATTACTATTATTATCATCATTATGACTTATTAAGTAAGCAAATATCATTCCCCAAAACCTGGGGGGGGTGATTGTACATGCCATCCCCCTCATCCCCCCCCCCCCCCCCCCCCCCCCCCCCCCCCCCCCCCCCCCCCCGTTGTCTACGCCCCTGCATATTACATTTAAATGCCCTATGCGCTTCCAAACTTGAAAATTGTTGCCCCGGCTTTAGCATGGCTGCCATTATGCCGTCCGAGCATTTCAAGGAAATAATTCCTGCCAGGTACCCATTTACCTCACCTGGGTTGAGAGTGGCAAATGTAGATTAATGTCGTGCCAAAGAACATTAGTGCTGCTGTGGGACTTGAACCGCAGGCCTTGTGATCCACAGTCCGGTGACATATCCACTCGACCACGACACCTCTACACTGCATATTGAATACTGTGGAAGCAGAAAACATAGGGGTTCAGAATTTTGCAAGAAATGCAGATTTACTGGAGTTCGATGCCACAAAATAACTGAATCACACAACCCAATTTTGCAATTCTTGAACATTTCTTGTTAGTCAAAAGGGAAAATTAGTTGCTTGAGAAAAATTTCCATGAAGAAAAAAATCTAGAAAATGAACAGTAAGAAACAGACTACAACATCAACAACAAAACTTGTAGATGTGTTTAATAGTTTCAGGTTTTATATTAGCTGAAATTCAATGGGTGGATATTTCGGTAGCGCGTACCAAGTTAGCACGTACTAAGTTAGTCCACACTTTTATGGAGTGCCTGTTGCCAACTCATTTACCCTGTACAGATTATTTTAATCCGTCAATTAAAAGTGTCAAAAAATTAATTTTGCAATGAAATGGGAAGAAAAAGATAATATGAGTATGATCTGAATTTCAACAAAGTCTTTGGAAGATGAAAGCAAGCATTCCATAGAAGTGTTAACTAAAATTCTTGTTTAGTCTGGACTTACATGTAGTCCCGGCTTAACTTATGAGAATACCACCATTGATATCTACCCACCTGGGATTTAGAATGATACTATTTTTTATTACATCAGCTAAGTATTAGCTTTTTATTTAATGTCTTTGGATATTTTTTTTTAGTAGTAATCTTCAATTCTAGAAATTATCAGTTGGTGGTTTTCATAGTGTAATCAAATTTAATTCATAAATCTTTGCTAAGTGCTGTGTTACAATTTATTTCATTCACCTGTTATAAATAATTGTATGTACATGTAAGTAGTCTGAATGTGAATTGCATACATTGATTGTTGCTAGGTAGGACAGACATTATGGCTTGCCGTACCTAACAACACGAAATGTATGCAATTCGCAAATCTCGGAGTTGTTTCCTTCTCCATTTTGTAGTATCCAACGATAGAGAAAGTGTATGACATTGAAGCACATTCCAAAGACATCGAAGACATCATGATCAGTCCACTGGGAAATAAGGTCAGTATTGATACATCAATAGATCAATGTTTTGCATCTTGTACTTTTAATTTCATTTGATCAGGGACACGTTAACCTCTTAAAGCAGGACAGCACTACTTGAAGCTACTTGCACCCTCTATATACCAAACAATGCCTTAGTGGTACCCGTTGGTCCTCAATGATCCCCTTTTTCTAATGTTAATTGAGAGCCGATTTGATGAGATAACCACCAGTCAGTGGCCACGCAGGCAGATCTAATCCCTCCTGGCCAAACTAGTACAGACGGGCTTTAAAAGTATTTTTACTTAAGTATCTCATACTTCCTTTCAAAAAAGGTTGGAAAAGATTAATATGGAAAGCAATGAAATTCAGTAAATGTAATTCAGAAAAACTGAGAAATGTTTATTACTAGCTAAGCAAGTTGGCTGTTCAGAAATAATTATCCATGCATGTAAATATGTGTCACAAATAAAAGAAGAAATTATTTCTCAGTTTGACTAAATTCTTCAGTTTTTTCTCCAAATAGTGTTCATTGTTGTTAGTAATAGTCATTCTCTATATTCCTCCTAAACAGCTTATCACCATATCCAGAGACCAGAAGGCTTATGTGTGGAATACGAAAGACGGCAGTAAGATGTGTGAATTAGAATGGGAAGAATGTGCGGATCATAAATCATACAGATTTGGCTCTTGTAGGTAAGTCATAATCGTTATTTGTAGGTCTCATATTTTTTCACTGTAAGTATGTGTGATACAGTTAAGAACTAGATTATTCATACCCTTTAATACCAATAAGTATGTGAAAAATTGATCTTTCCCAAAATACAATTCTTGAGAATGTGACATATTAAAGCTTACATCAAAGAGTATTCAACAAAGGTCTTAATACAACCAGTCTTCCTTTCATTCTTGAGTGATGAAAAACTCATAAAACTTCAAATTTACAAAGGGTATGAATAATTTAGTTGTAAACTGTATCAGTTCACAGTTAGTATGTGATAGCAGTGTTAATAGCAATCCCTTGTTATGTCACTAATTTAATTTCCACTCAATATGTCTTTTTCTACAAATATAGAGGAATACAAATAATATCAGAACAGACACATTTGCATTACAAAATCACATTATTATAATTATACGGTACTATTTAATTTATGTTGAAAAAAGAAGCAGCCGGTGGTAGCAAGTTGGAGCAATGTTCTAAAAATTTACTGTTGAAATTTTCTAATTCCTGTATAGATTTTGAAAGAATAATAATAACAGTATTATGTTTTTGAATAGCATATATCAAATTATGATATAACACCTCTGTGCACTTCGAAAGGATTTTGGATTTTATTTATCTAGCTTTAGGTCCGACAACCGTAGCACTCAATGCATTCAATGAATAAATCCTACCAGGTACCCTCTTGCTACACCTGGGTTGACATGACATGGCAACTGTAGATTAATGTCTTTGCTGAAGGACGTAAGTGCTGCAGCAGATATTTGAACCCTATACCTTGTGGTTCACTGTCTAGAGACTTAGCTGCTAGACCAGGGGTGTTTCATAAAGGTCAAAATTAACTCTAACTTGGACTTAAACATTATGGAGAGCCATGTGTAGCCTTAAAATAAAATGAAATAAAAGTGAAAATTCAAGTATTTTAGACCTTGTTATAAATTCCACATCAAGAACAAGAAATCTCCTTGATAATCGGAAATATAAATGATTTGAATCAACATTTTATGCCTTTTAAAGTAACTTTTACAAAATATTTTCATAGATGCTAATGGCTTTCCATAAATGTTAAGTCCACCTTAGAGATAAGTTCAACTTAGGATCTTTGTGAAACACATTTCTACATATAGATTAGGATTATTATGTATATTATCCATACATTGACTCTGACCTTTGACCTTTTATCTGACCTCTGACCTTTTATCTGACCTCCATCAAATTGTAGATATGCATTCCTGAATGGCGATGTCAGCAACTCCACGATGTTCACAACGCACACCCCTCACATACAGAAGAAAGGTAGGCAACCCTCCTATATTACAAAATGGAACAGTCACAAGTTCACCATAGACAAGACAGTATGTACAGGGGATGACATACTCTCAGCACTTGCAGTCAGGTAAGTCCATTATCATTGAGGGGGGGGGGGGATTTTCTTTGATGATAGAAGATGTAGAGGGAATAAAGAGGTGTGTATTGTATGAAGGGAAGAGTAAGATGTGAGATTTACAAGAATGTAATAATAGATTGTAGACAGGTTTGGGCAATACTGATTTTGAAAAAGAATAGAGAAAGAGAGTGAAAAAAAATGCATCCAAAAAGTGCTTCCAAATTCATCCAAAAGAGAAACATGTTAAAGAGAAGTGATAAGATTAGGAAATTTGGTTGAGAGATATGGCACAGTGTAAAATGAAAATATGAAATGCATAATACAATTAACATCATACAGTATATTGCTATTGATTTATGTTTACAAACCAGGGTTTTACTTGTTTGTTTTACTCCATTTTACAAGGAGGGGCATGTGAGGGAATGTGACCGACTTTATGGGAAATGTAGTTTGCTTCATTGTAAAAGGAAAGTAAGGTAACGTCTATCTATGTTTTGTTTTGCAGTCACAGTGGTTACTATGTTGGAGTCGGTACTATGTCAGGTTCAGTGGGTATCTACGTTACATTCAGCTTACAGGTAGGTCATCAGAATATTGTGTCAACATTCATGTAGTACATGGGTTTATTATACAATTAATGCACTGTTGCGAGTGTGTTAGGGCAGGGTCAGTGCCCATAGTGATAATGCACGCGCCGGCGGGGAAAGTGCATTATCGATATCGCACTGACTAACCTGAGTGCACTGGAACTGCCTTATTGAACACACAAGCAAAATTGTGCATTATTTGTTTTATAAGACAAGTCGGCAATACAGTTTTATAATAAAGTCTACATCTAGAATATAGATAGATATTAGATCTAGATCTAAATTAAATCAAATGAAATGTACGATGACAGTCTCCCAAACTGACAAAAAGAGAACAAGAAAGTTTAGGAATTATTTGTCAAGTTTACCAGAACTCAACCGTTTCTTTAATGAAAGATATCATCTGTTCTTTCATCGTCCTAAACGCAGAAAGTGAAATGGGTGGACAACGCGCACAGTATCTTCATCACAGGTCTCTCTTTCATTCCAATGACGAGGAATTCAAGGAGAGTTGTCGGGGACAAGGATGCTGCCGTCCTCAGCCTATCAGCTGACAAGAAGATTGGACTAGTTACCGTCACCAGATCAGGTATTTTTTCTTTTTTTTTCCTTTTTTTTTTTTTCTTTTTTTCTTCTGGGCATTGTTATGAATTTGTTAAAGCCCCTCTGCCCTACTTATAGCTACTTGCGTCCTCTATACAGCCAACAATGCCTAAGCGGTACCCATTGATCCCCCATGAGGCTTTATTCTTAGTTGAGAGCTGGTTTGATGAGATAACCACCTGACAGTGACCTCGCATGGAGTTCTGATCCCTCCATGCCAAACTAGTGCAGAGGGGCTTTAAGTTGTCACCAGTGAAACAAAAATTGGCAACACTGTGACGTATCTTGCGAGGTCCTCTCCAATTTGCTCTGTACAGAAAATTTCATAAACCTTCATTTCTTTGATGTTGATGATGAAATAGATTTGTTTCATACCGGGGTTGTATACATGTAGGAACATATTTGCAAGGATTGTATTTAGGGTGCATGTGTGATTGGAATTTTTTTTCAGGAAAAATATACATTTCTGATATTTTTTAGTACAGAGGACAGAGGACATGGGAGGGAACTTCGCAAGATACGTTTCAGTGTTGCCAATTTGTGTTTGATTAATCGCAACTTCAAAAATTCCTGACTTTCTTATTTTTAATAGGATGTTGCTTACGCTTGAGCTGTTTCTCTCATTTGTTCTACTTCTATTAAAACCAACTTAATATCAGGGTGGACTTCTCCTTTAAATTATTTATCTCATCAACTTTATCCTAATTCATAGCGATAACTCAAACAAAAAATATTTCTGTTTTATTCTCTTATCAGGTGAATACCCAGCCTTCCTGATGTTTCTTGGAGTGCTCATCCTGATCATGCTGATCTTCACTTTGTTTGCTTACTTCGGCATGGACTTCTGAAAAGACAATGATGTTACAATAAGAAAAAACTCTGGACCATGGACCTCAGGAAAGACTTTTTTTTTGCTCTGTGTAGTACACTAGAGAAATTTAAATTACATGTGAAGAAGACAAAGGCTCCACAATTGACCCTATCACAAATACGATGTTCAACACTAGATGGCGACCTTCCTCCCACACTGCGCAGGTCATCAAATATGATACTGTGGAAGACGATGAGACCAGGTTTCTTCTGGCGTCATAGAGAATGTACAGCAGTTTCAGCAAATTCCTTATTCATGAACTCCCCAATGATTTGATGAGATCTATGTAGGCACCATCATAATCTGTTGCTCATAGTGTATTGGTTTTGATTGTCTAGTGGTGCACCCACATCTGTCTGTGCTGCAAATTTCATTGCAAAAGCAGGGATAAGAGTGTCAGAGTCAGCATGCAAGTGTTGCCCCATTTCATCCTCAAGCATCGACTCGTCTTCAGCATAAGTACATGTGAAGGGGTCAGTGACACACAGACGTAACTCCATTTTGGCCATTTTGAGAAAAAGTGGTTTATGTGTCACTGAGCACTTGGGCCTTAAGGATTTAAGTCTATGTTTCACTAGCCATTGACTTCAATGGGGTGTTGGGTGGAGTTAAGCCTTTGAGTTACATGTACCTGGAAAGCCCACATTTTTCTGAACGTTTTAATATCAAATACTCATTTTGGCAAAATATGAAGTTACGTCTTTGTGTCACTGAACCGTCGATGTAATGTCTTCATCTACCCCCTGCTGAGTGCATGATGGGAGCTCATAATCATAACTTGTGCTTGCCTCAAATCGATCTGCCTCCGCGGACATAGAGGGCCGTATGCATAAAAAGTAGCAATTGCTTGCAAGCAATTGCTTCAAGCACAAGCAATTGCTTGTCAAGCAAAATATCAAGCTCAAGCAATTGCTTAAATCCGTATGTATAACATTTTGCTTGTGCTCAAACCTTTTGCTTGCCTCCAGCAAGCAATTGCTTACGATCTCAACAATAGCGACGTCACGCCGGTGCGAACATCATTCATGGGAGAACAAAGGCGGGTTTTGCATACTAGTAGTGTATTCAAATGTCATGCGTGTGGGGTAGCCTTTCCTGACATGACATCCTCCCCGTTTTTCATCATGTTCAGGTATGAACCTGTGTGCTAACCACTCAACGTTCTCTTTGTCGAAACGGAATAGTTTCCGATAGGTCCCGGGAGCAATTTCTTCTCGATTTATTCTACTCCTGTACAACTTTGGTTTTTCTCTAACGAGCATAAACATGATGCTTAACCGCGAACGTCCCGTTTAAGCAAGAGCTCAAGCTGCTATGACGGAGCTTGAAAAAACGTAAGCAATTGCTTATAAGAACAAGCAAAAGGTTCGTTTTATGCATACGTTTTTAAGCAATTGCTTGATCTTTAAGCAATTGCTTGCGGACATCAAGCAATTGCTTGTGCTTGCTAGCAAAAGCATTTGCTTGCAAGCAATCGCTTATGTTTATGCATACGGATTCAAGTAAAAGGCTAGCACAAGCAATTGCTACTTTTTATGCATACGGCCCAGAGGCTCTTGAGGCTCTAGCCTGCTTCTGAGCCGGTGCCGAGGGTGGTGGAGCTTGAGTTTGAGGAGGGTGTCATTATCCACCGTAGCAGGCCACAATTTTTCCTTGCCCTTGTCAGATTTTTTGCTTGTTATATTTTGTGACAACTCTCACTATTATCTACAATTATCTTACTACGTTCTGAAGATGAAAGCTGAGTTTTGATTGTGAAATTTACATAGTTATTTTATTTGCACTTGCAATTGATTTTGATTTTTTTTGATTGTTTTTGCATGCAAGGGTATTAAAGCAAACAAAGCAAAATAAATCTTTTCTGTGAAAAATCTGCTATCACTCATATGGAAAAGAATTCTTGCCTCGAAAGCACTTGTTAGGGAAGTATAGATTTGCTTTTGTTCTTGTTTGATTTGACTATTTGATTGTTTAATTATGAGAATTTCACATTTATGATATAAGACATACATGTAAATACACATATTTTGTAAAGGGTTTTGAAGAGAGGTCTATTGACTTGAGATGTATCACATTTTACTTTTTGTGATTTATGTTAGTTTTGAGAATTTTTGCAGGGCAGACATGGTAGGAAAGAATTAAGGTATGCATGTAGGTGAAGATTTCCTACATTTATATGTAGCACCGTTTAAAAATATTTATTGATGTTGACCAAGTTGATCCTGAACATTGTGTGCGGGCAAGCACTGAATCCAATGACCGGGGTAATAGTATATTTGTAAAGTGCTTAGAGACATTTGTATTAAGCACTGTATAAAAAATTAAATATTATTATAATTATTATTAAACAATAAAGAGACATTGATTTCATGACAGCTTTTGTCTATTCATAAGATAACTGTTGATGTATCAAATAATATTTATGACATCCTCTCATGAAATTATTGGTACCAGCAAATAATTTTTTATTTGGATATTGATACGGCGCCAGCTCATTTCCCAGCACTCCCCACCCCCTTATTGGTCTAATGAATTATTCATTGAAGTCCTATCAACTACCTCTGTCCTTGGTTCTTGGTGTTGAATGTGGACGTACATGAAGATTGATTTAGATGATGTCTTGTATTACAATAATTTTTTGTACTGTTAAATAAATGTATCCCATAAAATGCCTTTTCGTAATGTAACCAAATTTATACATGAGTCCCTCGATATGTGTTATTTCATTCACCGGATGCGAAGAATTGTATTTCAATAGTCAGAATGCGTATTGCATATATTACATGTTGCTAGATAGTACAAGCCATGATGTTTGTCCTACCTAGCAACAACTAGTAATGTGTGCAATTCGCGTTCTGACTATTG
Organism: Strongylocentrotus purpuratus; assembly: GCF_000002235.5. Classification (NCBI taxonomy): domain Eukaryota; kingdom Metazoa; phylum Echinodermata; class Echinoidea; order Camarodonta; family Strongylocentrotidae; genus Strongylocentrotus; species Strongylocentrotus purpuratus. The sequence continues at coordinate 10,807,176 of NW_022145598.1, forward strand.
AGATACATCGTACATGTATTCGTAACAAGTGAATGAATTAATTTGTATTGAGGCACTTCAGAAAAGCATATGCATAGATTTAGTGACATTACGAAAATGGGCTATTAGTGAGGTATAAAATTGTGAATGAAATATAAGCGTGTTCTAACTTTCTTTCTAAAAAATTATTGGTACCAGGATGTCTAAAGATGAGTTAGACTCTGTTGTATCTCCCTCCCCCCCCCCCCCCTTTCCCCTACAAATTCCTTTTGCTTCAACAATGTACTTTTACGTACATGCAAAACTACAAAGTATTTCAGAGTAAGGCAAGTGAGGAAGCGCGATGGCTCAGTGGTAGAGCAGTGGTCTCATAAGGGGGAGGTCCCGGGTTCGAAATCAAGTCGATGCCAAGTCTATTGCTCTTTGATATTAGGTATTAATCCTCATTACCAAGTCCCTGGGAGAGGACTTAAAGCTGTTGGTCCCCTGGTTTGCTTACTGACAAGCATACACGTTTTCTTAGCAGTCAAGACAAACAAAAAAGTATGTTTAGTTGCTTGTAGGAGACATGAAATTCTATGAAAGGAGCAATATCCATGTATTCCTGCAACATGATAACTGCAATACATCAGTACTGAATTCTGTATAAAGACATTTTGTACTGTTGAACAAATGTATCCCATTAAAATTTGTTGTATATGTTTTGAGGAAGCTGCAGATTTTATTTTGAATAACTCATGAGTTTTGGATTAAGGATTAAGTTTAAGTTTTATACATGTATTATGTACAAAGAAAAGTGAATTTTCATCTATTTGACTCTTCTTTAGTGTATTGGTTTCAAATACGACACACATTGTAGAAGTAAGAGACAGTGAAGCATTACAAGCATGATCATCTTGATAAACAGTGTGAAATGCACACATTGGAGTATATCAGCTTGAAGATGAATATGACATTCATGCATGCACTGCATGTATATATGTACATACTACATAGCTACTTTCTACGGTGCATTTTTTTGCATCAATCATTTCACATTTTGGCTCAATAATTTTTGATTCAGAGCCATATTAAAAAATATACCAGATCCACAATTTTAAAGGTAAAGACCAGTATTGGAAACGCCCCAATTTCAAAAAATGAAATGGAAGCTCTCATTACCAATCATGTGAAAGAATATGTTTTGACTAATTAATACATGATGATAAAAAATTTGCCGGGAAACCGCCTACTAATTCATATATTTGGTAAATTTGTTTCTCTCATGGTCTGTGAGAGATATAGGGTAGTCCCATATACATCTTTCTGTGCATAGTGCTTGTAACTTTACGAAGAATGGGCCAAATTTCTTATCATTTTGATGATTCCAGAACCTTGCAGATGCTAGATGCTAGATGATCAACCTTTTCTGATCGATTCCACAACGTTTCTTTCACAATGCAATCGCATGACCATAACTGGTCTTTACCTTTAAAGGGAAAACATTTTCTTCACATACTGCATCCATTTTTGTTTCATGACTATATTGCATGTGATGCTAGAAATTTAAAAAGAGGAATGTTAGTTTTAAAAACCTTAAATTGGCAACATGTTGAGAGATTAGAAATCTTTGTTTTTCGATAAAAACTAGCCATTTATAAAAAAAAAAATTGGACAACATTGTCGACCGTGTATATTGTTGTCAGAGAAATTGCATTTTTGATTTTAGCCTTGTAGTGTTAAAATAAAAAAAATATATGATTGAAGAAGAATTTGAAGAACAGTGATTAATTTAGCCCTATAATAATAGAAATATTTCCTGCCCTGAAAGGGTTAAAATATTTGAATGTTAGATTATTCAAAAAGTGCTAGAGATTATTCTATAAAGAAATAGAAATAATTTGATACAATGTATGACATACAACTCTTTTATTAGTTCCATTTTTGATGAAAAATATGTGATCTGTTAGAAGACTTTGATATATAGTGAATGTGTAATGATGTACAGTTAAACACTTAATTATTCATACCATCACCAAGGTTTGTAATGTTTAAAGTATCTGAAAATTTGATTTTTCTTGATTGATGTTTCTTGAGAATGTTAAATAATGATGCTCACATCTAAAAGTTTTCAACAAAGACCCTAATTCAACCAGTCCACCTTTCGTTCTTGAGTTAGGAATATACAAAAACATCAGAATTACAAGGAGTAGGAATAATTCTTTGTTTATACTTCTTTGTTTATTATGCTGAATAAAGATGATATATATATATATATATATATGTGTATTGTGTACATGTAGATTGTATTGAAATTTACATTTAAGGTGACAAAATCTAATCGCTTTATATTATTTTTATAGTGTGCTTTATTGTAATCATGCATTTATATGTAGATGTCCTAAAAAAGCAAAATGTACTGGTGTAGATTTGGAAATTCATTGCATTGTTTATTTACGATTTTTACGAATAAGTATTATAAAGTCCGTTTTGTTGGTAATACATGTAAGTGTCTACCGGGTATGTTCTTACTGCCAATTTCATGTACAAATAAAACAAGATACATGTACAATTATATATGACCATTTTATTGAGATACCAAACTTGTTATCTTCCTGCAGTGAAAAGTTGGCAGGATTGAGTGAAGTTTTGATAATGTATATTGCTTTTCTACCACGTGTATGTAAACTTTCTCCCCCCCCCCCCCCCCCCCCCGGCAACTATTATTTTATAGTCATTTTTGTTAGAATGTGTATAATATTCTTTTTTCTTCGAAATTGAAATGTCATTACGTAACGCTTGAATTTACCACATGGAATTGAATGGATCAGTGTAAAATGGTTGCTAACCCATGAAATTGATAATAACACATTTGAATTTTTGTTCATTATTTTATTTTATTTTTTTGAATAAAGGAGACTAATGTGGTGCATATTCGATTTGACCATTTCTTATTTGAATTGACAATTTTAACTTGGTAGTGGGTGGATATTCAGTTTATGCATGCAAATCATTTTTCCTCACAATTGTAAAGATTAGCACCATATTGCACTGGACACTATTCAAGGGTGTGTTCATAATAGTATTACAATACGAAAACGGCACTAGGTGCTCACAATCTTGGCTTATAGTTTCTGGGGAGCCAGAAAAGCGCTCATTCATGTACACGTTTTACACATTTATGCAGAGATTTCGTCCTGGCTCCCGCAGAGGATACATAATTTACATTAAAGAGCATATTTTCATGTTTTACTGATTCAGAATTGTTCAGTACTTGATTTGTATACATATTAAAGATATTCGTATATTGCAATTTCTTAGTATTATCAAGAAATAAAAACTCCAGAAAAACATGAAATTTTGTTGCATATTTTATTATTTTCATTCACTTTTTTTTAGTTTGATAATACATTATTCTCCTTATACATACAAAATTTCTATAAAATATGGACACGTTCATCAACAACAACAAAATACATTACAAATGTTTCTACATTTGTATTTTACAACATTACATGAATATAAATTATTCTCCATAGTACATATATCGATGATTGTGAGCTCGTTTCCAACTGCCCTATAATTCTTTTGTGTTAATATCATGGAATAAATATTTTAGTAATCATCATATCTACATTTTAAATATTCTTCCACATATACCAATGGTGCTGGGGTGATACTGAAGGCTAATTTCTATACACAGCTATTATAGAAAGATGATCAATATGAAGGAAACATAATACAACTACATACAGTATAATAAGATATTGCAAGAAAACAAAGTTAAAATCATAAATCTCACAGATTTTCTGAAGAGAAGGCATTCCCTTACCATAATTATTTTGTCTTGAAAATAGAAATACACGTACCCGGTAGCTGCAAGAAAGTCTAGGAATTTCCCTCTATAGCGCAAACGTGTCTTTGAAAGATTGTAAATGTACACATACATGTTTATTATACACATAAAACCATTTGCAAGTGCACTAATGAATGTGCAGTACACAAGAAAATGGGGCCAAGTCAAAAGTGAAATATTGCAGGATGAATTGTTATTGTCAATATGTAGTGAGTTCTTCACTTGTTTGGTGGATGTATCGTGTGTTGAAAGAATAACAATGCATTTTGCAACATTTCACGTTTGACTGTCATATATTATTATGCTCAAACTTGAATTGCAGAACTTTTTTTGAGGAGTATATAAAGAATTGGAACTGTGTACTGTGTGTATGAGGTCATTATTTTAAGCTGCCATATGCTTGCACAAGACACTAAAAATACATTATACTCAATATACACAAAAAATTTGTTATGTACAGTAATTATAACATCTTGATTGATAAGAAAATGAAAGAAAAGAAAGAAAAGAAGAAAAACTCACAAAGGCCTAGTGACATGAAACACAACACTGGAATGTGATAAATTTCAAGAAAAATCTTGTCTCCAACATGTACAAGAACCATAATAATTTGAGGCATTATATTAATAAATATCATCAGCATAAAGTGACAGGTCTGTTTACAGACATCGGTGGTCATATATAACCCTCCATTTCGGTCTATTATTCGCTATTGTCAAAAAGCTGGTACATGAATTGCTGACACACACATTATATTTTCTGTGTCTGAATCATGATTTCCGTCCTGCCTCTCTCCAGATATTTCTCGCATTCAGAATGCTTATTGCGTCTTTTGGCCTTAGATTTAGAGTTTTAAAAATCTTCCTAATTTTGTTCCGAGTATTCTAACATTACAATTGATACATTACAATTAGTCTCTATGTTACTGAATCCATGTGTGCATGTATGAATGACTATTCTAGCTAAACACAGTCAGAAAAAGTCTTGGAACTTGGGGGATTTGAACCTGCTATCTACTGCTTGCTGGGCAGCGACTCTACCACCAGGCCATCACTGGTCCATGGCACAGTCACGACAAACTGGAAACAAATACCTCAGCTCTCCTAATTCTGACTTATTGATATTCATCAGTCCGCCATAAGGACAATAGGTTAGCTTTGAATGTTGGGCTTCCTGGACAAATTCAAGTTGTATAGAAATTTTGGCTAGCACCCAGTAAATAAAGATTGCATGCTCAATCTTGTCATTTAAACACTTTTGTGTGCAACTATTGAAGTAGCATGATTTTGAGATACAGTACTGTGCAATGGCCTGCAACAAAATTGAACAGTTATCAGACAAAGACAACTTTTGATAGAATATAAAGATTATAGATAGTCACTAAAGTCTTTACAGAAACTACAACTTCCTACAATATTGAATTCAAAATGATGGGTTGGCAGATAGCAGTACAAAATCGGTAATGCTCTGTTAGGCACTTTAAAGTAATTCATCGCACTTGCTCACAATGGCTGACATATGCCTGGATACATTTTGCCTCGCAGTACCCTTTCTATACATATTTTAACACACTTACACATGAATTAAAGTCCCACAAGTGACCAGTGCATTGTTATGTTTACATAAACATTGCAAAGTTTACTCTACATAACTCGAAGTCGCATAAGTCAAATTTTTCCCTAGGTCAAATCAATTTCTTTTACCAAACTATGCAAAAATGTGTCAAATACACTTTCTACAAATTTTGCATAAGTTGCACTATGTTCTGCAGTCCCAACAGATACAACTTAAAGGGCAGGTCCACTCCAAAAATAACTTACATTCAATAGGATCAGAAAAATTAGACAAACCAATCAAAAAAAAGTTTGAGCAAAATCGGGTAACTAATACGAAAATTTTCTGCTTCTATTTAAATTAAGTTATTTTTGGAGTGGACTTGCCCTTTAAGCAGAGATAACTGTATTTTTTTTTTAATTAAGTAAGTATCAAATTTTAACCAATCTCTGCCGATTAAACCCATTATCTATGGGAACCACATAGGTACATGGGAATTCGAGAGAATTCGGTCGTAAATGGGTTAAGATGCTGTGATCATAGGCATTAACAGGGTTGAGTGTTAAACTACATTAAGAGTTATACAATTCTATATTTACCCTTAAATCCATCCAAATGTAAGATATAGTGAAACCTGTATAGTACAAAGACCACTCAAGGGAGGCCAGAAATGTGGCTTTATATTAAAGCAGGTGAATTTCATGTAATAATAATTATCAGTACTAACAGCTATTGATGTACATGTACAGGTTGATTTTGCACAGGTTTCAATGAAACAACAAAATGAAGGAAAAAAGCACAGGTGTTCATACAATGTATACAGGAAGGTTATTTTCGCGTGAGTGTACACGTTGGAGCTACATGGTTTTGTCTATATTCAAACAATATGGAGCTCTCAATCTGCAGGACTGACTTAATGTACGACGTGAAATCTGCGGACTGTGTTGCATCTCCACACAATTAGTCCCTGTCTTAATACAAACAAACTGTTTTGATTATTCGACTCGACAGCGCGGGCCTGGTCAGATGACCATTGTGATCATGTGAATCGCTCAGCTGAAGTTCTGGGGGGTGTTTCACAAAGATCCTAAGTCGAACTTAACTCCAAGCTGGACTTACAAATTATGGAGAGCCATTTGTAATAATAATAATAATAATAGTGGATTCTTGTATAGCGCTCATGTCAGTCAGATTTGACCCTCCTGGCGCTCCCGATTGTAGCCTTAAAAAATAATATATTCAAAAGTGAAAATTCAAGTATTTTAGACTTTTCATACATTCCACATCAACATTTTATGCCTTTTAAAATGACTTTTACAACATATTTTCATAGATGTTAACGGCTTTCCATAATTGTTAAGTACAACTTAGAGATAAGTTCAACTTAGGATCTTTGTGAAACACCCCCTGGTTTAATACACAAGAGGTCATGTTTAATGGATTTACTACACTGTGCCCCTTTATTATTCAATGATTTAATGTGGAAAAAATAGTCATCATGCTTTTTAAATAAAATGTATTTTTACCCACATTACTTCAAAACTACGACCAAGACAACGATCACTATGATGGCTACTGTGGCAACTATACAGAAGATGCAGCACATTTTCCGTCTTGCCTTTTTCTGAAAAGGAGATTTGAGAAGAGCAATAATGCAAAAAAACACAAGTTATGCACACAATATGATACTTTCTGTCATTGAATGAAATGTGATGCACCATATACACACAAGATATTAACAAATACATGTTCATGTATATTACTGAAATTATGTATTCTCACTTGAACATAATTGCTTTTAATTGAGAAAAAAAAATGTATATGCTTAAATAGTCCATTCTTGCATTACAGGTGGGATTACGTTGGGATGGCCGGAGGTGTAGGACAGGCTCCCAGACTAACAACACCACTCTCCTAATTTGGTAACATCTACTTTATATCAATACAAGCCCTAAAACTCTAGCTTGTTTCCAATACAGACAAAAATTAAAGATTTTATTTATATCATTACTAGTCAAATTCAAAGGCGGATGTCCGACATTTCATAACGAGGCTAAAGTTACTTTGAATGAAATTCATCTAAATTCTTTTAGATGCATGTTAAGGTATTATTGTCCTCTTGAACATTACATTTATGTACTTAAAAATAACAAATTTGTATCATTTGATAATACTTGTAGATGGAAAAACATTTGTATTGCTTTAAAAATAGATTCTGTACCACCATGTCCTGTGTAATCAGTTATACATTTCTTTTAATTTTATTGTTTATATTATGTATTTGTTATATATATATATATATATATATATATATACGGTAGTTAATATGTTTCTCTCCAATTTCCCTTTCTGCTACCAAAACTGTACATGAAGTGTAAGCTTAATACGGGAATAAGAGAGTCCAGGAGTTAATAGATTAACAATAACCCCTCAAATATAATTGTTTTCCATTGCAGAAGGGAAACCGACATCAAACTCTGACTTTACAGAGATATTTGAAAGCATGAGAGTTGTCTCATCTGAGCGTGAAAACCAAGATGAGCGTTAGGGCAACAGCGCAAACTGCGAGGATTCCGAATATACAGCACATCTTTTTACGAGCTTTTTTCTGTTGAAGGTGGAGACGAAGACAAACAAAGACACAAAGACACAAATATGAATACAAGCAAAGACACAAACATGAATACATACAAAAACACAAACATGAATGCAAAATGTGCAGTAAAACGCAAAGTTACACAAAGATGACGATCGAGGCATAAGTTCATTAACACTGGGCACGATTAAGTGTAATCACGGTAATCACAGACGAGTGGTTTAAACACTTCACTTGAGATGGGAAGGTCGTGGGTTCAATCCCCGGCATGGAACTTTATTATATGTCATTATGGAAGGCATTTTTGTATCTACATTCCTTCTCCCCTACAGACGTGTTACATGGATACCCGGTAGGACGCAAAACGTTAATTTGGTTGGATTGTACGTGGTTCTACGTGTGTGTGCTCGTAAAATGGGGAATGGCTGGAATACTCCCTAGGGAGTGGAGCTTGAGCGCTTAGAAACGTTATATAAAGCACTGCAAAAAATTCAGATATACATGTATATGATTAGAAATACAGAAATGTGAGGCGCAATGTATGGTGTCATTAATTTTGCCGCTTCATGTTTTTGGTGTGTCTTTTCTCTTTTCTTTTTTTTTTGGGGGGGGGGGGAGGGGAAGCAGCTTACCGATTTGCGATTAGGATAAGAGTTGTCAATATCAGTTTTAATCAATTTCATTCTATGATCATAATCAACAGTTATTCATCAGGAATTATTATTATTATTATTATTATTATTTATAAGGCCAATCATAAAAGCACAATACAATGACATTTTGACAGATCATGCAGTAATAAAGAAACAAAAGAAAAGGGGAGTGAGCAATGTGTTTGGGCAAGGGCTCACAAAAGTGAAATTCAACACTATTACCCAGAGGCATGTGAACCCTCATAAAAATAGAATTAGAACAACGTTGTCACACAACACGTTACCAAATGAGTGCAACATTATGGAAACAATTCAAAGTGTACATGTATACACAATGGGTGTTTACAAACATGAGGTGTGGAGAACTCATATGAAAGAATATATAGATTTGCTGTTCTTGAGCATCAATAGGCCATTTTCATAACGTAATCAAATTTATGCATAATATGTCTTTGTGAAGAGCCTCGATGCAAATTATTTCATTTATCCGTTACAAAGAAATATATCTCAATGGTAAGAATTCAAATTGCAAACATTAATTGTATACTAGGTAGGACAAACATTATGGACTGCCCTACCTAGCAACAACTAATGTATGCAATTTTCATCCTGACTAATGAAATACAATTTTTCGTGACAGGTGAATGAAATAAATTGTAACGAGGCAGTGCAAGTATAAATTTGGTTACATTACGAAAATGGCCTATTCAATTTTAAACACAATGATGTGACAAAACTATTAGGACAAAATGCAATGACAACTACACCATTGAAACCATTGAACATTTCCATATAAAGTGTACATGTACACACACAATAAGCAATTTTCGTAATGTCATCAAATTTAATGCACAAATCTTGCTCAGTGCCTTGTTACAAATTACTTCATTCATCTGTTACAAATAAATGTATTGCAATAGTCAGAATGTGAATTGCATACATCATGGGTTGTTAGGTTGGGCAAGCCATAATGTTTCTCCTACCTAGCAACAACTACATGACGCAGTTAGCATTATGACTTTTGAAATACATTTATTCGTAACAGATGAATGAAATAATTTATAACGAGGCCCTTAAAGGTATTACAAAGTTTTGGAAAATTTTTAAAATTGGCTGGATAGTGATTCTTTACAATTTTGATATATTTAGATGCCCCTGTGGATGTATTATAAGCACTAAAAATTTTAGCCCCTAAGACTCTTCTGCTTTTGAGAAAAATTGAATATAAAAATTTACCGGTGCTCCCGGTAAATTTGATAAATTTGAATCATCGCGTACGGCGAGACGATGGTAGCTGCGACCATAAAAATCTCAGAATGTAAAGATCTGATATACATGTATATATTCCAAACGGTAATAGCAAATCGGTCGATTTTAGTCAAATAACATTGCAGTATCGCTAAATTAATATCTTGACCTTGAGAGGGCGCTATAAAACATAAAGAGTTTATTATTTACAATTTCATCACTTTAAACTCGATTTCAACCGCGACAACGATCACTGAATATTGTAGGATTGCATATGCTTCCAATATGTTCATTTGAACCAAATTCATTACCCCATACCAAAACTTTGTATTACCTTTAACAAAGACTTTGCACTAGTTTGGCCAGGAGGGATTAGACCTCCCTGCATGGTCACTGACAGGTGGTTATCTCATCAAATGAGCTCTCAATTAACATAAGAAAAAGAGGATCATGGGGGACCAATGGTCACCGATTAGGCATTGTTTACTATCTAGCGGGCGCAAGTAGCTATATGTTGTGCAGTGGGGCTTTAAAATTGATTTTATTACGCAAATGGCCTATTTGAGGTGGAGAAAGGAGAAACTGGTATGATCGAGAGAGATTTTTACCTGATATTTGCTGGCAGTCGCTAGTTGTTTCCCTCCCTCCTCTACGTTATCACCCGCTCTGTCTACATTGGCCTCAATAGAATCTACAGATGCAAGAATCATCATCAAGCAAAATAGAAGGGAGAGAGAAAAGAGAAGGAATATTCAAAATAAACTTTTGTTCTGGTAAATAGAGAAAATAAATTCTCACAGAATGTCAGAATCCAAAGAAACTTACGCTGAATGTTCAAGATTACAAATAAATGACATGTGCCCAAAAAATGGGTAGAAAATGTGTAGTAATGAGCATAGAAAGATAAGTAAATCTGGGTAAGTAGGCCCGACATCATGTGCTTAACTCAGGTCACAACCAGTATGTGCGAATGGGAGTTGTGGTTTTATTAAAGATGATGCCCAGCAAGTTTGGTGCATTTGTTTTTATTTCACTTGGTCAAACAACCAATTAATGTGAAGCGCCAGGAGTGTCAAGTCTGACAGATATGAGCGCTATACAAGAACCCACCACTATTATTATTATTATTATTATTATTATTATTATAAGGTCGAGTCTGAGTTGCTTACCGATCATATCGCCTTGTTCTGATACCATCATACTCAGGTCTTTGAATATCTCGTTCACATCTAACATGGTTGCCTGGGAAACAAGGTGAGGAGAGAGATTAAACTTGTGATAAAGAAGACGGGGAAAAATGATAGAGTTGCAAAGAATGTGTACTGAATACAATAATTGAGGCAAAAACATTCCATGAGTAATGAATGTACATACTGTTTTGCCTTTTCTCCCTCTCTCTCTCTCTCTCTCTTCCTCCCTTTCTCTCTTTTTGTTCTTTCTCTCTCCTCCCGCTATTCTACTTTCTCCCTTCTCTCTCTTTCTCTCTCCTCCCACTATTCTACTTTCTCCCTTCTCTCTCTTTCTCTCTCCTTCTCTCTCCTTCTCTCTCTTTCTCTCTCCTTCTCTGTTCTTGTTCTTTCTCTCTCCTCCCACTATTCTACATGTATTTCTCTTCACTTCTCAGTTTCCCCTTGCTTCCTCCTTCTTGTTCTCTTCCTCTATCCCCCCCCCCCCCCCCCGCTCTCTCTCTCCTTCTCTCTCATGTTCTTTCTCTCTCCTCCTGCTATTCTACTCTCTCCCTACTCTTCCTCTTTTTCTCTCTCCTTCTTGTTCTCTTTCTTCATCCCTTCTCTCTCTCCTTTGTCTTCCAATCATCCTACTCCCCTCTCTCTTCCTCTCTTCTTGTTCTTTCTCTCTCCTTCCACTAATCTGCTCTCCCTACTCTCTTCCCCTCTTTCTCTCTTTTTCTCTCTTGCCACTATTCTACATGTACATGTACATGTATGTCTCCTTTCTTCTCAGTTTTCCCTTGCTTCCTCCTTCTTGTTCTCTCCCTCTCTCTCTCTCTCTCCTTCTCTCTTCCTTTTCTTTCTCTCTCCTCCCACTATTCTACTCTCTCCCTACTCTCTCTATCTCTCTCTCTCTCTCTCTCTCTCTCTCCCTCCCTCTCCCTCCCTCCCTCTCTCACCCCTTCTCTTTCTCTCTCTCCCCCCACACAATCATAAACACAAACTGCAGTACCTCAATCTGCCTGATCTGTTCTTCTCGTTCCTGTATTAACGTTAGATCATAATCGATTGCCGAATCCTGCTGCTGCATTTGAATCTGCATCTGTCTCCTCTTCTCCTCCTCTTCTTCCGATAAAAGCGGCGTCTTCTGGTCATAGTCGTTCCCCTGCTCTCCAAAACCCATTGTCTGCACGGCAATGTTAGGATAAAGAGAATTGGTTGACTATTTCTAGACATGAAGATGATCACGTGGGACTGTAGTGCACAAACTTATCTGAGAAATCAGTGCTGCTCAAAGTAGTATGATAAACCTTCATCAAATACTGATCATTCTTATAGTTGTAATTCCTAGTCATATTAGACACATTGGAAACATTTGAAAAAGGTGTCAAGTTGGTTTAGCATGCTGAATTTGTTATTCTTTTTATCACATCGAGTCATATTTTAATGATTCCTCAATCATCAAATTCGTCCAGCCAATCAAATGCCACAATTTCAGAAGCTTATAAATTACATTTATTGTAACTTGTTATTGATAAAAAGATTTATGAAACAGGGCCCAGATATTCCTCTACCCTACCATTCTTCACCATCATGCACCGATTTATTAATCCCACCTTTCAAGGTTAAAGGTCATTCTATACATACCCCCTGGCTTTGACTCTGCGGCCGTACGCTCGGACTTGACCTCATCTTGTTGGCCACTCTCTGTTCATGTAAAAGATATACAATGTAGATATTAGTAATATTACAACATACAATATGCGTATATCCATGTGACTATATATTGTCAGGCTAATAAAATGTTTGCCAAATCATGTCAGCCACCTATTATTTAAAGCTTTAAGTCATATTTCAATCTTAAAGGTAATGCAAAGTTTTGGAATGGGGTTTGGAATTTGGTTCAAATGAACATATTGGAAGCATACACGATTTTACATGTTGCGGTTGAAATCGAGTCTAAAGTGATGGAAATGTAAATAATAAACTCTTTATGTTGTATAGCTCCCTCCCAAGACTGATATTACTTAAGCTTTAAAACAATGTTTCTTGACTACAATCAACCAATTTGCTATTCCCCTTTGGAATTTATGGCCGCAGCTACCATGGAATGACCTTAGGCACTATTTGAAGTATTTGAAATTTACCGGGAGCACCGGTAATTTTTTTAAATTATTCAATTTCTAGAAAGCAGAAGTGTTTTAAGGGCTAAACTTTCTAGTGCTTACAATACATTCACAGGGGCATCCAAATATATCAAAAGTTTATTGAATTACTATCCATCCAATTTTCGAAATTTCTAAAAACTTTGCATTACCTTTAAGTTAAACTGTGTTCATTAATCAAAATAATAAATCATGTTCAACAGCAACCAAACTTAACATTAATTGTATTTTTTTTAAATCTCAAATAATAGATTTGACCTACCGGTAGTCAGCTATTTTACTAATATGAGGATTTGTTAGAGAATAAGGAAGCATGCCTCAGTGAGTTATGTTATAAAATGATAAATATCAGCAAAACCTTGTTAACAATTCATGAATTTCTTCAAAACTTGCGTCCAGTGAAAAAAATACACGGGGGCTCCGGGCGAATTAGCCCCCGAAATGCGAAAAAGAGCCCCCGAAAATTTGCATAGAGTTCAATTAAAGAGTGTTATTTTCATGCAAGCAAGCTTGAAAAGTAGCCCCCGAAATGTTCAAAGTATTTTTTTCCCTGCTTGCGTCTTCAAAAAAAGAAAACTTCAGTGAAAAGGCAAACTTAAGTTTACAATAACAGAGTTTGTCTTATTTTTCATAGTTGAAATTTGATTAAATTTATCAATTTGACTGTTTTAGAGGTTAGGTAGAAAATTATTCTTCTTTTTTAAAAGCTAAAATAACAACAGCCAATAATTTTGGGTAATTAAAACAACCATTTTCCATGAAGGAACATACCGTATCTGTTTTTGAAGCATTTAAGCACCAACTTCAGTCCAATAACGTATAAATAAACCTTTCCAAATCAGATATTATTGAACTATCCTCTTTTATCATATCAGAAAATTTGAACTTTCTTTGATTTGATCTGACCAGGGGGATGTTTCACAAAGATCACAAAGTCGAAGTTGACTCTAAGTTGGACATAAACAAATTTTTTTTAATATGGAAAGCCATTTGTAGCCTTAGAATAAAATATATTAAAAAGCAAAAATTCAAGTATTTTAGACTTTTCATAAATTCCACATCAAGAACATGAAATCTCCTTGATAAAAGAAAAATATGAATGATTTGAATCAACATGTTATGCTTTTTAAAATAACTTTTACAAAACATTTTCAAAGATGCTAACGGCTTTCCATAATAGTTAAGTCAAACTTAGAGATACATGTAAGTTCAACTTAGGATCTTTGTGAAACACCCCAAGTAGTGTTACATGTAGCACGCCCTTTACCTTTTGTACACTGCCATATCTCTGCACGGTGTCGTGAAAGTCGTTTGCTATCCTCTCAAACTGAATCTTCTTTTGCTGTTGGAAGAAATAAGAGGGAAAGTAATGTACTTTTATCCACCTATTGAAATAGAATGCATTTATATAGTCAAACCTGTCTATAGCGACCGCCCAAGGGAAACACAAATGGTCTTTCTAGACAGGTGGTCTTTGTAGACAGGTTATTTTAGTACATGTTTCAATAAGAAAACGTTTTCAAGGGAAACAAAAAATGTGCTTGTTGTAGACAGGTGGTCACTAAAGCAGGTTTGACTGTTCATTGTATTAGGAGAATGAATATAAAGCTTTGACAATAGAAAAACACAAATGAACAAACAAAACAAACTGACATGAAACCCTGATTGGGACATATTTAGAGGGTGCATATGTATTCGATATACATCGTATATTGTCTTATTTTCATACATGTACAATGTATGTGCTTCAAAACCCATTTGATGCCGGAAATGCTTCCCTTTAAATCTCTTTGAATCACCAGTGCACTACAATTATGCAATTGAGATCACTGTACTAGAGTAGACACTTGGTCAAAACGACATCACAATCGGTTGAAACTAAGATCAATAACTTTGGTTTGGGTTTCGATCACTTCCTTAATAGACCGTTAGAAGTGCTTCCCACATTTCCTATTGACTACATCTGCAGCTATTGCACTTCTAAATTGTGCAGGTACATGTACCGTACAAGTACGTGTACCGGTATATCTTATGGTTTCATTTTGATTTTCAGAGGGTTCATTAAAGGTAAAGACCAGTAATGGTCATGCGATTGCATTGTGAAAGAAACGTTGTGGAATCAATCAGAAAAGGTTGATCATCTAGCATCTAGCATCTGCAAGGTTCTGGAATCATCAAAATGATAAGAAATTTGGCCCATTCTTCGTAAAGTTACAAGCACTATACATAGAAAGATGTATATGGGACTACCCTATATCTCTCACAGACCATGAGAGAAACAAATTTACCAAATATATGAATTAGTAGGCGGTTTCCCGGCAATTTTTTTATCATCATGTATTAGTCAAAACATATTCTTTCACATGATTGGTAATGAGAGCTTCCATTTCATTTTTTGAAATTGGGGCGTTTCCAATACTGGTCTTTACCTTTAATCTGAAAGGCTTATTATTCTAAAGATTCATTACTCTATAATGCATAATTTAAAAAAATGAAGTTACGTAAAGGGGGCCAATTATGCCCCTACAAAAGAGAGAACCAGTTGTTTATCATTATGAGGCCACAAATAAATGAATACAATTCAATAAATAAGATGGAAATAATAAATACTTAAACTAATTGAACAATTAATAACATAAATGAATGATTGTATAATGAACTAAAGCAAAATCTATGACTTGCTAAAGAGGTGATTATATTAATATTAAATGAACGCAAACAAAAAATGATTGTATTTTCACACAGAAGTAAGCACTAAACAGAAGTTTACAAAGATGCATGGACAAATTCTGTGCATGTTTGTTGATGAGGCTACTCTCAAGCTCTGTGATTGACCTTTTAAAGTGTCATTAATATATATTTTAACTTGAAATCTCTTTATAAAAATATCAAATTGCTATTTAAAGCAGATGAATAGATACCAGCATCAAATAAAATGAAAAAAGAAAAGAATTCAAGAGAGCGATTCGGGGGTGCTTAATCCTAATAAGCTCATACATACTATACAGTTATTAATTTTGGTCATACCGGTATACATGTACGCCTTGTAAATTTGATGTTTTTTGTGTTTTTCATAACTCGAGAATTTAAGGTCATGGGATAGGTGAAATTAGGGCCTTTGTTGAATACTTTTAGATGTAAAGCAAAAATCAAATTTTCACCTACGTAAACATGAATAATTTTAGTTAACAACATGTACATGCAGGTCCCAGCACACAGTGCATTTTCAAGGTATACAGTGTACACGTACTCTTCTTAATGGCTTAATAGTTTTATACATGTTACAAATACACAGAGTGCAAAGTACACTCTACTACAGTATGAGTCACATGCATGCATTATCTGTTGCTCAATGCATTAAAGGTAATTGCTTTGTGTATTTCCTGCTTGACTTGATCATTCACTAACGTTGATTTCAAACTTTGAACTATGCACCCCTTACGTGCGAAAAAAAAAAATCTTTGAATGCTTGACTCCAGAACTACAGTACAATGTACTACTTCCAGTTTAACAGTGCGCCTATTTTTAGGTAATAGCGATAATAATAATAACAGTGGCCATTAGTGAGTTCCTGTGTACACGCACATGCAGCAATCATTACTGTCAGACTGTCAACCACTTTAAATAAAACATCAGATACTACCTAAGGTGTAAATTAATAAAGATGTATTACCTTTTCCAATGTTTTTGCTGCGTGACCAAGTTGTGACATACATTGTTTGGTTTGAGAAATGGCGGTATTGGTTTGAGTTAACATCTGCTGTCTGTTTGAAAGAAAGAAAAGGAAGAAAAATTTGTATTATTATGTAAAAAAAAAACCTACTGTACTTTAGCAACCTCCTCCTATATAGAAAGGTCATAGTATAGTATTAATGACTGCTTTGAGAGAAATAGTTGTTTTATTACGCTCAAGGGAAGGTTAGAATTGTGCTATTACCCCAGGCGTGCCGAGGGGAATAGCCCAATTGTAACCTTCCCGAGAGCGTAATAAAACAACTACTTCTCGAATATTAAAGCAGTCATTAATACTTTTATATGCCAAAAAAAAATAGACTAAAAAATAAAAAATAAAAAAACTTTTGTCGAAGATGAGATTCGAACTCTTGCGTACAAAAGGTGATGTAACTAAAGTCAGCGCCTTAACCCGCTCGGCTATCGCGCTCTGTTAAAAACATAGTAGTTTTTTCTTATATATACATTAAAATGGATTGAAAACGGTTTCGAGTGGAGGATGCTTCGCGGCTGCTCCATATAAACAGGCCCTTCTTTTACTTTTGCAATGCAGATTGGCACGAATTTAGATCAAGATCTATCGGCAGATGTTGTTTTTTTGTTTTTGGAAGTTTATTTTCGTCTTCATGTCAACAATGCAAGATAAAATTGTCGGTAAGATCGATCGAGATTCAATTGTATTGAAATTGCCGACCAATTTTTCGCACACGTACGCGGTATCCTCGATCGCTCAGACCATTTTTTAACATGTAAACCTATGGGGTAACCATGGAGACTGAACTATTTTCCCAATAACCATGGTTATTGGGAATTTTACAGAAATAGTTGAAGTTTATGAATGCAATTCGACCAATCAGATGGCTGGATTTCTTAAGTGAGGTACATGTATATAATTTGTTTCATGTCCCTTGAATATTTTGCCCCCATTGCAATGTGAACACTAAAAGGAACATGTACATAAAGACCACCTGACCTGCCTATATAGACAGCACTTCTTTGACCAGGTGTTACACAGGGTTTTTATTTTTATATTTTGTATATATTTTATTAAAACAAGTCATGAGAATCACATATTTACAAGATTTGGTGAAAAAGAAGAAGAAAAAATAAAATTACGTTCTTTTTACAAGGCAGCAATATGTTTACAGATATACAGGTTTTGTTGTAATGTCAAATCATAGTTGTCATGAGGATATAAGAGTGAAAACAAAACCAGTGTTGCTCAACAAAGAATACAAATTTTCCCACTTTCTTAAATAAACTAGGACAAAATACATAAAGTCACTGTTTTTTACCACAAATACGCAATTGATACATGAAGATTTTAAAAAGTATGTTCAGCATTGGTGGTTTCATGGCTTCCATGCAGGGAAATGGTTTCCAACTTGAAAGTGAAAAAAGTTTTAATTTTCCATCCAGGACATTTATTTCCTTGATCCTAAAGAAGATAACCACAGGATATATCCATAATAACCAGCACACCACAAAACCGTAAAAACCTATTTTACAGAACTTTTTTAAAACGAAACTGAGAAATATTCTGAATATTGCGATTGCAGAACTTATACATTCCAAAGGCACATGTGTATAAATGATGTGTAGGCCTACAGTAGAAACTTAATAAAATCTAGTAAAGAAAAACGACCCTGGAAATTATAGATTTCTTTCGCAAGTGCAACTTGAGTTATACAAAATATCATGATAACAATTTACGTATAATTGTTATAAATTATCTTACAATATCATCATGTAATGTAACAGTAAATCAATGTATCAAATGTACCTTACAAATGATTTGGGACACCAAAAAGTATGCCAGACCTCTTTAATCTTTGTTTGTTTTTATATGATAATAATAATAATAAATACTTATAAAGCGCACTTATCTAACAACTTACTCAAGGCGCTATACAAAACAAAATACACAAATCTCTCTCCAGAATTTAACAACATAATATCATTAGTATAAAATCTGAGATAAATATTTGAAACATGTTTCTGAAAGATTTCTAGGCATTGAATATGTTTCAAATGTTATTGAGATAAAACATTTTTAAGCCAGCAAGTATTTTAAGCAACCAGGGGACAGATGGCTTTTAGTCCTCTCTGAGAGAGCTGGTATTGGTAAGGAGAACAAAGGGCACTAGCGCTTTGACTTGGACTCCAACCTGGGACCTCCTGGTTACAAAACCACTGCTATACCACTTAGCCATTGTGCGTAAAACAGTCAAATCATCTTTGAGTAGGCCTATACGGGCATTGCACAAGGTACTTTAAATACTGTACATGGACAAGAGCACTAGAAAATATGCTGGTAGGACACACACACTGTATGTTTTGTCATTTATTTCAAGATACATGTAATTTGCTTTACATTGGTTGTAAAACATTACAAATCAATTTATAGAACAGGTATTACTTTAGCATGTACAGAAGTCAAATATTGCATGTTCTGAAATAGATGAACCTACAAATTCATTTAAATGAGATCGCAAGCCAAGGGAAAAAAAGGATTGCACAAGCAAAAATTCAGAATTCTGAGGTGAATACAATCACGCAATATTGGATATACAAGATTAAGGGTACATGTATTAGCGGCCTTATGCTCTTTATTTTTCTATCTGAGTCAAATGCGCATGGATATAAGACAAGGCTAACAAAATAAGAACACTATGTACACTGTATGTAGTACCGGTATGTACAGGGTTGTTTGGAAATGCGGTATAATACACTGTTGCACAACTTTACCTTGATAAAAAGGTTGTGATATTGCACACTCATGCTGTTTTAGCTTCTCAGTCAATAGGATGCTCTCTAACATTACAAATACATGTACTCTATTTCATATTATCTTTAAGCATACAACACATTAAGGTTGTGCACAACAGTGTAATGAGGTACCCGAGTACGCTCCCAGGCTTACAAGCGAATACTCTAATATTCGGACGCCATGTTTTTTATAATTTTTTTGAATTTTTTTGAATTTTTGTTTTGTTTTTGGCCACCACCATACCACTGGAGCAGTATTCCAGTTCTGTCGCCGAAAACACATGCAATTTTACTTCGAGTTGCAGTTGAAGGCGCCAATTTAATAATAATTAATAATAACAGTAAACAATGCTGTTTTAAAAACAAATATGGCAGAATAATCCATTTTCCTCCAAGTCCAAACAGAAATCCAAACATTTGGTCCCAGTTTCTGAGTGGTGAGTTTGACAGTGCTTGATTTTTGAACGCCATGTTTTTTTGAATTTTTTTGAATTTTTTTGATTTTTTGTTTTTGTTTTTGTTTTGTTTTTGGCCACCACCATACCACTAGAGCAGTATTCCAGTTCTGTCGCCGAAAACACATGCAATTTTACTTCGAGTTGCAGTTGAAGGCGCCAATTTAATAATAATTAATAATAACAGTAAACAATGCTGTTTTAAAAACAAATATGGCAGAATAATCCATTTTCCTCCAAGTCCAAACAGAAATCCAAACATTTGGTCCCAGTTTCTAAGTGGTGAGTTTGACAGTGCTTGAGTTTTGAACGCCATGTTTTTTTGAATTTTTTTGAATTTTTTTGATTTTGTTTTGTTTTTTTGCGGTACCCGAGTAGTTGTCAACCGTGCGGGTACTCAAGCATTCGACTACACGTTCCAGCCCTACAACACATCATTCAATCCTTTTTCCATCCGACTGTGAAATGAATTGCAGTATCACTTGAAATGCCAATTTTGACGTCGCAATTCTGGCTGTACGACACTTGTTCCTGTGACTAAATTTGCTCCGCATTAATTTCCCACACTAACCAAATTCTTCAATTTAACCCTGGATCTACACCTCCACCTATTAAACCTGAAACATTGCATCCATAAAACTCTATATACTCTTCACAAAATAAAAACAGGAGCAATTGTCAAGTGTCGGGATGCAGAAAAATTTTCCAGTTTCCAAAGGTTCCAAATAAAAGCAAAAGTCATATGAATAGTAATGAATACTTTTTTGTTTTAAGACAAAATAATTGCATGGTAAATCTATTAACAAGAAGGAAAGTGATGAACGTATCGTGGTTTTTTCAGTTGAAGAAAAGGTCTGAATGTACTTTTAATACTTACATTTTACCTCTAAGTATATTATTATCGCTGGGTGTACCAATCTGCCTGATTGCCTTTTCAAGTAAGGATACTGCAGAAGAAAAAGTGAGACAAAAATTAGACGTTTGGGAAAACTGGGTGCAAGGTTAATTTTACGGTACAATAACATTCACTTCAGGTTACTTTTTGAACATAATATAGCCCCAATATTGAGGGGTGAAATAAGTGATGTGGCACAAAATTTGAAAGAAGATAAAAAGTTACAGAAGGGGGTCATGCTCTAAGAAGTTTTTAACATGTTAAAATGAAAAAAATGCCCTCTATCAATATCATTTCAATTAACAAAACAATTTGATATCTTTATTTTGTGACAATCAAAATTCAAATATCTATAAGATGATCCTTATAAACATTTATAACATTATTTTTTTTAACTTTTTTAAAATAAAGATATTTGTTTTATTGTATTGGTTAATGTACAGGTGTAGTCCATGTACAGTGTACTTCTATCCATGTTCCTGTTATATATACCTTTTGTGTTCCTCAAAATTAATGTATAGTAGTACAGTACTATCCATCTTTTGATTAATCTGTTCCTATACATATTACATGTATTACATGTAGGCTTGGATTTCCTTGAAATTAAAGGGTGGAATCTTGGTTTACCTCAAATTTATGGATGTTTCTTTTCTGAGGACCTAGTGACGGGGTATTCCATTAACCAGTTTATAATAAATGAACAATTATACTTGGGATCCAGTGTGCTTATATATTACTTGTTGCTATGTCAGGCAAGCCTTGACTAGCTTAAAGGTAAAGACCAGTTATGGTCATGCGATTGCATTGTGAAAGAAACGTTGTGGAATCGATTAGAAAAGGTTGATTATCTAGCATCTAGCATCTGCAAGGTTCTGGAATCATTAAAAATGATAAGAAATTTGGCCCATTTTTCGTAAAGTTACAAGCACTATACACAGAAAGATGTATATGGGACTACCCTATATCTTTCACAGGACCATGAGAGAAACAAATTTACCAAATATATGAATTAGTAGGCGGTTTCCCGGCAAATTTTTTATCATCATGTATTAGTCAAAACATATTCTTTCACATGATTGGTAATGAGAGCTTCCATTTCATTTTTTGAAATTGGGGCGTTACCAATACTGGTCTTTACCTTTAAGAGTTTTCAAGCACTATCTGTCTTTAAAAAGTATGCATAACATTTATAGAATACATGTAAATGTACATGTATGCTAGTAAACCAGTCTATTCTGCAGCCCAGGGCATCAAGAGGGAAAAAGAATCAGAGGGCATGAAATCATTTGTTAATCCATTTAATCACAGGCTATCATCGAATAACTGAAACAGGAACCATTGCAGGGAACATGATACATCTTCCAAATTATCTCAATTATTAAACTGAGTATACACTGTACACAAAGTTTTGGTATGCCTCCCAAAGCTGTATCTTTCATTTGTAACTTTGCAAACAAGATATAATCACAATTTATTATTAAAAGTTTGTTATGTGTTTTTAAGTGAAAGATGAGAATCTAAAAAATTCTAAATAGACTTGCTCTGTATATGTACAGGTGCATCTAAAATCTATAAACACCAAACATTGCTTAATATTTCAATGTTTCAGTTAATTATGTTACATTTTGGAACAGAATATCATTATACACTGTAAATATTTATGTACATGTACATGTAGGTACATGCAATTTTGGTATGCCTCACAAAGCTGTATTTTTCTTTTGTAACTTTGCAAACAAGATATACCGGTACTCACAATTAAAAGTTTGTTAGGTGTGTTTAAATGAAGTTATACTGTACAAATCCATAAACACAAAAAATTGCTCATTATTTCAATGTTTCAGTTAATTATGTTATATTTTGGAACAGAACATCATTATACAAGTTATAGAAATAAGATACTTGTAAAAAGATAGTAACATGATTATTCATGATTGTAACTTTTCCACCTTAACTTTTTTGTTTACTCCTTAAAATTCAGTGTAATGATTTCTGAAGAATATGACGTACATTTACAATCTCAACTCAAGCTATTATCAGCATTACAAATTTGTTATGATATTCTTTCTTTTCCAGTGCAATAGTAGCTGCACTACATGAACATATAAATTGATATAATCATTATTGTTATATTTGGAATACTTTTTTTTATAAATAAATGAAATCTGTTGACCACTGTACATAAAATACATATAGCTTTTATTTTATTTCTCATTCTCTTTTTAAAGAAATAACCCAGTTCCTATAGGCAACGGTTTAAATTTGTGTGAAATTATGGCAAGAAACATAGTAATAGAGCGCTAATTTAGAGTTTTTTAGCCAAGTGGGCATCTGAGTTATCTACAAGCCTAAATCTTGAGGATGATGTCCTACATATATACTTTTTGTTTGTTTCACATCATTCAATGGATGCTCCTTTTTTTACATTCTATTTTTCAAACAGGACAACCAATTTTTAAATCCTGGCTAAGCTAAGACCCTGTTCTTTATGATATGGAATTCAAATAATATTTATTTTTTCCTTCTATAATAGAATCATCTTTATTCAATATTGCTCTCAACTTTGCAAAAACATTACAAAACATATATACGTACATTTGTACATAATATAAACAACAGAATTTAAACAAATATATATATATATATATATAACTGATTGTATAATATATTAAATAATATACTTACTACTGCTGTTGATTTTGAATATACTACTGCTGCACATGTTCATAAGGGTTGCAAAATCACCAGGGCCTGTGATGGAGAAAATTGTAAAACACAATAAATACATGCAAATTAATACATGGTAAATAAATACAGAAATGTATACCTTACTCATCGTAGCACTGACAATAAAAGCAGTTGGAAAATGTCGATGAATCTGATATTATCCACAATAAACTGTTGTAACTTTGTAATTGCTTCCTTTATCTCCAAAGTGCATAGGGATAAAAATTGATATTCGCTTTATAAGTATTGTTTTCAATCATCATCATCACCATCACCACCATCTTCATCACCAACAAAATCATTGTCATCAACACCATTTATCACAACCATAGACCGTCATTATCACCATTACCATCACCATCATAATAATAATAATCATCATCATCCCTGACATCATCATCTTCAACAAAATCATCTTCAACAAAATCATCGTCATCACCAACACCACCATCAAAAATCACAATAATCATTATCACAAGGCCTAAAATAAAAACTTGTTGTATTGCCCTTTGTGTGCCAAAACATGGGTCAGAAAAGTTTTAATTTTTTTAACTTTTTTTTTGTCGCCCTCTTTGGGCCGATATTTTTCAGATTTGAATGTTTTTTTGTTTCTTCTTTTTTTCCCGCCCTCTTGGCTAATATTTCTCACTTTTTAATACATGTGTTTCAACGTCATCATTCCATTGATATCTTTTTCACCTCATAATCATCCATGGTTTGCACGAGTGAGAATTTTGGAATAATTTGATTTTATGCATTATATCCCATTTAAACAAACAAAATACATATTTTTTAATTCATTAATAATAAAAAAAATCTAAAAAACTTCTTTTTTTAAACTTTTTGAAAATGCCGACCGTAGATTTTCAGATTTTTGGGTCGGTCGCAAAGTGCAATACAACAAGTTTTTATTTTAGGCCTAATCATCACAGACATCATCATCTCCAACAAAATCATCCTTATCATCACAGACACCACCATCATCACTGCTAACTCCTCCACTTTACCTCCTCCTTGGTCGCTTCTTGCGCCCGTGGATCCATATCCAAACTCCCCTCGACCCTCCATATTGGATTTATCAAGTATCAGACCCAAACCTGTATAGAAAGAAGAAAACGAAAAAAAGAAATTCTGTTATAATTTAAAGGCGTTAAGACTGGCAATCGATCGTTAGTTCATTATTATGATGGAATTTTAATTAATAAATCAATCTTTGACTACAGTCCAGATAGAGTTATCTTTACTATTTTATAATATAGGGTCTACAAGGATCTACTTGTTGTCACAGAAATTCATGCTAATACCAGGTTTGTGCAAGCCGTCAACATGGTCAAGCGGAGGCCGGTGGCAGAGCCAAACAGACAGCTCAGTCAGCTTGGTGGCTGCAGCTGCATGCATTGGTGGCAGTGCACTGCAGAGATGTCTGTCTGTGTGACACACAATCACTGGCAAAATGTCGTCGTTTTGCGTTAACTTTTAATCCTAACAACATGAATATAAATAAGATCTACCATCATTACTTACCTTTGACCGACTGCTTAATATTTATGAAAATCACACGGTTAGTTTAGCCAAACCGGTACCACACTGCACTGGATCTTCGAAGTTCGTTCCGCCATGTAAATCACGTCTATTTTTATCCCATGACCGTCGACCCACTTGCCAAGATCACATGACAAAACAGATTGGTCATGTGACATTTATGATGAGCGACCTTTTCATCGGGTCATTGCTATGGTATCGGAGGTGGATCACTGACGCTTCGCGCAATGTTAATATTTTTATAATTTGCTTAAATTTACCTTCTCAGTAAATATTCATACATTTTATTGTCTTATATATGACTTTGGCTGGTAAATATTTATTACATGTGGTAAACATACCAAATGATTCCTCCTATCAGAATTGTATTTTGGGTTTATTTTTGTAGCGCAAGTGCATCAACTATTCAACTTCCGTTATTCGGATGTAAACAAACAACACATCCATATAGACCGTATGCATGCTTTGCTTTTGGGCTAATCACTGAACCGTATGCCAGCGGCGTTTATATCAAGATTTATCAAGGAAATAACATTATTTTTGAAAATCTAACAAGATGAACAGCTACACTACCCTGCCAGATTATGTTGAGCGCAAAGGATCATTATTCTTGCGATCCAATCACATGGATTATAGCCGTCCAACTCTAAATTCTAATTGGTAAGTTAATCACTTTTTCCATCGGTTCGCCGCCCCGGTAGTTTGTCTCCGCTGGGCCGGGGAGCGTTATTTTTGTCTGCGGCATGCACAGATTGGGGTTAGGTGCACGTGCGTGTTGAGCCTATGGGAAAGTTTAGGGTTAGGGTTAGGGTTAAATCAAGACCTCTTTTTAAGAAAAAAAAACCCAATTTGTGCTGCAGAAAAAAATGACGCCGCTGCTACAGTATGCATATATATAGATCTAGACCAGTCTACACAGAGTTTGTGGTGAAGTTTGTGCTGCTGCTGCTGAGTACGTTGTAGATTTCTAACGTAACTTATTGTTGAGTAGGTCTATTTCAGATTGGCGATATAAATATAAAGACTTATCGCAATTAAACTTACTGGTATCATGTGTTAAATTCTTTTCTCTTGGTTTATGTTTTTTTTTATTATTGATAACGTTGTTGTGGAGTGTTACTCACTGTTACTAGTTCTAGATCTAGTGTTAGTGTTACAAGTGTTAGGCATTTTAGTAATTATTGTTAATGTTAATGTTATGGCATTGCCAACCAACAAATATGTGAAGAATTTTTTTACTTTACTTACTTTACTTTACTTTAAAACACGATGTTTTAGGTCTAAGCCTGTTCATCGATCCAGGATTCTTCTGTGATTACTGCTATTTTGTGGAGGGAGGAGGTTGTGTAATAACATGAGACAATAGACAACACCTAGACCGGCTCATACAGAAGGCTTACTGGTACACTCTTTGACCAGTGACTATCAAGTCTATTCTTAAAAGAGTTTACCGACCCAGCTGCCACAACGTTTTCTGGGAGACCGTTCCACAGTTCCACGACTCTATTGCTAAAAAAGTATTTTCTTATATCTAGCCTTGAATATTTCTTTTCAAGTTTTCTAGAGTGACCTCGAGTTCGATCTTCTGTACTCATCTTAAAGGGCATCTCTTGCACAGTGTACAAGCCATTCACGTACTTTTAGTCAGATGAGTAATGCCTAACGGTCAGTGATGTACAATGCACAGTTATGAATTGAAGCAGCTGGACGAGTTGACCCTGAGAAAGTTGTCTCTCTTTAGTTTAGATCTCGAGATTTATTCAATTCTTCTCGATTTTTATTTCTATTTATTCCAGATAAAGTCCCAGGCATAAATAAATACTTTATCGTTCCAAAACTTTCACAACAAACAATTGGCATTTTGCTAATCATAATCATCATCTTTCTGTTTCCACTTTTTTCCTCCCTACTATACAGGCATCAAGCGAGAGAAGCCGAACCAAAAGATTATGACATTAACGGTTTTGAGACCCTTCAAGACAGGAAACTACATAACACAACTTACCGAAGAATTGGTGATGTCACTGATGGGGTAAGAATGAACGGTCATATTGATGGCTCAGGGACCCGTTTCACAAAGCCTTTTTTCAATGACAAATGACAAAAATCAGTGACAAATCTGTTGATAGCCGATCAGAAGAAAGGATTTCAGAAGCTTATAACAAAATCTGACATCTGTCACCCATGACAAGTTTTGTGAAACGCCCCCCAGATCTAGAAGGGCATTAATCTTGAGTTAATTTCTATGAGTCCTTCTGATTCCCAGCTAATGATACTTGTATAATTATGTGCTCATGCAGAGTTAATTTAAGGTCAGGTAATTAAATTGAATGTAGAGAGACTTGCTTTTCTAAGAAGAAATTCTGTTAAAGCAAACTTAAATGGAAATAAATCCATCTTCAACTTTTAATGCTATTTTTGTGGATTTAATTTTTGAAAGAAACTATGGAGTTTTAAACCCCATTGTCATAAACATGTACAACAACAAAATTGCCCCCTTAAGTATTAAGTAAATTTTCAGAATTGTGCCCCCCCCCCCTCCTCTATCTTTTTTTGTTATCATACAAAATCTTGAATTCACCCGTTCATTTAACACCTTTTATAAATATCTTTATGTAATAATTGTATGTCAAGATTTCAAGTTTCAATTTGATTTACTTGCATAACATATCCAAAATGCGTTGTGCATCCATACTTCTTTTTTTGATCATGGGTTGTTTTGTTGGATATTCTTTATGTGAAATTGAGATTTTGATGTATAAATCTGATAATGTTTAAGCTTTCTATTATTTATTTTTATTATTATTGATCATTTCCTTTTCTTTATTTTTTTTTCTCTGCAGTCCTTTCCATTGACCACAACACAAGACCATCTGGAGCAAGCAAATTTAAAGAAAGACTTTGAAGAAAAGGAGCCAAGAAAGACAATGGTCAATATTGACACTATCGCACATGTAGATTTAGATAGGTAAGGCCCAACCCCTTTATCGGGTATAAGTACTGTACGTACATGTAATCAGGAATCACAGAAGTTGGGAGATGAAAGTCTACATATTGTGTTATGACTCAATAACATTTGTTTCAGAGTCTTGAAATATACTGTCTTTGTAAGAGTCCTCCTCCAATCAAATCACACACTTGCAAACTATTTCTCTACTACAGAGATGTGAGAGATTACAAATTTGTTTTACATTGTCTAATATATCCTTTGACACTGAACATTTTAAAGCCTATCTGCACTAGTTTGGCCAGGAGGGATTAGACCTCCCTGCATTGTCACTGACAGTTGGTTATCTCATCAAATCAACTCTCAATTAACATAAGAAAAAGGGGATCATGGGGAACTAACAGGTACCCCTTAGGCATTGTTTGCTATATAGAGGGCGCCAGTAGCTACAAGTAGTGCAGTCCCGCTTAAAGTGTACTGTCTTTAATAGTAATAGTAAGAGTTGTGATTGATCTATATTGATCACAAGGCCGCCAATCAGTTTCAAATTTACGAGTGATATACAATTTTTGTTTCATTGTCTAATATCCTTTGACACTGGAGATTTTAAATTGAGTATTATCATCTTTATGCTCACAAGGTTAGCATAGTTTATTATTTATTTTGAAATGGCTAGAATTTTTTTTATGATGACACCAAATCTTGTCCTTTATAGAATTATTGACTTTCATTTTTTTATTCATCTCAAACTGAAGATCATCAACTATTTTTGTGATAGTATCACAACTCTTTAGGGGATTTCTTCACTTGATTAAATTTGATTTCTCATCTGGTGTGATTTTGATTTTCAGAGATACAGGCAAACCTAAGACAGGGTTTGGATCAGTTTTACCCAGACACAACCCAGAACATGACAAGCGCCACCTAGAGACGACAAACCGCGCAGACTACAAACCTCCCTATCCGTACACAGCAGCACCTGTAAGTATATGTATGAAAGGAAAAATGTTTGTCCACTAATAATAATTGTTAAATGAACCCCCCCCCCCCCCCCCCCCACACTTACACAGACACTTCACTTATCTTAAATGTTAAGGGTATGTACGCTTCTATTTCCTTTGCTTTTTCTCTTTCTTGCTCTCTCTCTCTTCTCTCTCTCTCTCTCTCTCTCTCTCTCTCTCTTTTTCACTTTTCCTTTCTACATCTCTGTTCTCTCTATCTCCCACTCTATTTCTGTTTCTCTTTCTCCCATTTTCCCTCCTAATTTCATAGATAATAGGAAATAAAAAATCATATACATGTACATGTACTCTGCTTTACCAGTAAATGTGTTTTCATGTGACTATGACTTAAGATATATATTGACTTCTAAGTATAATAACAAGATATGAATTCATATCTATTTTAAATATCATCATATTCCCCAAATGATTCACTGTGACCTTCATACTATACACACGGTGTTTTGCAGCCTACATTTTTCTCAACTTGCAATCCCTTATCATTTCTAATCCTATTCTAATCTTAGGAGCAATTGCCGGATTTCGCGGACAACTCCAACGCCTACCGAAAGTGCCACAGCCAGTTCACGGACACGGCGGACTACAGGCACTTTGGCCGAAACACATACAAGGACGAGAGCGGGATCTATGCAAACACGCAGCTGAAGAGGAACATTTACCAGACCACCAACACCATCCCCAAAGTCTTAGAATGATGATGGTGATGATGGTTGTTCAGTAGACTGGACTTATAATCTATTTATTTTCAAATGAGATTCTACATGATGCTGAGAACTATTGGACATCGACTTTGCTTACCGTATACTAATTCAGCTTGCATTGTCTCATACTCAAGAGGATAATGACGACATTTGCCATTGTTGATTTTATGTTATCTATTCATATTTTTTCCTTCAAAAAATGAAATTCAAATGGGTGTCTTCTATTACAGACACTGGATGCTGTAAATGATCATCATCAAGTTTGCTCTTTTTTGACTAAAACACACGAAAATCATCTAAAATTCCTGAAGTGTTCTAACTTTAAGGAATGCTACAATTATTGGACTCTGATTTCTTGACAATCATTTCAATTTTCTTCTATGATATGAACAGTTTGAACACAATTCCCAAAATCTTAGAATGGTCATGATTTTATTGCAGTAGACTGTACTTCATCTATACACTTCCAAAGATAGTTTCAAATGCAGCATTTAGAGGGTTTGAATGCACTGAAAGTTTTCTGATTGTGAAGTTTTCATGTATTTTCCTTCCATGCAAGATCCGTCCAAATTCTGTTCCATCATGCCATAATCCCAAAATGGTAATGGGATGATTAAGAAGCAAGTGTCTGAATGTCAGTATGCTGCATTTGTATTATGTTTCAAGTTGAATTATAGTTTTACTCATGGAAAAGTCTGAACACTCTAGCTATTGGGCAAAAGATTAGCTTATCAAATTGCATGTGTTTCGACAAATATGTATTCAAGCTATTAATTGGACAGAGTCTAATTCTTACAAAAGTTGTTAGACAATCAATGCACAAAATATAAAGCCTTCAATACAATATGTGACTTAACCAACAAAGCCTTTTCATCTTATTGCTCATTGAAGTAATGATTTAAAGAAAAAACTATGCATTATCTTTGCAAGAAGATCAATATTGGTGAAAATTGTTATATTCAAGCCTTTTATTAACCGGGCGCCGGGCGATTTTTACCCCCCGGTCCCTGACTTTTGGCGCCCGGTAAGACGGGGAAAATGAGTACCGGGCGCCGGTCATTTTTTATTTCTGGCGCCCGGTCTGGGAGAATTAACATTCTCTGTTTCATAAACTTCCACATGTCTAGCACTTAATGTTCACAAATGTGACAAAAACTTACTTGATACGAGTAAAATGTGGACTGAATGAACCCTAACAAATCATTTTATAATGAGAATCCTAATTAAAATCGCCCAGAAACAATTGCAGCACGAATACGAGCGGCCGTTCAATCCTACTCCTAGCGCCACTGCTATGGGGCTATAGCAGCGGCGTGCAGACCGCTAGCTGAGATCGAGAGTACGCGAACAACACTCTCACTCCGTCTAAAAGTTTGACTGTGCGAACGTGGTTAGCGGCTGGCTGTGAGAACGAGCATATGCATAGTTTCGCTATTGCTTTGTTTTGGCGATTCCTGTAGCGCGCACTCATGTACATTGCACACAATACAGGGGATGTACACCACTCAAAGACGAGAGCATTTCCCCAGGCCATGCATACACACACAAATGACATAATCAGTGCACTGCACTACACACACAGTGTCAGTACAACAAAGTCCCGATGTAACTTCCAAAAATCCATCCCAAAAGCCAAATTTTGCTGTCAAAAATGCGGAATCGGAGCCATATTTCCAAAGCTCACGGGGGTTTAGCCCAGTTTTAAGAAACAACTTCACCAAAAAAGCGCTAAAAATCAAGAAATCAGCGATTTTGTTACCAGTTTTTTCGCCTATCGCATGCCCTTCGAATGTGATGGTATCTTCAAAAAGTCAAATGAAAAACGAACACCGGACCTGCTGATGCATTGACTTTATGTACAAAGTTTATTGCAACTCCAGACTTGCCTTGATTCGACCGCAATTAAGCACCAATGGGTGCCGCACCTTGGGCATAGAACATCATCGTGTGTTGCGCCGCAATTCAGCGACCTTCGTACTCATTGACTAAAATTCTGTGATGTTTTAAATAATGGATTTTTCTGATAAAATAGGTAAATATATTTAACAAATATTTTTTTTTTAATTTTCTAATTTTTTTCTAATTTTTTTTAATTATTATTTTTGTTATTTTTTTTTAAGTGACAGGTCGGCCGCTCTCAATGATTGAATGCGTTTTTATTCAAAGAAACATAAATGCAATAGCATTGTATAGGGAAAATACCAAAAACGTAAAACAGGCAAAATCTGTTTTTTCACCTAAAATATGAATATGTTTTTTGAAAGTGACAGGTTGGCAGCTCTGCATGAAAAAAATTGTAAAAATAATTTAATTCCCCCCTTCCTAACATTTTTCAATTTTTGCATTTAACAGCATGAAAATAGTATTAAACATGAACAACAACAACAACTACAAATGACAGATTTATCCAAGGTATGAGTGATTTAATATTAGAGTGCTCAACATTTAAACTAGAAATTAAACTACCGTATGTATAAATAAAAGGTAACGGTTAACAAATAATTTAAAGGAATACATATTTTCATCAATTTTGGAAACGGCTCCTGGTCCTGGAAAACGGCTCCCGGTCCTCTAAAAAATTTAAGGACCGGGAGCCGCTTTTTCAGATATTTGGCTCCCGGTCTGCTTTGACTTAATAAAAGGCTTGGTTATATTTATGTATGATCTTATCTGTGATGTTGTTTCTGAATAAACATTTACTTCAACAACAACAACAACAACAAAACAACAAAATATTGGTAGAAATATTGATCTTTTCTTAATTTCAAGAACTATTGCTGCAAAATATTTTATGCAATCTTGTTTTTAATTCAAGTATTAATCTCTCAGTATAAAGTGTCTTATTTCACAATTATCTATTCTTCCTGACATACCACTACCTTGAAATTAGATTTCATGAGAAAGCTGATGTAGTATTGTTTCATTATCATTAGAGTTCTAATGTATATATCAGTGAAAGTAAAGTGCAATCCTATGCCTTGTGTCACAAAGAGTTGTGAGTGAATTAAATCATTCTCAACCTAAAAAGAAGGTTAAGTTCTTTGGAGAGGTGAAAAATAATTTGTGAGCTTTATCATTGTATTATGCAAGTGTGGAAGAACATGAGATAAAATATGTTTCCTGAAAAGCATAGCTCTTCAAATGCCTTTATATTCTAAATATGGCATGTAACAGCATAAAAATTGGGACAGATTTTTATGCCACATGTTTGTGTCATCCCATATACATCTTTTTGTGTACAGTGCTTGTAACTTTACCAAGACTGGGCCAAATTTCTTATCATTTTGATGATTTCAGAACCTTGCAGTACACACCTATTCCTATATGATAGATGACCAATTCTTACACAATGCAATCGCATGACCGGAATTCAACTTAATCTTTAAGTGTAGATTTCTAACAATCTCAAAGTCGTACATCGGGGATTGTAAGTTTATGATTGATTTGAGGACTTGTTATTGATTGATATCAATCAGAACTCTTTACAAGACAAAGTCAGACTTTGATGGCTGAGGAGACAACTATCATGACTATTAATTATTAACTATTAATTATTTGCATTTATGCATGTAAATATTTAAGAAAGTAACTGCAAATGTCCTTGGATTAGTTTTTGCAGCCACCAACACCATCTTGTTTGTTTTTTTCATTAATCAAAGTCTTATTTTTCTGATAGAAATCCAAAAGTTTGGATTTCACTTATTTTTTCACTTACAAAATACTGAAAGTAGTCATTTGTGACTCCTTCTAACTACAATTTTTATATTTTTGTTTTATTCTTAATTAATGTTCCTTTTTGTGGTTCATGTATTCTGAAGGTGAACATTTATCAAATCATGTTAAACATTAAGTATGAATATTTAGCAATTTTAGATTTAAAAAAAAAATTAATATCACGATATGTGAAAGCAATAAAGACAATGAATAAATGTGAATTGTTTTGTCTTTCAACTATTTATTTATTTATTGATATCAATTGCACTCGTAGATATAAATACATGCGTTCTAATATTATACAGACAACATACCGTTAATTAACAATATTCCATTATTTTCACTCATCAAAATGACTTGTTACATTTTTGTCACATAGTTATGCAGTTTATTTAAAAATTGTACTACATACACAGCTAGAAATAGCAAATATACCTGCATAATTTATGTTCATTTTTCACAGTTATGCTATCCAACATACGATCACATAAAAATTGCAAATACATTTTTTAAATAAATCTGAGGCAATATGCCATATTTGTAATGTAATCAAATTTATATTTAAGTGCCTCAATACAAATTATTTCATTCACCTGCTTCGAATAATAAATTGTATATCAATAGCAGAATGCAAATTGCATATATTACGTGTTAGGTAGGGCAACCTCGGGGGGGGGGGTACTCGCATATTAAGACATACGAGGTGTGCCGCTCTAATGGGTAACTAAGTTCACAAAAAATCCCCAAACATGGGTCCCATTTTAAACCAAAATGCCCCTAAGTATAGATCCGCTTTTCCCCCATAATGTTTGTCCAACCTACCAACAACGTATGTATGTATGTAATTTGATTTCTGACTAGAGATACATGTATTCGTAACAGAATGAAATAATTCGTATCGCGAAGGCATATTATTATGCATAAATTTTGTTTCATTACGAAAATAGCCTATTTCAGTAGCTCTGCCCATCATTTTGAAACGTGTGAACATTGCAATGACGCATTACATAGCCCTCTCGCGACCATCATTCCACATTTTGTAGTTTGGCTCATCTCTTGATTCAGAGCCCTATACAAAATAGATTCCAGATGCAAGAGTAGAAAGGGCAACAATTTATGAACAATTTGCATCCATTTTTGTTTCATGACCATATTACTTTTAATGCCAGGAATTTTTTGTATGAAAATAAGCCTCAAAATTCATTAGTTGGCAACTTGTTGAAAGAGTCAAAATCATTGTGATTTTTTTGATCAAAATTTGTCATTTTTCCTCCAAATTTTCGACATCCTTCTTGCCCATGTTTATTGTTTTCACTTTATTTTAACAATGTAGCTGCAATAAAAGGACAATGTCGTTATTTTTCAATTTTAAGAACAATATATGATCAATGTAGGGGATAGGGTATTCAAATTTCTCTTGAGATGATTTATTCAATATCTTTGCAATCGTATTATGTTAAGTTTGAGTTCTTTGATTAAATCTTGCACTATGGTTCACTTGGCACACAAACATTACAGCTATATTGATGATTGTGAAGCTTCGTCAGATCCAAATTTTGCATTTGCAAACGCTTCTAGAAATTTGGAGCTCCCCTATAAAATTTACCATTCTAAAAATATTTGTTACAGGACCCCGTCTTATAAAGAGTTGATATAAATCGCAACTATGCACATAAAAGATAGGAAACTGTAAACTTGCGACTGATTGAATTTTGGAAAGGATATGAAAACTTACAGTAATTATCCGACATTTATTGACATTTTCAATTTCATTTCGACACAAAATGCGAGTATCGTTTTCTTGCATGCGGAGCAACTGAGTACTACTGTTCGCGAAATGTTCATAAACAAATTAAACGTAAATGCTTTGCTTCTACTGTCGGTAGGATACTGTATTTAAAAACGAAATCGACCACAGAACACTTATACTTTACCAATGAGGTTAAATTGACTTCAGTAACATCGTAAAAACATAGCAATTAATAATCAGCAAATAAATATGGAATGTTCATTTGAAAAACAACATTGCACTGCTTTCGAGTTAAGCTATTTTCAGAAGATTAACACAAGCAACATGAAGTATTGTTTGTTCTTAGACATAATATATTACTTTATACAATATGGATTTATGTACAATGATTTTGACATAGATTTGCGTAAACTCTGCAAAGCATCGGCTCTTTATCTATTCAGTATTCCTTTCTAGCGAACACCCCCTCTACGGCGTAAATGCAGGTTGCCCCTTTGGAAAGTATACCCCATTTATCATTGATGAGGCCAGTTATAATGTAAGTAATTTTTATTTCATATAAATATTATTCACAATACTAACCCACATCAAGTGAGAGGATTATAATGCTTTATGGCTTAATAAAAAACTAAAATTGAGTTGGAGTTTAACTTAAATGATATCATATGAGAACCTAAAGTTTTGTCAAATAACTTCATTAAAGTATTAATGACAAATCAACATGTTTGTTAAAGAAGATTCCTGGATTTACATAACAATGATGCATTTCACCACAAAGTTAATTACTGCAAGTGATTTTCATTGCTATTTTTTTGACGATTCGTCATAACGTGACTTTTAAGTCGGATATTATATTTGAATTTTGTTTCTTCCCTGGATGTTATGGCTTTAAAACTAAAACCCCAGAACATAAGAACTGAACCTTCATAATAATTATGCCGATGTTGAAAACTACAATTCATCAACAATACGCCCGGATTCAAGAAACAACACTGACCGGTTTACAACCACAATTACGCCAAACTGGAAATACTTTAATATTTCTGCCTTTACAAACATGTTCAAAATTTCAAAAATACTACAAGGAATTTCTCAAAATTATACATTAATGATAGGTATTTAAGGATTAAACCAACAATGGAAACGAAAAAAAATGTTATTCTCTTTTTCTTAAATCGGTTAGCTAATTTACACTGACATATTCATCCTGGCTGAGCGGGGAGTCGGCCGACTTTTCGGACATATCTAAGTCCGAAGTGTTATCCTTAAAAGAACGCATGCGCAATGACGCCTGACTGAAACATCGTTTTTCGTCGTCATCCAGGCAGTGGGCCGGCGAACCGTGCTTCGGGGATTCGGAGGGGCTTCGGGGAGAATCGGGAGCATGGATGTGGTGCTTCGAGTGTTTGGAGGCGGTGCACGAGTTGGTGCACGTGGGACCGGAGTGCGAGAGGCAGTTACAACCGGCTGTGCTGGCGGGTTGGTGGAAGTGGAGGTGGTCGCCGAGGCCTGAGCCTGTGATTACTCTGTGTATGGTAAAAGAGTCAAAAGAGAAGAAATATATTTATTAGTAAATTTAAAATACAGTACCTAGCGTATGTAGTTAAGGCTTGAGGGGGGGCTGGCAAACTCGTATAGCGAAAAGAGATAACATGAAGAAAGACAGAGGAAGAGAAGGAAAAGAGAGAAAGAGGGAGGGAGGAAGAGAGAGACAGAGAGAATGATAGAGAGAGAGAGAGAGAGAGAGCAACGTGAAAGGTCATTTATTTTGACCGCATTGTCCCCTTTTATTTCAACATCTTTGTATATCCGATGGCCACCCCCCCCCCCCGGCCTCATGACACCGATGCCTTCTCGCTGCTTATCTAATTATACTTCGCCTTAATACTGTAAAGGATATCATCGCTTGAAACATTCTTTAAACGAGCCCTAAATCACCGTTGTCATCGTCACCCATCTCCAACCATAATCGCCATCATCATCATCATCATCATCACTACCACCACCACCACCATCGTCATCATCATCATCACCACCATCACCATCATCATCACCGCCACCATCATCATCATCATCATCACCACCACCACCATCATCATCATCTCCACCACCACCATCATCATCAGTGTCATCATCACCGTTTAACATTACTCAGACCGCCACCACCATCATCATCCTTATCACCATCACCATTGTGGCGAGTTCGCTCAGTCGGTAAAGCGTCTGCCTGTCGAACCAAAGATCGTGGGTTCGAATCTAACCAAGGCGGATGACTGAACCTGCGTTGTGTGTTAAAGTGCCCCTTCCATTGTTCATAGACCCCGCCCCCCCCCCCCTCTCCACTCAGTGTTATTTAGGTTACGCAATTATATGCATGTTCCCTCCTTTTGAAAACACCCCCTAAGTCCGATGTGTAAAACGGGCTTATGTGTACTACGAGCCGGACTTTGGTGTGTGAAAAATACCCCTTTACCGGACATTTTGGTAACACGCAAGTCACGCATGCGGTTCCTCCGATCACGAAGTGTGGGGGGGGGGGGGGGGGGGGGGGGCTGGTCATAGACACAGTCTATGTTAAGTGGAAATTACTCCGTCTTTCGTATATGATGTTAAAAGGAGGCTCCGTGTGGAGGAGAGTCACCACCCTTGCACGTTAAGAACCCACTGCGCTATTCGTAGCCTATAAGATAAGGGGAAACCCCGAAGTAGTGGTCCACCTGCACACCCCCAATCAGTAATACCACGAGAAACTTGAGGGGGACCGTGATTCAGTTCTTTTTTCGCCTCCCAGGCACCTGGTGACGCCAAATACAATCATACTTAATACAAATAATAATAACCATTATAATTATCATGATCATCATTATTACCATCACCTTTATTACTATCAACATCTTCCAATTGCATCACCAACATTTTCATCATCATCACGTATTATTGTCATCATCATCGTCGTCATCGCTATCTTCGATCATCAGCAGCTTCATCCCACAGTACATATTTTTCATTAAAATCATGAACACCACAACCACGACCAGCATCATCCTTATCATCTCCACCATCATCATCACCATCTCTACCATAATCATCATCATCATCTTCATCATCTGCATCATGTTCCACCAAGACCACCGCCGTCATCTTCATCACACTCGTTCACGCCGATTACTCACCCTCCAGCTAGCGAACGCTGAGCCAACCTCGCCATCGCCTCGTTGTACAGCATCCCTGGCGTCAGGCTCGGCGGCGAGGCCATCGCCGTAGCCGCTGCAGCCGCTGCATGAGCCGAGCTCGAACGCACGCTCCTGGTCGCCGCTGCAAAGTTCCCGGCCGCAGCCGCGGAGAGCCAGGCATTGCCGTGGAAGCCGATAGGGTTCGGGTAGGTGTTGATTTGTCGGGTACGCCACGGGTCGACGCCGAGACGCTGTCGGGCCATCTTCCGCCACTTGGCTCGACGATTTTGAAACCATACCTGTGGTAACAATCAATCAATCAATTAATAAAGTAAGTATTTTCTTTAATGTAATGAAATAAATCAAAATAGTATAATAATGATTATGATAATGATAATAATAACAATGATACCGATAATGATAATAAATATAATGATAATTGTAATAATAACAATGATAATAATAATGATAACAATTATGTTATTATTGAACAACATTCTAAATTATTTTATATATTTACATATTATAATCAGGTGTGGAACAGATTTTTTTTTTTTTTTTTTTTTTTTTTGGGGGGGGGTAATTTAATGACAGATACGAAGTGGAATAGGAATTAAAATATTAGAAAACTTGTTAACCGTTTACACAATGCTTCGCACTTCACTCGTCATCTTTATCATTCTGAAGTCATACAGTTAGGCAATAATTCGTCTACAACATTTGCTGATATGTGGGGATAAACCTCAGACAATGCTCACCTGAACCCGTGCTTCTGTGAGCTGGATGCGCATGGCAAGGTCCTCGCGGAGGAATACATCAGGGTAGTGTGTCTTGGAAAAGAGCGTTTCA
The DNA here is from genome assembly GCF_000002235.5 of Strongylocentrotus purpuratus. Classification (NCBI taxonomy): domain Eukaryota; kingdom Metazoa; phylum Echinodermata; class Echinoidea; order Camarodonta; family Strongylocentrotidae; genus Strongylocentrotus; species Strongylocentrotus purpuratus. The sequence continues at coordinate 10,846,651 of NW_022145598.1, forward strand.
AGTTCACTCAGCTGCTGCGGAGTAAATGTAGTCCGGTTTCGGCGCTGTGAAGAAGAAGAAAATATAAAACATCAATAGACTGATAATATTTTAGTGAATAACTTTGACTTGGCAGTTTTGAAATATCAATATACTGATAACAGTTGCGTGAAAAACTCTGACTTGGCAGTATGCAAATAAATGATTGTGATATATTCCAAGGCTTCGATTTTAAGAAAGCTGATATACCGAAACAAAATACGCACCTCTGCTTTGAAGTTCGTTTGCGTTCTTTTCATTTAATTTTACAAACATTATAATTCGCAAAGTCGTGTAGGTCTTCTTTAATTTGCGTTATGGCATTACGTCAAACTTTCTCCCAATCACAAGATTGAAAAAGAAAATGAAATCCAAATCCCAATCTGACCTTCCCCCCCCCCCTCCCTTAACTATACGGCCCAAATAGCAAACTGGTAACCATGTCAGCAAAAAAAGGTTGTGATGAAAATTGGAAAGTTGTAAGTGCATTATAAATTGAAGATGATGTGATATGATGTACAGAAGAGAAGAATAATATATATGAATCCAACTGTGATATGCCAAGATCTTGTAAGAATGTTTACACATTTACCATATTTCAGCTTTATTGATTAAAGGCATCGTTTAAAAATGTTAAATGTGAGAAGCATGGCCTTACGTGTTATCAGTGTATATGGTGCAATATTGAAAGCCCTAAAAACACTGCGCTTCAAAATGATCATGAAGTGCCTCAAAAAAGTTTTAAAAATCTTTGAATGACGAGTTTTACGATACCCCCCCCCCCCCCCAATAGACTGTAATGTTATAAAAACCGTTAAGAAAATGAAAGATGAAATTTCGATTTCCAATAAAAAATACCTTAATAATCAGACAGACAATCGGCTTGTAAAAGTCATAGTATTCCTGACTGACCTAAATGTTTATAATTAATATGATTGCAGCATGAGCTAAATCCAGTGTTTGTTCTAGAATCTGATAAAAAAAACAAAGATATCCAATCCCTTTAATGTTAGTAACTGTGAGTTACCAACTTGTTCAATGTTTTTGGAAATGATGGAAGCTCGAATGCTTACACAAACCTGGCGTCTCCGATTATAAGCCAACTCATCCAGCAACATCTCCTCGCTGAGGTTCGGGTGAACGCCGGACTGCGAGCATGTTGGTGCAACCAAGGGGTGCGGCATAGATCCGACTGCGTGGAGAAAACAGTGAGAAACGAAGACGAGTGAGGACCCCGTTTTCACAATAATGTAATGAATCTTGCAGTCCTAAATGTGATATGCAAATGAATAAATATGGTGAAATGAAATATGAACCATTCATTGAATGTATAAAGTGTAAATGGGGGGGGGGGGGGGAATAAATAAAGTGATTGAATTATACTGGAAACAGTCGAAAGCAAATTTAGAAGTTTCGCAGACGAGGACTCGAGCTCCTACCCAATAGGAGCAGTAACTCAATTGAAATATGTTGCCTTTTTTTCATGCCGCGGTCCAAACACCATAATAATAATAATTCAAATCCGCCCCTAAAACCCTTACCAAAAGAGAAACAATATTTTAAGCTGAAATTAAGCAACGACTGTTAGCAACATCATCACTATATCTTCATTGTAAGGCAGCACTGTTTCTTATATTGGCTTCTTAAATACAGGCGATTTCACATAGATATTATGAATCACTTCTTTTCTTTCTAATTTCACGATGATCATCATCACAATTGTCGTCATTTTCTCCACATCATTACCAGATCACTATGGTGACGAGTCACTATATAATGCGAGCTACAATCACCTCATCCGTCGCATGCTCCAATCTAGACTTTAGCCTTTGTATGTTTGTAATAGAGGAGGGATAACGCTTACCTGAACCAAAGGGACTTATAAGTAGTTTTGATTACATTTTAAAACGATTGACGCCTCCGATGGACAAATGGGATCAACTTTTGATGTAAAGTTTTGTCCCCTCAGGTCACCATAAACATTCCACCCCGCTCGCCATTGACCGGACAATCCTTTCAAATTGCGACGTAGAAACCCCCTTCAGCGGTTTTCTTTTGTGAAATAATTAGTTGTCTTTTAACGCCACCATAATCCGGCCTCGAATTCTAAACTTATTTGCTGTGTTTTGCTTCTGATCAACACGCTATAGCCATATCAACGCACACTTTAGCGCACGACGCACTCTTTCAGATTAAAAACTGACGGATAAAGAATTGGGGATTACACCCATGTTTGTACAGCTACGCGCACTAAAGACATCGGTAATGTTTTTACTACCATGCTATGGTGGTCTACATGTCTATTGCGGAAAGGAAAAAATAGGAAGAGAGAAAAATCATAGAATAACATTAAAATGCGAATGAAAACAAATCTCGAAAACCAGGTAAAAGGGCAAAGGCGAGAAACAGCTTCCCTTTCCCCCTTCTTCTTTCAACGTGCACTTGACGAAATCTTTAGCATTTGAGTGAAGTTTGATTGGCAATGGCAAATGATTTCTCACCCAGTCGACCATTAACCGCGCTTACTTGTCTCCAGCTAGACCGTAATGAGTGAACGGATTTGTAAATCTCTCATTCAGAACAGGTGCTGGGTATGAAGTATTTAGCGCGGCCTGGATTTCGCCTGGTTCTTATTTAATAATTTCGATGTTTTTAGATATCAAAGCCTGGACTTTGTGGCTGGCTGAACGAACAAGGGGACAACGTTGACTTATAGTTCAATTAGTTCATCTCTCTCACTTGTTGATGTGCGTATTCGATCTCCACTCCGACAAAGACAAAAAAAGTAGGCCGCGCGTCCAGCCCCTGTTTTCCATGCCGTTAGAAATGCGGTCTATTTTTAATGAATGGTATTTTCCTTTAGACGAAGTACATCATTAATTTTCAAATGACTGCACTATATTATTTCAAATTGAAAATAGCTACAAAGAAACAATCAAGCAAGGATAAAACCCCAAACAGTTTAAAACAAGAAAAATGACAACGAAATTGCAAAAAAATACCAAAAAGGGGGAAATAACATTTTGATATAAAAGCCCTGAAATGTAAAGAGAGAGAGAGAGAGAGAGAGAGAGAGAGAGAGAGAGAGAGAGAGAGAGAGTGAGAGAGAGAGAGAAAGAAAGAAAGAGAAAGATTGAAATCATTGACAAGAAAAGAAGAGGAATAAAGAAAAATATAAAGAAGAAGAAAAAAAGTGGACTATGGGAAAGTATTTAATTTCTATCTTCTTCAAAGAGATAAGATATAGATAGGAAATGGAAAACGAGATACAGAACAACACTTCGCCCACGCAATAAAAATATTAAAAAAGGAAAGAAATGAAAAAGAAAAGGAAACACAAAGAAAAACCCATTAGTAGATCTGTTGTGCAAAATTATATTCTAGGCTAGCATAAACAGCTGCGAAAACAAAACAATGTCAATACGGGAAGTAGCAGCAGAAGTCTTTGGCACATTTGAATTTCAAAATGAAAATCGCAGGATGGTTAGCATATAGAATATTTCCACAACCCCCCCTCCCCCCACCCCCCCCCCCCCCCTCTTTTATCAATTTCTTGATACGCCACTGTTCATGACTTTCCTGGTAGATCTATTTGGGACAAATACTAGGCCAACCTGATTGAAATTTCGATCCGCCCTATACAAGAAAAAATGATGTTCGTTAGGCTTATACATGGCTTAGCGAAATTATTTCCAAAAATGAATTAAAGCGACGGAATTGCCTGATGTATTTCTTTAAAGAAAATCATGATCGAACAATTTCTTTTAATACTTTTTGGCTGAATATAATGTCGACAGATTATTTGGTTTCAGCGATAAATTCGTCTGCATATAAATCGACTTATTTGACTTAAATTCGCTGATTTAGTCATCGGTTTCGCAAAGCTTCTATTTTAATCCTAAACCGAGTCTTCAGACTTCCATGATTTTACATAGAGAGTGTTGTTTCTTTTCGATTTAAGACGGTCATGGTGGTAGGCTCGGATGAAATAGTTTACAGGTTCAATTACTGAGACTCAAGGAGCAATTTTCCAAAGGAGGCGCATCAGGGGTGGAAATCAATAATTGTTTTACACGTACCATCGTTACAATGATTATTATCATGTTTATAATTATCTTGCGCCTTCTTTTCCTCCTTCTCTTTCTAGTCAATTTCATCCTCCTCCGCCTCCTCCTCCTCATCATCACCGTCTTCTTCTTCTTCTTCTTCTTCTTTATTTTTTCTTTATTTTTTTACCTTTAATCTTCTGCTTTTTTCTTTTTCTTTTTTTAAATACATTGTATATATCACATTGAAATTCACCTTTTCATGGTATTGATTCAGTTTCAAAGCCATTGTTATGAACTAATATCGCAGTTCTTGTTTTAACTCATTGCAAGTCAGCCATTCGGCCGAGACATTAATAAACCTAAAATTAAGATCACAGTCAGTACTTTGTATGTATTCCAGCTCCTTGGCACTGTTTTTGTTCCACTACCTCCTCCACTACCACTACCATCGTCATCATCCTGGTCCCACATTATACCATTAGGTTTGAACACACCAGCGCTGCCAACACCCCCCCCCCCCCCCCCGCCCCAACAAAACGGCGTATATTGTTAACACAATGTTAACTTTGATCTGAACGTTTGATCGGAATGTTTGATCTGAATAATTATCATAGTATTATTGCGTTTACACACAACGTTCACACTGTTCGACACAACGTTATACACGGTGGCTACATAATCCTATACCGTACGCACCACAGTGACGATTTGAAACACTCTCGCTACCCCAAATAGCGATTCTGCCGAGATCCGGGGAAAATCCTGAAAACGCGCATTGCATTATGGGATAGCTTTTCGACATTACAGCTTCCTGTGCAGGCGGCGCGATAGCGCAAACGTAAAACGCCGTCGCCACACAACGTGTATGCACCGAATATGTCGTCTGCTCGGTCTTGTGTTTTTTTTCGCAAATATTTCAACGTTTATTTGAACATTTCATTCGTTGTTTTTTGCGTCTTTTGACATCAGTGACGATGGTTTTCTTTTGTGAGGCTGCACAGTGCTGGGCACATGATTCCAAGCGTAAGAACCCTGAAAAATGGGGGTGGATGAAGGCCGTGACTTGGGATGGGACTCTATACCGGAAGTTGTAGTGACGACCCGAGAGAGTGAAAATTACCTCGTCTCGCGAATTTCGAGATTTTCGTACCTATTTAGGGTAGCGTTGACTTCGTGTGACAAACTATGCTTATACGCCTGATAAAACTAGGTATGCATCACACTGTGTGACTCATGAGAGGAGTTGGAACACTCTTATAGTGTGGCACTATATGGGACCACAGAAAGAACCACAGTGCTTGGTTGCGCACCACAGTGATCATATTACGAGGGATGTGAACACTCACCCATTGTAATTATGTAAGAACTGTGTTCATACTGTATGGTATTGTGTGGCACTATGGGATCACATAAAGAACCACAGTGCTTGGTTGCGCACCACAGTGATCATATTACGAGGGATGTGAACACTCTCCTATTGTAATTATGTAAGAACTGTGTTCATACTGTATGGTATTGTGTGGCACTATGGGATCACATAAAGAACCACAGTGCTTGGTTGCGCACCACAGTGATCATAACGAGGGATGTGAACACTTTCCCATTATGTAAGAAGTGTGTTCACGCTGTTTGATTTTGTGAGGCACTATACATAAACAGAGAAAGGAACACAGTGTGGACAGGCCATAGTGGGGCAATGTTGACTTCATGGAAACACCGTGTTCACATCGTATGACATTGTGTGACGAAATATGACCACAGAAATAAACCACAGTGTACTGATATGCACCACAGTGATTAAAGCGCTCACAGTATTTACTGTTTGGAAACACAGTAGTCACACTGTCAATCATAGTCAGACACTATTATGAGCAGTGGTCTCGTAATCCGGTGACCCGGCTTCGAAACCAAGGCGATGCGCCAGTGCCCTTTGGTAAGGCATTAATCCTCATTACCGGGTCCCTTCGGAGAGGACGTAAAGCCGTCGGCCGTCTGGTTGCTTACTTACAAGCATTTATGCTTTCTTAGCCAGTCAGGTAAAATAACCACCGCCATTCATTGTACCACAGAAAGAACCACAATGTGTATACACCACAGTGATTAAAGAGGGTGATCTGTACACACTCACAGTGTTGACTGTTTGGGAACATCGTGTTCGCACTGTCTATCACACACTATTTGACCACTTAAAGAACCACAGTGTGTATGGAACACAGTGTGAACATAGAGGATGTTTCATCACTTCTATAGTTAATGTGAAAACGATTTCTTCTCTTGGAGGTGCGCATGCTCACCACCTTTACCATACTCCTCCCCCTCCTTGTCACCATGGTTGCCAACATTGCCAACACCCCTTTAATGTCGTCATCAGTGACATATCATCACCACCATCTGTAAACAATCTCTTGTACTTCCACTATCACAATTTAATGACAAAACCCAATTTCTTTTCTCTAATAGGACAAAAATCATAATAATGCATTGCGGAAATAATTATGGAAAAGAGTCGTATAAAAGGCCACAGGGGACATATTTAATCAATAAAAGATGCTTCATTTTCGTCATCTTTTCGGCGTTTTCTTCAAGAGACGGATGTATTTTGGGAGAGGGAGGGAGAGAGGGAGAGAGAGAGAGAGAGAGAGAGAGAGAGAGAGAGATGTAGATAAAGACCTTCGTGAGCGGGCTGTTGACTCCGGTCTATCCATTTACCAACCTCGGGGAATAACCTGCCATCGTAGGCAGATCATGTCAGATTCAAATTAATTAAGCCTCTAATGATTCCCGATTTTACACCGAAATGTTATATACCTGCCTTTCGCGGATGCATGATGCAGGTCTCTTTTTGCAACCGGTGGCAACATCCGCGAGAGAGGAGCAAGGTAGCTAGGTAACAATTCAGTATAGCAATGTAATAATACCCTGAACGGTGAGAAATTATGTTAAATCGAACCATGTAAGGCCGACAACTTTTCTTGAAATAGGATCATGCTCACTGTTGTGAGTGAGATAGGCGTTTCCCCTGTCTTAATATTATGACTTGTGTTTAACAGACGATGATAATCGTATTCGAAAACACAACTGAATCAAAATATGTTAACCAGGTGATGTGAGTTTTATTTTTTCTTCTTCTTGAGTACATACAGCTAATTCAAACTAGCCCCCTTTCCCCCTTTATTTTACCCCTCCCCACAGCTTTATCAAGTTGTTTGCTCCATGTCTACAATTTTGGATTATGAACTTACCTACCCACAATGCCTTGAGTGTCACTGCTCGCTGCTTAGAAATCAATTAACACTGATGCGACTCCAAACAAAATGAGATATCATGCCAGGAGGTATGTGGCAAAGAGAGAGAGAGACAGAGGGAGGGGGAGGGGTGAGGGGAGAGAGGGGGAGAAGGAGGGAGAGAGAGAGAGAGAGAAATAATGAGAGAACAAAAGTGAAGAGAGAGAGCTACCAAGAGAGAGGAGAGAGATAGAGAGAGAGGGGTAGAGCATTATAAAAAGAGGGAGAGAGAGAGAGAGAGAGAGAGAGAGAGTTACGGAAAAGGAAGATAAGTAGAATGAGAGAGAAAGGGTGTGAGATAGTGGGAAAAGAAAGAAAAATTGACAGATAAAATGAGAGAGACAGAGAGAGACAGAGAGAGAGAGAGACAGACGGCCAGGGGAAAAAGAAAGCAAAAAAGAGTGAGAAAGAGAGAAGAAAAAAAGAGTGTGGAGAGAGGAAAAGGGAGATAGTGAAAGGTAAGGCGAGAAAGAAAAGGAGAGTGTGGAGAGAAAAAAGGGAGATATTGAAAGATAGGGAGGGAAGGAGAGAGTGTCAAAGAAGAAAGAGATGGAGAGAGAGAGTAAGGGAGAGAAGAGGGCGAACATAATCACGATAAGGGTAATATATCAATGACTATTACCCCACCACACAACCACTAATCAAAACAGTTGGAAAGAGCATCAAATGCGATCTCTAAACCGGAGGGGAGAAAAAGCGAAAAATTGGGATGGCGTCAAGAGGGAGAGTGAACAAAAATGATATCATTTTCTTCTAAATTCGCGGAATGGAATGAATTGTAATTAAAGACGATATCTGCCCCCTCTATTTATAATTTCCCCTTTTATTTTGTGGTTCTCCTCTGAGGCTCTGTTCATCCTCTCCACGATGGAGATGAAATTGTGTGTTTTAGTATTTTAATCAACCCCCGTTTTGTTATGCTCATTTGGTCAGATAATCAGAGATTGTTTAAACAGACATGGAGATCCGGTCGGTTAGGGGCAGAGAGAGAGAGAGAGAGAGAGAGAGAGAGAGAGAGAGAGAGAGAGGTAAAATTTGGAAGAAAAAAAAGTCGAGAGAGAGATGTATAATGTATATGGTTTCGCCAAAGTAATTGATATTTTATCTGCGAGACTTATTAGGCAAATTGAACTTGTAGAGCGATACCCTCTATGTCTCTCTCTCTCTCTCTCTCTCTCTCTCTCTCTCTCTCTCTCTCTCTCTCTCTTTCTCTCTTTTCGAGCCCTTTTCTTTTTGGCTCTCCATTTGTTCTAACTAATAACGTCGGGGGAAATGATTGAAATTTATCCTACTGCTTATGGGCCTACATCTTCAGCATCAACCCCCCCCCCCCCCCTTCTCACTCGCTCTTACAGACCCGATGTTGTCTTGGAAGAGTAATTGAAGGTATTTTCTGATTATGTTCTACATGATAACACAGAGCATCTTGAGGGTATATTGGTGTATGATAGGATGATTTTTGTTTCTATTTTTTGAGGAGAGGAGTGATTTCTGCCAGCTTTCCTTGACGGAAACACGAGAACGGAATAATTGAACGAGTGCAAATTTGTAAATGCGACAAACGCGGGGGTGACTAAAAAGCCTTCAAGCAAAAATGGGAGAAAGTCCTTCAGTTGAGAAGGGCGTAATTACAGTCATGTACTACTTTTGCTAACATCGTAGCACTATTACATCCATTTGATGATGTATGCGATGAGATTTCCCTTGGCATTCGCCTGTCATACATACAACAACTCTTTATACATTCGACGGCTTTTCATATCGGCTTTTCATTTTCTGCCTGCATGCTTTCGCAACTGTGCACAAAACGTTATACATATTCCATGTCGTACATTCTTAGAGAGTGCAATAAACGTCTTTTTTAAACTCTATCATTGTAATGTTTACGAAAGTTCTTAGACTCATCTAAACCCATTTTAATCATCCATATCACATTATTTTTCATTTCTTCTTCCTCACCTATAAGTTGAGGTGGCAGGTCACCAAAAATGTTTAACGAACTCTGTAGATATTCGGTACACCATACCTCACAATGCTTACAAATAGTCTAAAATGACAGAAAGATAAAGTTCGTTTGGGAAGCAATAATATTGTCCGAAATATCTACGAAAATATCGACTTTCTCATTCAAGGGGCGTCTATTTCAAGCAACTTAATATAGTGTTTTGATGAACTTTATGAAATGTGAATATACAAATATTTGAAGCACTCAAAAAGGCAAGCAAATGAAAATATCAAGTTCCCTTTTTTAAATGGACATAAATAGTGATCGGGTTAAATTTAATTAATTTTAAATGCCTATATTACATGTCTACAAATAATTAGCTAGATTATGAAAATTGAAAAGTAAAAATATGACATACTTAATAACATCAAGTACTTCGCTTCTATAATAGTTTAACACACAGCCAAATATACGCTAGCTCTTCGTTCTCTACAGAAAAGTGTGCAGTGGTCGCTAATGATTTTTTACAACCGTTGATAACCTCTCGAGTACCCCCCCCCCCCCCCAATCAATTTCTTGATGATTTCCTCAAACTTCAATTTCAAGATTTGTTTTGGATCTCGAGTTAGCCCTCGTGAAATAAAAGTAACCGGGCCCCATTTCACCATCATTTTATCCTCCTCTCTTTCTCTCTTCTGCCTGTATGTCTCTATCTCTCTGTCTCTCTCTCCTTTCTCTCTCCCCTTTCCCCCTTTCATAGTCTCTTCGCTTATCTTCTCTGCTCTTCTATCTTTCTTTTTCTCTCCCTCTCCCTCTCTCATTCACTCCCACTTTTCCCATTTCTCTTTCACTTCCCAGCTGTTCATTTTCATTCGCTTCTTTTCTTTTTCCTTTTCTTCTCATACTTCGTTTTCATCCCATTCCTTTTCCTCTTCTTCTTCTTCTTCTTCTTCTTCTTCTTCTTCTTCTTCTTCGCCACCGTCATCGTCTTCTTTTCTTCTTCTTCTTCTTCTTCTTCTTCTTCTTCTTCTTCTTCTTCTTCTTCTTCTTCTTCTCCTTCTTCTTCTCCTTCTTCTCCTTCTCCTTCTTCTTCTTCGTCGTCGTCGTCTTCTTTTTCTTCTTCATCTTCTTTTTCTTCTTCTTCTTCTTCTTCTTCTTCTTCTTCTTCTTTCTCTCCCCTCCCCCTCTTTCTCTCTTTCCATACAGTAGTCGAATCACTGTTTATGCCATGTAAAAGCAATATCAATCAAATATAAACAGTTTGGCGAGTATTCCGTTTCGACTCGACTTTTTTCTCCCAGTTCTACAGGCAGATGTAATGGGAAAGCAAGCAAATCTGGGGAGAAAAATAATCAGTCTAATTGCGGTCCTGAAGAGTTATTGTTTTATCATTATGATCAGGCTATCGTGTGCTCTTCATGACTGTCTTCCATGCATTGAGGCAAATGCCAATACAATTGCAGTCTGTCTCGTTGACTGTGTGGTGATCTGTTTGGCGGCTGACTATTATATACCACCCTTAAACTTATCATTTCTCTCTCTATATATATATATATCTCTCTCTCTTTTCTTCTCTCCCCCCCCCCCCCCCCCCTCTGTCTCTCTCTCTTTTTTCCACACCCCCTCTCTATTATACAATCACTCTCTCTCCTCCCCTGTCTCCATCGTTATCCCTCGTTATCTATCGCTGTACTCTAGTATGTATTTCTCTTCTCTTTTTTTGCGATTCTTCAAAACGAATTTCAGGCATTTTTCTCTATTATCAATGTTTCAAGTTATTACCTTTACAAAAAAGTGTTATTCATTTTAAATGGTGTCTTTATCGTTCTGTGAGCTTAGCTACATTATAAAGAATGAAATATAGTTTTGTCTCCGTTCTCCCAAAGGTCTTTAAAAAAACCTAAAAATCTCCTTGCCAATAGTCGACAACCATGTTCAATTCACAAATCAATATATTTTTTTTCACTAAAACGATAGGCGATTATTACCCGATTTGTAAACAAAAAGAAAAGGAGAAGATAGAAAATAATAGGCCTAAAAGATGAAAGAGAGAGAGAGAGAGAGAGAGCAAGAGAGAGAGAGAGAGAGAGAGAAATAGAGAGAGAGAGAGAGAGAGGGAGAGAGAGAAAGAGAGAGAGAGAGAGAGAGAGAGAGAGAGAGATGGCCGAATGACATCATAATTCGTCAAAATCATTCTTACAAGTCAGAAATCGACCGTGAGCAGGCCTGAGTAATTTGCTATTACTATTTACGCGCAATTTCTTTTAATCAGTAATTCATAAGACATGATACGTGTTCCGGTCGGGAGTTCAAGTTTCTTGTAAGCGAGAAATAATGACCCAGCATCTTATGAATGAAACAATCACAGAAAAATTGTTGGGTTGATGAACGAAAGCGGTCAGGTCTGATTTAAAACGCAAAGGAAGATAAAAAGCTCAAATTGACGGTAATAAAGAACGGAAATCTTTAATCATTCATTTTGGATAAAAACGGCAGGATGTGAAGAGATTAAAGAAAATACGGCGATTAAAGTTGCCTGTTTTTCAATCATCAAAGAAGATTCATCTTAGTTTCTTTGATTTTTACTTTAAAAGTCGTACTTTCAAAGTGGAAGCAATTTCTTTGTTTGAGTTTGCAGTCAATTGGTATAATATGTAAAATTAAGATGCTTTGCAGGAAAATGAAGCTTCTTCAAAAGACGCAGGATTTTAAGATTGTCTTTTCCCCTTTTTAACTTTCATCGTACTTGGGATAATAGCAAATAGTAAAATGAGTTATATGTATAAATAGAGAGAGAGAGAGAGAGAGAGAGAGAGAGGTATAGAGAACAGTGAAAGGAAAACATGGACAAAATGGGAAGAATCAGAGAATTTTATCTTATTGTTTCCTTTTTTCATTGGTAGCAGTAAAATTATTCTACACAGTTCCAAAGATTACAGATTCAATGAATATGCGTTAAAAATAAACATTTTTTTTAAACAATCTATCATGTAAATCAGAAATTATAAGAGGATAATCAGAAAACATTATACTTCATACTTGTAACAGAGCAACATAGTGTGGGTGCTTATAATAAAGAAAATAAAATATACGAAAGTAATAACTAAAAAGATGAAACAGGAGAACAAACTACAAATAAACCAAACGAAAAGTAATCAGCTCTGTTTGCAAAAAACTTCCCAAACCCGACTCGATAAAGCACGTAAAATAAGGAGTAAATTGTTTGAGCAGGATAATCTAAACGAAAAGGAGAAGGACAGAAAGAAGAAAGAAGAAGAAATAGAAGAAGAAATGACAAAACGTTAATTACACCCATATCATCGTTTCATTCCAAACATCTTCGTGACAGATTAATATATCTGCTTCAAATCAGAAAGGGGATCATCTTTGGGCAATCAGAATCTGATTTGAATGACGGATTTCATCTTCTTAAAAAACAGATAAATATAAGAGTCTGGAATATGCTCCCTCTTCTCCTTCTCTCCCTCCCTCTCTCTCTCTCTCTCTCTCTCTCACTCGCGCAATGTAATCTTCGTGATAAATTACGGCTATCAAATGAATCTTCTTTCGGTAATAGGACTCGAGAAACGTCTGCCTCTGCGAAATTGATGACATTTCACGATACACCACGAGATTTCGTCACCACCTGATCAAAAACTTCAGCCGGGATTAACCGAAAGAAAAACAGAGAAATAACAAGTATAGCTCGATACCAAACATGCTTTTTATTTTCTTCTATTTTTCCTCCTTGTAACTGCTGCTTTGAGCATTAAAATATAGGAGCGCGCGGAGCACGTTAAGCTATGGGCGATAGATTACACCAATCAGCGCGAGCGTATCAAAATGCAACGCGATAATCAGCCGGCTTAGCTGTAACACCCCCTCTAATTGGTTGACGAGCCTGGCTGAGAGCGCGAGGGCTGATAGATTGAACCAATCGCTTAGCTCGTTAACTCACTCGTTAGCGGGGTAATTTGCTGGAAAATCGTTTGCGTAGCTCAGCCGCCCAGTTTCAACGATGTTTACATATTTGGGAGACGGTGTTAATGACGCAGGCTAGTTTGAGTAAAATCAACCTTTTAGGAATATTAACGCCGGGGGTCGGTCGTAAAACAGAGTTGCAGAGTCGATAGATTCTGACAATGTTTATATGAATTACGAAAATAATAACAAGGGTTGAATCACCCTAGATGAAAGATCACATGCCAATTTAGGCAAATAATCATCTGATCTGTAGTATTCTTCCAACAATTCCAAAAAAAAAGAAGAAAACGAACAGTATATAGGTTACTATTCAAAATGTGTGAATAATCGGTAATCGAACTGCTTAAAAGCCGTTAAAAGCAAATCTATGCCACTCTCTCTTCGTCTCTCTCTGTTTTGTTTTAAAAAGACGTGGGCGACTTAGAAATGTCATATATCATGATAAACACTTACAAAACTGTTTTTTTTCTTCCGGTTAACATATTGAAGAAACAGAGTATTTCTACCACATACCTTATTCATCATCATTAGCATCATCTTCAAGAAGAGCAAAACATCCACTGTTCAACAAATTTCCTGGAAATGTCGTATTCATTATTTTTTTCATTCATTAAGCTGGATTTCGCTTAGGAATATCAGAGATGATTATGATAATGAAGGAAATATAAGTGCTTTTCCCTTTCGTATTATCGAATTTGGTCCATGGTTTAAATGTCTTTTCCAAAGCGATTTTCAAGAAAATGGTCGAAAAGTGAAGAATCGCCAATGCAAATGTGAATGACTGTATACTATCAAATTCAGGAGATATCTTCGTATAAAACATAAGTCTAATATCTATTATCTTGTTATCTGAAATAACCTTGTTTTCTCCCTTCTCCCCTTTTTCATTTAGCTTTTTCGTTTTCTACTTCTTCTTCTTCTTCTCTCTCTTCGTTTACTTTGATTTCGTGGTTTCTTTCTTTGTGAGAATTGGGCAAACTCATTTGACATTTCATAATGTCAAACTTGCTGGAAAACAATCAGTGTACTACGTGAAACTGCGCGATAGATTAATTTACTTCACCGACTCTATTCCGACAATTAAAAGCACAATAATTAACAATCTTCCATGTCAACAAACTTCTATTCTTAAATTAATGATAATTATTCAGATATTCGATATCATAAACAAATTGAAAGTACATCCAACCCATCTCCCTTCCATGTCTTAAGCCCGTCATCAAATGAACTGGTAAAATCATTTGAATTACAACACTGAAAATCATCGGCAATTACTCGCCTGCTTAGTGAGCAAAATAAATGAATATAGCAGGATTGAATTCGGAACATAGAATATTATTCGATGAGGTACTAGAACGATTCGGGATCTGTGAAAGAGATTTCTGTTTTGAATGAAGAAGCGACGGAGATATTATACTCCTACGCTATTACCATCCGCTTCCAAATTAATTTTCGATATAAGTTAGCTACGAATGAGGCCTAAATCTTTTTCGATGATGGTGATGCTGATGAAAATGATGATGAAGTTGGTTTTGGTGGTTGTAGTGATGATGATGATAATGATGATGGTGGTGGTGATGGTGATGACGGTGATGGTAGTGGTGGTGGTGATGATTACGATGATGATGATCGTGATGGTGGTGGTGGTGATCATGGTGTTGGCGGTGGTCATGGTAGCGGGGACGACGATGATAATGATGGAGGTGGTGGTGCTGGTGGCGGTGGTGGTGGTGGTGGTAGTGGTGGTGGTGGTGGTGGTAGTGGTGGTGGGGTAGTGGTTACGATGGTGAATATGATGATGTCTTATATCTTCCTTTGTCTCCTATATGGCTTATAGGATGCCAGTATTGGTTTCCATGGCACAAGGAATATACAAAATATTTAAAAAATGTTAATGTTTGCGTTCTGGTCAATCGGATATAATCATATCAAAAATATTACACTTATATTTGGTCAATAATTAAGCTTGATGAAATCGTGAAAATTGCCAGGCACGTGGTTCTATAAAACTTTAAAAATGTATTATGATCGAGTTTGCGAATGTGCGCTTAAATGTGAGGCAACACAAGACAAAACAAAATTGGCTAGCGGATCGACGACTTTTCCTTGCCCGATTGACAGTTTAATCTTGTCACCATTTTACTTCTAGATAAATTACCAACAGAGGTCCTTCCTATAATGCTTTCAAATACGGACAATATTTTCCTCAATTGAGTCGTAATTCAAAATACCCCAAATCACTCGTTATTTCCCCCAAAGTTCACCCCAGCTATTTCATGACATCCTAAGGGATCGTCGGTTTGCTCCCAGCCCGGTCTTTTGCGAACATGATCTATGTAATTGCCTTATTAATTCTGACAAGTCGGTGTTGAAAGACAAACGAAATTTGGAGAAGAAAAAATGGAAAATAAAAGTTTGTGGGGGCTCTCGTAAAATTAAGCGTAATGATTCTGAAGATTGGACCGCGGGACGGAATAGTTCACGCTCCCTTTTTCGGTTAACTTATTTAAAGAAAAGGGGCAGAGGAAATACGTTGATCCTTTGTCGAGACAACTTCATTTGGGTTGGATCTGGTAACAAATTGAGCGGTGGAGTAAAAATAACATTATCTTCGAATCCCGAGGACTTCTAGAATTGACACATGTGTGGAAAGATCCCTGGCGACAGCTAAGGACCACCTTAGGATGTTTTCTTTTTTGAGAGCTTGGAACTTGCAGTTGCCCCTCTTTGTTCAGCCGAAACTTCTGTCATTTTTTCATGCACTATCAACAGCAAGACAAAAGGTATTTGAACTTGACTAAATTGATTTTTGGTTTATTCATATGATGGTGATGGAAATGTCGATAGGCAACTGCTTCGTGTTTTGTTTTGAAGAAGCAGATTTTCTCTGTTATTCCATTCTTTCTATAATGTTGTTTTCCTTTAAAAGACTGTGTATCGGCGAGTTATCATGCTCACTGTTAAATTGACAATTTACCTTTTTTGCTTCATAATATATTCGGACTCTCTAACTGATTTTTAGAGTATGTTTTCATTCTTATAAATATTTCCCTTTACAAAACTAACAGGTGCTCTTTTTTTAGTTGGATATGGCATGCATTAGAAATCATAAACCGTGTTTATTTACACTTAAAATTAGGGCCTATTTCAAATTAATACATGTAATTATGCTGAGTTATTGCTTTTCACAGAGGGGGGGGGGGGGGGGGGGGTAGTGAGCAATCTTTTTTCTTCATTTTCTGCCCCCCCCCCCCCCCCCGAAATTTGAAAATCGCGCCGACAGATATTTCACTCACCTGCGTATACGCGCCTGAACTGGGCCCATGGAACTTGAAGACCAGTAACAACAATATAGTTGCAGCTGAAAATGGGCTATTCGCCGTATTTTGTCCTTGTTCTCTGTATAATTACTTTGTACGTATTTTATCTGATTTTATTATACGGAGATCAAAACAACAACAACCTCAGTCTCGCCTCCGAAACCGACAACAGATCGAACAAAATATTACATTATCCGTGATGGCCAAGAATCAGTCGGTTCCGATTCGGTGTGCATTGAGCCGCGGTTGGGCCGGTCTGACTGAGGCATCAGAATACGCCGACAAAATGATGAGCAAGAATCGCTGCAGATATTGAACGGTGTATAATTAGACCGATTCCCCCGAGCTTAGGGCTTGCGGTTTCTGCGTTTTCCGTCGTCTAAAACTGAATGGATGCAAGAAGCACACGAGATAGTTATTATGATATCAGGTATATACTACAGATTCCTAGAAATATTCCTAAATATATGCATCAGCATCTCATCAACCAGTTCAACAATCATCATGATCATGAAATATGAATATAAGTAGACAAATAATACACAGCATTGCCGTAGAGATAGAGATCATGTTTTTTAAAACTTTTATAGAATGATGTTTTATAACATGATTTTGATAATGACCGATCATTACCATTGGATAATGACCGGTTATTATCCAAATTACACGTTAGGCAAAATAAATGCCTGGTCACGTGTACGCTTTCGACCAATCATTTGATTAGGATCCACGTCATCATTTTATAAAGTCTAAGCATGCATGGTTCATCCCTTCTAAGCTTAGTCATTGCCGAGTAAGATACATTATACACTGTTTCCCCGAAAGCCGGAATAAGTTTTCTTACCTCTTTTCATGAAATGATTGTGATAACATAATTTATTTTTGAGATGAAGTTTATATCTTCTTAGAGCTTATTCATCAATCTAATGATGTTTAGATTGATCACTAAAGATCTGTAAACGTATAAACGTTATTTTTAAAGTCCTTCTGCACTAGTTTGGCCAGGATGGATTAGACCTCCCTGCATGGTCACTGACAGGTGGTAATTTCATCAAATCAGCTCTCAATTAACATAAAATAAAGGCGATCACGGGGACCAACAGGCACCAATTAGGCATTGTTTTCTATATAGAGGGCGCAAGTAGCTATAAGAAGTGCAGTGGGGCTTTAATTGACATTGTCTCAATCATTTCATGAAAAGAGGTGCGAAAAAATGATTCCAACTTTATGGGCAACAGTGTGCTAACAAACAAAATCATCTGCTTACGCGCGGGGCTCAAAATTTGACAAAAGTATCCTATATCTTTCTTTTATTTGAGGGGGTGGGGACTATTATGGTAATAAACCAAAGTTGAACTGAAATTTGACGATCAAAACTAAATACTATACGTTTTCGTAATAACAACATAATACATAGGGCAATTCAACAGGTAGTCGCTAAGACCATTTTGATACGTAGTGACGACCCTCCCCCCTCCAAAGAAGAAAATATCAAGTACAAAAGTGGTTGGCCTACTCTAATTTGTATTTTAAGCTTTTTTTAAATTTAAAGTTATTTTTCAGTATATGGAATTTTGGAATTTCATACGATGATAAACATAAAGGCGCAAATATTACAATTTGTTTTCCCTTTTTAAAAGGGTTGTGACGGAGAGATGGGGAGGGGGGTGCCCCATCCTCTTAAGCCTCCCCCCCCCCCCCCCGACGACGAGAAATAGAATCGTCATTTGTGACTCCGCTTGAGAGAGAGATATATAGTCTGCTATGAAAACTAATCAGTCAGAGCCTGGTCAGTGCCATTCTGTTTCGCTGCTAATATACCATAAACAACATGAACAGCTAAGTGATTGGACTGATTACTGATTAATGGGAGTCAGCTAACAGCACGGAAACGCCGAATCTGACGGTGGAGGAGGAGAAGAGAGAGAGGGGGAGGTAGAGAGAGAGAGAGAGAGAGAGAGAGAGAGAGAGAGAGAGAGATAGAGATAGAGAGAGAGGGAGGAAGAGAGGGTAAAGGAGTGAATGAGAGGAGAGAAGAAGGCACAAAACTTAACGTGTGAGCGGAGCGAGGGAGTATACAGTGATATATAGATAGATAGATAGATAGATAGATAGGCCTATATTTAAAGATAATGATGATGATATATAGATAGATAAAATAGGCACAAGGAGGAAGAGGGAGCAAGGGAGAGACAGAGAGAGGGGAGAGAGAAGGGAGAGAGAGAGAGACAGACAGAAAAACAGACATAGACAGTGAGACAGAGAGAGAAATAGAAAGACAGACAGAGAGAGAGAGAGAGAGAGAGAGAGAGAGAGGGAGAGAGACACACACAGAGAGAGAGACAGAAGCAGAGACATAAAGTCTTCCAAGAATCCTCATCCAAACAGCAAATCACGTAGTTCGATGCGATCACGGTCATCCGATATCATTTAGCGCGAAAAGAAGGAAAGCACCACAGTTTTAATGCCGGTGTCGTCGGCGCTGTTGATTTTGGCGAGAGAGGATTCGAGGTAATTTTCTTGGTGGATAAAATAATAAATCACATATATGTTATTCGATGACGAGCGACCTTTTGGCGAATCAACACGGGTGTCTTGAAGGTGCGATTGGATTGGTATTTATTTGGATTATTACCACGATAAAGGGTGTTTTGTTACCAACACGCGCTGATTAAAAACCGGATAAAATGCGTAGAAGACGAAGCCCTCGAAATTGAGAGGGGGGGGGGGGATACGAGATATTGAGAATACGTGTTTAATTACAGAAGGGGTGGAGTGGGAGTTGGAGTTGGAACGGGAATGGTGTTTGCAGTGGCATCATGTAGGTCCTAATATTGCAGGGGAGGGGGGGGGGGGGGGGTGGGAGGCGGTATTGCGCAGTAAAATAATGAAACATTAATGCAACTTAACGAGGCCATTGATACTGCCGAGGGGCATGATAGATATAATCAATCCTTTTTAATCGTCCCCCCCCCCAATTCTCTTGCATTTCCTCCTATTTGATAAATCATAAAGAGTTTCTGGAGAAAGTAAGATGGTATCATTTTGTTTTACTCGACTACTCGAGGACGAGGTGGGGGGGGGGGGGGGACCGAATAATGTTAATATTTGTTTTAAGGAGATTTAATATAATTTACGAACGGGGGAAACAAAGAATAATTGACAGAAGAAAACGCTGTGGGCATCACCCATAGACAAACAGAGCAATATCATAGAAATTCTCAGTATTCGACGTTATCAAAACGTTTGCAAAGCCTCTGTACCCGTTTGCTCTTCTATCAAACGGAAACAAAATCAGAACCCTCCAAGACTTTTGAAGGAAAATATCAAAACAGCCTCGGGTGACGAAAGAGAATAACCATATCGGTGCTTTGACAATAAGATATGGCAGAGAAAATAAAGTTGTCAAACTATGCTGGCGTTTAGACCGCGAACCGAAGACCAAGTTCATGGTGGTTGTAAAATTTTACGAGATTCAAGCGCCATAGGCAGAACCAATAGGTCTGTATGAAGATAAAGTTGCGAATCGACCATTAATGAAGAAATATTTCCGCTACGATTTTGCGGATTTGCGGTTAGAAGTTTGCCATGGTATGAAGATATAGGAAGACAAGTTATTCGTTTTTGATTTTATAGTATGAATTGGATCGTTGAAATTAATGCATCAAGAAACTATACTCGCCCAAAAAGTAAGAAAGAGTGGACCAATTGATACTACATGGTGTGTCAGCAAAATGCATTCTTCTCAAAAGGCACCTCTTGATTGGTATATAGGGTGTACAAAAAGACATGATATATATGTAACATATAGTTACATAACCATAATCGTCCAACACATTTATGCAGGCTATAGTTTTTAGCACTGCAAGTCACAATATATAATGATTTACTGCTAAAGTAACCGTATTGAATGTTTCTTTTGTTTTGGACAGTGAAATAACCATTGCAAAGGTCCTGGCCGGAATCTTGAAAATAAATTGAAGGATAATTATCATTCAAACTTATAATGTAAATGGAAGGAATGCAATATATGGAAACGAAAATAAAATACAAGAAGCCAAACGGAATAAGAGTAAACCGATGACAAAATATTAAGTTTTTCTCGATGAAACCCATCTTTGAGAAGGAGGGAGAGGGGGGGGGGTTGATCTTTTTCCACACCCTGTAAACATTCCACCAACGCCAATAAGCGCGATGACTGAGAGAAGGGTTATGCATAGAGCGGCAAACTAGGGGCGGCTATTTAATTGTATTTAGCACAGGGGGCTTAGCCCGGCCCATGGGGGCAGGTTGGTGGGTGTGGAAGGATGGCCTGGTACTTCAAAGAAATGGATATGGATATAAAATAAACACCGCCCCTACCGGGGATAATCCGGGGGTCAAGTGCATGCAGTCGAGATTTCGAAGGAACGTCCGAATATGGAGAGAATTTTGTGAAAGAACTGCGATAGGAGGATCTTGTATTGAGGGGAGAATGGTGGTCCTGCGTGGAGAAGTCGAGTGGTAAGAGCTACACAGCTTTGTTATTTGACTGATTTTTGTTAAAATGTGTGCATTGAAATGAAAGGGTTATCTTCATATAGGAAACACTGTAGACTTTATATCTTCTGAAATGACTTTTAAATCATTAAAAGATATCTTCAATGTCTAGATAGTAATAATTAACGATTCTGAAATTCTGAAATTATGTATCTACATGTATGATATCTCTAGCGCCATAGGGACTGCCCTCACACAATGTGTCCACATTCTCCACTTGCTCAAAAGCATGCAATGCAGGCACCATTTTGTACTCATTTATATTCTTAAAACCGCGGTTATCTTTAAGTCCCTTTGTGCTTACCAGAGATACGTAAGTAACTCATTATTAATGTTAATTTCATTCTTATTTACACCTCTTGAGGAAAGAAAGCATTTTGAATTGATTGAAGATGCGAAAACAATAATTTGGAGGATATTCTGTTTAAGGCTATTATACCATGCAATCCAACCCGGAACTCCTGCGTGTACACGCAGGCGAACATGTAGTCTCTTGCTTTGTCGGAGTATGTCCGAAGCATTAAAGATAAACTCCAGTTCTGGTCAAAAAAAGAAAATTAATTCTCACAGAATCAAACGAAACTTACACTGAATGTTCAAGATTACAAATAAATGACATGTGCCAAACAATTTTGGAAGAAAATGTATACTGGCTGAGTAATGAGCATAGAAGGACAAGAAAATCAAGGTAGTACTAGCCCCGACACCATGTGTGTTGTCCCATATATAGCTTTCTGTGTACAGTGCTTGTTACTTTACCAAGACTCGGTCAAATTTATTATGATTTTGATGACTCCAGAACCTTGCAGTGCACACCAATACTTACATGCTACATGATCAACTGTTTCTGATCCTTTCCACACCTTCTCTTTCACAATGCATCGCATTACCAGTACTAAAGTTTATCTTTAAGCTAAACTACACAGACATGAATAGCGAGTGAAATATGGGCTCAAATTGAAATGTAAAAATTGTTGTCGTGACAGATTTGTGTATGTTTGTCTTGTTTGTTTACCTGTTTTATATTAATTTGTAGATACTTTACATGGAAATGTTGTCATGGTGATGGCCTGCACTAATTTAGATTAGTGAGCTCCACCCTGCTATTAGGTTTGGAACGCTTCTTATCTAAGAAATATAATGCCCCCACACCCCACGCCTCCTCCCCAGTTTAGAAAAAAAAAAACAAGCATAATAGTAATAAACAAATTTAAACAACCAAACAAACAGTTTAGAAAGAGGGGATTGATCAAAAGAAAAAGGGAGAACAAGAAAGAGAGTGAAAAGACAGAGAAGTAGAAGAGACGGTGAGAAAAGGGGTTGTAGAGAGTAGAGATTGTAGCCAAGACAGAGAAAGAGAGGCGGAGAGGGAGGAGGCAGAAAGAGCAATATGCTACAATGAATTCGGCCCGTACTTTCTCTTTGCTCTTTCTCTCATTGTAACGATAATCGTCCTCATATTCTTCCTTTCTTCTTCCTTCTTCATCCCTCCCTCACCCATCTAACCATCCAACCCCAAACTTCTGAACAACAATGGAACCTTTTTGAAATAATTTTCTTCAAAGAGTCCTTGCCAGGCGTGAAACTGACGCCGAGAACTAACCGCAAAAGATCAAGTTTGTTTAACGGGGAACTCCCTGGCTCGCTGATAACAGCGGCACGCGAATCGAATTCACCTGCACGCGGCCACGCGACCCGCACGCTCGGTAGCTAGCTATCGCACCAACCAAAATATTTGAGCGGTATCGTCACTTACATTCGCGCCATATTCGTCACTGCTTTGTACTCTTGCGCACGTAAGATGCAATCTATAAGTTGGAGGGTTTCGAATTATGTTAAAATTACATTTCTCTTGTCACTAAGAAAATTAATAGCTTATCAATCAATTTAAATGGCCTTTACTTGAACTTGATCATATCCACGTTTAAATTGTTGTTCTGTGAATAAAAAACAACTACTGAACGTCATTTACATGATCAGCGATCATTTCAACTTATTGGTGATGTTGAGTTTCTTTTAATAGCACTCGATCGGTGGAGGGGGGGGGGGGGGGGGGGGGGGGGGGGAGGAGGGGGGGGGGGGGTGTCGGTTGAAGGGTTATGGCTTGGACAGAAGTTCACAATGATCATATACCATATTTCTGCATTGTTATTCCAGTATTTGAATTTGAATTTGAATCATTTTTTTATTTTAATTTACACTAATTCATGTGTGATCAATGAAGTATTTATACAACATTTTATTCATGTATATGTAGTTTACCGAGGTAATATAATTTACAAGGATAAACATCCACAAAGCAAAACAAAACATCACCATAGGCATAATGGTTCCTTTTATGTTAAAAGGTACAGGTACTCATCATGCTAATCTAAGACGAATGTTGTCAAACCTAAAATGATGAGGTTCAACTTGATACTGTTTAAAAATAGAATCTTTTTGGACGATGAACGATAAAAGCGGAAATCCGTCATTTTATTGAAGCGAAAAAAACCTATATTGACACGATAACCAACCATCCTTGCCATTGGCCTTTGACCTTGCGTGTAGTTTAACAAAGGACGTTTCCACCGAGTTATTGAAGTTTGTTTGGATAAGCAATGATCCGCGGAGGTCGTTGTCGTTACGGTTATAATCACCATATGATCTTCTTTTCTTTGCAACATTTGTTATCTTTTTCTTTACAATAAACCGTTGAGGGGGGAGGGGGGTGGGGGGGGACTTAGCATTTGGAAATTTCATCTGTATTTGGAGGGGATCGATTTTTTTTTTTCTTCTTCAGATGAAAGAAAGAGACAGAAACAGGGGAAGATATGGAGATATATTATATTTATATAGGTAGAGCGAGTGATAAAAAGAGATGGGGGTAGAGAGAATCACAGAGAGAGAGAGAGAGACAGAGAAAGAGATAGGAAGAGAGAGAGAGATAGGCAGAGAACGAGATAGGGAGAGAGAGAGAGAAAGAGAGAGAGAGAGAGAGAGAGAGAGAGGGAGAGAGAGCAAGAGAGAGCAAGAGGGTTTAGGGGTTGTGGAAGCAGAAAGATGAGAGTAATATCTTATTTAAAACTTGAAATGAAAATTTACTTAAAATCCCTAATGTAATCGCTCATGTTTTACAAATTCATTTTAGTCGCGTCTTTATTATGTTTTAATTCACCGTTTCATGGAGATATATGTATTTATATATCTATAGAGAGAGAGAGAGGGGAGAGAAAGAGAGAGAGAGAGAGAGCACCCTATAGATAGATATAGAGAGAGGGAGAGAGCGCACGCGATAGATAGAGATAGATAGGTAGAGAGAGAGAGGGGAGAGGGGGAGAGAGAGAGAGAGAGAGAGAGAGACAGAGAGACAGAGAGACAGAGAGAGAGAGATAGAGGAAGGAGGGGAGGGGGGGGGGGGGAATTGGCGGAGAGAGAACGCTAACCTGTCGTATATTTCAGAATATATAGAAGATTTTTCTGTCATCACTCGACCCCTCCAACGTCACAAAATCACCCCGATGCCTCGGCCAAAGCCAACGTCTGGAAAAGGCATCACCCGCGCAGACAAAGAGAACCACTACGACATTGCATCCAGCGGCTAACCGAATTTCTCAGATCCCAACCTCAGCTTCCCAACGAAAAAGAAAACTAGTTAGTTAAAGTTTAATTTGCCGGATAAATTGATAGGTAATGAAATATAAGTGGTGTTCTGACGATCCGCTTTAGGATATTAAGGCGCATCTTTTGTAGCTGTATGCGACTACACGTGGTGCACAGCTGAATTTGGGCTTAATTTTTCGCCAGAGAGGTAATTAATTAAGTGGATGTGTCAACGAAAGTGATATCTAACTGTGGTAAATCGATTTATAGGAGAATGCTCTTGATTTGAACAAGACATTTGGAAAGGCTAGATTTTGTAAGACGTCAAACTGTTGTATTACCACAGGAAGGGGGGGGGGGGGGTAGTGGGGATGGCGAGATTTGTCTCAGGATATGACAGGTATCATATTGATCATAAACTGAAGGAAATGATATGGCTGGATGCGTTACTATGGAGATGAAGTCTGGATACTTAAATTGTTATCCATTCCTTACTGTTTTCGACATTTCTTTCCATAATCTGTGGTAGGAATTTGGTAATGCAGTAAACGCGGCAAAATTAAGCATGAGTGGTATATTTAAAAGAATGCCAATATGCTTAGAATGATATATGTTTACCAATCATTGTTATTACAAAAAAGAGCCAAATATCATTAAAGAATAATATATATATTTAGACTTGATATAATCGTATGTTATGCAATTAAGTTAGCGTTAAACGACTCTAAACTCTTGCCTGAGACTTCCCTGACATGTAAACAGGATTCCACCCACTAAGATGTTTGTGCATGTACAGGTGTATGGTTTTTGTTTTTATTTGTTTAGTTTTGTTTTAGCTGCTTGCTTGCTTGGAAGTTTATCAGCCGGGACATCACCGTGTAATTATGGATAATACTTGTCACAACCACCCAACTACAAGCTCCACATTGGACTACCCCCCCCCCCCCCCTCCTCCTCCTACCCCTGCTATCCGGTGACACACGAACAGTTACATGTAGATAATGAACATGTTGAAAGATGACATCAGCTATTTAAGTCTCTTGTCTCATGGGGCGGGCTATCATTTTACGATCTTCGTACTTCAAACTCGACATCATCAAAAAGCATTTGTACATTGTTAGCGTAACCGTTTCAAAATTATCTATTCTATTTGAAATAGAAATTCTATATGTTTTTAATTTTTGCGTTGAAAGAAATCATAATTAACGGATTATGCTAATCTCTTGTTACATAGCGTATGAAGCTGTTGTTGGACCTTCCTAAATATGCCATATTGTTACGAATTTCAGCATTTGTAATGGTGGACTTAACCAGCAACAAAAGAATACTGCCGAATGTAAGGGATGACTTGGCAATATCTCCGCAGTTTATGCAGGGCTATATATATATATATATATATATATACATATATATATTATATATATATATATATAATATATATATATATAATTAGCTTTATGCGCGAAAGGGACTTATTTGATAGGATAAAAATAATACAATAATGCATAGTATTTCGTCTAAATACTTCTATAGATGGTTAGATCCCCCTTCGCACACGAGGTCCTAAACCCACCAGTAATAGACCTAAATGCATTTTCTATTTGTTTCATGATATAAACAAATTAATTAGTATTCAGGTTTTATGTGAGGTAGAACCACAGATAAACAGATACATCTATATTATATAGGTAATCAAAAAACGTCAAGTCCTGGTTTTATAAAGCGAAAGAGATCTTTCCTTTAAATTCCACAAAGAACACTTCAGGAATGTTACAAATAGTCTCCTTTCAGTAAATAACTGAAATTATACTCAATTGATTGTGTTTACTTTTCAATTAGCCCTACCATATTAAAATGGGCAGACTTGTAAACAGTTCGTCAAAAATATGACCGATGTGACGAAAAATGACGTTGGGCATGTACATTGCGAGCCTGAAATAAACGAGATCAAAATGGTATTGACACAATCGTAAAACGTTAGTTTACCGAGCTAAATCCTTGGCACGTGCGCTCCGTTTACTTTTCAAATTTACCGCAGATGATATGTAAAGATTTCAAATTGCCACTGTTCTGAAGTGGACTATTATTACTATTACATTTGATCTGTTGTTTTATTACCGTTAGAGTCTAGGTCAATCTATTTGCTATCAATTTTGAACTTTTATTTCTGTACAGATTTCGTCTTTCTCTCATTGATTGTAAATTTCTATGTTTTTGTATGGATTTGCATTTCTTATGTTTTAATTTTATGTATTTTATGATGGAATCATAACAGAAACAAATTCAGTTGATAAATATATACATATAGTGTGGGCTTTAGGGGGAATGAGGTTTCTTTCACAACTGAAGGGTGTCGAAATTCAGACAAATGCAATTTGTAATGGTTTTTCCTTTGAATGTTTCTTGGGCGATATATTTTTTTGTGGAGGGTAGAATTAGATTGACAGCGTATCATGGGGCTAGAGTCAATACAGGGAGGGGAATTTAGAGAGCACTTTGCAAACATATCGGGCGACCCGATTCGAGAATCGTTGCCGATCCTAGAGGCTGTATCAATATTCGCACCCCGTCAGACGGTCATCGCTCACCGAAAAAGAAGAGAGAGAAAAAAAAAAAAAAAAGGCGCGCGCGCGTTTGTTTTTCAACTAAAAGTTCCCTCGCAAACACAAGTTCAACACGGATCATAATATGGGCAGAGCGGTGGGGAGAGGCAGAGAGAGAGAGAGGGCGTGGGGGCAGAGAAATCGCAAAGTTGACTGTTCTTTTCCCTCGGCGGAGAGGTGATCTAGATCCCATTGTCACAAAAGGGGTATGGAATGGGGGCAAAAGTCAACCCCCCTAAGTGCGGATACCCCAACCCATAGTGACGCAAGAAACCCAAATATGGGACTCGTGTCACAATTGTGAAATAAATCGGTCGATTGTGCCTCCTAAACGATTGTGTTTATTAAAAGTACTTTGGAAATCGGCTCCGAACAATGCTAAATGTGTGCCGACCAATTGACTTTTTCCAATAAAGTATCAAGTACTGTCGCGCTAGCCCCACGTGTGCCTGAAGTGCATTGTACATAAATATGAATAAATTGGCAGGGCGAGTTAGCACTTGTATATAGTCATAATTATGTTCAGAGGCATTGATAACATTGATTCCTTCTGGTTTCTCCCTTCTCTCTCTCTCTCTCTCTCTCTCTCTCTCCCTCTCTCTCTCTCTCTCCCCCTCTCTCTCTGTCTCTCTCTCTCTGTCTCGCCCATCTCTGTCTGTCTCTCTCTCTCTGTCTCACCCCCTCTCTCTGTCTCTATGTCTCTCCTTTTCTCTCTCATTGTCCACTTCCCCTTGATCAATGTTTGTTTTCTCTCTCTCTCTCTCTTTCTTTCTCCCCCTCTCCCTGTCTCTTCCTCTCTCTCCCTCATCTCTATTTCGTTCGTGAAATTTGAAAGTACCAATTGTGAAGGTGCTAATTATTTCTGTTGACATTCAAGCTTTACGAGCAACATTATCTATCGCAGTTATTAATATGATTATTCATCGCTCTCGTAAAAGGCTTGTAAAAAATAATGCTACGTTAAAATAAAGTTGAGTTTTTAAGGAACTCTGACTGAAGTATATATCAAAAGCTTATCCTATTGATACATATTGTCTGCTTTTTCTTCCGTGAAGAGACAGAGTTTATTTTGATTTATGGCAAAAATTGGTTCAACTTCAATAGCCACGGTCAAATGCATACAACCATAGTTATAAATTACAAGCCTAATAGGCATTGATATAATTATGTTTGTTCACCGTTAAATAAAGCAATTCAACCAACAAATTATTTACAATCACGCACACTCGGTGAGATAGATTAAATAAGATAGATTAAAAAATGGGTGTTTAAATACTCCCCGGTCGAAGTAATAGGCTATTACAATGCCACAGCAGTATTAGTTGAGATTAAAAATGAGATAACTTACTGTGGGGGTTGACCATCGAGATTGGAAGCGACTTGGCCGCTGCACTTGGAAAGAATTGGATGATGGGCGCTGATGCAGGCCGCTGGGAGGATGAGCGAGCCGAGAGAGGAGTTGGAGCTGCTAGGTGAGACTTCATGCTTTCCGATGGTGAGCCACAGGTTGCTAGTCTGCTATGCGGGGAATCCACCGCCACTCCGAGTTTGAGAGACATGCTACTACTACGACGCGCCGACGTCGACAATGCGAAAAAACGAGTTGGGTAACAGAAGAAACGGACGACGAAGAGTCCCCGAAGAGATGATGCGCTCCGGTTGAAGGTCTTGGAGAGGATGGGAAGAAAGTTGAAGGGCTTTTCGTGGAGGAGGAAAGTTGGGGATGAGAGTGAGAGGCAAGAAGCCGTCAGAAGCTTTTGTTTTAACGAGGAGATGGGGAGGGTGACGAAACTGAGGACACTGTCGAGAAATCGAGTAATTGATTCGTATTCACCGAATCAAATCATCCCTACGAATGAATTATGATTTACAGAGAGGAGGCGAAAACAGAGTTCCGTGGCTTAATTACAAAATTGTGACACCTGGTCGAGTGCGAGTGCGCCGGGCCAATATATCATCGGGGTTCGAGAGAGAAGTGGGCGAAAAGGGGAGAGAGGCCAGCGAAGCGTCTCAGTTTCGGCACAATGTCGTCAACACTTGGGCAACTGGTGGCTAAAACGCATCGAGTCGACGCTCCGTGCACCGCGCGCAATTTGAGTGCTCGCGCGAAACGTCCATCAACTTATATACCTGTTTTTCGATTTTGAGCAGATGCTGGCTTAACAAGCCCACACGGTATACGTTCCCCCATCTACCCCTACGTCTGAGAGAACTCGTAAAAAAAATCCGGCGGCCCCAGCTGTGATTTACACGGCAGAGTTTGCCGAGATGAACTTGTGTTTTACTCGCCGCCAATAAAATACGAGAGATGCTCATGAATGCGAAATGCCGAGAAAAACAGTCTTGCGCTATGAATCGCAATAAGTTTCTCAACCATCAATTATTTTTCTAGGGATATCGTGAGATAAATTGCTTTTGTAAAATGAGCTCGGCCAGTGACGGGTGCCTGATTGGTTTGACTCGGCTCCGATTGGTGGAAACATTGGGGTTCAACCTCGACTTTCATCCCCAGCCAAGCGGCGCGGCGATTTGCCTTCCAAACGTCCCCCTGATCTTGGGCTCCCTCAAAGGCTGGCCAAATCTCTAATTTCACGCCGCCAATTCATTACATTAAGCGGCACGTGGCTGCTGGGGCCTGATTGCACACCATATGTCGAAGAACCAGTCAGAAACACTCCCCAAACGACGGCCTCCTGACTGGTAGCCTCTCCCCTGCCCCGCCGCGCCAACAAGGCCCCCCAAAACTTCGCACAGGTGGCAAACGCGCATGCGCAACTCCTTTTCTTTGCCTCCTTAATATTTTTCACACTTTACAGCGTGAAACTGATTTAGCAAACATACGATACAATCTCCGGCCCATTCATCGCCAATTTTCCAGTTTGTACTCAGATTAATCAATTGGGATCCCCACAATTGATACAGTTACATGTGCCCCTTCTATTCTTCTTAACCAATCTCGGCGCCGCTCTATCTTAGACAGCCATCAACTATGTCCTATTCGCAACGATTGCTACAAGCTGCCACCAGCTAAACTCAACAAAACAACCGCGAATTAAGTGCATCCGTCTCTCTTTTGACTTGCCGTACGCGATTTAGGGGATTAAAACTCATATTAGGGAGAATTACTGTTTCAAATTACGCTCGATGAGAGCACCCTAAGGGTCGCCCCTAGAGTCGATGCTCTCGAAACAAGTTCCATCAAAAAGCCAGGGAGATTCTTCATCAGAAACCACACAATTAGGAGAAAAAGATGCCGAAATATTCCCCCTCTAAAGATTTGCCTTTTTGAGCCCCTACCTCTTTTTTAAGAAGTAATGAAATTCCTCGAAGTTCATTTATTTGCGATTGCGGGGTTTCCATGACAGACCTCCCGACGTCGCCCCCGTTCGAATCCCACCACATGTCATTCTCTCTGAAAGTGTCGGAAAACATTTTAGGAGTATTAACTCTTTACTAGTCCTAAACCACCAACAGGTCATGAATAATTGATAGTCTTCGTCGGCTTTAAAATTAAGAAATAGAAGAAGGAGAGATCATAACCCTAAAAAGCCGGAGAAGTCATTTTCCACTTACTCGAGATGATTAAGAAATGCATTTACGAGCAATGAAATCGAGGGGCTAAAAGGCGATAGATTACAAAACCGACGACCGACTACGACAACTTCGATGAAAATTAATACGCATTTTGAATTTGTTAACAATTTCTTCAGAGCCAGAAATCAATTACATCAATAGCAACTTTTCATATTTCAAACGGAGCGCTTAGCAATGTTTCCATTTCACTGAATGTTTCCCTTTTCTTTGAAACCACATGGTGCCATAATTTATTTTGTAAATGCATGAAACTGGCGACAACATTTTTCTCGACATCGAAATTTATATGAGATCTGTTTTGAATTACAAAGTAAGAAAGTGGAATGACTCTTTCGTGGTAACACAATTTTAGGCCTTTTGATTTTTTTTAAATTATAAAAAAATGACAAGGAAAATGTATTTACCATGTTAACAAGCAATGCAGTCATAAGATATAGCTAAAAGGCGAAATTATACACACACACAACAAAAGCTGACGAGGATTGGTATAACTTTTTGTTCGAAAGTCATGCGTCTTTTGCCAGGTTTTGAACAAATTTGTGATATACTCAATTCAGTTACGACGATTGCAGCTTTTCCATGTTTTTAATTGAAGAACTAAGCAATGTGTCAATTCTGTTGAATTTTACCCCTTGCTTCAAATGTCTTATGGTGTTTTAACGTTTTTATGTAAATTCGTGCAACAAACGACGCCGTTCTCGGCATATCTAGTGGAACGAAAACGTCCTTCACCTTGCGCGCGTCTAATAATGGACCTCTTTACTGCGTTGCGCTTATTTCACGATACTCCTAAACCATGGGTTATGAAAATGAGGGTTTTAACCATGGGTTAAATGTAAACCTCCTTTGTGAATTCGGGCCAATAAGTTTATTAGAGGATTTGGTGCGTGGAGTTGCTCATTTTGAAAGTTCCCCGTCTAAATTGGATATGATTGGTTTGGTCATGAAGTTGAAATACTGCAGCACTGAAATACTGGACACTTCAGCTTACATTTACTCTTCCTGGTAGAGGTTCTGAATCGATATCGTTCTTACCTAACGTTTGTGGCATTAATGGTTACCACTCAGGTGATACAGAATATTATGTTGTGTTAACGAATGCAATTAATTTATTTGAACTGTAAATAAACAAAGTTGTGAATCGAGCAAATGAAATAGTAATTTCGCCATATTTGAATATTTCTTGGACAACGTGGTTATTAAGTAGATGGAAATGTTGGGGGTAACTAACAACACAGTTGCCAATGCAGGCACTCAACTTGTCGATTTCTGTAAACATTCTGGGTGGAATAATTCCGAGTTATCATCAGATAATATTCATGTCAAGGAACTATAGAATCATGAATATGTTACTTAAAGTCTAATAGTTTTAAAAGAATATTATTTTTACTAGCATAACCTGCATAAAGTAAGTCTTTGTATGATAACTAATCGTATGGTATTCTTGTATGATTTAGAATACACTTCGTTCTGGTTGTATTATTTCAGTGTAGAGTGACGAGAAAACCCTTAAAGGATTGTGTTTCTTTGTCTCAGATTCTCAATTCTAAAAAATCCTGGATTTAGCTCACGCTGCAATCATAATTATAAACCTTTAGGTCCGTCAGAAATCCCATGATTTTTACATGCCCGATCGCCTGTCTGATTATCAAGATATTTATGATTGGAAATTGAAATTTCAAAAACCGTTTTCCTAACAGTTTTCATAACACTACAGTCTACTGGGAAACATGAGTATGGTAAACCGGTCACTCAAAGATTTTTCTTTTTTGAGGCACTTCATGATCATTTTGAAACTTTTTTTAGGGCTTCAATATTACACCATATCACTGGCACTGATACCACCTAGGGCCATGCATCTCATATTTGTAAAACTGGAAACATTGTTAAACGATGCCTTTAAAGTAAATTCAAGAGAATTCGTTTACGAAGTAGTATTATGTGATTGTAGTTTGATTCATCTTTTTATTCATTTTGTCCCTGAAAATTTATGAGAGATGAAAGTGCTGCAATGATGAAATGTTGCCACATTTTTTCTGGAAACAAAAATGTGGCTAAGAAAAATACATAAAATAAATACGATAGCAATTGTATACTCTTGAAAAATCAACCCCAAAACAATGTTATCATCCTATAGTATGTCCAGTAGAAACAATTTTAGATTGAGTAATACGTCATTGTCATGTTAGCACATTTCAAGAGGTGTCGTACAAGCTTATTGAATTGAATTGTATTGATTTTTCGAAAGTATTTGCGATCGTCCTAATAGCTCGATGTCGTAAACTATATTTTAGATAGAAAAGGAACACGCATTGCATTCTTGATCCTGTTATGTTCTTTTATCGTTATTCTGTGTATATCAGTCAAGACGGGTGATAGACCCTTCGGGACTTAGTGAGTGTCGTCCCAGAAGGGGCGCGCGATGTTTCAGTTTCATTTTCAGGTGGGACACATCTCCTCACTTTGTTGCTTTTGCGAACTCCAATGTCAAGCACGTATAAAATTTAGCACATCCTTCCCCTACGTTTTATGATCATTCTCATTAAGCCAATTTTGGCTTTCATGATTCCCCACTACCTTTTATCTTATGTTGATAATGAACAAACATCTATATACTTTTTATGTTTTAAAAAGAGAGTGAAATTAATAAATGAAATGAAATGAAATGAATACATCTGGCCTGGCGTGTATATCAAACTTTGACTTATCGTCAAAATTGAAGTAGAACAATAACAAATATTTATATTTAGTTTATTTTCATGAGAACACGTAGCAAGTATGAACCAGAGGCGCGACCCCAATCGGCGTCTCGACTCTCGGAGCTCGATTAAATTTCGGTGGCAATTTCAGTTGCAGACCAATCCGAGATATTTTTTCGTTTCGACCGGCTGCGCAAAATAATACACATTTTTAATACATATAATACAACCGCATAACTGCACACATGCGATACAAGTACGAAGATCACTGTCAAATATTTACGGTAATATAACATAAAATATGAACCTCCCAAAATCATAGAATTTTAATGCCTTAAAAAGAAAAATTAACATAATTTCATAAAAAGGTCTGACATGCATTTAATTTTTTTCTTCCATTCTCGTCTTAAATCGGAAATGCCTGCAAAATAAATGAGTGTATTGAGCATGAGCAAGTATTCTCGAATACAGATCATAAGTTTCGTTTGACAAAAATTATTTTTTTGACACAATAACTGATTTAAAAAAAAAAGAGGGGGGGGGGAGGAGGGGAATGCATCGATATTTTACGAATGAAGGGGGAATTTCCATTTTCCAAAGCTCACTCACGCAGATCTGCAATTGGGAACCCGCCCAGTAACACTTTTCCTCTCTGGCACAATTGCTCTTCATATTGTGTACTGTAAGTGTTTATCATGTCTATACACGACACGTCCAGGGGCGGAGCTATATAGAGG